>NC_088914.1:92026440-92637868 GCF_963576675.1 Euphorbia lathyris
GTTGTCAATTGAAGGTTTGTCCTATCACAAGTTAACGCTACTCGAAACTTGGTTTTAAAGTTTGTTTCGTGACATAATTGATGCTTTTGAACATGCTTGAGCTATAGAGTTTGGGTAGTGTTGCCAACACAAAAGTAACAATTGCACAAAAGGATACAAGCAATACATACATAACCTATGTAATTAAAAACAACAGATAAGACACTAAACACACAACTAACACATAAATGCACACATGTTTGCTCCATTTCCTATCTTTTATCCCCCCCTCCCTATTATGTTTAAGCCGAATTCCAAAAGGCGTAAAACAGTAGTAAAGAAAAAGTAAAAGAGAGGAAATACCAACTCAATCGGGAAGGTGCCAATTACGCTCGTTGGCGTAATGTGTCATGAAGCTGTCGAAGCGAGCATTGTAACGGTCATTGTCAGCTTGCATTTACAGGTGAAGCCGCTCCAAGCGGGCTAATGCCTCAGTGTGTTGGTTTGCAATACGCTCAAGCCTGTCCAATCGACGACGGATGTCAGGGTCATCAGAATTAGGGGCAGGGTCAATAGTGGGGGCACTGGGACCGACATCAGGCATAGCAGTATCAATGGTACCTGGAGAGATAACTGCAGAACAAACAACTGCGCGCAAATATAGTTCATCAAAGATTAACAGTAGAAGTTGCTCATAACGACGCAAGGCATTTTGAAAACCAAAATGGATGGAAAATCTAGAGACAACGTGACCAAAAGCTAAAATTTGTCTATTACTGTGTTGGATCGTGTCCATGGCACGATAGACAATGCGGGAAACATTCATTTTTTTGCGGTTCATGATGCACCAAAGGATAGTAATGTCTAGGTCACTAACTTTGTCACTCTCCTTTTTACCCTGAATGGCATGACAACTAAATTTGTGGATCATTTTGAGTGTGTGATCCACAATATGAGAGGACTTCTGGGAGCCCCTTTCGTAAGGAGAGGAATTGGCGAGTTTAAGCCAAGCCGATTCAGGGGTGACGTTGGGGGGAAGAGAATTAATGCCCCCCGGACGAATGTCAAAGCAAGTACAAAAGAGTTTTTCATCAGCCTCGAAGACCCTACCAAACAAACAGAATTTAAGCTTTTTAGCCGAGTGGGGCGCATCAAAGACCTCAAGTGTGGTAAAGAATTCACGTAATAGCACCGGACGAGTACCATACTTAGTGAAAGCAAGATGGTTCCAACCTAGACGACATAAACAACACGCAATTCATCCACATCCCCAAATTTATCATATGCATCAAGGTCAAAGTAAATGGTTGTGCAATATTCATAGAGTTAATGATACGGTACCTAACGCCTTCTTCATTAGAAAATATTTTAAAAGGACAACTGTACCGTTCAGCAAGTGGGAAGACGAGCCCCATGCTTAGGTCACGGGTGGTGGGAGCACGAACCGGGGGATTGTCGGAATCCGAGCTTTGAGCAGCCGGTGTGGAAGATGAAGGTTTCTTTGCCGGCTTTTTGAATCGCTTGCTACTCCGAGTTGACATCTGCAAAATGTGTTAGTGATAATGGAAGAACAACAACACAAGCAAAAATGAAAAGAAAAACTTCAACAATGCCAAATGTGTAAAAATGTAAGTTGTGGAGAAATGATGAAATGAGTAAAATTGAAGCAAAATTGAGAGAACGGGAGAAGTGGGTGAAGTGAAAATTGAAGAAATTGAGGAGTGGTTTGGTGAAATTGGGTGAAATTGGGAGGAGCAAGAACAAAAACCTAAAATTCTAGGTTATGGAAAATTGGGGAAATTGGTGATGAATGTCAAATGGCGAGGAAAGTGTGAAGAAATGTGATGAAATGGGAAGAAATTTGATGAAATTGGATGAAAATGGAATAGATGGAGTGAATGTAGAGTGAGAAGGAGGAAATGGGTGATGGAAGTTCAAAAGAAAAATGTGGAAAATGAGAAGGAGAAGAGGGATGAATTTAGAGTGGAATGAGGGAAATGAGGGGGTGGGGGTTGAAGTGAAAGGAATTGGAGGGAGAAGGAGGAAGAAATCGAAAATGATAGTGGGAAATGTAGGGAGGTGAAAATTTAGGAATGTTGGGGAGCTGTTCTAATTGTGTGAGGGAGGTATGGGAGAGCAAGTGGAAAGAAATGGAGAGAGAGAGAGAGAGCAAGTGGAAAAGAAAAGACAAGGGAGGGTGATAAGCGTCCAAAACGACAAGTTTATTATGTTCATTTTGTGAAAATTCCATTCTTAATTATGTCGTTTTAGGCCCTTTTTACTTGTTTTGTTGCATAAGTGATTTCAGGGATCAAATTGGAGAATAGAAGGCTTGGAAGGTTGTTTTGGACCTTTTCTCACTCAAACTCAGCTTTGCGGGCGTAACATGCTTAGTCTTGCCCAAGACTAAGAGGGTCGACTTATTCAGATCGCCAAGTCAGCAGAATCAGAAACTAACTTATCTCCACAGTTTCAACAGCATGTTTTGAACGAAAGAAATCCCTGAAATCAAGGAGAGAACCCAGGAGATTGAAGATTCTTGGAACAACACTATAAAAGAAACCCACATTTTGCTTTTGGAGATACTTTTTATTTTGGATAGTTCCTTATTAGGGTTTTTGTAAGCTCTTTGCAGAATTTCTTGTTTCCTTTTTACATTCATTATTTTGTAGCTATCATAGTCGATTCATGGCTATGAGTAGCTAAACTCCTTTATCGATTTAGGGATTAATCAAAGGCTAGTGTTATTTCCAATTGTGAGATTGTCACTTTTAAGTTCAGTAATCTAATTCTATTATCCGTTCACATGTTCATTGATCTATAAAACCATACCTTCAACGAAAGTCTAGACCTTGGTTCGGCCGGACTTCGGTCTCCTCATTCATTGAAACAATGTTAGGGCTTAAGATTCGTAATCATCTAAATTCCTAACTTATATTAAGCGTATGAATATGTGATTTGGTTTGAATCGGAATCGCTAAGAATCCGGTTAACCTAGGTTAGGTCCTTCTAATTCCTAATGCTTTTGACAAATTGAATTCTAAGCGCTAAGCTAGAACTATCTGTCAAATAGGAGCTTATCTTTAGGCGCTCTAGGATCTGCTTTACAACTAAGGAAGGATTAGGCCGGGAATGAATAAGGAACGGCTATAACTAACCCGGATAATGTTAATTATGATATTTTCATACTTTCAGTGATCAAAAGGAAATAATTACTAAGTCCACGGTTATCCCTTAATCGGTTTCAAATCTGATAAGTATACAACCCTTTTCTTTTAATTGCAATTTCAACTTTACAAAGTTAACCTAAATCAATCAATCAACCATTCACCCCCATTTTACATTCTTTTCGATTTAATTATTATACGAACAGTCAGTATTAATCTTTAGGGTACGATCTCTATTTACCCCTATCTACAAATCACTAGTCAGTAAATAACTGTTTATTTGGTGGATTCGACACCCATCAAATTTTGGCGCCGTTGTCGGGGATTAATCTAACTTGATTTTGTTTCGTATATGACCAGGTCTGAACCTCCCAAAGAACTTCTTTTCGACTCAGAAATAGAACTTTTGACAAGAAGAATCCGAAAGGAGATAAGGCTACAAAAATCACAAGCCGTAGGAATTCATAGCTCCAGCGAAGAAGAACTTTCAGACGAAGAAGTTGAGATAATTGAAACTGAGACAGAAAGCATGGAAACTCTCAAACAATTGCACGCCCCTCAAGCTGACCAGCAGCCTCTGTGCGTGACATATCCGAATTTGGATGCAGCCTTCGAGCTCAAATCAGGACTGATTCACTATTTGCCAAAGTTCCACGGCATGGAGAGTGAAAATCCACATAATCATCTGAAGGAGTTCCATGCTGTTTGTTCAGGTATGAGCCCACAAGGAATTACTGAGGAATAAGTCAAACTAAGAGCTTTTCCTTTTTCTTTGCAGGATGTAGCCAAGGATTGGTTCCTAAATCTACCTTCGGGATCAATAACAACATGGGTGGAAATGACCCAAGCATTTCTGGAAAAATATTTCCCAGCCTCGAGGGCAGCAATGATCCGTAGAGAAATCAGCGGAATCAAACAGAAGGACATAGAAACGCTCCATGATTATTGGGAGAGGTTTAAGAGACTTTGTGCAAGCTGCCCCCAACACGGTATAACTGAACACTCTCTCATTCAATACTTTTATGAGGGGATGCTGAGCATGGAAAGAAGAATGGTAGACGCCGCCAGTGGGGGAAATCTCATAGATAAAACTCCAGCGGCAGCTAAGGAGTTAATCCGGAGCATGGCAGCGACATCGCAGCAATTCGGAAGACAACAAGAGAGTTCCAGAAAGGCGTATGAGGTAAACACTTCATCAATTGAGGAAAAACTTAATTCTCTGACCTCTCTTGTTCAGAATATGGCCCTAGGGAAAGCTGTACAGGTAAAAGCATGTGGGATATGTACGATGGCCGGACATGCCACGGATGAGTGCCCAACGTTGCAGGAAGACGCTCCAGAACAGCTCAATGCTCTCGGGTATCAAGGACAACCCCAGCGGAGGTATGATCCATACTCGAACATATACAACCCCGGATTGCGTGATCACCCGAATCTGAGTTATAAACAGCAAAACAATATCCCGCAACCAAACCCTCCGTAATAGTACCATCGGCCCCAACAGTACAGACCTCCCCACTCCGACCCAAACTCAGGTATGGCATCCAGTTCTAATGATCATTCTGTCATTACTAATTTGGTTAAGCTTCAGGAGGAACAAAGCAAGGCGATTACCGGCCTACAAGCAACAGTACAGAACCTAGAAAAACAAATGGGACAGATTGCTACCTCATTGAGTGCAATTCAGACACAGGGAAAGATGCCTTCACAAACTGAAACAAATCCCAGACAGAACGCTAGTGCTGTCACATTGCGCAGCGGAAAGGACTTGGTCTTGCCCAAGACTAAGCAACCTTGCGTCCAACAGCAGGCCGCTACAAAAGAAAAAGAGGTAACAGAGAAAGAGTCTGATAGCTCAACAAATGACAAACTTCCAGAAAAAGAAATTGAGAACCAGGACCCACCCTTGGTGATCAGACCACCGTTTCCTAGCCGACTAGCCAAATCAAAGAGGGAGAAGGAAGAAAGAGACATCTTCGAAACCTTTCGAAAGGTAGAGGTAAACATCCCTTTACTTGATGCAATTAAGCAAATACCTCGATATGCAAAGTTTCTGAAAGAATTATGTGTAAATAAGACTAAGCTAGCCGGACATGAGAAAGTAATTGTAGGAGAAAATGTCTCTGCTGTGTTACAAAGAAAAATTCCCCAAAAATGCAAAGATAAGGGCATGTTTGCTATTTCATGTTTAATTGGTAACACTAGTATCAAGAGAGCAATGTGCGATTTAGGTGCGTCAATTAACGTTATGCCTATGTCTATTTACTCTGCCTTGAATGCTGGTCCACTTACAGAAACAGGCGTAGTAATACAATTAGCAAACAGAGCCTTAGTTTACCCGAAGGGAGTTTTAGAGGATGTTTTAGTACAGGTCAATGATTTAGTTTTCCCAGCCGATTTTTATGTGTTAGATATGCAAAATGACGACAATACCTTGGAATCTTCCGAGATATTGCTTGGAAGACCCTTCCTAACCACGACAAGAACTAAAATTGACGTCCATAAGGGCATGCTAACCATGGAATTTGACGGTAAGGTTGTCCAATTCAATGTATATGATGCCATGAAATACCCGATTGATGTATCATCTGTGTGTGGAATTGACATAATCGAGCCTGTGACTCAAAATATGTTTAACATAAGTGGAAAAGATGAGTTGCAGGTGGCGCTTAGTGAGAGCCTGACTACAGACAGCGAATACATGGAAGAAAGCATAAAAGAAATTGTCGAAGCCTTGGAAAAATCCGACCAGCATGTAGGGAATATTCTACATGTTCCAAAAATTAAAGCTAACCAGCCCCCTTTACCGTCCATTGTGCAGGCACCTCGATTGGAGTTGAAAGAACTGCCCAAACATCTGAAATATGCTTACTTGGGTGCTGAAGAGACGCTGCCGGTAATAATTTCGAACATGCTAAACCCGGAGGAAGAAGAAAAGTTAATTGAATTGTTACGACAGCACAAAAAAGCCATAGGGTGGACAATTGCTGATATGGAAGGTCTGAGCCCATCGACTTGCATGCATAAAATCCACCTTGAAGAAGGAGCGACACCAAAACGTGAGGCTCAACGAAGATTGAATCCACCCATGATGGAAGTAGTGAAGAAAGAAGTCCAGAAAATGTTAGACGCCAACATAATATTTGCAATTTCGGACAGCAAATGGGTAAGCCCGGTCCACGTTGTACCAAAGAAAACCGGGATTACAGTGGTTCAAAATGAGAAGGGTGAGATGGTTCCGACCCATGTGCAAAATGGATGGCGCGTTTGTATAGACTACAGGAAGCTGAATGCCTCCACGAGAAAAGATCATTTTCCACTCCCCTTTATCGATCAGATGTTGGAAAGATTGGCAGGGAAGAAATTTTATTGCAACATGGATGGGTATTCCGGTTTTTACCAAATTCCAGTGGCACCCGAAGATCAGGAAAAGACGACGTTCACATGTCCCTTCGGTACATTTGCCTACCAACGAATGCCGTTTGGATTATGCAACGCACCGGCGACATTTCAACGGTGTATGGTAAGTATTTTTTCTGATTATGTCGAGCAAATTATCGAAGTATTCATGGATGATTTCACTGTATACGGTGACTCCTTCGATGAATGCTTAATGAACCTGGGTAAAATACTGAAACGATGCTTAAAGTTTAATTTGGTCCTAAATTATGAAAAATGTCATTTTATGGTAAATCAGAGTATAATTTTAGGACATGTGGTTTCAGCAAGGGGAATTGAGGTAGATAGAGCAAAGATAGATGTAATTCAATCTTTACCTTACCCCGGAAGTGTCCGGGAAGTTCGTTCTTTTCTTGGCCATGCAGGTTTTTACCGGCGCTTCATTAAAGATTTTTCCAAGATAACACAACCCATGTGTAAATTGCTGCAAAAAGAGGTCGCATTTGAGTTCGATCAGACTTGTAAGGATGCATTTGACGAATTGAAGGAAAAGTTAGTTTCAGCACCTATCATCCAACCACCAAATTGGAATTACCCCTTCGAAATTATGTGTGACGCTAGCAACTACGCAATCGGCGCTGTTCTGGGACAGCGGATAGAAAAGCTACCTCACGTCATCTATTATGCATCAAGAACCCTTGACAATGCTCAAAGCAACTATTCGACCACCGAAAGAGAACTTTTAGCTATTGTCTTTGCCTTAGAAAAATTCTGTTCCTACTTACTTGGTACTAAAGTCATTGTGTTTTCTGACCATGCAGCGTTGCGGTACCTAATGAAGAAGAAAGACGCGAAACCTCGCTTAATTCGGTGGATACTTCTGCTACAGGAATTCGACCTGGAAATACGTGACAAAAAAGGGTCAGAAAACCTAGTGGCAGATCATCTTAGCCGGCTCCTCTCGTCGGACAATTACAACGGAGAGCTCAAAGATGAATTTCCCGATGAACACTTGTTTAGCATCAATACAATTAAGCCTTGGTATGCTGACTTGGTTAATTATATGGTTGCAGGGGTAATGCCGGAAGACTTCACCAGGAACGAAAAAGATAAATTGAGAAAGGAAGCCAAATATTACGTTTGGGACGAACCCTATTTGTGGAAACACTGCTCTGATCAAATGATTCGACGATGCGTTCCAGAAACCGAAGTCGAGTCCATACTCCAGTTCAGCCACTCAAGTGCCTGCGGAGGCCATTTTGGGCCCAAACGAACAGCACGAAAAGTACTCGAATGTGGTTTGTTTTGGCCCAATATTTTTCGTGATTCATATTTGTTTTGCAAATCCTGTGCCAATTGTCAGAGAACTGGAAATATAAGCCAGCGAAGTCAAATGCCACTTACGTCAATTTTAACTTGCAAAATTTTCGACGTTTGGGGCATTGACTTCATGGGCCCATTTCCAAGCTCTTTTGGTTACCTGTACATTTTATTGGCAGTTGATTATGTGTCGAAATGGGTGGAAGCCATTGCCACCAAGACTGACGATGCCCAAACAGTGGTTAAGTTTTTGCAGGGAAACATATTCAGCAGGTGTGGCATGCCCAGGGTGTTAATCAGTGATAGAGGAACTCATTTTTGCAACCGGATAATGGTATCCCTGCTAAAAAAATATGGAGTTAACCACCGTACATCCACAGCTTACCACCCACAGACCAATGGTCAGGCTGAAGTCTCGAACCGTGAAATCAAATCTATATTGGAGAAGACAGTAAACGTCACAAGGAAAGATTGGAGCATCAGGCTTGAAGACGCCCTATGGGCATACAAGACAGCGTACAAAACTCCTATTGGCATGTCTCCCTACCGAATGGTTTACGGAAAACCATGTCACCTTCCCATGGAATTGGAGCATAGAGCATTTTGGGCGGTCAAAACATGCAACATGGCCTATGATAAAGCAGGGGAAGAAAGGAAGTTACAGCTACAGGAGTTAGAGGAGCTGAGAACCGAAGCCTACGAAAGTTCGAGAATCTACAAACAGAAGTCCAAAAATTACCATGACAGCTTACTCACACGAAAGCAGTTCCAAGTCGGGCAAAAAGTCCTTTTATACCACTCACGACTCAAGATTTTTGCAGGAAAACTACGCACCAAATGGATTGGCCCTTTTGTAGTGAAACATGTATTCCCACATGGTGCGGTGGAAATTGAAAGTCTGAAGAACAACAGTTGTTTCAAAGTAAACGGGCATCGTCTCAAGCCGTTTTACGAGGGATTCCAAGCTCAGGGGACTGAAGAAGTTTTCCTAAAAGTTCCCGAAGACTGAATACTGAAGTTCAGTTACGTCTAGCTACAGATGTGAAATAGCAGCGCTACAGGGAGGCAGCCCTAAGACTAGTCTTGCCCAAGACCAGTCACTCTTTTCATATCAGCACTCTTTTCACTGTTTTTGATTTTCAACTAATTTAACTAACTTCATCCCCTACTTGGATGATTTCTGGGTTCTGTTTTGATGATTGCAGGTGAAAATGATGGCTTTCATGGAGTTGGGCTAAGAAACAAAAAAAAATTAGGCTTAATGGGCCCAAAGGGAGTAAAAATTAAAAGAAGGTTAAAATAAGGAGTGAAAAAAATTCACCTTATTTCACCTTATTTTAAGTTACCCCTCCTTGACCCATTTTGACGAAACCCCTCACTTCACAAACTTAGCCCTAAACCCCTCGTCTTCCCCAGTTACGATGGAAGACTATTCCAGTGACATCCCCAAGCAGAGCCACCGCAGTCCGCCGTCATCACCACCCCGCCAGTACCGCACCGACGCGGAATCCCCCTCACCGCCGGCAGACCTTCGCAGCTACTCGAGAAAGAAGAAGGGAAAAACCTCGATGGCAGCCGAAACTTCTTTGCCAAAGGAGCCGCTGGGAACCGAAGCTCCTCAGCCAAAAGAGCTCTCCGACAACCAGTCGCCGCCTCCAGCAGAACCCGCGCCGCCTTCACCTTACCGGGCTTACTCTCCTTCCGCCTCCGAAATAGCCGCTATGCTTGAACGGACTCAGGAAACCATGTCCGACGATGACACCCCACCAGCGATTCACCAATCACCACCTCCTGCGAGTTCGCCGTTTCCTACTACTTCCCCACACTCCTCAGCTCCAGCGGTCCACCATTCACCACTTCAAGAAGACCGGGCACCTTCGCCACCAACGACGAGCCACCACTCACCAGTCCTTGGAGGTTCGACTTCCCCTTCACCAACAGTGAGTCAAGATCCCCCGATCTTCACCAATCCGGCATTCTCACCTCAGGTATCTGACCACCATCCACCACCGCTAGACATCCAGAAGAAAAGAAAACCCCCACAGTCCAGGAAATCGGCTCCTCTCCGGAAGTCCCGACGACTGGCCCCACCCCCAAAGAAGACCATCTCCCTCGAACTCTCCGAATCAAGCTCAACTGATTCAATTGAGATAGACTCCAGTTCACACAATAACTCCTTTGAGCAAGCAGATTCGGAGTCCTCTGAAACTCCCAGTGATCAAGCCGGACAATCCGAACCTCCAGTACAACCAAAGAAAACGACTCGGGCTCGTTTAGAGAAAGGACCAGAACGATCCAAGCCTGTAGTCGTCGACACAGAGATGACCTTCACCCTCCTGGCAAATCAACAGAGGTATAATTCTCTAAAACTTAAAACTTTTGTTGCGGGTCATTGGTTGCATGAACCCACATTGGTTGCTTTAAATATCAAGTCCGAAGTGCATGATTTAATGGATAACATTGGCTGGAAGCCATTTCTGCTGTTAAATTACCCTGTTTATAACTGTCTGATGCATGAATTCTTTAGCACATTCACTATAGACAAGAAGAAAATGAAAAAATCACAGGCTTCATGCATCCAATTTCAATTGTGTGATAAAATGCATAATCTGTCTATAGCTGAGTTCAATGTCGCTTTAGGTCTGTTTGATGATGAATTTTGCTCCACTGATGCATATTCTGACATGCTATGTGATTATCCTGCTGAGTTTAATGCCATAAGAATCTACTCTGAGCTCACTGGTTTGGCTAACACTGTTTTTAGCCCCTCCAAGTCCAAAGCCAACTTAATTTTGAGTGAACCTTTACGTTTCATGCATCGATTTTTGGCTATTAACTACTCAGCTAGGACTGAGGACCCCACTGTCGTGTCAAAACAGGAATTATTTTTCCTATGGTGCATGATAACTGAAAGAAAAGTCAATCTAGGCTATTGGCTAGCCTTAAAATTTTCCGAAATGATGAAAAAGGTAGCTAAGTTTCATTTAGGGCATATCATCACATGCTTAGCTGTAAACTTATGTGAACTTGATGTGGATGATTGCCCTTTGAATATTGCCTGTCGTATGCTCCCTTTTGATTTAAAATTGTTGAAAGCCATGAAGCTAATCCAAACCGAGGAAGGAGGCTCTGTTTCTTTTATCCCTGCAGGAGACTTACCCTCTCATCCAGGACAGATCCCCAGGAAGTTTGCCACTCCAGCACCTCCTCATCCAGATCAGGGACAAACTTCAACTCCTTCCCAACCTGACAACCCAGCCGAGCAACTAGCTTCCTTGACAGCCACTGTGGGCATGATAGCTGAGACAATCCAGAAAATTTATCAAAACCAGGCAGCTTATTTCAAGGAGGTTGGATGCACTCCTCCACACCCCTTCGCTCATTGATTCAGTTGGATTCACTCCTCCACAGGGCAGTAGTTCTTATCCCTTCCATTTTCATTGATGCCTTATGTTTTTCTACATCGAGACGATGCATCTTAATAGTGGAGGAGGGACAATTGAGTCTTACAGGCAGGGTTTGCTAGTCACTAGGAGTCTTTTTGTTCTATTTTTCTATTCTTGTGTTGAAGTCTTGTGAATTCTATGTGCTAAACTTGTGCAGAATTTTTGTTTTTGCTAAGTGTGAGGTGCCCACCAAATTTTGTGCATAAATAGAGTAATGACTAAGTGTGAGGTGGGCACTCAAATGCATGTTCCTAAGTGTCTTGGCAGTCCTTATTCTACACTTGGAATTGTTGACAACCGAACCTAGTTTAGTACAGACCCCCCTTGTGTTATGAAACTTCACAACTTTTGGTTTGAAAAAGTCGAGGATAAGTAGATAACCCATCATGCCTTGTCTAAATTGCTTAATAACTTATGAAGTCTTTTAACCCGGACTTGAAAAACGTTTTGAAACCTATACCACTACTTTTACCCCAAATTATGGAAAGTTTTTGAGCCGAATTGACAGAGCAAAAACATTACACTTTGCTCTATTTTTTTTTTCTGAGTGTTATCCAATTCTAGTTTGAAATTCTAGAACTTGCCATGTTATGCATTTCGAGACCACATTGATGAATCCAAGTATTAAACATGATAAAGGCAGTAGGTTTTCTTTCTTTCAGCCACTCCAAATAAATTTTGAACCCTTAGTCTTGCCCAAGACTAACGAAAGTAACAGTACCAGCCCTTAGTTAACCACACTTGAGCCCTTTCCCCATTCTTGACAAACCCCTGTTCAAGTCCCCCGACTAGGGACGTTCTAGCCATCAGAATTTGTATATTCTTTCATTTATTTCTATGTTTAGTTGTTGCTTTGAGCAATGTCCATATTCAAAAACCACAGGTTCGTTAAAGTATAAGGATTTAATTGAATAGTCCTTTAATCATACGTGGTTATACTTCAAAAGGTGTCTAAATGGACATTAGCATGAAAAGCAGTAGCTTTCTTATTCTAGCTTGAAGTATTATTTCAAAAAAAAAAAAAAAGGCCTCAAAGAAAAAGAAAAAAAATCAGAGGCAGAGAAAATAAGAAAAAAAGAACAAAACAAATTTTTGTTTAGTTTGTTAAGTCCGTCTCATTCATTCATTCTGAAGTTTGAGAATTGTAAGTAATTTGTACATAATTGTGTTTTGGTTTTCATTTTTGGCCATTTTCATTTTCATCAATTACCCTTCTCATTCTTTTCCTTTCCAAACCTTACCCCCAGCCAACGTCACACCCTGTTTTAAGTCCTTTTGATTTAGTGTCTTGAATTCATACTAAGTGGTGAAGATTTGATATATTGGCAAGCTTATGGTAATTTAATTCTAGAATTATGAACGAGTGATTCCCAAAACAATCATTGCCCAAACACTTGAGTGACATGAGCGAAATCTGGCGAGAGTGATACGCTTTTCAAACTGTTTTTCAATAAGGGTTGACTGCTTTATTCCTTATCATACATAAAGCAAGCATGTTGGGATAGCAAAAGTCCTTTTCTACTAGAGTCGATGGTTTGTGATCTTCATAACGCTAGGGGGATTGGAAAAATTAGTAAGAGCGTCTCATTTGAAAAGGGGGGATATTGACTTAGACATAGACATGCTTAGGGACAAGCATTTGGCAAGTGTGAGGTAATTTGATATGCGTCCAAAACAACAAGTTTATTATGTTCATTTTGTGAAAATTCCATTCTTAATTATGTCGTTTTAGGCCCTTTTTACTTGTTTTGTTGCATAAGTGATTTCAGGGATCAAATTGGAGAATAGAAGGCTTGGAAGGTTGTTTTGGACCTTTTCTCACTCAAGCTCAGCTTTGCGGGCGTAACATGCTTAGTCCTGCCCAAGACTAAGAGGGTCGACTTATTCAGATCGCCAAGTCAGCAGAATCAGAAACTAACTTATCTCCACAGTTTCAACAACATGTTTTGAACGAAAGAAATCCCTGAAATCAAGGAGAGAACCCAGGAGATTGAAGATTCTTGGAACAACACTATAAAAGAAACCCACATTTTGCTTTTGGAGATACTTTTTATTTTGGATAGTTCCTTATTAGGGTTTTTGTAAGCTCTTTGCAGAATTTCTTGTTTCCTTTTTACATTCATTATTTTGTAGCTATCATAGTCGATTCATGGCTATGAGTAGCTAAACTCCTTTATCGATTTAGGGATTAATCAAAGGCTAGTGTTATTTCCAATTGTGAGATTGTCACTTTTAAGTTCAGTAATCTAATTCTATTATCCGTTCACATGTTCATTGATCTATAAAACCATATTTTCAATGAAAGTCTAGACCTTGGTTCGGCCGGACTTCGGTCTCCTCATTCATTGAAACAATGTTAGGGCTTAAGATTCGTAATCATCTAAATTCCTAACTTATATTAAGCGTATGAATATGTGATTTGGTTTGAATCGGAATCGCTAAGAATCCGGTTAACCTAGGTTAGGTCCTTCTAATTCCTAATGCTTTTGACAAATTGAATTCTAAGCGCTAAGCTAGAACTATCTGTCAAATAGGAGCTTATCTTTAGGCGCTCTAGGATCTGCTTTACAACTAAGGAAGGATTAGGTCGGGAATGAATAAGGAACGGCTATAACTAACCCGGATAATGTTAATTATGATGTTTTCATACTTTCAGTGATCAAAAGGAAATAATTACTAAGTCCACGGTTATCCCTTAATCGGTTTCAAATCTGATAAGTATACAACCCTTTTCTTTTAATTGCAATTTCAACTTTACAAAGTTAACCTAAATCAATCAATCAACCATTCACCCCCATTTTACATTCTTTTCGATTTAATTATTATACGAACAATCAGTATTAATCCTTAGGGTACGATCTCTATTTACCCCTATCTACAAATCAGTAGTCAGTCAGTAAATAACTGTTTATTTGGTGGATTCGACACCCATCAGAGGGGGAGGGGGGCAAAATGTGTAAAAAAAAGGGGGGCGAAATGGGTAAAGGGGGGGGGGGGGGAAGCTGGGCGAATCCCACTAATTAGTGGGATTCACCAGGTCTCGGCGAGATGTACTAAGGTCTCGGCGAGACGTACTAAGGTCTCGCCGAGACCTTGGCTGGCAACTCCTAGAACAAAGTTCCAGGAGCTTGTCTCGGCGAGACACTCAGTGGTCTTGCCGAGACCAGCCTAAAATGGGGGCAAAATTGTTTTTGCCCCCTTTTCATCCTAGGAGCTCTTTTTTTTTTGTATATAAATATATAAATATGTTTATAAAATGAGGAAAAATAATAAAAAATAAAGAAAAAATGAAAATAAACCAACAAAATTAAGAAGAATAAAATGGAAAAAATTAAAATTAGAAGGGTTATATAAATAGGTGGGAGTTTGGATGGGGAAAATGGGTTAAAATGAGCCGAAAACGAGATAAAAATAACGAGAACATTACCGTAGACCAGAGTGGGGTGCCTCCCATAAGCGCTTACATTTTAACGTCTCGTAGCTAGACGTACCTCTTGCACTTACCGAGAGGATGAAGATCCGGGTGTAGGTGGATCTAGGAGTCGTACCGTGATTGCTTTTAGAGTTAAGGCACCTTCCTCGAAATGCTTGATTCGTTGCCCATTTACCTTAAACGGATCTCCTCCTTCCTTCTTGATTTCAACGACGCCCGATGGAAAGACGTCGGTAACAATGAATGGACCGTACCACTTACTCTTTAGCTTTCCGGGAAAGACCCGCATCCGAGAGTTGTACAAAAGCACTTTATCCCCAATTTGAAACGTCCTTCGAAGGATATGATTGTCATGCCATTTTTTTGTTCGTTCTTTATAGAGCTTGGCATGCTCATAAGTGGTGAGCCGGAACTCGTCGAGTTCATTCAATTGCATCAACCTATGATCACCTGTAGAAGCAACATTAAAATTCAAAAACTTGAGAGCCCAATACGATTTATGTTCGAGTTCTACGGGAAGGTGACAAGCTTTACCAAAAACTAATCTATACGGGGACATGCCAATAGGGGTCTTAAAAGCCGTACGATACGCCCATAGGGCATCGTCAAGCTTAATGGACCAATCTTTTCGTGATGCATTAACGGTCTTTTCTAAGATGCTCTTAATTTCTCGGTTGGAAATCTCTACTTGGCCGCTTGCTTGAGGATGGTACGGGGTGGTTATCTTGTGAGTCACCCCATATTTAGTCAACAAGTTTTCAAAGTTTTTATTACAAAAATGGGTACCGCCGTCACTAATGATAGCTCGGGGAGTTCCGAAACGGGTGAATATGTTCTTTTTGAGGAACTGTGTAACTACCCGAGCATCATTAGTGGGCGATGCAATTGCTTCAACCCATTTAGAAACATAATCAACGGCAACCAAGATGAATTGATTTCCAAATGATCCGGGGAACGGACCCATGAAGTCAATCCCCCACACATCAAAAATTTCACAAACTAAAATATTATTCAATGGCATTTCGTTTCGTCGAGAAATGTTTCCCGTCTTTTGACAAGCTTCACAAGTCTTAACAAAGGCATAAGCATTCTTAAAGATAGTGGGCCAATAAAATCCGCATTGAAGGATTTTAGCGGTCGTCCTATTTTGGACCGTGATGGCCTCCGGGTTCACGTGTGTGGCATAAGTGTAAGATAGGGGTTACCTCTTCTTCGGGAACACAACGACGGATTAAACCGTCACCATAAACCTTGAATAAGTATGGATCTTCCCACAAATAGTGTCTGTTGGTCCCGTGTAATTAGTTCCAAGGGGGGGGGGGGGCATTAGGAACTAATATAACTTTTTCGTTTAATTATGCTGACTTAATATGATTCTTTTGAATTTCTCAACTTAGTTTTGGTCAGCACGGCCGAGTGAGGCGTAGGACAACTTTAGTCAAAGGCTGACTAGAACTGTTTTACTTGTGAGTTGGGAATTGACACTTTTGTGGTCAGCTTCCAACTCAACACTCTGATTTACTCAGTGTCAGCTTAAACAATTTATATATTGAGAGAAAGGGTTAGAAATAACTCAGCAGACTTATCCTGGTTCGGCCTCTCCGCCTACGTCCAGTCCCCAGAATCCCTCCGGGCTTTTTCAATCCACTACTGAGCTCTTTAAAGGTAGAGCACAAACCGTTTACAAGGCAGTTGAATATGCAAGAGTATCGTCCTCTATTCGTCTACTCAACTCCACTAAGCGCTACAACCCAGCACTTAGATTTTCTCTACCACTGAGTACTAAAACCGAGTACTCAGCACCACTTTCTCACACTTTACAAATGATACAAATTTGTTCTTTCTAGATGAAGAACACTTTAGATGATTACAAAATCAATCTAGGCTTTTACATAGAGATAGGAATTTGGTGTAAGAATTTCTTTGTTTGGATGTGCTTTGTATGTATGCTTTTTCTCTCTTTTATTTCGGCAATCGGCAAATGATCCAAGAAATGAACTTGTCCTTTTATAGTTGAAATCTGAAGACACAATCATTTGAATCTGGATTTATCCGTTGAATTCAAACGGCTCTTTCTTGCGTCATTGTTCTGGTCAGCTTCAGATTTGCAGGCCAATCCTGTCGTCTGAATTTAGCAGGCGTCAGGCTTGTCTTCTTCCCGCAGGTTTGTCTTCTAGTGCCAATTTCGTCTTTTAGCTAGAGGACAGTTGATCCATGCGTCTCGAAACTGTATCCTTGCATAATTCCAAAGCTTCTGATTTGGCGCAGATCACTGTCGGATCTTGTCTTTTAGCAAACGGATCATTGGTGCTGTCCTGATGAGAACTCAGCTCGACTTTAATACTCGTTGTCTTTGATCGTTGCTATTTACGATACTGAGTTGCTTTCTACTCAGCTTCCCTGGTCAGCTTCGTCTGCAAGATTTAGTTCCGAGGAAGACTTTTCTTCTTATATGCTGAGTTGTTTTCTACTCAGCTCGTGCTATGTTCTCATGCTGACTACGTTCTATCTTACTTTGATTCCCGTTCTTATATATATATTCTTATACTCAACATTGAACAAACACATTAGTACAATTAAATCAAAGCACTTAAATTTAATTGTCTTAATCATGGATTAACTTAAATAATTTTGTCAAATCAAAATCATGTGGAAAGGTGTTTCAACAGTGTTTAGCATCGGAAAAGAACTTACGCTTCTGTTGGTATGTCAAGTCGTGTGGGATGATATTACCTGCGAGGAAATTGGCAAAATTCGCATACCATGGTAGTGTGGTAACGGAGAAGAGGTACTCATTGGGGAACTTCTCCTTGATGTCTTCCTTTTTGACATTTTCTTTGGACTCAAACTCCAATCGTGAAAGATGATCCGCCACAACATTGGCGACTCCCTTCGTATCTCTGATTTCTAGATCGAACTCTTGGAGGAGTAGGATCCATCGGATTAATCTTGGATTAGCATCCTGTTTAGACAACAAATATCTCAAGGCGGAATGATCAGTATACACAATCACTTTTGATAAAATGAGATAGGAACGAAACTTATCAAAAGCAAACACTATCGCTAAGAGTTTTTTTTCCGTGGTGGTATAGTGTTATTGAGTTGAGTTTAATGTTCGGCTAGCATAATAAATGGGATGAAAAATTTTGTTCTTACGCTGCCCTAAACATGCTCCTACCGCTATATCGCTTGCATCGCACATAAGTTCAAAAGGCAAGGTCCAATCCGGACTTACAATGATGGGTGCGTGCGTTAATTTTTCTTTCAAAAGATTATAGGCATCTAAGAATTCTTTAGAAAAATCAAAGGTAACATCTTTCATCAAAAGTTGCGTTAGAGGTTTGGCGATTTTTGAGAAGTCTTTGATAAAACGACGATAGAAACCGGCGTGCCCTAGAAAGCTTCTTACGGCTTTCATGGAGTTGGGTGGGGGCAATCGTGAGATTACATCCACCTTGGCCGGGTCGACTTCTATACCCTCTTGTTATATTTTGTGTCCTAAAACAATAGACTCGCTTACCATAAAATGAAAATTTTCCCAATTAAGAACTAAGTCCGTGTCTTCGCACCGTTGCAAAACCTTTTCCAAGTTGTATAGGCAATTCTCGAACGATGAGCCAAAGACCGAAAAATCGTCCATGAAGATTTACATATAGTCTTCGACTATATCATCGAAGATTGCCATCATACACCTTTGAAAAGTTGTGGGTGCATTACACAATCCAAAAGGCATGTGTCTATAAGCAGATGTGCCGTAAGGGCAAGTAAATGTGGTTTTTTCTTGGTCGTTCGGGTCAACAGCTATTTGCATATACCCCAAAAAACCATCCAAATTACACATAAATGCTCTACCTGCAAGTCGTTCAAGCATCTGATCAATAAAAGGTAATGGAAAATGATCTTTCCTGGTGGCATCATTCAGTTTCCTATAATCAATACATTTTCTCCACCCGGTGATCTTTCTTACCGGAATCATTTCATCGTTCTCATTAGGTTGCACGGTGATCCCACCTTTCTTGGGAATGACTTGCACGGGACTTACCCACGGGCTATCAGAGACGGGTGTAGACACCGAGTCGGAGGACCTGTGACGAAAACCTGAAACAAGACGGTCGAAGCGATTGATTCCAGAAGTTTTGAAAAATATATAAAGAATAATAAGCTGAGGAAAATTAACGGCACGGCGCGGGCACGCAACGGCATCCCGCACGCGGACGACGATGGTCGAACGCCCGCTTAACGGCTCGAGACGTGCGCGCGGCATCCGTCGGACGCACCGCGAGTGGCACGCTCTCGACGCCCGAGCAATGCCTGGGACCGCTGGCGGTGCGCGCCCTCGTGGGCCATTGAGCACACGCGCCTGGCAGCGCGAGGCGCGCGTTCGGCGGCCGCGACGTGCGAGCGTCTAGCTGCGCGGAACGCGCGCTCGGCGGCCACGGAGTGCACGCGTCCGACGGCGCGGGGCACGCCCCGAGGGTCGCCGGGCGGGCACCCAACCACGTCGGGCGAACGCCCAACGCGTCGGGCGGACGCCCGACGAGGGTCGAGCGCGGGCGCCCAACCTCGCGTTGGGCGCTCGCCCAACGCCGTTGGGCGATCGCCCAACATTGTTGGGCGGCCGCCCAACTCATGTTGGGCGGCCGCCCAACAAGGTTGGGCGGTAGCCCAACACTAGGTTGGGCGGCCGCCCAACCACAATGGGCGACGCCTAATTTTTTTTGGGCGTCGCCCATTGTTCCGGGATCCGTTTCCCTATATAAGGGCACGGATCCCAAGGTGAAGAGGGGGTCTTTTTGGGGGAAAAACTTTCTCACTCTAAACATTTTTAAAGAGAGAGTGTGGATTTTTTTCTCAAAAATTTCAAATTTCCTAAGTTCAATTTTTACTAAATTTTTATTAAAATCGGGAGCTCGCGGTTCGTGGAATCAATCGGCTTCGACTGTCAGATACCGAATCAAAGGTATTATCCGAGGACTAGACTCTTTATTTTATTTAATTTATTTCTCTCCTTCTATTTATTTTTATGCTATAGTTTTTATTCCTTTAGTCATTTATTTATTTTGTCACGTTTTATTTAGTTAGCGTATTTATTTAATTTTCGTTTCGCGTTAAATAAAATTCGGTTTTGTTTTAAAATAAAAACCTCGTTTTGGATATCCCAATACGAACCGTGATCCGATAAAAAGGTAGTTCGGGTATCGAAAATGTTGTAATTATAAGTTTTTTTAATTTAAAGGAGGTTTCCAAATAACGTTTTAAAATAAAAACATCGTTTTAGGAACTTCCGTTTTCGACTATGATCCATCTTTGGTAGTTCGGAAGTCCAAAACAATTGAATTAGATTTAATTTAAAGCTTTTGAACAAATCTGGAAAATATGGGAGTGCTGTTGTAATTCACCAATTCTGTCACTAAAGGCTGTTTACCAACGGATTTTCCGTCGGTAAATCTGCCAAAATGTAAAAAATGCCATTTCAGTCCCTTTTTCTTAACTTTTAGACTTTTAATCCTTAGTGTATATATATAATTATGTAATATATTCTTTTCAAATTGTTTTAAAACTTTAACATATATAATTATTTTAGGAGATTGGTATTCCATTTTTATTCTAATTTTTTTTGTATATGTACATATTACTTTCTTTTTATTATTATTCATTTAAATTACATTAAATTCTATTTTAAATGTTATTTACTTGGGCATTTTGGGAGATAATTAGTAGATATTGGGGGATGAACATATAGTCTTTTTGACATTAGGATTATATTAGTTATGTATATATATAGTTTTGGGGTATATTTGGGTTATCTTAATTATTGTTAAATAAAATTGTTTTGAGTGATAAATGCTATTTTCTTATTTATGAATTTCATTCACTATTTTCTTATGTTTAAAGTATAAATATATTATTTTCATTATTCTTTCTTATATATGTATTAGATAGTATATTTTCTTTTACTCTTATTTTATGTCTTTTGGGCTAAAATGTGTAAATATATATCTATATTATTTTCTTTATTTCTTTTGGTCATTTATAAGTCCATGTTTCAAATGGGCTTCACTTGGAAAAATTAATTTTTGGGCCTAAATGTGTTTATTGATGTAATTATAATAGTTAGAGAGTCCATTAAATAAGTGGGGAAAATAAGTCACAAAAAGAGAATTTTCAATTAAATTATTTAAGCTAATGAGCTTTCTTAGATCTCTAATGTAGATAAATAGAGTCATTTTGGTTGATATTTCAAATCGTCTTCAAAACACCACGTTTTAAAACCTTAGTCCGTTCCAACGACGGATTAAGCGAACATTGTAATCAAAATCGCTTTCTTTGTTAATAATGGAGATTTTGAATCGCTTTCTTAATGAATTTGTACAAAATAAAATTGACTTGTATGTTTAACCACGTTTTCTTATTAAAAGGCTTTTACTTTAACGTTTTCAATTACTCGAGTCGTTCCAACGGCGATTCGGGTAAGCTTCATCAAACGGGGTTTTAAAACGCACCCTAATCGTTCCAACGGCGATTAAGGTGCGAACCATGTAAATAAATCCGTTTTGGGGAAATAAGTTAATGTAGAATAAGCACACGACATAATATTTAACACGGTTGTAAATAAACCACTTCTTTCTTCCCCCTCTTTGTGTATGTATAAACATAAATGGGTGATTCTTTACTGGTGTGGCTTTTCAATATCATATGCTCAAAACGGTTTCTAAAAAGAGAAAGAAAAGGGTTTCAAATGAATTTTAAACTTAAAGGAGTATACGATTAGTCCGTTATCGCCTAACATGCTGAGTAGGAGGCCGGTGGTTCATAACCGGGCGATGTCGGGGTGCCTAGTAGCCTTTCTCCGGAAAGGAGCTAGCCTTCTCGGCTCGTACCTAAGTTTCCCGAACCCACACCGGTCTCCCGCAAGGGATCGGTGTTCATTTTCCCATTCGTGGGTGGCGACTCTTCCATATCTCCGAGCTCCGGTCCTACCGAGCAGCTTGATTCCACGATTGGTTGCTTTCGGCGCCAATCACCGCTTACGTCGCCATGAGGTTGTCCACCCCCCGGTCCGCCCGGGAGATTAGGCCGCGGCACCTCGTCTAACAAGTGGCGACTCTGCTGGGGAAGCGAGAAATTTGATTCCGGAAGGCATGCACTAAGCCCTTAACGGGGACGGATCGTTTTACTTCTTTTCGTATGCATTCACGAGCATTATTGCAAACCCTTTGGGTAATTTCCGCGAAACCTCTAGCGAGAGTCCATTCGTCGCTCGAAAGAGGATAGCGTAAGTTCCCCCTTACAGTAAGGCGCCAGAGGGTCCCCATCCATTCGTTAGGGGCGAATCTGTGCGGTCCTATGAGGTCCCGCGGTCAGCCGTGTCAGCATATAGTAGCCTTAGAAGTTTCCATAGGATTACCCGTTACTATTTTTTATGTGATAAATGAATCAGTTCGTGTTTTCAAACCGCCATGATACGTGTCTAATCCTAAACTATGTAAAGAAAATGAGACGATGCGTTAATATATACTCATGAATCGACATACTAGTTACCCTAAAACATCGAAACGATTTGAACTAAAGACGACTTAGTCATCTCATATGAATGAACATATGCGACCCACCTTGTCCCTTTCGGTGTCCCGACGAAGGCACGTGTTCAGGAAATACATTATGACGTAAGCACGTATTAGTATGAATCGGTTCGGTGTTAAGGATAGTTACATTTCGATACAAGAGACTATATTAACGGTAGCCGTTATTCACATTCTTTAAATAAATTGGGATAAAACGAGATCACGACGAAACGAAAACGAAGAACATTTCTATTTCGAACGACCTTGTTGTAACGTGAAAAGTTTCGCACAAGTAGTCCGTCCCTTCCGAATAAAAGACGAGCTTTTACGTTATGCCTTGTGTCATTCTTAAGAGAAATGGACGTGTCCGCAAAAGGTGACTAAGAAAATAAAGAAAAGAAAAATGAACTAAACGACCAAAATCATTCCGAATCTACGATATATATCAATACCGAGAGTAGTTAAAGAAAATAAACCAATGTCGTTGAATACGTGCCTCGGATGAGTGTATACCCCGTTTAAAATCTCGAAGCCGAATTAAGCCAAACCATATAATTGCGCCATATGGACGAGACTGCGGGTTTTGACTAACGACTCGATCATTTCGACCGTTACCAAAACTGCAAGAAATATGGCCCGATATACTTGTTTGCTTAAATTCGCGTCTAAAGGAAGGAAAACGGTGATATCCTCGCTTCGAATAAACACGCGATTCTACGAAACGTTGATTTTCTATAACCACACTGAGATGATATATCCCGTGGATTGGGAGGAACAAAGAGTTGTAATTAGCTGAAAGATTATCGTGCGCTCAAAATAAGACTCGCCGTCTTTTCACGTAGCAAAATGAGCAAACGAATTCTCGACGCTAAGAACAAACACGTTATGCGATGAATCTGTTCCCTAAAATAAAATCCAAAAGTGATTCCATCACTAAATAAACACGTGGTTACGTCTCTCGATAGATCCAAAAGGTCCCTTTGTAATCCAAAAATCGAGACACGAACCCACGCGAACAAAAGGGAACGAGTCATTGACAATAACGAACGATTGGACTAGAAGAATAACTCGAACCATGTCTAAAAACTGAGATGCGCTCAAAGGGAGTCAAAACCCGAATTAATGCGTCTCACGAAAGGACGAGAGACGAGTTATTCTGAAAGAACAATTCAACTTGGTTGATTTCTTAGTCACTGAACGTGGATACGTCAAAACGAACTATATTGTCTGATGAATGATTTATTTTTCCGCAATAATCGACGGCATCACGCGTCCCCTGGACCGCAATGTGAGCCCCAAACCAAAATCCTAGGAAAGAGACCTGGACCAACGAGTGTGTGGAGGAATAAGGGTGGAAGAGAGATATTGTGATACGTGTAATTAGAACTAACGTTTGTTCTTCTTATCTTATAATCGTAAATAAATAAACGCACACACCACGAATCATGCATATGAAATCATGCATACATACTAATGGATACCGTTCACGCAGACGTCATCATTAAGCGGTTGTGGTTTCGCGAGAGTAATCGGCTTGTCAGACAGTTTGATCAGCTGCGAGTAGACAGTTCCGAATCAGTAGTTGTGGCTCCTGAATCATCTTCATCCGAGTATACTCAGTCTTCCGTCAGTATGTCTGCAACCGACGAGAAGGTGGCTGAATTAGAGAATTCTGTGAACAATATCAACGACCAGCTGGCAGCAATCTTGGCCTAGCTAGCTGAGTTAGCACTGAAGGACAACAAGAGTGGTAGTAAGCGTGCTGAGAATGAGGTGAACGATGGCCCTCGCTTTGGGAATGAGGAGGATTATTAGGATTATGTCCGAAAACAGTTAGAGAAGGAGAAAGCTAAGGAAGAGGAGTGGAGGCAACACATCACACAGGAAGTGCTGCACGGAGGAAGCTCCGGAAGTCAGGATTTCTATAACTTGAAGAATTGCTTGACGGCAACAGCTTTGCCTCTGAAATTTCGTCTCCCCGACATGAAAAAGTTTGATGGAACTGGAGATCCCACCGCTCACATGAATTAGTACGTTGCGGTAATGAAGCATACGATCCTGACCGAGGATCAAGTCTTGGGGCTGTTTAACACTTACCTGGAGGAGGCTGCCCTCACATGGTTCCATGCGTTACCAATGGTGACAAAGAAGGATTGGAAGGAGTTGGCGAAGTCATTCATCACTCAGTATAGCTTTAACACCATGCTGGAAGTCACTTTGAAAGAGTTAGAGAGCACTAAGCAGCAGACTGGGGAATCCCTTTCAGACTTCGTGAAGAGATGGAGGGCTAAGGCCGCGGTCATGAAACAGAAGCCGCTTGAGCAAGATCAGATCCGAATGGTGATTGGCAATACGTTGTCGTATATTAAGAATGAGTTGAGATATATGCCGTTCACAGATTTCAATCAGATGTATAGTTGTGCCTTGACTGTCGAAGGCGATGGGGAGCCGAAGAAAGCTTATACCAAGTGTACGAAGTCTGGATATAGTGCCGGAGGGCCTAGCGCGAGTACGGAATCTGCGACAGTGAAAGTGGTTGGTCTTAATGCTATCGAAAAGAGGCGGTTCGCCAAGTTCGATCAGACCTATGCGAAAGTTTTTGAACGTCTGCAGAAGAAGGGGTTGTTGAAAGCCCTTGCCCCGTATAACAAAGCTCAACCTACTCCGCAGATTCAGGGTAGAGGGTATTGTGAATTCCACAGCAGTTATGGACATACGATTGAGAATTGCGAGAGGCTGAAACACAAAATCCAAGATTTGATTGAGGAGAAGAAGATAGCTGATCCTTCGTCAGCAAACCCTTCCGTCAGGCGCAATCCATTGCCTAATCATAGGGTGAGCGTGATCGGAGTTGGTTTGACAGAACTGTAGTGATGGAATCTTTTGAGGAAGATGTAGAGGAGTTGTTGGACTCCGTCGAAAGAAGCAATGTGGGAAATGGTTTGTATGTGTCCTTCTTAGGTGAGGAATAAGAGGAAGAACCAATGGAGGAGGGATCAGATGGTGGAGCACCATATGACGAGGATAGTGCCGAAGAGACCGGTGAAGGGGCATCTCGGACTATCATGCCAAATTTGGGTTTGTTCAGTGGAGGAAGGGATCCCGAAGTGCACTTGCGTGAGTATATGCACGACATGTTTATTGAATCCTTCGGAGTAGATGAAATTGCTCAGTGGTTCCACCATTCGCTTATGGGCGAGCCTTTGGAATGGTTCCATTCCTTACCCGACTCTTGTAAGCACGATTGGGATCGGTTGTCAGATCTGTTTCTAGAAAAGTATCAAAGAGCTGAGGATAGAACTGCAGAGCGCTTTGCAATGCAGATTGGACCCATCAAACGTCCCTTGCCAAGGGTGAGCAAGTATAACGGCAATAAGGACCCTATGGAGCACCTTCACTTCTATGTGTCGGCTATGACAGCCTTGGGTTTCAAAGAGGAAGAGATCACTAGCTTGTTTTGTAATTCATTGATGGATGAACCGCTGATGTGGTACATGTCGCTGCCGATGTATGTTAAGACCGATTGGGCAGCTATGACAAAGAGATTTATCAAGGAGTATACAGTATGGATGCTAGCAGAGCAAACCCCTGATTCCCCGTCTTACCAAACACCCGATGCGGTGTTAGCGATGCCTAGGTATGGTGGATACCGGGATCCTGTGGAGCATGCAAGGATATTCCGCGATCATATGTATAACGCTGGATTTCCACAGTGTGAGTTGCATGAACATTTTCCGGAAACCTTGATGGGTGAAGCCTTATTATGGCATCAGGGTCTGTCAGAGGAAGAGATGTGTCATTGGATACCGCTCCGAAATTCCTTTGTGGCGAGATATGAAATGTACATTCCATGGACGGGATCCCTGGATGATCTGGACAGGATTAGGCAATTCCCCGAGGAACATTTTGTGGATTATGCTAGAAGGTGGAGGCACCGTTATGAGCAGTGTAATGAGACAATGAGGGATAAGGTGCAGCTTATCTGCATACAACGAGGCGCTATTCCGTTGGCCGCAAGGAGGATGAGCCGGGTGTCCCTCCGTGACTATGATGAGTTGATAGGTTGGGCCTTGTATGGATCAGCGGATCCCTTTTTCCTGAATCCGAGTGTTCCTCACGTCATGGATTTGATGGTCGTAGACATTTGGGCGAGTTCCTCGGACGAGGAGGATGCCAATCGGAAGATCCCTATCAACATTTGGGACGAGTCGGATGATGAGCCGGAAATTGCGGTAATGACGAGATCAGGTCGTGTGGCCGAGGGAAAGGCACCAATGGTAGAGACTGAGATTGGAGAAGGGTCGGCTCCTAAGCCCGATGACCAAGTTCTTAAACAGTTGAAGAAGACGCAAGCTAAGTCTACGGTCTGGGAAGTTTTATGCCATTCTAAGTACCATCGTGAGAACCTGATGAAGGAGTTGCAGAATTTGGTTATTTCCACCGACACTGAGCTGGCAGCGCTAGTAGGGGTAATAATGGCCCGAAAAAAGACTGAGATCACGTTTACCGACGAGGATCTCCCAGAAGAGGGGAAGGCTCACAATAAGCCATTGTATATCCGAGCAGAAATCAACGGGAAGAAGACTAGCTCTGTTATGGTCGATGATGGATCGGCCATTAATGTTTGTCCTTTGAAGCTCTTGTCCAAGTTGGGAGTGGAGAGAGGAGATTTGACAGCTTCTGAAACAGTGATCAGAGCATACGATGACAGCCGTAGGCATATTGAAGGAGTTTTCAAGGCCAAATTGAAGGTAGGGCCGCATGAGGAAGAGACTGAGTTCACAGTATTGGACATCCCGGTAACTTTTGCTGTGTTGTTGGGACGCCCTTGGTTCCACAAGCTGGGAGGTGTACCCTCCACGCTCCACCAAATGATTAAGTTCCCCTTCGGGGAGGAGATAGTTACAATTAGAGCTGAGAAACTGAGCTCGGTGGCAGCATTGGGAATTGAGCCTCAACTTTTCTCCGGATTCCAAGTCTCTGGGATTTACGAGTCGAGCATGACCACCGATGTGGTGAAGATGATGAAGGGAGGTTTCATCCCGGGAATGGGATTAGGAGCACACCATCAAGGGTTGTCGGAGTTTCCGGATTTTAAAAGTCAGAAAACCCGGAGGGGTTTGGGATATAAGCAGGGGAGTCCATCCAACATGAGTGCAGAAGGAAAAATAGGCCTGAGGAAGCATTTTGTAAGCGAAGGGCATGGAAAGCCATATTCGGGAACCTCCGAGTCGTGGACTAGCACGGAAGGAAAGATTCTGCCAGGGTTTGAAATCTTCAATGATGTCGCCGACTGGGGCAAAGGAAAGGCAAGCTGCTTTGTCGAGGAGATCATGATGCTGGATTCAAATGCCGAGGAGCAGGTCATTACCATTGAAGCGGCTACAGGAGCTGAAATTGAGCCTAGTACCTCGAGAGTATATGAGAAGTCCGAAGATATTGAGGATGAAAATTGTATTACTGCTTTGTTTGAGTCCGATGATGTAATCACCCACGCTATCAATGAAATGAATTCTGATTTTGCTTACTTGCTTGATGTTGATCATGATCATTCCATGCATTCTCATTCATATAACATGCCTACATTTGAAATCAATACAATAGAAATGTCAACTTTCAATCTTGGTACGGATGAAAATCCTAAACTTATACAAATTGCTCAAGAATTAACTATTGAAGAGAGAAAAGAATTTGAGAGAATAATTAAAAAATATGAAATTGTATTCGCGTGGATATACGAAGACATGCCTGGAATTGATCAATCAATCGTAACTCACCGTATTCCAACATATCCCGAGGCGAGGCCCGTAAAGCAGAAGCTCCGACGTATGAGACCCGAATGGGCAGATAAGATCAGAGAGGAGGTGAAGAAGCAGTTAGAAGCAGGATTCATCGAAGTGATCGACTATCCCCCTTGGGTCGCAAATGTAGTGCCCATCGCGAAAAAGGATGGCAAAGTGAGGATGTGCGTGGATTACAGAGATCTTAACAAGGTATGCCCCAAGGATGAGTTCGCCTTGCCTCATATCGATGTATTGATCGACAGTGCAGCATCAAGCGTCTTACACACAAATGTGGATGGTTTTATAGGCTACATGCAAGTTCAGATGGCCGAAAAGCACAAAGCGAAAACCTCGTTCACAACAGAGTGGGGAACATACTGTTACAGAGTGATGCCATTTGGTTTGAAAAATGCCGGGGCAACCTACCAGCGAATGGCCACAGCCCTGTTCCATGACATGATACACAAGGAGGTAGAAGTCTACGTGGATGACATGATGGTCAAATCAGAGACAAGAGAAGGGCATTTTGCCGCCCTCGAGAAGTTTTTGGCCCGAATTGCAGAATTCAAGCTAAGGTTAAACCCGAAGAAGTGCTTTTTCGGCGTTTCGTCGGGGAAAATCTTAGGCTATGTAATCGGAAATAAGGGAATCGAGGTGGATCCCGATAAAGTGAAGGCTATAAAGGAAATGCCAGCGCCGAGAAATGAGAAGGAAGTGAGGGGGTTTCTGGGGCAAGTTCAGTATATCAGTCGGTTCATAGCGAGACTCACCGCAATCTGTGAGCCAGTCTTTAAGTTGCTAAGGAAAGACCAACCCGTCATTTGGAATGATAAGTGTCAACAAGCGTTGGAGAGCGTCAGGAACTATTTGTCTAATCCGCCAGTGCTGAGACCGCCTAAACTGGGAAAGCCGCTTCTCCTCTATGTAGCGATTGAAGAGCGATCTATTGGAGCAATGTTGGCCCAAGAGGGAGACACCGGTGTGGAGCACGCGGTGTATTATTTGAGTAAGAAGTTCCTAGAGTATGAGCTCAAATACAACATGATCGAAAAGACATGTGTGGCAGTAGTGTGGTTGACAAAGAAACTGCGGCACTATTTCCAATCGTATAAAGTGATCATTATTTCTCGGATGGACCCCGTGAAGTATCTGTACCGAACTCCATCCTTAACGGGGAAGTTAGCCAGATGGTTGTTGCTTTTGTCCGAGTTTGACATTGAATATGTGACGAAGAAGGTTATCAAAGGAAGGGCCGTGGCAGAGTTTCTGGCTAACCAACCCTTGAATGCAGAAGAGGAAGAAGTAAGCTATGATTTCCCCGATGAACATTTGAACGCAATCGAAGTCATACCGTGGAAAATGTTCTTCGACGGAGCAGTTAATTCGAGTGGAGCCGGAGTAGGAGTACTACTTATCTCACCGGAAGGAGAAAGAATCCCGATGGCGAAGAAGTTATCCTTCCCTCTTACTAATAATATGGCCGAATATGAAGCGTGCATTTATGGTTTGGAGTCATTAGCAGCACTGGAAGCATCATATGTCGAAATTTGGGGTGACTCCAAGTTGATCATCGAACAGGCACAAGGAAACTGGGAAGTGAGAGAAGAAAGGCTACGTCCATATCTAGATCAGCTAGAAGGGTTGGCACAAAGATTCAAGGAATGTCGTTTCTATCATATTCCTCGAGCACAGAACCAGGCGGCGGATGCCTTGTCTACTTTGGTGTCAGTTTGGGACAACCCCCGGAACCTTGCTTCGAAACCGTTGGTATTGAGAAGATCTCACAAACCGTGCTACGAAGACGTAATGCTGTTAGGGGCCGATGAAAAACCGTGGTATTTCGATATCGTGAACTTCATGAAAGATGGAACATATCCGGCAGAGTCAGAACCTAAGGATCAAGCTGTGATTAGAAGGCTAGCTCGTCAGTTCGTCATCCACAACGACTTGCTTTACATAAGGCACGTTGATGGATTACAACTCAGATGCTTGGATGTGGGAGAAGCCCGCGAGGCAATGGAATCAGTACATTCGGGAATTTGTGGAGCCCATATGGGAGGAGCAGTACTAGCTAAGAAAATTATCAGACAAGGCTTCTATTGGCTCACCATGGAAAAAGATTGTAACGAGTATGCGAAGAAATGTCACGATTGTCAAATCCACGGCGATTGCAGTCATCTTCCGGCCATGGAACTACATGTGCTAGCACCTATTTGGCCATTCGCTGCCTGGGGCATTGACATCATCGGTGAAGTAAGGCCTAATGCTTCAAATGGACATAAGTTTATTGCAGTCGCCATCGATTATTTCACCAAATGGGTAGAAGCAGAGTCGTTTAGCAAACTGGGATCCAAGCAGATGAGAAAGTTCATTGAAAAACACTTGATCACTAGGTTCGGAGTGCCTCATCACATGATCACGGATAACGGGGTCCAGTTTCAGGGGGAAGTAAGGAATCTTTTCCGAGAATATGGCATTGAACATCACAGGTCTTCTCCGTACCGTCCACAGGCTAATGGGGCAGTAGAAGCAGCTAATAAGAACCTTAAAAGGATCCTCGTAAAGACGGTGGAATCACATCGGAATTGGCATGAATACCTCCCACTCGCGTTGTGGGCTTATCGCACGACAGTCAGAACCTCGACTGGGGCAACACCATTCTCCTTGGTATACGGAACAGAAGCAGTCCTTTCGATTGAGATCGAAAAGCGATCGTTGAGAATCGCAGTGGAAGCAGAAATTCCCGAGGCGGAATGGGTAAAGAGGCGATGCGAGCAGTTGGCTTTAGTTGATGAGAAAAGGATGGAAGCCCTTTACCATGTGCAGTTGTATCAAAGAAGGATGACTCGGGCTTTCAATAAAAAAGTCAAGACCAGCCCTATCAAAGAAGGAGATTTGGTGCTGAAACAGATCCGTGTGACGCACACCGACCCGAGGGGGAAGTTCAGGCCTAACTGGGAAGGACCATTCGTCGTGAAGAAGATACTAAGCAAAGGAGCGGTGAAGTTAACCACAATGGACGGCATGGAATTCTCCGAACCTATCAATCTGGATAGGCTTAAGAAATACTTTTCGTAAAAAAAAAAAGAAAAAAAAAAGAGAAAATTCCCGATAGGTTGAAAACCCGCAAAGGGCGACCTATGCAACAATAAGGGAAATCCCAATGGGTGAAAACCCGAAAGGGCACTCATTTAAAAATTCCGGGATAGTAAAAGGAGAGGAGAAAATCGCCGGGATCCGAAAACCGAAAGGCGGGTCCTGGTAACAATAGTTATAACTTGAGCAATTACAAAAACAATGTATAAGAGACTAAGTATTTCTGTTGCTTGTAAATAAATAAAGGCATGAATATATTTGACGAGAATGATTGGAATCATTATAATCTACCGAATGCATGGTAATATGAATCACGAGTTATACATTTCCTATCCTACTTTTCACAAAAAGCCTACCTACTATCCACCCCACTCCCTATACATCAGCTGTACATCGGAGAAACCCTAATAAAAGCTACAAAGCAACAATGAAAGCTACGAGCCTAATACGGAGGGAAGTCCCAATAGTTCTCAAAATCTCTCAGGTGAGATGCCCGCTCCGCAGATAGTGTCTCCTCGGCAGCACGCGCTCTCTCATCAGAAGCTCGCGCTCTCTCATCAGAAACCCGTGCTCTCTCATCAGCAGCTAGTGCTCTCTCCTCTGCAGCAAGGCGTCTGATCGACTCATCACGCGCCCTCTCCTCGACGGCAAGGCGACCCTCAGTCTCCCGTCGCATCACCCCCGACCAGTGGTCGTTCCTCTCTTGATACACACGACCAACTCGGGCATCAGCTTCCCGCACTAGCTCACTCTGTCTCCGCTCATGGGCATGAAGATCACTCTACAAAAAAAAAAAAAAAACAAACAAAAAACAGATAAGAGGCAACATAGGCAAAAACATAAATCATACATACATGCATACATTTCACTACACTAAAGTACAATAATGATACATACCAGGTGGTCGGTGCAGCGCAAGCTGAGGCAATCTCGTAGGAAGCCGGATAGATCCACGTAGTCTGTACAGGTCTCCCTAGTGGTCAGTGAAGCGTCCGAGGGATCAAACGGGACCCTCGAGGAGAAGATAGGAGGGGCCGCCTCGAATCCCGCATAAGGTGTCCCAGACTCGTCATAGCGGATCGTAGCATAATCCCTCCCGTAGCCTGGTATAGGCACGCCTATGGACGATCTCTCCGGTCGGGCTGCGCTAGAGGACTCGCCGACGAAGTAGGGCTGCTCGCGCGCTGGTGTCTGAGTCTGAGTGCCATCAAAAAAATCAGATAAGTGGGCACTCCTCCAAGATCCCTCCTGCAAAAAAAAAACACACAATAAACCTCCGAGCATATCATGAATAAAATGAAAAGAGGGCGGAATCACTTACCGGAACCTCCGCCTGACCAAAGACGGCCTCGACCGCCTCTCTCGAAAACACGTCCGCCACTGGATCTACCTCCATCGCTGCCGCCGGGGCATCCCTCGCGCTCAGTAAAGTAGACAAATAAGGCTCGCGACCCCCGGCATGAATCCAGACCACTCTACCGACAAAACGACGGGTCAGATCTCGACGAATGGTCGATAAGGGCAGAGTCCGCACAGCAAACATGGAAACGGGAATCTCCCCCGACGTCCAGTGAACATCACTCACTCCGGTGATGCCTCGATCTCCTAAATACCACGCCCGCACACAAGGGCCGGTGAGCACGCACTGCTGCTCCTAGATCATCGATGCGTATGCATAATCAGGGCCGAAGTCGAGATCATCCCACCTGAACTTAATCTAAAGAAAAATGCACAAAGAGAAAGTCAGAGGGACTCAAACAAAAATCTAGCATGATTAGGCAAAATCTACCTGTCCCAGGGTCAACGAGTCGATCCAATCCAGAAGCCGCGACACTGTCCGACTCCTCTCGGCGCTCAAGTCAAAATTCCTCCATCGGGTCATGAAGGGCGGCCTCGGTACTCTCGGTCGAGATCGAGACCGGCTGGGAAGGATGTGTCTCTCGTACGCCCACACCTGCGGTAAAAATGAGGACTAGGAGTGTGAAAAATGCAAAAAAGACAAGACGGATAAGTCAAGAAGGCGTCACGTACCAGCAGGGCAAAGGTATAACCGCCGAAGTCCTTGCGCTTCCGGCAAGTCAGATCCAAGAACTTGTAAAGAAAGGCTAAGCCTGCCCCTGCCCCTGTCCAATCATAAGAAGCCGCTACATCCAGATCGCTAAGTGCCTGAATGAGACCTGCGTGTACCTTCCCGTCCTTCGTGCGGAAAATCGTCTCACTCAGAGCATATACTAAGAAACTACGAACCGCCAGGTCGGTAGCGTCAGTCTCGCAGAAATCACGTCTACTCAAGAGGCTCGCGGTAGAGACAAACTTCGCCGGAGTAGACTTGGCGCATAGACGAACTCCCGGTCCAATCAAGGTAGCAAGCGTAGCAGGGTCGACCCGTGGTCGCATCATACCAAAGTGGAAAGGGACGGGAGTGTTGCTCCCTCGCAATCCTGTCAACAGCGAAAAATCTCGAGGCGAGATGGTCATCTCCCCAAAAGAAAGGTGGAAGGTGTGGGTCGAGTCAACCCACCGCTCGCATAAGGCCCGTAGGCCAAAAGGATCGCATACCCCATTGGTGCGGGGCAGCGCTGCAATAAAGGGCTCGAAGCCCAACTCGCGCACGCGGGCTCTCGCCGCGGCGCCTAGCCTATCGTACCATGAGTGAATCTCGGCGGTGGTCCCCGAAATCTCAATGAACTAGAAAGAACAAGACAAGAAAATTTAAATACGGCTCCTAAAGCATGCATTTGATAAGAACGCGTCAAGAACGGGTATTCTTTCATTATCTAACCTAGAGACATCCGGTCAGTTAGGACCAATTTTCGGTAAAAATCTCTCATGTAGGGTCATTCACGTAAGGTTTAGTCAATTCTTTAATCCACCCTCGTCTGCGGTAATGAGGAGCGTAGATTAGGTTTTACTATTTACGTCTACTATTCACGTGCATTAGCTAAGTTTTTACTATTCACGTTGTCACTATTCACGTGCAATGTTCACGTTTTTACTATTCACGTGCACTATTCACGTCGTTTTCACTATTCACGTGCATTAGCTAAGTTTTTACTATTCACGTTTTCACTATTCACGTTCTACTATTCACGTGCATTAGCTAAGTTTTTACTATTCACGTTGTCACTATTCACGTGTACTATTCACGTTTTCACTATTCACGTGCATTAGCTAAGTTTTTACTATTCACATTGTCACTATTCACGTATACTATTCACGTGCATTAGCTAAGTTTTTATTATTCACGTTTTTACTATTCACATCGTTTTTACTGTTAACATGCATAAATTCGTAGTGTACTATTCACATGCATATAGCGCGCATTCTTACAAAAACAAACAAGTGTTACGTGTAAATAAAGGAATTCACGTTTTCTAGCTAAAGTCCTCTAAGGCAGTCTAAGAGTTAGCATGCAAATCATGTTCGTATAGGAGTGCTAAAGCCTAGAGTTCAAATCAAATAAAAGTGAGAAACCACTTACCTCGTTGCAGCGTGTCCTGCTCAAGTGTGTCGTAGGGTCGTGGAAGGTATCCACTCTATCCAGGTTTACATAAACCTCGTCCATGCCTCTGGTGCCATCCCATTCGTCTAAATCCATCCCGAGAATAATCCAAATTGAAGTCTAGTGAGAGAAAGAGGAGAGAGAAGGTGTGTGGTTGAAATGAAACCCCACCACCTTATATAGGAAAAGGGAATGGCATTCCCGTAAATAGTGAAGAAAGTACGATTTGACATAAAGGTAAAAAGTAAATAATTAATTACCAGGTGCACAGACCTCCGATTTGTAGTCCGTTTCAGCCTGCATTTCTCCCAGACAGTGACTAACATTGTCAAAACATCAATTCCAGACAACAGCTAATTTTTACAGAACAGTGACACCAGTCGAAATACAGATGACAGTCAACAGAAAAACAATCAGTAGTCTATTTCATTTCGGACTCAGACGTTTGCCCATCGAATCGTCGAGATGATAGCTCTAGTGAGAAAGTACAGACAACCGTGTGGTAAGAAAATCCAGAAACAGAACCCGCTTTTTTGCCATTTGACTCTCGGTCGCAGACCGGAGTTGCTTTTGAGCCATTTGACTCTCGGTCGCAGACCGAAGTTGCTTTTTAGCCATTTGACTCACGGTCGCAGACCGGAGTTGCTTTTGAGCCATCTGACTCACGGTCGTAGACCGGAGTTGCTTTTGAGCCATCTAACTCACGGTCGCAAACCGGAGTTGCTTTTGAGCCATTTGACTCTCGGTCGTAGACCGAAGTTGCTTTTTAGCCATTTGACTCACGGTCGCAGACCGGAGTTGCTTTTGAGCCATCTGACTCACGGTCGCAGACCGGAGTTGCTTTTGAGCCATCTGACTCACGGTCGCAGACCGGAGTTGCTTTTGAGCCATCTGACTCACGGTCGCAGATCGGAGTTGCTTTTGAGCCATCTGACTCACGGTCACAGACCGGAGTTGCTTTTGAGCCATCTGACTCACGGTCGCAGACCGGAGTTGCTTTTGAGCCATCTGACTCACGGTCGCAGACCGGAGTTGCTTTTGAGCCATCTGACTCACGGTCGCAAATCGGAGTTGCTTTTGAGCCATCTGACTCGTGGTCGCAGACCGGAGTTGCTTTTGAGCCATATTTACCTAAGATCGTAGACTAGGGTAGCTGTTTAGCCATTATCCCCGCGATCTTGAAATGGGGTAGCTGTTTAGCCATTATCCCCGCGATCTTGAAATAGGGCAGCTGTTTAGCCATTATCCCCACAGTCGTAAATCAGGGTAGCTGTTTAGCCATTATCCCCGTGATCTTGAAATAGGGTAGCTGTTTAGCCATTATCCCCGCAATCTTGAAATAGGGTAGCTGTTTAGCCATTATCCCCACAGTCGTAAATCAGGGTAGCTGTTTAGCCATTATCCCCGCAATCTTGAAATAGGGTAGCTGTTTAGCCATTATCCCCGCAATCTTGAAATGGGGTAGCTGTTTAGCCATTATCCCCGCAGTCGTAAACCAGGGTAGCTGTTTAGCCATCATCCCCGCAGTCGTAAACCAGGGTAGCTGTTTAGCCATCATCCCCGCAATCTTAAAATAGGGTAGCTATTTAGCCATTATCCCCGCAGTCGTAAATCAGGGTAGCTATTTAGCCATTATCCCCGCAATCTTGAAATAGGGTAGCTGTTTAGCCATTATCCCCGCGATCATAAACTAGGGTAGCTATTTAGCCATTATCCCCGCGGTCGTGAACTAGGGTGCAGCCCGAAGCAGAGTATGATGCAGTCAGAGAGCAACGCCGGAGCGCGCAGCACAAAGGTCAGGTATGTTTCCTCCTACTCGTTACGTGTCTTTTACTTTTATATGTTTTACATTGCATGTGTTACGTTAGCAAAAACGTTTTCGAACCACACACATCACTGTCAAAATAGAAAAGTAGGGGCAACTGTAGACACCGAGTCGGAGGACCGGTGATGAAAACCTGAAACAAGACGGTCGAAGCGATTGATTCCGGAAGTTTTGAAAAATATATAAAGAATAATAAGCTGAGGAAAATTAACGGCACGGCGAGGGCACGCAACGGCATCCCGCACGCGGACGACGATGGTCGAACGCCCGCTTAACGGCTCGAGACGTGCACGCGGCGTCCGTCGGACGCACCGTGAGTGGCACGCTCTCGACGCCCGAGCAATGCCTGGGACCGCTGGCGGTGCGTGCCCTCGTGGGCCGTTGAGCACACGCGCCTGGCAGCGCGAGGCGCGCGTTCGGCGGCCGCGACGTGCGAGCGTCTAGCTGCGCGGAACGCGCGCTCGGCGGCCACGGAGTGCACGCGTCCGGCGGCGCGGGGCACGCCCCGAGGGTCGCCGGGCGGGCACCCAACCACGTCGGGCGAATGCCCAACGCGTCGGGCAGACGCCCGACGAGGGTCGGGCGCGGGCGCCCAACGCCGTTGGGCGGCCGCCCAACCACAATGGGCGACGCCCAATTTTTTTGGGCGTCGCCCATTGTTCCGGGATCTGTTTCCCTATATAAGGGCACGGATCCCAAGGTGAAGAGGGGGCCTTTTTGGGGGAAAAACTTTCTCACTCTAAACATTTTTAGAGAGAGAGTGGATTTTTTTTGAGAAAAATATTTTTTTTCTCAAAAATTTCAAATTTCCTAAGTTCAATTTTTACTAAATTTTTATTAAAATCGGGAGCTCGCGGTTCGTGGAATCAATCGGCTTCGACTGTCAGATACCGAATCAAAGGTATTATCCGAGGACTAGACTCTTTATTTTATTTAATTTATTTCTCTCCTTCTATTTATTTTTATGCTATAGTTTTTATTCCTTTAGTCATTTATTTATTTTGTCACGTTTTATTTAGTTAGCGTATTTATTTAATTTTCGTTTCGCGTTAAATAAAATTCGGTTTTGTTTTAAAATAAAAACCTCGTTTTGGATATCCCAATACGAACTGTGATCCGATAAAAAGGTAGTTCGGGTATCGAAAATGTTGTGATTATAAGTTTTTTTAATTTAAAGGAGGTTTCCAAATAACGTTTTAAAATAAAAACATCGTTTTAGGAACTTCCGTTTTCGACTATGATCCATCTTTGGTAGTTCGGAAGTCCAAAACAATTGAATTAGATTTAATTTAAAGCTTTTGAACAAATCTGGAAAATATGGGAGTGCTGTTGTAATTCACCAATTCTGTCACTAAAGGCTGTTTACCAACGGATTTTCCGTCGGTAAATCTGCCAAAATGTAAAAAATGCCATTTCAGTCCCTTTTTCTTAACTTTTAGACTTTTAATCCTTAGTGTATATATATAATTATGTAATATATTCTTTTCAAATTGTTTTAAAACTTTAACATATATAATTATTTTAGGAGATTGGTATTCCATTTTTATTCTAATTTTTTTTGTATATGTACATATTACTTTCTTTTTATTATTATTCATTTAAATTACATTAAATTCTATTTTAAATGTTATTTACTTGGGCATTTTGGGAGATAATTAGTAGATATTGGGGGATGAACATATAGTCTTTTTGACATTAGGATTATATTAGTTATGTATATATATAGTTTTGGGGTATATTTGGGTTATCTTAATTATTGTTAAATAAAATTGTTTTGAGTGATAAATGCTATTTTCTTATTTATGAATTTCATTCACTATTTTCTTATGTTTAAAGTATAAATATATTATTTTCATTATTCTTTCTTATATATGTATTAGATAGTATATTTTCTTTTACTCTTATTTTATGTCTTTTGGGCTAAAATGTGTAAATATATATCTATATTATTTTCTTTATTTCTTTTGGTCATTTATAAGTCCATGTTTCAAATGGGCTTCACTTGGAAAAATTAATTTTTGGGCCTAAATGTGTTTATTGATGTAATTATAATAGTTAGAGAGTCCATTAAATAAGTGGGGAAAATAAGTCACAAAAAGAGAATTTTCAATTAAATTATTTAAGCTAATGAGCTTTCTTAGATCTCTAATGTAGATAAATAGAGTCATTTTGGTTGATATTTCAAATCGTCTTCAAAACACCACGTTTTAAAACCTTAGTCCGTTCCAACGACGGATTAAGCGAACATTGTAATCAAAATCGCTTTCTTTGTTAATAATGGAGATTTTGAATCGCTTTCTTAATGAATTTGTACAAAATAAAATTGACTTGTATGTTTAACCACGTTTTTTTTATTAAAAGGCTTTTACTTTAATGTTTTCAATTACTCGAGTCGTTCCAACGGCGATTCGGGTAAGCTTCATCAAACGGGGTTTTAAAACGCACCCTAATCGTTCCAACGGCGATTAAGGTGCGAACCATGTAAATAAATCCGTTTTGGGGAAATAAGTTAATGTAGAATAAGCACACGACATAATATTTAACACGGTTGTAAATAAACCACTTCTTTCTTCCCCCTCTCTGTGTATGTATAAACATAAATGGGTGATTCTTTACTGGTGTGGCTTTTCAATATCATATGCTCAAAACGGTTTCTAAAAAGAGAAAGAAAAGGGTTTCAAATGAATTTTAAACTTAAAGGAGTATACGATTAGTCCGTTATCGCCTAACATGCTGAGTAGGAGGCCGGTGGTTCATAACCGGGCGATGTCGGGGTGCCTAGTAGCCTTTCTCCGGAAAGGAGCTAGCCTTCTCGGCTTGTACCTAAGTTTCCCAAACCCACACCGGTCTCCCGCAAGGGATCGGTGTTCATTTTCCCATTCGTGGGGCGCGACTATTCCATATCTCCGAGCTCCGGTCCTGCCGAGCAGCTTGATTCCACGATTGGTTGCTTTCGGCGCCAATCACCGCTTACGTCGCCATGAGGTTGTCCACCCCCCGGTCCGCCCGGGAGATTAGGCCGCGGCACCTCGTCTAACAACGGGGTAGATTATACCTGCATCAAGCAATTTGATTACTTCGTTCTTTACCATTTCCTTCATGCTCGAATTGAGTCGCCTTTGTGGTTGGATGACGGGTCGAATTTCTTCTTCCATGAAAATTTTATGAGTACACAAAGAAGGACTAATCCCCTTTATGTCCGCTAAAGACCATCCCAATGCTCTTTTGTGCTCTTTTAACAAATCTACAAGTCGAGCCTCCATATGCACTGTCAAAGAAGAAGAAATAATAACCGGTAAGGTTGAATCATCACCCAAAAATGCATATTTTAAATGATTAGGAAGAGGTTTGAGATCGAGAATAGAGGGCTCCTGTAAAGACGTCTTAGGCTTTCCTTTTGGTGGTAGCTCAAGTTTCTCATAGTAGCCCTTGACCCATAAACAATCTTGAACATCTTCATTTAGGGTCTCTACAATGGTTTGTGCCTCTCGATCCACAATTAGTTCATCCGGATTTAGGCCAAGGCCGTTGACAACGACCGTATCAAGGGGGTCTTCATAAAGGTTCTCCTGAAACACCTCATCAACCACTATATCAGTAACATCAATTAAATTGCAATAATCATCTGATATAGGGTATTTTAGGGAATCGAAAACATTGAAGGTAACTTCCTCGTCTTGTAGACGTAAAATGAGTTTACCTTGCTCGACATCAATCAAAGTGTTACCTGTGGCTAAGAAAGGTCGACCAAGGATGATCGGCACTCGTGCATCTTCTTCCATATCTAGCATAATGAAATCTACAAGGAAGATGAATTTGTCTACCTTAACTAGAACATCTTCAATTATTCCCTTTGGGAAAGCCAATGATCGGTCGGCGAGTTGAAGCGAAACATTTGTGGGCTTAGGTTCGCCTAAGCCTAGCCTTTGAAAGATGCTTAATGGCATTAGATTGATGCTTGCACCAAGATCACATAAAGCTCTTTCAAAGGTTAGGCTCCCGATCGAACACGGGATAGAAAAACTTCCCGAAGCTTTTAACTTTTGAGGCAACTTTCTTAATAGGATAGCTGGACAATCTTCAGTTAGCTTAACAGTTTCATTTTCTCCCAATTTCCTTTTCTTAGACAAAATATCTTTCAAAAACTTAGCATAAATGGGCATGTTTTCCAAAGCTTCCGTGAACGGAATGTTAATATGTAGCTTTTTAAAGATGCCCAAAAATTTAGAAAATTGCTTTTCTTGTTTCTCCTTATGCAACCTTTTGGAAATGGAATTTTTGCTTTATATGGTTGCACGAGGGGATCCGCAAAAAGTTTAGGTGGAGAGTCGGATGTGCTTACCTCGAGTTGTACTATACCTTTATCCTTGGAGGTGGATGGTTGAACGGTTTCCTTACCATTTCGGAGTGTGATATGCGCGACGCCTAGTGGTAGAGTTTCTACGACGAAATGTATATATTGTGAGTGCGGACTCTATGTCTATGGATGTGATCTTTATAAATTGCTCTTAACTCTACTAGACGCTACGACTACTTAGGGGCAAGTGTACCCCGTTGTATCAAGTAATAATCCGGTTAAGACCGGGTATCGAATCCACGGGATTTACAATTACAAGTATTAGACGACTCGGTTTCGTATGTTATTTAAGCGACGATTACCTTGGGGTAAAGTAAAACACAACTACACACTATTCCTAACTATTGGCGACACAGATTTATGTAGCTAAAACCCTATGAAGTGGGATGAATAATGATAAGTTATAACCACGATAAATAACGACTCTAAATGTATACGGATAATAATTTACTCTTGCAAAGATGACTAAGTGTAGTAGGACCGACCCGTGAAGCACTTAGACTACGTGATTCCTAGTCAAGGCATGTCTAATGCGGGGGAATTAGAAACTAGGGCCCGTAAGTTCCGTGGTTTGTCAATTCCTATGGTTTCCGGTTTGTCACTTCCGGTAGGGCAACACCTATATAACTCCCTAAAGATAGCCCGAATGGCGTCGAAAATCGCGTTCTCCTACACAATAATCAATTATCAATATCAAAACAAGTAGCAAACACTAACACGTAAAGGGAAATAGAGATTATAAATCATGAAATTATAAATATGAAATGTATATAAATGGAATACAACCAAGCCTAGTACATAGGAAGAGTACAAGCTAATTAGCACGTAAAAGGGGAGAATCCGCCCTTGAAACTAGCTAACCGGACTCAAAGCCGTCTCCTAGGTCGTGGAGGTGGAACTCTCGAGCTTGGTGATGAATGGTGGAGCAAAACTTCGATGGAATGCCGAAACAACCGAACAAGCTCTCGAGGTGGAGAGTTTAGCTACAAAAACTGAATTTATACTACAACAATAATCAAAACAAGTATAGTTTGCTCTCTAGTGTGTAATTATTTCTTGGTGTCAAATGAAGTTCAAGAGCTTCCTATTTATAGACATCAAGCAAGGGCAATGTTGTAACTTCACAAAGTACAAGTATGGAGCAACATTATTTGGTGCAGAAATCCCATGATACGCCCCGCGTAGGTTGGTCTACGCCCCGCGTAAGTGCCCATTCCGTCAGAAATCTCCTGCATGTGGACCAATTCGTTGTCTTGTTGTCTCAAACACGCACTGCGTAGCTAAAGTGCGCCCCGTGTGTTTGAGTCTCTGAAGTTTTATTGCTTGAATTGGGGCGTTTACGCCGTGCGTAGCTAAAGTACGCCCCGCGTAAAAGAGTCTCTGAGTTTTTATCATTGAAGAATTGCCTGGTACGCCTCGCGTGTATGGTTATACGCCCCGCATACGAAGAGTTGACTCAGGGAGACAGTGCAGTCTGACTTTCAGGATTATGCCAATTATTTCCGACATGTGTCATACGCCCCGCGTAGGGTGGCATACGCCCCACGTATGCTGAGTCAATTCCACATGGCTCCTGCGGATAAGGCAATTATTGCTGACACATGTTTCACGCCCCGCATAGAGGATTGTACGCCCCGCGTATTTGAGTAGATTTTTGCTCCATGCTCGTACCTGAAATACAAATCTTGCGAGCCGAGTTAGCTTGACGTTTTTATTTCCTAAACTAATCAAAAGTACGGAAAATTAACTGAAAGTACGAGATTTATTTTTATTTCTTTATTTTATCAAAACACTTTATTTTTGTAATTAAACTTATTTATTTTATCCCAAAATCAACCCGTAAATCACGCTAAAAGATAGGGGTAAAATACCCCTATCAAACCTCCTCAGACTTTAAAGTTTTACTTGTCCTCAAGTAAAAGAAATCGAAAGACAAGGGATTGAGAAAATTAAGAAACAAACCGAAGGTTGGTTTTGCCAAGTGCGTGATTTCAAAGTTATGGTTTTGTGCAAAGGTTTCGGTAAGTACCTACGCAAACAATTGAGTACGAAACTTGTTTGAAACCTCCATGATCAAGATTTAATAGGCAATATTAATGGGGGTTGATTATCTTTTGAGAACCCGATAGTACCTCACCAAGGGATTTCGCTCTTGCGCTCAATTTTAGGTGGGTCGGTGTTTTAACACTCTTCTTTGCACTTACTCGAGATCATGTTGAATTTGCATTTTCATCCAGGTTTTTCCTCCTAAAATATGGTTAGGCAATATTAAAAAGGAACCCGGAGGGGGGTTGTAATGTGGGTGGCTTTTTTAGCGGTTAGTTTAAAGGAACTCGAGTTCAAATATACCATTTTGCGATTGCACCGTTTATTTCGGCCTTGGCGAATTTTACAAAATATACTTCAAAATTGCTCGGGTGGAGCTTGAGAATGCCTTTTTATCGTATCCTTTGTTTTGATAGAGGCAAAAAAAAAAACAATATTTTGAAAAACTTATGGTGCTCATTTTGCTAAGGCCGTGACTTATTTCGGGTAATTCGGGTGCAACTTGATTATGTCGGTATTTGAACAAGAGGAAAAAGGGTTAAATGTTAAGAGGGTATTAACAAAAAAGTTGGTTAATAGGCTCGAAGGGGTTTCCTAATGTTCAATGAAAACGAGAAAAATAAATTAAGAAAAATTAGCCTAAGTGGGTTCGGTTAATCATCTATTGCCTTTTTACCAAAAATAGGTGTACTTAACCCGGTATTGGATGCAAATTCTATGAGTCGAGTGAAGTCAAAGCTCTCGAAAAATTGTGAAAGAATTAGAGTTCTCGTACGAACTCTTTTAGGCTTAAAAATACCTCACAAAGATTCGGGTTTAAATTGTGTACTATCAAGTCTTTGCTAAATTCTCAACTATCCCGTTTTTATTGCCTTTTTAAAGTTTATTATGGAGATAACATTTGGGTTAAGCCTCAATGCCTTAGTTTAGTATTAACCTAAGCTTTGCACAAATTCCCTAACTTCAAGATCAAGACTAAAATCTCTTAATTGAATCATTCCTTTATGTTCCGACGCTTTTATTTTTTGATGACAAATAACGGAACTTTAATTAATTTCCGAAGGAGGGATAGCGTGTCAGGAAAATTTTAAAGAGTAATAAGTGAGTTTAATGATTTTGTTGTTATTAAATTTTTATTTTTGTTTTAGGTAGTGCAAACCAAACTAAAAGTGCGGGGTTGAACGGCCCTCCGCTTTATTTAAAATGACGCATATTCCAAGGGCGTCGCAAAAAGAAGTTAAAGCAAAAACAAAAATAAAGTAAGGAAGGAAGAAAAAAAAAGGACCCTTAGTGGTCAAGGGCCCTACGCGAGGCGTGCCCAGGGAGGCGCCCCGCGTAGGGCGGCGTTTTTATTGCGTTTTGAGTCAGAGACTCAAATACGCGGGGCGCAGGAACAGGGCACCCCGCGTGTTTGAGTTTCTGAACTTTTTTAAGCATAAAAATGGTGGGTACGCGGGGCGTACCATGGGGTACACCTTGCGTGGTGTTATTCTAAACAATAAAAACACAAACGGAACTTAACGATTATAATTAAAAACAACATCGTACATTAAAACATAAAAGCAACATAGGAAACAATAAAAACAACATCAAAAAGAAAATACATAAAGAAAACATAAAAAGAAAAATGGAAACTATGGTTGTGGTGGAGGCGGATTGTCATGGACGTTAAAGTAGGAGGCGAAGGAGTTGGTGAGGGCATCGAATCGAGCATCGAGATGAACCCGATCCTCCCATTGTTGCGCTTCGATGGAGTCGAAGCGGGTGTTGAGGGTGGCGAATTGGGAGTCATAATGAACCCGGTCCCGGTGTTGGTTATCCTCCAAGATATCCAACCGAGCATAAAGAGCGTTGAAGTCGTGGAGGGATGGAGGACTGAAATTGAGACCCATGCTTGAATCCGAGTCCCCTTCCGTATTGGAATGAGCTGCCCCCGAAGTCTCGCCCGGGCCGGAAGTTGGACGCTTTAAGGATTTAAAGGCGTTTTTGTCAAACGGCCGAGGCATAAGGCGCGGGAGGCGCTCAATGGCGTCGGAGCCGAGAGTGGAAAGGGCGTAGATGGTGATGAGGTGGCCGAACCTGAGCTTGGCCCGTTTCCGGATGGGTGTGGCGCGAAGGTGGACGGCTACGTGGTAGGCGAGGTCGTAGGTGAGCCCTTTGGCACAACAGTAGAGGGCCAACATGAAGGAAAATTAGGCTAAGGTATAGCAGCGGAAATATAAAAATTTTAGCCTACTTCCTTTTAACCATAGGATTCGTTAATCGTTATTTCATATAAAGAGGGATAAGAAGAAATACCTTTTGAAGAACAATCTACCGTTGTTAAAGAAGCACCCACAACTCTTCTCCGAGTTCCCAAGCACGAAGTAAAACACGGTGAGGTTAAGTAAGAATCAACCGTATGAGATGCAACCAAAATAGATTGCCTCTAATTAACCAACACAAGATCAAAGAAAAAGGAGATAGATGAAAATAATCGATCAATGGAAGCCGTATGAATTCTTGTCCACGAACTAGGGGAGTCGAATTCTATTTCTCTCTCTTACTTGCAATTTCGAAAATCACAAAGGGGGGGGGGGGGGGTTAGGGAGCTTAGTCGAAATTCATGTAGTAGGGGGGTATATATAATCACTTGTATCTAAACCCTAGTTAGATAGGAATAGGTTACTTAATAGGAATTCAATTCGGAATAGGATTCCCAATTATTATCTCATTATATATCTAATATATCTAGGATAATAATAAATAACCTAATTGGATAATAATAGGAGTATATTAATCTAATTAAAACTCCTAACTTAATTATCTCTTAATTAATTTAATTCATATTCCTAATCAAATTAGGATTAATGGAATTAAAATAACTCCTTATTTATTATATATAAATTTCGGCCCCCTCTAATTAAATGGGCCTTACTGGGCTCAATTGGGCTTCCATCTATTAATGACATCCATCTCTCTTTTGGTTCCAAGTCTTATGTGTGATCCATTAGGTTCTTACTACTTCTGGCCGTATGCAACTATTAAATTAATTTCTTCAAGAATTATATTTAATCTTTGCATAACGGAATGATGTACTGAGTATGTTATTGGCAAGTCTGTAATCATTCCCCCAGAGTCCGTTAAGAAGACAGGTTGATTCTGTCGTTAACCCTTCCGTATTAGTTACAGTATAATTCGATCCTTTATCAACTACATCCTTGAACTAAATCTTATGACTATGGGTGATGTCAAGTCACATATAGTGAGACGTTCGTTTTACTTGTATAGGCCGAGTCAACTCAAATAGATAGGTTAAGTGAAATCTGTATTTCTACTCTTAAGCTATCACCTTGCAAGGATTTAGAGTCGAGTCTTCCACAAGCGATCCTTGGATGTATCTCCCATTAATCGGGAGTGATAAATGCTCAATCTAATGTATAACTACCCTGATATTACCTCTTGTGACACCCAACCTTTGCCGTTCACACCCTAGAGTCATCTCTGTTAAGGATCGTGGGACAGCAGGATCAAAGTCTCACATTCAGTAATTCAGGATGACCAATTAACATTCCTTTGAGTCTGAGGATTAGTTATACCTATTAATACCAATGAGATGAACAGGTGACAAAGATGAATCTACCCATCCTGTTATCTCAAATCGGATCCCCAATCCTAATGAACGACGTTTCACCGGATCTATGTAACTGTCCAGATATCTGTATATATGAAGCTTGTGAGATCAGCTTTCTGTCGGACAGAAGACATTGTTACATACAAGTCTCAACAGTGATATATCAATCCTAAACATATCACTTGACTTGGGGTGGTTTTAAGTTTATTAGTTTATTATAAAGTTTTGTCTCACTTCATGCTTGTATGAACACTTTATAATCACTTTAAACAAACTTACGTATTTCCTTTTATTAGACTTTATTTAGTGCTTAAAAGGGATTGCCTTTATATAGTTATAAAACATATATCTCATTAAAACAAATGATATAAAGAACAATTCATTTACATTAAGTTTGTATCCTAGAACAATTGTCTATAGGACACTAAACCCCAACATACTCCCACTTGGACTAAAGCCAATTGTTTCTAAAACTTATCCCAGTAGAAGTTAAATGACGATCATGTACTTTCTGGGTTAAAGGCTTTGTCAACGGATCTGCAATGTTGTCCTCTGTAGGTACTCTTTCTATTCTCACATCTCCTCTAGCCACAATCTCTCTTATGATGTGGTATCGCTTTAGGTAGTGCTTGGATGCATTATGAGACCGTGGTTCCTTTGCTTGCGCAATGGCTCCATTGTTATCACAGTACAGAGTAATGGGATTGACAATGTCAGGCACCACACCTAGTTCTGTAATGAACTTTCTAATCCAAACTGCTTCCTTTTCTGCTTCCGCAGCAGCGATGTACTCTGACTCGGTCGTAGAGAAATCTACGCTTCCCTGCTTGGAACTCTTCCAACTGACCGCGCCCTCATTCAAGATAAACAGGTATCCTGATTGGGATTTAAAATCATTCTCATCTGTGAGATGACTAGCGTCTGAAAATCCTTCAATTTTCAGATCTCCTTCTCCGTACACTAGGAACATATCTTTAGTCCTTCTCAAGTACTTAAGAATGTTCTTGACGGCAATCCAATGCTCGTCTCCTGGATTCCCTTGGTAACGACTCGTTACAGATAACGCGAACGCTACGTCAGGTCTAGTGCATAGCATAGCATACATAATCGAACCAATCGCGCTGGCATACGGGACTACAGCCATGCGTCGTTTGTCATCATCAGTTTTAGGACATTGATGATTGTTTAACTTTACTCCATGTAGCATGGGCAAGTTACCTCGTTTTGATTCAAGCATGCTAAACCGATTTAGCACCTTTTCAATGTATGTAGCCTGTGAAAGACCAAGCAGTCTTCTCGATCTATCTCTATAGATCTTTATACCAAGTATATAAGCTGCTTCACCAAGGTCTTTCATTGAGAAGTTACCGGATAACCATACTTTTACCGACTGCAATAGAGCAATGTCATTTCCCATTAACAGTATATCGTCCACATATAGTATGAGAAATGCTATAGAGCTCCCACTTGCTTTCTTGTAAATGCAAGCTTCTTCGCAATTTTGTTTGAAACCAAATTGTTTTATGGTTTCGTCAAAACGCTTATTCCAGCTTCTAGATGCTTGCTTGAGTCCATAAATGGATCTCTGAAGTTTGCAAACTTTATTTGCATCCTTCGATATGAAACCTTCAGGCTGCATCATATATACATCCTCAAGCAGGTTTCCGTTCAGGAAAGTTGTTTTCACATCCATTTGCCAAATCTCATAATCAAAATGAGCGGCAATTTCAAGCATGATTCTGATTGATTTGGACATAGCCACATGAGAGAAAGTTTCGTCATAATCAATTCCTTGCTTCTGACGATATCCTTTCGCTACTAACCTAGCTTTGTAGGTGCTAACCTTTCCATCCATGTCTGTCTTCTTTTTGAAGATCCACCTGCACCCAATGGGAATTATCCCTTCGGGTGGATCAACCAAAGTCCACACTTGGTTAGTATACATGGAATCCATTTCAGAATCCATGGCCTCAAGCCATGCTTTAGAATCTAGACTAGTAAGAGCCTCTTCGTAGTTTTCGGGTCGTCGTCTAACACGGGAACCTCATTATCATCTCCCACTAGAAAACCATATCTAACTAGGAGTTCACGAACTCTTCGTGATCTACGAATAGGTGCCACTGGAGTCTCATCTAATGGGACTACTTCGGGTACTTCAACCGCTTCTGTTGTTTCAGTCGGTGTTTCTTTTTCTTGAACTTCGTCGAGTTTAATCACGCTTCCCTTTTGTGTTTCTTCGAGAAACTCTTTCTCTAAGAAGGTTGCGTGCCTGGATACTATTACTTTCTGATCATCTGGATGATAGAAGTAATACCCTATGGTTTCCCTGGGATATCCAATGAAGAAACATTTATCAGATTTAGAATCTAATTTGTCGGACGCAATGCGTTTGACATACGCTGAACAACCCCATACTCTCATAAATGAGAACATGGGTTTCCTACCAATGAACAATTCATATGGTGTGGAACTAGCGGATTTAGTTGGTACTCGGTTCAGGGTGAAGAGGGCAGTTTCTAAGGCATAGCCCCAAAACGTCTTTGGAAGTAAGGCCATGCTCATCATAGATCGTACCATATCTAATAGGGTACGGTTTCTCCTCTCGGATACACCATTGTGTTGTGGTGTATAGGGAGGTTTCCATTGTGAGCATATCCCACATTCAGTTAGATAATTCAGAAAATCATCAGAAAGATATTCGCCACTTCAATCGGATCGAAGCGTCTTTATTTTCTTTCCTAATTGATTTTCCACTTCATTCTTGAAGCATTTGAACTTGTCAAAAGCTTCTGATTTGTGCCTCATCAAGTAGATGTAACCATATCGAGTATGGTCATCTATGAAGCTTATGAAGTATCTGAATCCTCCTCTTGCTTGGACCGACATAGGACCGCATACATCTGAATGAATGAGTCCTAGAGTGTCTGATACACGCTCACCTTTATTGCTAAAGGGTGTCTTTGTCATTTTACATTTTAAACATGATTCGCATGTTTCCAATGATTCGGAATCGATTGGATCTATAAGCCCATCTGAATGTAGCTTTAGCATGCGTCTCTTGTTTATATGGCCTAAACGACAATGCCACAAGTAAGTTGAATTATCTAGCTTATGTCTTTTGGTATCAATTGCAAAAGCAGGAATTTTGTTATCTAACACATAAATCCCATTTTATGAAATTCCTGAAAAATAAAAGATCGAATCTTTGTAAAAATTGCAACTCTTGTCTTTTATTGAAATATGAAAAACGTCGTCAACAAGACGGCTAATAGAAATAATGTTACGAGACATCTCAGGAACGTATAAACAATTCCTTAATTCTATTACAAGCCCAGAGGGCAAAGGTAAAACATAATCTCCAATTGCGAGGGCGGCAACTCTTGCTCCATTTCCTACTCGCAAGTTTATGCTTCCTTTCTTTAGTTCCTTAGTCTGATTTAGCTCCTGCATATTTGTACAAATATGAGATCCACATCCGGTATCAAGTACCCAAGATTCAGACTGTGAAACTGTATTTATTTCAATATAAAACATACCAGATGTAGAAGCACCGCCTTTTCCCTTCTTGAGGGTGGCTAGATACTCCTTGCAGTTTCTCTTCCAATGCCCGTCTTTACCACAGAAGTGGCACTCTCCTTTGGGCTTCTTCACTTCCTTTCCCTTGGACACAGCTTTTTTACCTTTCTTGGGATGTTTAGGATTGGGAAAATTCCCTTTCCTTTTCTTTGATCCCTCAATTACAAGAGCCGGTATGGTCTTGTCTTTCTTCATATTGGGCTCAACTGACTTGAGCATGTTTGCAAGCTCTTCAAGAGAGGTTTGCAAGTCATTCATCTGATAGTTTATAATGAACTGTGAATAACTTTCTGGGAGGGATTGAAGAATTAAGTCTACACTTAATTCGTTATCCATTGCAAATCCAATACTAGAAAGTTTGGTAATGTAGCCAATCATCTTGACATAATGTGTCATGACTGATGTGCCCTCTTGCATCCTGCAATGATATAGCAACTTGGATATCTCGTAGCGTTCGCACCTGGTTTGTTTCCCAAACAATTCCTTTAGGTGCATGATGATGGAATTGGCATTCATCTCCTCATGTTGCCTTTGTAATTCCGATGTCATCGATGCAAGAATGATGCATCCGGCATGATCGTCATCAGCCTTGTGCTTCTGATAAGCATCAATTTCCTCGATGGGAGCATCATCTTCAGGGACAGGGGGTATCGGTGTATCAAGTACATACCCAATTTTCTTGAACTTCAAAACAATTTTGAGGTTACGAAACCAGTCGGTGAAGTTTGAACCATTCAGTTTGTTATCGGTAAGAATGTTTTGCAGATTGGTTTTAGTCATGATTTTAAGAGTGTGTTTAAACAAAACCTGAGAGTGAGAAAGAGTAAACGTAACAATCTAAAATTATAGGCCTTTTAATTTATTTCAGATTGCTCCCACTATTTTGCCAAATTAATAGCCCTCCATATTAATTCGAAGAATTTCACAAATCCTTTAGTGAGCTAGGATCCTAACTTCTGAGATTTCACCTTGAGTTTGCTCAACAAGCTAGTCTCATTTGTTAGGTAGATTCATGTAATCAATCACATCTTGAATGTGACTCCTAGGTTATTGGGTTACTAACCACATTAGTAACTGATTCGGAATATGAACACGGCCCACTAGGCCCAAGCCAATCAAGCCCAAGACAATCAAGGTCCTCTAAGCCCATCACATTCGCTATAAATACCCCTATAAGGGGAAGGTATACTCTCTCTCTCTCACTACTTTATCTCTCTACATATATACTCCTACTAACTTTAGCATCGGAGTGTACACCGGGGGCCTCCCCCGAAGCAGGTCCGGCGACCGGAGTGGCATCAACCTCGCTTCATATACCCGGCTGGCTATGAAGATCCAAGGTCCTCATTATTTGGTGCGGTGATCGTGGAGAGCAAGTGACCTTCGGATTTCTTCTGTCGAAGCCGAATAAAGCAGAACCTAAACACATGGATCAGGTTTTGTCTTCTTCGATGTGTAAACATCACTAGCTTACCTCACACTTACCAGCTCTTCCAATTTCTTCATGCTTTTGAGGGGTCATATTTCATATTGAAATAAACTTGCATGCTACACACAACACTCGTATGCATAAACTTTGCCAGATTAATGCTTATTCTTTTGGCAAAATAGAGTTACAGCAAAAAAAGATATAATAATAATTGAACCATCACATGTATACGTACATACTATACACATATGTTAAGATCCATACATGGATGCTTAACGATCCATACATGGAAATTATATGTTTGTGATGGATTTTATGTGTGTGCATCCTAAATCTTTTCTATCCGAGCACTATCTCGAGGTCAATCATTTTCTGATCGAAGTCGAAACCACGTCGAAACCGACTAGCGAGTCAACCTTTTTCAAAGTAAGAAGCTCACTGCTTAATTCTGCAAGACCACTTCCTCGATGTGTCGACTAGGCTATAGTCTCTCCAAATCCACATCGAAGTCAGTCGATAACCTATGGACCTATCGTGGTCGGTCTACTCGAGGTCATGGAAGTCGGTTCGCAGCCCTTGAACCCATCGAAATCTCAGGCCTGTGGAAGTCGAGCTGCTTGCGAATCCAATACCAGCTTGAAAGGGCACTCTTCGAGCCCGACCGCATAATACAATTCGTATCCTCTAGATGTGTCAAAGCAGACCCATCGAAGTTGGTTCACATCTTACAGATTAACCAAGGTCAGTATGCACTCTCTAAATCCATCAAACCTGGTGAGGTCGGAAGCGTCTGTTCGGCACCCTCGCAACTACAGTACTATAAAGACTCTTTCATAATTCATGGAAACCAAAACATTCAATCACACATCGAAGACCTGCATTCATCGCCACCATCCCGTAAGGCCTCCTCACATTGCACATAGTGAATCGAAGTCCTTCTCCCAAAATTAGAAGCTCTATCAAGTCCTCCTCTTGAAATCGAAGTCCGCCGTCGAAGCCCTCCATCCAAATTAACCCCACTGCTAGTATCAATGTCGAATTGAGAAGCCATTCGCTCAAATTGGGAACCTCCCACGGCAGTTGAAACGATCGGATTCAACGCCTCATACGTGGTGTCCGATCTCGACAATCACTGGAGGATTATGCATGCGACATCGGATACTCTCCAATCGGTTCGGTTCAGAAAGCTCAACATGGACACCTCCAATCGGAAAGCTCCACTTCAAGCCCCTCTCAAATTCGAACTCCCGTTTGATCAACTCCGAAGCTTCTTGGCAGTACTCAGAAGTCACAACTCATCTCAAGTCACCGATCGCATTAGGTTTCGACATTGGCAGCTCCCTGTTCGACCTACCCGAAATTGAAGCCCTGACAGTTTTCAATGAAAATGGAGCCCGAAGTCGGAAAACTCTCCTTCCACTCAAAGTAAAAGTTCATCGCTCAAGCCGAACTCTCTAACCCGATCAATGCCTTCCGAATCTGTCGAAGGTCGATGCCCATCCTTCATGTATATCGAGGTCAATCCGCACAAGCCAATCTAGACCCTCCATGCCTATCGAGATCGATCTGCATCAATCGGACATACTGAAGCCAGAGCTCGTCCTCACATTTGGCACTTATCGTCCCTTTTGTTTTTTCACGAAAAGACTAAAGGAAGGAAGAAAACTTAGTTTGATGGTCAGATGACATTATAAGACAATAGAAGCATATGGAGCATACAACTAACAAAATGAAGGTTAGTATACGTTTCCACCTTTCATTAAAGGCATATGGACACTAGTTAAATGGCTTCTACATGCAAGCCTACACGTATTCACAAGCACCTATAAATAAATGCAAAATTCTGATACAAGCCTACACGTATACACCCATACTTTTAATTATCAACCTCTCCGATCATGCCACCATCTAAATATCTTCAACACATCATGGAATGCATGACACTTGCATAATCACCATCACACACATGGAGAAATTCAAAGCATTGTCATATAGTACTTCACCACAAGTATTCGAATTAGCACATGCGGCAAGGTACAAATCTATCTCTCGAAGACCGTCTCCGGACGTATATTTGTTTATCTATCTTTCGAAGGCCGTCTCCGGACGTGTATATTTATTTTATTCTCGAAGGCCGTCTCTGGACAAGTATATTTATTTTATTCTCGAAGGCCATCTCCGGACCTGTATATTTATTTCAGTTATTCTCGAAGGCCGTCTCCGGACGTGTATATTATCCTCGAAGGCCGTCTCCGGACGCGTATATTTATTTCAGCTATTCCCGAAGGCCGTCTCCGGACGTGTATATTTGTTTCAGCTATTCTCGAAGGCCGTCTCCGGACGTGTATATATTTATCTATTTGTCGAAGACCGTCTCCGGACGTGTATATCTTTATCTATTTGTCGAAGGCCGTCTCCGGACGTGTATATCTATCTATTTGTCGAAGACCGTCTCCGGACGTGTATATATTTATCTATTTGTCGAAGGCCGTCTCCGGACGTGTATATCTATCTATTTGTCGAAGACCGTCTCCGGACGTGTATATATTTATCTATTTATCGAAGGTCGTCTCCGGACGGGTATATTAATCTATTTGTCGAAGGCCATCTCCGGACGTGTATATTTATCTATTTGTCGAAGGCCATCTCCAGACGTGTATCTTTATCTATTTGTCGAAGACCGTCTCCGGACGTATATATCTTTATCTATTTGTCGAAGGCCGTCTCCGGACGTGTATATTTATCTATTTGTCGAAGACCGTCATTCGACGTGTATATAGCCATCATTATTCATAAGCCGTCCTAAGCGACGCAATTATTCATAAGCCGTCCTAAGCGACGCAATTATTCATAAGCCGTCCTAAGCGACGCAATTATTCATAAGCCGTCCTAAGCGACGCAATTATTCATAAGCCGTCCTAAACGACGCAGTTATTCATAAGCCATCCTAAGCGACGCAGTTATTCATAAGTCGTCCTAAGTGACGCAATTATTCATAAGCCGTCCTAAGCGATGCAATTAATCATAAGCCGTCCTAAGCGACGCAATTATTCATAAGATGTCCTAAGCGACGCAATTATTCATAAGCCGTCCTAAAACGATGCAATTATTCATAAGCCGTCCTAAGCAACGCAATTATTCATAAGCCGTTCTAAAACGACGCAATTATTCATAAGCCGTCCTAAGCGATGCAATTAATCATAAGTGATAACAGGTGGGGAAATTTCGATCAACGTCCGTCCCTGTGGGGGGCGTCGTTGGGTTCGACGGGGGGAAGCTCCGATGCCAAAGTCAGTAAGGTGAATCAAGGAAACAAACTGAATTGACAAAGGTTGTGAGAATGTGTACCTTGATAGCCTAGGGAATCAGGCTATATATAGCTAAGAAGTCGTAACCTTCAGGCAACTAGAAAGCCTCCATTTTTGCTCGAGTTACTACGTTCCTCTCCATTAATGGCGGTTACAAGTTATCTTTAACCTGGCGGTTAGCTAATTGATAACTCATTAATGATCTTTATGGCCGAGTCGGCGACCAGCCGTTACAGTGGCGAATCGGGTGAATGAAGAGATTCGCTTCATAGGTCCGCCAGCGGATCTCTTCAAGCAGATCCGTGGAGATCCGCCTGCCGGCTCCCCTTCGGGGATCAATACGCGGCGTTCTTGAGGTGAATATCCCTTTTAGTCCTTGGGATAATATCACGATGTTATCAGAAGCCCCCCCCCCCCCCCCCCCCCCCCAAAATGCCTTTAAAGTCCTTTAGGGCTTTTGAGCTTCCGCACGCCGTCATAAACATCTGCATTAATGAGCGCACTGTTCAATGCCAATGGATGAATGACACGTGTAGTGGACGCACTGTCCCAGGAAGGAGAAAACGTCCTTCTTCTTCTTTCGCTTTCTCTTTCTTCTTCATTTCTTCCGCATCGTCTCCTTTCGAAGTTTTTTCTGGGAATTTTTCAGAGTCTCGCACCAAGCTTCCGATTTCACATGTAAGTTCATCTTCTTTTGTTTAACTTTTCTCTGGATGTTTAGAAGTTCGTCTTCATCTTCTAGATCAACTTCGGAGCTTTTTAATTCGACCTCTTCTCCCGAAATAGAAGTCGATTTTAGTTGGACCACTTCGTCATCGAAGAACTCCTCTTCCTCCGAGGACACGATTAACTCTAATTTTGCTGGGTTTAGTGACTCGGCGTGTAATCGTTACCAAACTCGTTCCACTAGTAATCCAGCCCTTTCCACTTCCGTCTCCGGTACCGCTCTGGCCGTTAAGGCTAGGTGTTTTCCGGGGACAATGGCCTCTTCTTCTATCCCACCTAGGAAAAAGAATCCTCGAGCGGAGTCTACTCCGTCTCGTATGAGTGCTGCGGATCTAGTGGATCTGGCGAATCGCTATCCTTGGATCAATAATTATGAGACTCAGTTAGCCGTAGCCCATCAACGACCTTCCTGTCCGCCTAGCGGTTTTCTCACTGTGTATTGCAGTCACGTAGAGAGGGGTTTCCGGCTTTCTCTCCCAAAGATGATGGCGGACATCCTCTCCTACTTTGATATTACAGCCAGCCAACTACATCCCAACGGTTGGTTGGATATTGCTTTAGACTGCTACCTCGCCTCAAATTTAGGAGTGGTGTATACGGGTCGCGTTTTTAGGGCTTTCCATAAACCCTCAAAATGGAAGTATGAATCCTATCTCACCTTCGCCAAATTCGGGACATATTCGCCCTTTAGCGACAAAATGTCAAATGTCCATTGCTGGGATGAGAAATTCTTCTATGTGAAGATAAAAGAGGGCGAATCGCTGGGTTTTCCCTCGTTTTGGAATCCCAAGCCTTTACATATGGCGGGCGATATGCGAATATTGACCGATAGTGATGAAGTGGTGGCGGAGCTCATGAAGAAGATCAAGGCGGATGCATGGACATACGCAGACGCTTTAGCCTTCATGATGAGCGATATCCCGTTGATTCGCCGAGAGGGGGAGCAATTCATTTACTCCAAGATTACACAATTTGACCAAGGTAACTTTTATTCCTTCTTGAATTTTGATTACTTCAATGTTTTCCTTGGCAGGGGTTTATCTAAGGCCAATCACGCTATTGCAGAGAAGCGTAGGAAGTTCTTAGAGGCTGAAGCGCGTAGGAAAGATCAAGCAGCGAATCCTCAAACGGAGACTGGGAAACGCCCTGCGAGAACAGCGGTTGAGCCACCCCTAAAAAGGAGGAAGCCTATAACCACGGGAGGCCCTAAGCTTATGGCGGATGCCATGAGGTCCGCCAAGCCTGTTGGGGAGATAGAACAGGTAAGTTGTCTTTTATTTTTACCTGTTCATCAAGTTTTAAGTTTTGATTCTTGAATGTTGGTGCAGATGGCGAAGCTTGATATGGGCGGATACTGGTCCGCCAAGTATGGCGCTCAAGGATCTTTTGAGAATGAGTCCATCATAAATGACTTGGATGAAGCCCTTGGTCAGGTGGGCGAAGTGCAAAAGAGTCAGAATCAAATTCCTGGTTCCATTCATGCGCAAAAGGGGAAAACAGAGCTCCTTATGGTGAGTCCCTTAGAAATGATTTCTTTTTATGAAAAAGTTGCTCCTTTGCTCTTTTCTCTTAATGAGATTGTTTGTTTTTTACAGATGTATACTCGTATACGTGCTATGGAGGCCGAGCTCCTTCAAAATGTGGCGGACAAGGCAACCATTGAAAAGCTAGAAAAAGATGTAGCGGATGCCAATGCGCACATTGCTTCTGTTAATGCGAACCTTGCCTCTGCCAATGCCGCCTTAGTCCTCAGAGATGCGGAGATTGGGAAGCTGAAGGAAAAGATTGCGACAGACGCCAAGAATCATAAGGACGCCCTAGGCGAAGCTGAATATATGGCGGGTGAGCAAGCCTTCTATTATGGCGAACTGCTCATGGCGTACTTCTCTCTGGCGCATCCCGAGATTGATTTCACAGATCCTCAGTTCGCCGTCCCCGAACCAGAAGACGTAGCCAAATATGACAAGATGGCGGACGCCAAGGAATACATCCGCGAATATGTTCGGAGATGGATGAAGGGACCCATGGAAGAAAGCAAACCTTCCGCTACTGTCCCCCTAGTGGAGCTTGAGGAAGTGCCCCCCAAGGCGGGTGAAGAATCGATCATTGATACCGCTCTTCCTCTCGGTCCCACATCTTCCGTGGAAAAGGAGGTACCTTTGGTTGGCGTATCTGAGGCTGTGGAGAAGGAGGCTTTCCAGGCAAGCGCCGCAAGCGAGGATAATGTAAAGGAGGATGCTCCTATTATTACTTAGTTATTTACTTGTGATTTGTAAAAAATCGTTAAGTACAATTTGTTTTAATCCTTTATGGCAGCTATTTATTTTACCATTACGTTTGCGTAAGTAAATATATAGGCATCTAGGATTTATTTTGGAGTAGGTGGCCAGCCGTACCCCATAGCATGGACCTTTGCGAAGGTTAGAAGTTGTTCTATTCCATTGAAGGAAGTAAAGCTACCTAGGGGATCAATTTGCTACTTGTCTTTGAGGTGAAGTGATCCACCCGTAGGACTTGTGAATCCTTTTTTGGGAAGGATATGTAAGAGAGTGTAAAGACCTTGCGTCCAAGGATCGTTTTAACTCTATCGGAGATTGAGATCTTCTCAAAGATGGATCCGCCCATAAGATGGATTCTCTTATGTCCAAGGAGAAAAAGTAGCGATACTTTGTTAATGGAGAGCGTCGGATGCCCCCCTTCTTTTTAAGACTGGAATATTTATATTGCTACAATAAACTTTAAAAAGAACACAGATAATAGAACAAATGATGTTTATTAATGGGAGAAATGCTTTATTACAGTAAGCAGGTCTTATAAGTGAGCCTCGTTAAAACCTTTAGTAAGAAAAACCACATGGGAAAAAGCTTACTAAAGGAAAAAGAGTACTCAAGACCGTGTGTACACTTTATTTCTTGACAAAATATTTGCGGAGATTTTGGAGGTTCCATGTGCGCGGCAATGTGTTGCCCTCCATGTCCTGAATTTTAAATGTGGCGAATCCAATCTTCTCCACTATCTGATATGGACCCGTCCAGTTGAGCCCTAACTTGCCCTTGCCTTCTCGAGACTAGATTTTGTCGGCCTTTCGGAGCACAAGGTCACCCACATTCAGATCCACAAGCTTAGCATTTTTATCATGGTAAGCGGCGATTCGCTGTTTATACGCCGCCATGCGTACATAGGCTTGGTCTCTTCGATCGCCTACTTGATCCAGACTTTCCTTTAGCCTTTTGCCGTGGTCCTCTTCGCAATAAAAGGCCACTCTATCACTTGGGACCTGTATTTCAACCGGGATCACAGCCTCTACCCCATGAGATAGGGCGAATGGTGTTTCTCCTGTGGCCGTCCTAGGAGTGGTGCGATAAGCCCATAAAACGCTTGTCAATTGATCCGCCCACTTCTTATCATGCTCTCCCAATCTCTTTTTTATCCCTTTTACGATCGTCCGATTTGTGACTTCGGTCATCCCGTTAGATTGGGGATAATAAACGGAGGCAAATCTGTTCAGGATGCCCAACCTTTCACAGAAAGTTTTGAATTCGCTACAGTTGAACTGTGCTCCATTATCGGTGATGATGGTATGCGGAACACCGTATCTTCCCACGATGTTGTCTTTGACGAATTCCACCATTCGTTCTGCAGTGATGGAGGAAACAGCTTCAGCTTCTACCCACTTGGTGAAATGATCCACTGCCACTACCACGTACCTCCTCTGTCGGCGAGTCGGAGGAAATGGGCCAACAATGTCTATTCCCCAGAGGGCGAATGGCCGTCCTTCTATGATGGGCCTCTGGATATGTTTGGCAGTATGTGATTCATTCGCATGAATCTGGCAACTATGACAAGATTCTACCAATTTTTGGGCATCCAATTCGGCCGTGGGCCAGTAGAAACCCGCTAACCTGGATTTCTTCAAGATGGTGGCGGATGCTTCATGAGCCCCACATGCTCCCTCATGTAGCTCATTGAGGATTTGATGTCCCTCTTCCGACAGAATGCACTTCAACCAGGGTTGGCTAAAAGATTTTCTGTAAAGGCCGTCATTGATCATGGAGAAATAAGCCGCTCTCCTAACTATCCGCTGTGCCTCTTCTTTATCCTCAGGTAAAGTTCCACTTAGCAGATATTGGCGGATGACCGATCTCCAATCATTTTCTACCGTTATGAGTAGGGATACTTCCTCTAAAGCAAAGGCTGGAGCTATTTTAACTTCGAAGGGACAATCTGGATCTGTCCAGTTCTCCTCGCAAGAGGCCATTTTGGCCAAATGATCCGCCTCTGTGTTGGACTCCCTTGGTACGTGAATCAGTTCCCATTTGGTTTCCTTAGCCTCAAGGTGATCCAACAATTTTTTGACTTCTGCTACGTATTTGGCCAGAACCTCGTCTTTCACCTCGTAATTCTTGATTACTTGGTTGACCATTAGCTTAGAATCACTATAGATCACAATCCGCTCAGGAGTGATTTCTTTGAGTAGGCGTAATCCCAATATCAGAGCTTCATATTCAGCAGCATTATTAGTTGCATGGAAATTTAATTTTGCTGCGTACCGTAATTTTATGTATTAGGGACCCTTGATCACAACGCCTACGCCAGCTCCATCCGCTGAGGAGGCGCCATCGGTGTACATTGTCCATTCCTCTATCGGAGGCTTGGGATGATCTATCCCTTCATCAGTGAATTCATTCACAAAGTCTGCCAAGACCTGACTCTTTAAAGCTGACCTGCTTTCATATCTCACATCGAATTCGCCAAGGCGGATTGCCCATTCCATCAACCTTCCAGAAGTGTCTGGTTTCTGCAACACCTTTCTCATCGGTATATTTGTTCGAACCACTACAGTATGCGCCTGAAATTATGGTCTAAGGCGGATTGCCGTGGTGACAACAGCTAGCGCCATTTTATCAAGCTTAGAATATCTGGTTTCGGCGTCCTTCAGGACCTTGCTCACATAATAAATCGGAAACTGCTGGCCATCCTCCTCTCGTATCATGACCGTGCATACGGCTTTATCCGTAACCGATACATACATGTATAGGTCCTCTCCCTTCATTGGTCGACTCATCATGGGTGGCTCTGTGAGGAACCGCTTGATTCCTTCGAAGGCCTTTTCACAATCCTCATTCCACTCGAACGCCTTTTGCTTCTTAATGACCTCGTAAAAGGGCTGACATCTGCGAGCTGAACAAGAGATAAACCTGCCCAAGGCTATGATCCACCCATTAAGGCATTGTACTTCTCTGATGTTCCGTGGTGCTTGCATTTTAAGGACAGCCTTAACCTTGTCAGGATTTGGGCTAACTCCTTTTTTGCTGATCATGAACCCTAAGAATTTTCCATACGTCGCACCAAAAGTACACTTCTCTGGGTTCAGCTTAATGTTGTGGCGTCAGAGTACGTCCAGTACCTACTTTATATCATCCGCATGCCTTTCTATGGTTGTGCTCTTGATGATCATGTCATCTACATAGACAGAATAGTTATCCCATTTACTATCTGCGAATATCTTGTTCATCATCCTCTGATAAGTTGCACCCGCGTTCTTAAGCCCAAAGGGCATAACTTTGAAATAATAAGTGGCTTGGTGTGTTACGAATGAGGTCTTGATTCTATCTGAGGGCTCCATGGGGATCTGATGGTAACTTGACTTCACATCTGTAAAGGAGTACATGGCGTGACCGGCGGTTCCGTCTACAAGCATGTCAATACATGGCAAAGGATAGTTGTCTTTGGGACAAGCTTTGTTGAGATCCGTAAAGTCAATACACATGCGGTAAGATCCGCCCGCTTTCTTCACCAAAACGACGTTCGCCAGCCACTGAGTGTAAAGCACCTCCTCAATGGCGTCCGCCCGCTGGAGCTTGGTGATCTCTTCTTCTATCACCTTCTGCCTTTCTGGGCCATGGTTTCTCCGCTTCTGAGCCACGGGAACTGCATCTTTATCAATGTTGAGCTTGTGAGTGATCACGTCTGGACTGATTCCGAGGAGAATTTCATCTTTCCATGCGAAGACATCTTCCGCCTCACAGAGTACCTTGGTGATTGCATTTTTAATTTCGCCTTTGAGCTCTTTAGCCATTCGCACCTGCTTTTCATCCGCCATAAGGTACATTTCGGTCTCGTCCAAGGCCATTGTGACGAGCTCCTCTTCATCTTCCTCCTTAGATTGGGGGCGAATCATTAGTGATGCCGAATATGTCTCCTGGGCCACCTTTTGGCTACCTCTGATCATTACACCTCCCTTGGCCGTGGGGATGTAAAGTGTTAAGTGGCGTATGGAGATAAGGGCTGCAACTTCGGAGATAAAAGGCCGTCCGAGGATGATATTGTAAGCTAACTGACCATCCAAGATAGAAAATTCTAGATCCCCTTTCCAGACCTGATCATCGTCTGTAAGCTCGCAATCCAGAGTGACTTGGCCTTTTCTCTGGATAGTGTGTCCCGTCACTCCTAAGATATCGACCACAGTTGGCTCTACCTGAACAGGATCAATCATGAGTTTGGCGAAAGCTCCTCTGGTGATGACATTGCATGAACTCCCAGTATCAACCATCACTCTTTTCATCTCCCAGCCTTCCACTATCATAGTGACGACCACTGCATCTGCATGGGGAGATATTTCAGGACCTACATCGGCAAAGGGGCGATTTAACGATGCCCTGTCAAGAGCGGTAGTCTTTGCCTTTTTTAGCATTGGCTGGTATCCAGGTCCGCCTGCTATGACATTGATGGTACCCTTCCCCTTCTTCTTTGGGTCCTCTTTGGATCTATCACCATCTCCTTTCTTGCCATTATTCTGGATGAACCGATCCAATTTGCCTCTCTCGATGAGACGTTCGATTTCCCGAGCTAACTCCCAACATGCATCAGTGTCATGGCCATTTTTCCTGTGATACTTACAATAATTCTTAGGATTTTTAGCAGTATTGGTGTACTCTCCCCCCTTTGGTTCGGGGTATGAAATGCTCCATTTGTGTTGATTGTTCTCGATCCACATAAGGACTTCACTTTTAGAAGCGTTGAGAGGCGTGAAAGAGGTGACAAATGTTGACTTGTTCTTAGAACCCCTTTGCTTGCTTCTAGAGGAAGAATCCTGATGTTTGTCTTTGTCTCTATCTCGATGGCGAGATTCGCCCTTGTCCCTTTTGGGCGATGACTGCGATCCCCGGCGAATGTCATCCACCTCGATAAAGTCTTTACAACGCTCCATCAATTCTGCCATGCTATTGGGTTTCTTTCGAATTAGATCTTCTTGCAAGCTCTTACAAGTGGTGTTTCTCACAAAACATTCCACTGCTACGGAGATATCCACATCAACGATTTGTATGCACAATTGGTTAAAAGTGTCTACGTACTCCCGAAGGTATTCATTCGCCTTCTGCTTTAACTCAAAAAGCTTTCCTGATTTAACCACTGGAGGAATACAACCGGCGAATTTAGCACAAAATTCCCTGCTCAATTGATCAAAACTGTTTATTGAGCCCGGAGGTAAAGACTGAAACCATCCGTAGGCCGGACCTCCTAGCGTGGTGACAAACATTTTGCAGAGCACAGGCTCAGTGGCACGATTGAGTTTGAGCAGTATTCGGTATTTTCTGACGTGAGCTTCCGGATTGTCAACACCTGTGTAGATGGCCAGATTAGGTATTTTAAAAGCTCTATCAGTTTCCTCTGCCTCAATCCAAGCTGCGAAAGGCGAATCTCTATTGGCGAACGGATTGTGCCTGGCATTTTCCTCATTCATACGGAGCACCAGAGCTCTAACTCTATCATCGAAATTCTCCGGATCCGCCCTTGGGCGACCCCTTCGTGGAGATCTGCTTGGAGAAGAAGAAGAACTTGACCCAGATGATGGATCTGATGGCGAACGCCCTCCTCCGCTTCCGCGTCCGCCTCCTCCGCTACTACCTCCTCCGCCCCCCCCCCCTCCTAGGGGAGCCTGTCCACTACCTCCTCCATGGCTTCCTGACGGGATGTGTCCAACAATTCCTAAGGGTGGCAGGGGTGGTGGTCCACTAGAATGGGGCGTCTCCGCTGGCCTTTTACTCCATCCACGACCAGGAGATGGGGGCGATCTGCCCCGATGTGAGGATCTCGGTCGTCGAGGCGAAGGTGATTTAGACCGCCTATTTTTCTCCCTTCTACGCTTTTTGTGTGTTCGCCCCTCAGATCCGCCAAGGGACAGATTCGTCCTTGGGCGCCTTGGGATATCGAACCCGCCAGGATTTAACCCTAGACCCATCGATCCGCCCGGAAGGGTTGAATCATTCCTTTGACTTCCTTCTGCTCCACCAGGGAATAACTCCCGATTGATTTGTCGTTCTCCAGCTGCCGCCGTAGTAGTTACCATGGAGTCCGTGTTGTGAGCTTGGAGAAATGAAGAACTCTGGGCGCCTGGTCCAAAGTTTAACAAGGGCCGGGATGATACAGTTGACGTGGACGCCATGCTCCAATGTGGAGGAAGGGTCATGAACGACCGCAGGCGATTCCCCGTCTCGGGTCCAAACCGCTCTCCGATGGCTTGTGCACACATGTTGATGAAAGCATCAGGGTTCATACTACTTTCGACGTGCGCTGCAGGAGCAGTTGAATCTGTGCGGCCAGCACTAGATGGTGTAACTAATGGTGTTTCAATCCCTGAAGAGGGATTCTGATCTCCAGTCGTCATAGTTTCTTAATGTGAACGAAAAATCCTTTGTTTGATTAAGGATTCCATGTTCACCGCACCAATTGATAACAGGTGGGGAAATTCCGATCAACGTCCGTCCCTGTGGGGGGGCGTCGTTGGGTTCGACGGGGGGAAGCTCTGATGCCAAAGTCAGTAAGGTGAATCAAGGAAACAAACTGAATTGACAAAGGTTGTGAGAATGTGTACCTTGATAGCCTAGGGAATCAGGCTATATATAGCTAAGAAGTCGTAACCTTCAGGCAACTAGAAAGCCTCCATTAATGCTCCATTAATGGCGGTTACAAGTTATCTTTAACCTGGCGGTTACCTAATTGATAACTCATTAATGATCTTTATGGCCGAGTCGGCGACCAGCCGTTACAGTGGCGAATCGGGTGAATGAAGAGATTCGCCTCATAGGTCCACCAGCGGATCTCTTCAAGCAGATCCGTGGAGATCCGCCTGCCGGCTCCCCTTCGGGGATCAATATGCGGCGTTCTTGAGGTGAATATCCCTTTTAGTCCTTGGGATAATATCACGATGTTATCAATAAGCCATCCTAAGCGACGCAATTATTCATAAGCCGTCCTAAACGATGCAGTTATTCATAAGCCGTCCTAAGCGACGCAGTTATTCATAAGCCGTCCTAAGCGACACAATTATTCATAAGCCGTCCTAAGCGGCGCACTTAATCATAAGCCCATCCTAAGCGACACAATTATTCATAAGCCGTCCTAAGCGACGCAATTATTCATAAGCCGTCCTAAAACGACGCAATTATTCATAAGCCGTCCTAAGCGACGCAATTATTCATAAGCCGTCCTAAGCGACGCAATTATTCATAAGCCGTCCTAAGCGACGCAATTAATCATAAGTCGTCCTAAGCGACGCAATTATTCATAAAGCCGTCCTAAGCGACGCATTTATTCATAAGTCGTCCTAAATTGATGCAATTATTTTCGTAAGCCGTCTGAATTGACGCAATTAGTTTCATAAGCCGTCTCAATTGACTCATTATATTCGTAAGCCATCTCAATTGACACAATTATTTTCGTAAGCCGTCTGAATTGACGCAATTATATTCATAACCTGTCTCAATTGCCGCCATTATATTCATAAGCCGTCTCATTCGACGCAACCATGCTCATAAGTCGTCCCAAGCGACGCAAATATATTATCCATTTATTTGCCGAAGACCGTCTCCGGACGTGTATATACCATTTATTTCTCGAAGACCGTCATTCGACGCGTAAATTATCATTTATTTATCGAAGACCGTCACTCGACGTGTATATAGTCATTTAATTCTCGAAGGTCGTCCCTCGATGGGTACATATTCACATATTTGTCGAAGACCGTCTCCGGACGTGTATATACCATTTATTTCTCGAAGACCGTCATTCGACGCGTAAATTGTCATTTATTTATCGAAGAACGTCATTCGACGCGTAAATTTTCATTTATTTATCGAAGAATGTCATTCGACATCTATATACCATTTATTTCTCGAATACCGTCCCTCGACGTGTATACATTCATCCATTTTTATTCATAAAGTCGTCCTAATCAGCACCATTATTATTCACAAGGGGCCCCAAGCAACACAATTACGTTCATTACTACTCCTAGAATGTTTTGAACCTCGCATAAATACTCGAAAGACACTTGAAGGGGGGGACTACTTGATTCGGAATATGAACACGGCCCACTAGGCCCAAGCCAATCAAGCCCAAGACAATCAAGGTCCTCTAAGCCCATCACATTCGCTATAAATACCCCTATAAGGGGAAGGTATACTCTCTCTCTCTCACTACTTTATCTCTCTACATATATACTCCTACTAACTTTAGCATCGGAGTGTACACCGGGGGCCTCCCCCGACGCAGGTCCGGCGACCGGAGTGGCATCAACCTCGCTTCATATACTCGGCTGGCTATGAAGATCCAAGGTCCTCATTAGTAACTAATATGCTATTCACAGTAATCCCAACCATATTGCCCATTAGTTTATGACAACATGAGTTTGCTCATCCAATTATCATAATCTAATTTAAGTATTACCCCATATTCATGAAAGAATGATTTTCGATAATTCAGGTGTTACCATAAGACCCCGAGCTTGAGTTTGCTCAACAACCCAAAGGCCCCCAGTACTGCCGGCTGAATTATAATATTAGGGAGGGGCAACCGATTTTAATAACTTGCTTATTTACTTAACTTTTTAACGAGGGATTTTATTTAAGTCTCATAATCTAACCTAGTCTTGATTTGCTTTAGCATACATCAGACACATACATTCACATACATTGGCGTTATGGACATATCATCTAAATTATTCCGTCGAGCCAGAGACGGAATAAAAGGGCAAACCTAAGGAAATACTAACTATTACATATTTCTCTTTAGGTCCTCCGTCTTCTCCATGGCGCCTTGAAATTACATATTAATTTCTATACTACTATAAGAAAACTTCAATTGAATTGAAGGGAATCAGATGAGAGGAGAAATTACAATAGATAGTAGAAAGGCAGGACGCGCAGGCCCTATTTCAAAAATACCAAAAGACTAAAAGAGGGTCCAAATATGTCCATAACTCCAAACATGCATAGACTCAATTAAATAAATTTAATTGGTTGATTACATAACCGTCTTATGTAATATTTAGGTTAATCACATTAACTCGTCAAATTAACTTTCATCCAATTTTACTTCTAATCGTTTTGTATCTTTATATTAATTCTTAGATTAATATAACCATATAAAACGTCGATTTATGCATGTCCCAATTATTTTGATTTCAATTCATTTAACACTTTGATTTACAACTTGGTAAAAACAAACTTTTAAACGAATTTTCATTCGATAAACAAAACAGAAAACTATTAATTTCCGAAACATATATTTATATATACAAATTATATTCAAGCCGATTTTAACGATTAAAATCAAGTGGGATTCGGGCCGGGGGCCCGAAGCCGGGCTGCTGCCGCGAGGCGCGACCCGAGCCGCTGTCGTATTTATTATTTTTTTTAATATAAAACATATATATATGTATGTATATATATCAGATTTTAAAACGGTTTTAAAAACGATTTTCAGAAATAGGAAAAACTACAATAGATCTCCGTTTTATCTTTTAGAATTAATAAAACTAATTTTATTAACCTAACTATAAAACTAATAGATTTTGTTATAATGATTATCAACCGAAATAATTAGGAACATACGCATAATCTATTTTAATTAACAATTAACTAAAATTTATTTATCTTTAGAATTAATTAATTAAACAATTTGTTAATTAATCCTAACTATAAATATTTATTCAATCCTATTGAAAAACTTCTAAATTTTCATATATGAAATAACGGATTTAACGATGGCTCTGATACCACTGAAGGAAAATTAGGCTAAGGTATAGCAGCGGAAATATAAAAATTTTAGCCTACTTCCTTTTAACCATAGGATCCGTTAATCGTTATTTCATATAAAGAGGGATAAGAAGAAATACCTTTTGAAGAACAATCTACCGTTGTTAAAGAAGCGCCCACAACTCTTCTCCGAGTTTCCAAGCACGAAGTAAAACACGGTGAGGTTAAGTAAGAATCAACCGTATGAGATGCAACCAAAATAGATTGCCTCTAATTAACCAACACAAGATCAAAGAAAAAGGAGATAGATGAAAATAATCGATCGATGGAAGCCGTATGAATTCTTGTCCACGAACTAGGGGAGTCGAATTCTATTTCTCTCTCTTACTTGCAATTTCGAAAATCACAAAGGGGGGGTTAGGGAGATTAGTCGAAATTCATGTAGTAGGGGGGTATATATAATCACTTGTATCTAAACCCTAGTTAGATAGGAATAGGTTACTTAATAGGAATTCAATTCGGAGTAGGATTCCCAATTATTATCTCATTATATATCTAATATATCTAGGATAATAATAAATAACCTAATTGGATAATAATAGGAGTATATTAATCTAATTAAAACTCCTAACTTAATTATCTCTTAATTAATTTAATTCATATTCCTAATCAAATTAGGATTAATGGAATTAAAATAATTCCTTATTTATTATATATAAATTTCGGCCCCCTCTAATTAAATGGGCCTTACTGGGCTCAATTGGGCTTCCATCTATTAATGACATCCATCTCTCTTTTGGTTCCAAGTCTTATGTGTGATCCATTAGTTTCTTACTACTTCTGGCCGTATGCAACTATTAAATTAATTTCTTCAAGAATTATATTTAATCTTTGCATAACGGAATGATGTACTGAGTATGTTATTGGCAAGTCTGTAATCATTCCCCCAGAGTCCGTTAAGAAGACAGGTTGATTCTGTCGTTAACCCTTCCGTATTAGTTACAGTATAATTCGATCCTTTATCAACTACATCCTTGAACTGAATCTTATGACTATGGGTGATGTCAAGTCACATATAGCGAGACGTTCGTTTTACTTGTATAGGCCGAGTCAACTCAAATAGATAGGTTAAGTGAAATCTGTATTTCTTACTCTTAAGCTATCACCTTGCAAGGATTTAGAGTCGAGTCTTCCACAAGCGATCCTTGGATGTATCTCCCATTAATCGGGAGTGATAAATGCTCAATCCAATGTATAACTACCCTGATATTACCTCCTGTGACACCCAACCTTTGCCGTTCACACCCTAGAGTCATCTCTGTTAAGGATCGTGGGACAGCAGGATCAAAGTCTCATATTCAGTAATTCAGGATGACCAATTAACATTCCTTTGAGTCTGAGGATTAGTTATACCTATTAATACCAATGAGATGAACAGGTGACAAGGATGAATCTACCCATCCTGTTATCTCAAATCGGATCCCCAATCCTAATGAACGACGTTTCACCGGATCTATGTAACTGTCCAGATATCTGTATATATGAAGCTTGTGAGATCAGCTTTCTGTCGGACAAAAGACATTGTTACATACAAGTCTCAACAGTGATATATCAATCCTAAACATATCACTTGACTTGGGGTGGTTTTAAGTTTATTAGTTTATTATAAAGTTTTGTCTCACTTCATGCTTGTATGAACACTTTATAATCACTTTAAACAAACTTACGAATTTCCTTTTATTAGACTTTATTTAGTGCTTAAAAGGGATTGCCTTTATATAGTTATAAAACATATATCTCATTAAAACAAATGATATAAAGAACAATTCATTTACATTAAGTTTGTATCCTAGAACAATTGTCCATAGGACACTAAACCCCAACACAACAATTCATGTTTGTTGACCTTGGTAGACTCGGATTTCCCCGTGAAGTAGAAGGAGATGAAGCGGTGAAGGAGTTGGAGAATAGGGTCACGAATACAAGCCGGGTGGAGGTTGGATACGTGATAGTCATCGGACCCGGTGATGGAGGCCCAAAATTCAGGAGCGAAGACACCGTCGGGCCAATGGGCGATGCTAGCCTCCACTTGGTGAGTGAAGTGGTTGCGAAGCCATTGGGTGTCAATGGTGAAGGGACGGTTTTGGAGGCAGAAATTGAAAAGCGCGGCTCCGGGTACATTATTAGAGGTGAGGGTGGTGAAGAATTCAATGACTAAGGAGGAGTACACATGGTATTCGGTACTGTAAATGTCGTACCACCCGAGGGCATGGAGACGAGCCTCGAAAGGCGTGTCGAGATCGTGTTGATCGGAGCACACTATGCGGGATGTACGGAAGTTCTTGGACCGTGGCCGCACAAAGTTCTTCGTACCGGGTAGCCTCCTCCTCGGTGAGAAGGTGAAAAGGGGCCCGGTATAGGCGGGTGAGAGGGGGTGTGCTTTCCCGCTCGGGTGGTTGTTGTGGTTGGTTTTGGGTGCGGCCGGTGCGGGCACGAGTGGCTCGTGGGGGACGCATATCGGCGGTGTTCTTTCGCCTAACCATGGTGGGATGTGAGAGATTGAAAGAGTAGAAGGTGAGTGTTGTGAAGAGTTGGGGTAAGGAGTGAGGAAGAAAAAGGGAGAAAGGAAGGGTGTAAATATAGGAGGGAAGTGGGGATCCAAGCAAAACTCGGATCCCCAGGAGGGATACGCGCGGCGTGAAGCAGCCACGCCACGCGTATCCCACCTATTCACTGTTAATTACACAACATTGGCACGACACGCGGGGCGTACATGGAAGTACGCCACGCGTAGTGCACCTCCTGCCCTTTTTTATGGAAGAAAAAGGCAGGGACGCGGGGCGTATGAGGGAGTACGCCGCGCGTAAAACGGAATGAGAAAAAAAATCTTTTTCGGTTTTAGATGTATTTTGAATTTTTTTGGAGTTTTGATTATTAATGAGGTGTTAATGTTTTTTATGATTTTTATGTTTAATTAATGTTTTTGGGTGTTTTAATTTTGAAATTAAGAGGGTAGTTAATGTAAATTTATTATGGAGGGAGGTTGAGGATTTGAATTTGAAAGGATCGAAGTTGATTGGATGGAAGAAGAGGTGGAGTGGAGAAGTGGGAAAGATTTTTTTGGGGAAGAGGAGTGATGGGAAGTTATGACAAAAGAAAGGCTGCCATGGGGAGTTGTGATTCACAACTCCCCGAGGATACGCGCGGCGCACCCTAGGGTACGCCCCGCGTGTCCTCTATTTGGCATTTATTGGGATTAATCGTAAGATACTCGGGGCGTATGGGGTTATACGTCCCGCGTACCTTAAAATTTTTGGATTAATGTGGGATTTGATTTTCTTTTGGTTTTATAAAAATAATAGAAACTAAGCTAAAAAATAAAAATGAAAGCAAAAATTAAAACACAAGCGAAAATAAAATGTAAAACAATAACTTAAAAAGGAAAAATTAAAGAGAAGAGAAAAGAACAAAAATTTATAATACATATAAACAAAAAGGTTCGAGTAATTCAAACCGATGCTACGTTTATAGTCGAAGTAGCTCGACTTTCTCATGCCGCGTCTTAGGGCAAGATGTCCGAGTTGGAACTTGACGGGTCCGAACTCCTATTGTTGAGGAGCGTTATCACCTGTCCGGATTCCCGATTCTTACCCCGCGGGTTTTGTTCAGTGATTTTCGGGAGGGTCCCTAGTGGCCTTTCTTATTGTTGACGGTTTAGGTGGGCCACCTGGCGGCTAAGATCCCTGCAAAATACTTCGCTATCGGAAAGACGGGTTAATATGTCCTTCAACAAAGACGTGACCGATTGGTCATGTACATTGTTGGAAGGTGGAGTGTTCCGATTATCGGGCGCGACTTGTGATTGCCCGAGCCCGTTTTCTCGAAATTCTTGCTCAAAGCCGGATGGGGGCCTCAACACGTTATTATTATTGCCATGTGATAAGTTCGGGTGTTGGTACCGAGGCCTCCATCCGCCGTTATTATTACTATTATTGTGGTGAGAATAGGAGTTCAGATGGGAATTATACCTTTGGTTGCCTCCTATATAACTTACGTTTTCGGCATCGCCGGCGAAAGGGCTACCGGTTTGGCAATTAAACGCATCATGGTCTCCACCACAGTGAGTGCACATCAGGACCTGCACACTTCTATTGAGGCTCAATTGGGCGATCAACGAGTCAAGTTTCTTGTTCATTTCTGCTATGGAGCTTTTCGGAGCCTCTTTCTCCACAACGAACGTCTGGTGTCGCGACGGGCCGGCAAGCCGATCCTCTTGCCATTGCACACTTTTCCTTGCGAGCTCATGAATGAGCTCGTAGGCCTCACTAGCTGACTTCCGAAATAGATCCCCACCTGCAGCGGAATCAACAGTCGCACGGTTAGTGGGAGTTAACCCGTGGTAAAAAGTGCTTACCAAGTCGTGCTTTGGGATGTCATGGTGGGGGCAGTTTCGGAGCAACTTCCGGAACCTAGCCCAAGCTGCATGAAGGGCCTCGTATTCCAACTGCCTGAAGGATGTGATATCGGTCCGTAACTTGACTGTTTTGGATGGCGGAAAGTAGTAGGAAAGGAACTCCTTTTCGAGCTCTTCCCATGACGTGATGGATCCCGCCTCCAATGAGTGTAGCCATTCCAACGCCTGTCCTGTCAATGAAAAAGGAAACAATTTCAGTCTCACAGCCTCAACGGGAACACCATTTTGCCGAGAGGTATCGGCACACATAAGAAATTTATCTAAATGCTCGTTGGGGTTCTCATGGAGTTCCCCTTCGAATTGACCACATTGTTGTATCAATTGGATCATTCCGGTCTTGATCTCGTATGTGTTGGCCGAAATTGTGGGAGCGACAATGCCATTACGATTTTGGGGACGATGCGGAGCAAGGATCTCCATCATCGAACGCGTATCATTGCCCCCGCGGATGTTGTTCACTTGCGGCCTTGGGTTTCCGTTGGGTTGGTTGACCTTGGCGTTGGGGTTTGCCATTCTCTCTTTTCGAATCCTACAAAGAGTACGTTCAATTTCGAGATCAATAGGAATAAGAGAATCACTTTTCGATCGGGTGTGCATAAAGTAAAAAGGAAGTATAAAAGGTTATCAACAAGAAAGAATAATGTTAGTCAAAGTATATATAAACAATTTATACAAAAAGAATGCTTAAACTAACAATGAAACATTTTTGTCTAATATTGTAGGAGATTATAAATCCCCGGCAACGGCGCCAAAAACTTGATATGTGTGACGCCTAGTGGTAGAGTTTCTACGACGAAATGTATATATTGTGAGTGCGGACTCTATGTCTATGGATGTGATCTTTATAAATTGCTCTTAACTCTACTAGACGCTACGACTACTTAGGGGCAAGTGTACCCCGTCGTATCAAGTAATAATCCGGTTAAGACCGGGTATCGAATCCACGGGATTTATAATTACAAGTATTAGACGACTCGGTTTCGTATGTTATTTAAGCGACGATTACCTTGGGGTAAAGTAAGACACAACTACACACTATTCCTAACTATTGGCGACACAGATTTATGTAGCTAAAACCCTATGAAGTGGGATGAATAATGGTAAGTTATAACCACGATAAATAACGACTCTAAATGTATACGGATAATAATTTACTCTTGCAAAGATGACTAAGTGTAGTAGGACCGACCCGTGAAGCACTTAGACTACGTGATTCCTAGTCAAGGCGTGTCTAATGCGGGGGAATTAGAAACTAGGGCCCGTAAGTTCCGTGGTTTGTCAATTCCTACGGTTTCCGGTTTGTCACTTCTGGTAGGGCAACACCAATATAACTCCCTAAAGATAGCCCGAATGGCGTCGGAAATCACGTTCTCCTGCACAATAATCAATTATCAATATCAAAACAAGTAGCAAACACTAGCACGTAAAGGGAAATAGAGATTATAAATCATGAAATTATAAATATGAAATGTATATAAATGGAATACAACCATGTTGGGGTTTAGTGTCCTAAAGACAATGGTTGTAGGATGCAAACTTATTGTAAATGAATTGTTCTTTATATCATTTTTTTAATAAGATATATGTTTGATAACTATATAAAGGCAAACCCTTTTACAGCACTAAATAAAGTCTAATAAAAGGAAATCCGTAAGTTTGTTTAAAATGATTATAAAGTGTTCATACAAGCATGAAGTGAGACAAGACTTTATAATAAACTAATAAACTTAAAACCACCCCAAGTCAAGTGAGATGTTTAGGATTGACATATCACTGTTGAGACTTGTATGTGACAATGTCTTCTGTCCGACAGAAAGCTGATCTCACAAGCTTCACATATATAGATATCTGGACAGTTACATAGATCCGATGAAACGTCGTTCATTAGGATTGGGGATCCGATTTGAGATAACAGGATGGGTAGATTCGTACTTGTCACCTGTTCATCTCATTGGTATTAATAGGTATAAATAATCCTCAGACTCAAAGGAATGTTAATTGGTCATCCTGAATTACTGAATGTGAGACTTTGATCGCGTGGTCCCACGATCCTTAACAGAGATGACTCTGGGGTGTGAACTGCAAAGGTTGGGTGTCACAGGAGGTAATGTCAGGGTAGTTATGCATTGGATTGAGCATTTATCACTCCCGACGAATGGGAGATACGTCCAAGAATCGCTTGTGGAAGACTCGACTCTAAATCCTTGCAAGGTGATAGCTTAAGAGTAGAAATACAGATTTCACTTAACCTATCTATTTGAGTTGACTCGGCCTGTACAAGTAAAACGAACGTCTCGCTATATATGACTTGACATCATCCATAGTCATAAGATTCAGTTCAAGGATGTAGTTGATAAAGGATTGAATTATACTGTAACTAATACGGAAGGGTTAACGGCAGAATCAACCTGTCTTCTTAACGGACTCTGGGGGAATGATTACGGACATGCCGATAACATGCTCTGTTCATCATTCCGTTATGCAAGGATTAAATATAATTCTTGGAGAAATTAATTTAATAGTTGCATACGGCCAGAAGTAGTAAGGACCTAATGGATCACACATAAGACTTGGAAACAAAAGAGAGATGGATCTGATTAATAGATGGAAGCCCAGTTGAGCCCAGTAAGGCCCATGGATAAGGGGGGGTCGAAATTATATGTATTAAAGGAAGGGAATTAATTTATTCCACTCTTCCTAATTGGATTAGGATTGTGAAATTAAATTAATTAAGAGATAATCAAGTTAGGAGTTATTAATTGGATTAATGTCCTCCTATTATTATCTAACTAGGTTACTTATTATTATCCTAATTATATTAGATATATAGTAAGATAATAATTAGAAATCCTATTCCGAATTGGATTGCTATTAAGTAACCTAATCCTATCTAACTAGGGTTTAGAGACAAGATAATATATATACCCCTTACCTAGTGAATTTCGATACACACACTAGCCCCACCCCTTGTGATTTTCGAAATCTACTAGCTAGAGAGAGAAAGTGAATTCCATCCCCAAGTTCGTGGACAAGAATTCATACGGCTTCCGTCAATCGATTAATCTCTTCCATCTCTTTTCTCTTTGATCTTGTGTTGATTTGTTAGAGGCAATCTATTTTGGTTGCATCTCATAAGGGTTTATTCTAACTTAATCTCACCGTGTTCACGAAAGAAGAAAAACAATCAAAAGGGAGAAATTCGTTTTTCTTCGCCTACATCAGGTCAGTTCACTATTTCGAGGATTCCCGGAGATTGAACCGTCGGATCGTCGCGAATTTTGGACAGTGTAGACTTACTTCTTCAATCCCTCCCAAAGAGTATTGGATTCGCGATGGATAACGAACTAAGTGTAGACTTACTTCTTCAATCCCTCCCAAAGAGTTATTCATAGTTCATCATGAACTATCAGATGAATGACTTGCAAACCTCTCTTGAAGAGCTTGCAAATATGCTCAAGTCAGTTGAGCCCAATATTCAGAAAGACAAGGCAATACCGGCTATTGTCATAGAGGGATCATAAAAAAGGAAAGGGAATTTTCCCAATCCTAAACATCCCAAGAAAGGTAAGAAAGATGTGTCCAAGGGAAAGGAAGTTAAGAAGCCCAAAGGAGAGTGCCACTATTATGGTGACATGGGACATTGGAAGAGAAATTGTTCTTTGTACCGAGCTACCCTCCAGAAGGGAAAATCCGGTACTCCAAACATCTGGTATGTTCTATATTTTGATAAAGAACAATAGTTGCAATTCTTATAAAGATTCGATCTTTTATTTTTCAGGAATATCACAAAATGGGATTTATGTGTTAGATGATAAAACTCCTGTTTTTGCAATTGATACCAAAAGACATAAACTAGATAATTCAACTTACTTGTGGCATTGTCGTTTAGGCCATATAAACAAGAGACGCGTGCTAAAGCTTCATTCAGATGGGCTTATAGATTCAATTGTTTCGGAATCATTGGAAACATGCGAATCATGTTTAAAAGGTAAAATGACAGACACCCTTTAGCAATAAAGGTGAGCGTGTATCAGACACTCTAGGACTCATTCATTCGGATGTATGTGGTACTATGTCAGTCCAAGCAAGAGGAGGATTCAGATACTTCATTAGCTTTGTTGGGGTTTAGTGTCCTATAGACAATTGTTGCAGGATACAAACTTATTGTAAATGAATTGTTCTTTATATCATTTGTTTTAATAAGATATATGTTTAATAACTATATAAAGGCAAACCCTTTTACAGCACTAAATAAAGTCTAATAAAAGGAAATCTGTAAGTTTGTTTAAAGTGATTATAAAGTGTTCATACAAGCATGAAGTGAGACAAGACTTTATAATAAACTAATAAACTTAAAACCACCCCAAGTCAAGTGAGATGTTTAGGATTGACATATCACTGTTGAAACTTGTATGTAACAATGTCTTCTGTCCGACAGAAAGCTGATCTCACAAGCTTCACATATATAGATATCTGGACAGTTACATAGATCCGATGAAACGTCGTTCATTAGGATTGGGGATCCGATTTGAGATAACAGGATGGGTAGATTCGTCCTTGTCACCTGTTCATCTCATTGGTATTAATAGGTATAAATAATCCTCAGACTCAAAGGAATGTTAATTGGTCATCCTGAATTACTGAATGTGAGACTTTGATCGCGTGGTCCCACGATCCTTAACAGAGATGACTCTGGGGTGTGAACTGCAAAGGTTGGGTGTCACAGGAGGTAATGTCAGGGTAGTTATACATTGGATTGAGCATTTATCACTCCCGACGAATGGGAGATACGTCCAAGGATCGCTTGTGGAAGACTCGACTCTAAATCCTTGCAAGGTGATAGCTTAAGAGTAGAAATACAGATTTCACTTAACCTATCTATTTGAGTTGACTCGGCCTGTACAAGTAAAACGAACGTCTCGCTATATATGACTTGACATCATCCATAGTCATAAGATTCAGTTCAAGGATGTAGTTGATAAAGGATCGAATTATACTGTAACTAATACGGAAGGGTTAACGGCAGAATCAACCTGTCTTCTTAACGGACTCTGGGGGAATGATTACGGACATGCCGATAACATGCTCTGTTCATCATTCCGTTATGCAAGGATTAAATATAATTCTTGGAGAAATTAATTTAATAGTTGCATACGGCCAGAAGTAGTAAGGACCTAATGGATCACACATAAGACTTGGAAACAAAAGAGAGATGGATCTGATTAATAGATGGAAGCCCAGTTGAGCCCAGTAAGGCCCATGGATAAGGGGGGTCGAAATTATATGTATTAAGGGAAGGGAATTAATTTATTCCACTCTTCCTAATTGGATTAGGATTGTGAAATTAAATTAATTAAGAGATAATCAAGTTAGGAGTTATTAATTGGATTAATGTCCTCCTATTATTATCTAACTAGGTTACTTATTATTATCCTAATTATATTAGACATGTAGTAAGATAATAATTAGAAATCCTATTCCGAATTGGATTGCTATTAAGTAACCTAATCCTATCTAACTAGGGTTTAGAGACAAGATAATATATATACCCCTTACCTAGTGAATTTCGACACACACTCTAGCCCCACCCCTTGTGATTTTCGAAATCTACTAGCTAGAGAGAGAAAGTGAATTCCATCCCCAAGTTCGTGGACAAGAATTCATTCGGCATTCCATCGATTGATTAATCTAATTCATCCCTCTTTCTCCTTGATCTTGTGTTGGTTAATTAGAGGTAATCTATTTTGGTTACATCTCATAAGGGTTGATTCTAATTTAACCTCACCGTGTTCACGAAAGAAGAAAAACAATCAAAAGGGAGAAATTCGTTTTTCTTCGCCTACATCAGGTCAGTTCACTATTTCGAGGATTCCCAGAGATTGAACCGTCGGATCGTCGCGATTTTTGGAAAGTATCTTCTAGACACATTCTTCCACGTTTCCACCGAAGGGATCGTCGTTCGGAGGTCTGGAAGGTCTATTTCGAATAGGGGCAGATTGGTAAACAGTTTACATCTCCTTTGAAGTTGTGGGCACTTCGTTTGCAACGGTAGATTGATCATCGAAAGGTATATCTTCTTATCCCTCTTTATATGAAATAACGATTAACGGATCCTATGGTTAAAAGGAAGTAGGCTAAAATTTTTATATTTCCGCTGCTATACCTTAGCCCTATTTCCAACAGTGGTATCAGAGCCATCGTTAAATCCGTTATTTCATATATGAAATTTAGAAGCTTTCAATAGGATTGAATGAATATTATGGTTAGGATTAATTAACAAATTGTTTGGTTAATTAATTCTAAAGATAAATAAGTGAAATAGATTATGCGTATGTTCCTAATTATTTCGGTTGATAATCATTATAACAAAATCTATTAGTTTTATGGTTAGATTAATAAAATTAGTTTTATTGATTCTAAAGATAAAATGGAAAGCTATTGTAGTTTTTCCTATTTCTGAAAATCGCTTTTCAACCGTATTGAAAATCTGATATATATATGAAATTTAAAATTAGTTTTGAATATAAAATATATATACATGTTTCAGAAATTAATAGTTTTCTGTTTTGATTATCGAATGAAAATTCGTTTAAAAGTTTGTTTTTACCAAGTTGTAAATCAAAGCGTTAAATGAATTGAAATCAAAATAATTGGGACATGCATAATTGAAGTTTTGTATGGTTATATTAATCTAAGAATTAATATAAAGATGCAAAACGGTTAGAAGTAAAATTAGATGGGAATTAATTTGATGAGTTAATTTGATTAACATAAATATTACATAAATAAGTTATGTAATCAACCAATTAAATTTATTTAATTGAGTCTTTGCATGTTTGGAGTTATGGACATATTTGGACCCTCTTTTATTCTTTTGGTATTTTTGAAATATGGCCTGCGCGTCCTGCCTTTCTACTATCTATTGTAATTTCTCTTCTCATCTATTCCCTTCAATTTTCAATTGAAGTTTTCTTTAGTAGTATAGAAAATTAATGTGTAATTTTCAAGGCGCCATGGAGAAGATGGAGGACCTAAAGAGAAATATGTAATAGTTAGTATTTCCTTAGGTTTGCCCTTTTATTCCGTCTCTGGCTCGACGGAATAATTTAGATGATATGTCCATAACGTCAATGTATGTGTGAATGTATGTCTGATGTATGCTAAAGCAAATCAAGACTAAGTTAGTTTATGAGACTTAAATAAAAATCCCTCATTAAAAAGTTAAGTAAATAAATAAGTTATTAAAATCGGTTGCCCCTCCCTAATATTATAATTCAGCCGGCAGTACTGGGGGCCTTTGGGTTGTTGGCAAAAGTCAAGCTCGGGGTCTTATGGTAACACCTGGATTATCGAAAATAGTTCTTTCATGAATATGGGGTAATACTTAAATTAGAGTATGACAATTGGTTGGCAAAAGTCATGTTGTTCATACACTAATGGGCAAAATGGTTGGGATTAATATGAATGACATATTAGTTACTAATGTGGTTAGTAACCCAATAACCTAGGAGTCACATTCGAGATGTGATTGATTGAATGAATCTACCTAATGAATGAGACTAGTTTGTTGGCTAAAGTTAAGGCGAAATCTCAGGAGTTAGGATCCTAGCTCACTAAAGGATTTGTGAAATTCTTCGAATTAATATGGAGGGTTATTAATTTGGCAAAATAGTGGGAGCAATCTGAAATAAATTAAAAGGCATATAATTTTAGATTGTTATACTTTAAAGCAAATGAATAACATACGTTTACTCTTTCTCACTCTCAGTTTAATGAAACACTCTTAAAATCATGACTAACACCAATCTGCAAAATACATTTACCGATAACAAGTTGAATAGTTCATACTTCACCGACTGGTATCGCAACCTCAAAATTGTTTTGAAGTTCGATAAAATAGGGTATGTATTTGATACATTGATACCCCTATCCCTGAGGATGATGCTCCCATCGAGGAAATCGATGCTTACAAGAAGCACAAGGCTGATGACGATCATGCCGGATGCATCATACTTGCATCGATGACATCGGAATTACAAAGGCAACTATACCTGTTCCATCATCATGCGCCTAAAGAAATTGTTTGGGAAACAAACCAGGTGCAAACACTACGAGATATGCAAATGGTTATATCGTTACAGGATGCAAGAGGGCACATCAATCATGACACATTGTGTCAAGATGATTGGCTATATTACCAAACTTTCTAGTATTGGATTCGCGATGGATAACGAACTAAGTGTAGACTTAATTCTTCAATCCCTCCCAAAGAGTTATTCATAGTTCATCATGAACTATCAGATGAATGACTTGCAAACCTCTCTTGAAGAGCTTGCAAATATGCTCAAGTCAGTTGAGCCCAATATTCAGAAAGACAAGGCAATACCGGCTATTGTCATAGAGGGATCATAGAAAAGGAAAGGGAATTTTCCCAATCCTAAACATCCCAAGAAAGGTAAGAAAGATGTGTCCAAGGGAAATGAAGTTAAGAAGCCCAAAGGAGAGTGCCACTATTATGGTGACATGGGACATTGGAAGAGAAATTGTTCTTTGTACCGAGCTACCCTCCAGAAGGGAAAATCCGGTAATCCAAACATCTTGTATGTTCTATATTTCGATAAAGAACAATAGTTGCAATTCTTATAAAGATTCGATCTTTTATTTTTCAGGAATATCACAAAATGGGATTTATGTGTTAGATGATAAAACTCATGTTTTTGCAATTGATACCAAAAGACATAAGCTAGATAATTCAACTTACTTGTGGCATTGTCGTTTAGGCCATATAAACAAGAGACGCATGCTAAAGCTACATTCAGATGGGCTTATAGATCCAATCGATTCTGAATCATTGGAAACATGCGAATCATGTTTAAAAGGTAAAATGACAAAGACACCCTTTAGCAATAAAGGTGAGCGTGTATCAGACACTCTAGGACTCATTCATTCAGATGTATGTGGCCCTATGTCAGTCCAAGCAAGAGGACGATTCAGATACTTCATTAGCTTCATAGATGACCATACTCGCTATGGTTATATCTACTTGATGAGGCACAAATCAGAAGCTTTTGACAAGTTCAAATGCTTCAAGAATGAAGTAGAAAATCAATTAGGAAAGAAAATAAAGACGCTTCGATCCGATCGAGGTGGCGAATATCTTTCTGATAATTTTCTGAATTATCTAACTGAATGTGGGATATGCTCGCAATGGACACCTCCCTATACACCACAACACAATGGTGTATCCGAGAGGAGAAACCGTACCCTATTAGATATGGTACGGTCCATGATGAGCATGGCCTTACTTCCAAAGACGTTCTGGGTGTGTTCTCATTTATGAGAGTATGGGGTTGTTCGGCATATGTCAAACGCATTGCGTCCAACAAATTAGATTCTAAATCTGATAAATGTTTCTTCATTGGATATCCCAAAGAAACCGTAGGGTATTACTTCTATCATCCAGATGATCAGAAAGTAATAGTATCCAGATACGCAACCTTCTTAGAGAAACAGTTTCTCGAAGAAACACAAAAGGGAAGCGTGATCGAACTCGACGAAGTTCAAGAGGAAGAGACGCCGGCTGAAACAACAGAAGCGGTTGAAGTACCCGAAGAAGTCCCATTAGATGAGACTCCAGTGGCACCTATTCGTAGATCACGAAGAGTTCGTGAACTCCCAGTTAGATATGGTTTTCTAGTGGGAGATGATGACGAGGTTCCCGTGCTAGACGACGAACCCGAAAACTACGAAGAGGCTCTTACTAGTCCAGATTCTAAAGCATGGCTTGAGGCCATGGATTCTGAAATGGATTCCATGTATACTAACCAAGTGTGGACTTTAGTTGATCCACCCGAAGGAATAAAACCCATCGGGTGCAGGTGGATCTTCAAAAGGAAGACTAACATGGATGGAAAAGTTAGCACCTACAAGGCTAGGTTGGTAGCGAAAGGATATCGTCAAAAACAAGGTGTTGATTATGACGAAACCTTCTCTCCAGTTGCTATGTCCAAATCAATCAGAATCATGCTTGCAATTGCCGCTCATTTTGATTATGAGATTTGGCAAATGGATGTGAAAACAGCTTTCCTAAACGGAAACCTGCTTGAGGATGTATACATGATGCAACCTGAAGGTTTCATATCAAAGGATGCAAATAAAGTTTGCAAACTTCAGAGATCCATTTATGGACTCAAGCAAGCATCTAGAAGCTGGAATAAGCGTTTTGACGAAACCATAAAACAATTTGGTTTCGAACAAAATTGCGAGGAAGCTTGCATTTATAAGAAAGCAAGTGGGAGCTCTATAGCATTTCTCATACTATATGTGGACGATATACTATTAATGGGAAATGACATTGCTCTATTACAATCGGTAAAAGTATGGTTATCCGGTAACTTCTCAATGAAAGACCTTGGTGAAGCAGCCTATATACTTAGTATAAAGATCTATAGAGATAGATCGCGTAGACTGCTTGGTCTTTCACAGGCTACATACATTGAAAAGGTGCTAAATCGGTTTAGCATGCTTGAATCGAAACGAGGTAACTTACCCATGGTACATGGAGTGAAGTTAAACAATCATCAATGTCCTAAAACTGATGATGACAAACGACGCATGGCTGTAGTCCCGTATGCCAGCGCGATCGGTTCGATTATGTATGCTATGCTATGCACTAGACCTGACGTAGCGTTCGCGTTATCAGTAACGAGTCGTTACCAAGGGAATCCAGGAGACGAGCATTGGATTGCCGTCAAGAACATTCTTAAGTACTTGAGAAGGACTAAAGATATGTTCCTAGTGTACGGAGAAAGAGATCTGAAAATTGAAGGATTTTCAGACGCTAATCATCTCACAGATGAGAATGATTTTAAATCCCAATCAGGATACCTGTTTATCTTGAATGGGGGCGCGGTCAGTTGGAAGAGTTCCAAGCAGGGAAGCGTGGCTTTCTCTACGACCGAGTCAGAGTACATCGCTGCTGCGGAAGCGGCAAAGGAAGCGGTTTGGATTAGAAAGTTCATTACAGAACTAGGAGTGGTGCCTGACATTGTCAATCCCATTACTCTGTACTGTGATAAGAATGGAGCCATTGCGCAAGCAAAGGAACCACGGTCTCATAATGCATCCAAACACTACCTAAAGCGATACCACATCATCAGAGAGATTGTGGCTAGAGGAGATGTGAGAATAGAAAGAGTACCTACCGAGGACAACGTTGCAGATCCGTTGACAAAGCCGTTAGCCCAGAAAGTACATGATCGTCATTTGACTTCTACTGGGATAAGTTTTAGAAACAATTGGCTTTAGTCCAAGTGGGAGTATGTTGGGGTTTAGTGTCCTATAGACAATTGTTGCAGGATACAAACTTATTGTAAATGAATTGTTCTTTATATCATTTGTTTTAATAAGATATATGTTTAATAACTATATAAAGGCAAACCCTTTACAGCACTAAATAAAGTCTAATAAAAGGAAATCCGTAAGTTTGTTTAAAGTGATTATAAAGTGTTCATACAAGCATGAAGTGAGACAAGACTTTATAATAAACTAATAAACTTAAAACCACCCCAAGTCAAGTGAGATGTTTAGGATTGACATATCACTGTTGAGACTTGTATGTAACAATGTCTTCTGTCCGACAGAAAGCTGATCTCACAAGCTTCACATATATAGATATCTGGATAGTTACATAGATCCGATGAAACGTCGTTCATTAGGATTGGGGATCCGATTTGAGATAACAGGATGGGTAGATTCGTCCTTGTCACCTGTTCATCTCATTGGTATTAATAGGTATAAATAATCCTAAGACTCAAAGGAATGTTAATTGGTCATCCTGAATTACTGAATGTGAGACTTTGATCGCGTGGTCCCACGATCCTTAACAGAGATGACTCTGGGGTGTGAACTGCAAAGGTTGGGTGTCACAGGAGGTAATGTCAGGGTAGTTATACATTGGATTGAGCATTTATCACTCCCGACGAATGGGAGATACGTCCAAGGATCGCTTGTGGAAGACTCGACTCTAAATCCTTGCAAGGTGATAGCTTAAGAGTAGAAATACAGATTTCACTTAACCTATCTATTTGAGTTGACTCGGCCTGTACAAGTAAAACGAACGTCTCGCTATATATGACTTGACATCATCCATAGTCATAAGATTCAATTCAAGGATGTAGTTGATAAAGGATCGAATTATACTGTAACTAATACGGAAGGGTTAACGGCAGAATCAACCTGTCTTCTTAACGGACTCTGGGGGAATGATTACGGACATGCCGATAACATGCTCTGTTCATCATTCCGTTATGCAAGGGAATTAATTTAATAGTTGCATACGGCCAGAAGTAGTAAGGACCTAATGGATCACACATAAGACTTGGAAACAAAAGAGAGATGGATCTGATTAATAGATGGAAGCCCAGTTGAGCCCAGTAAGGCCCATGGATAAGGGGGGTCGAAATTATATGTATTAAAGGAAGGGAATTAATTTATTCCACTCTTCCTAATTGGATTAGGATTGTGAAATTAAATTAATTAAGAGATAATCAAGTTAGGAGTTATTAATTGGATTAATGTCCTCCTATTATTATCTAACTAGGTTACTTATTATTATCCTAATTATATTAGACATATAGTAAGATAATAATTAGAAATCCTATTCCGAATTGGATTGCTATTAAGTAACCTAATCCTATCTAACTAGGGTTTAGAGACAAGATAATATATATACCCCTTACCTAGTGAATTTCGACACACACTCTAGCCCCACCCCTTGTGATTTTCGAAATCTACTAGCTAGAGAGAGAAAGTGAATTCCATCCCCAAGTTCGTGGACAAGAATTCATTCGGCATTCCATCGATTGATTAATCTAACTCATCCATCTTTCTCCTTGATCTTGTGTTGGTTAATTAGAGGTAATATATTTTGGTTACATCTCATAAGGGTTGATTCTAATTTAACCTCATCGTGTTCACGAAAGAAGAAAAACAATCAAAAGGGAGAAATTCGTTTTTCTTCGCCTACATCAGGTCAGTTCACTATTTCGAGGATTCCCAGAGATTGAACCGTCGGATCGTCGCGATTTTTGGACAGTAGCTTCTAGACACATTCTTCCACGTTTCCACCGAAGGGATCGTCGTTCGAAGGTCTGGAAGGTCTATTTCGAATAGGGGCAGATTGGTAAACAGTTTACATCTCCTTTGAAGTTGTGGGCACTTCGTTTGCAACGGTAGATTGATCATCGAAAGGTATATCTTCTTATCCCTCTTTATATGAAATAACGATTAACGGATCCTATGGTTAAAAGGAAGTAGGCTAAAAATTTTATATTTCCGCTGCTATACCTTAGCCCTATTTCCAACAAGCTTCATATATGACCATACTCGATATGGTTATGTCTACTTGATGAAGCACAAGTCAGAAGCTTTTGACAAGTTCAAATGCTTCAAGAATGAAGTGGAAAATCAATTAGGAAAGAAAATAAAGACGCTTCGATCCGATCGAGGTGGCGAATATCTTTCTGATGATTTTCTCAATTATCTAACTGAATGTGGGATATGCTCACAATGGACACCTCCTTATACACCACAACACAATGGTGTATCCGAGAGGAGAAACCGTACCCTATTAGATATGGTACGATCCATGATGAGCATGGCCTTACTTCCAAAGACGTTCTGGGGCTATGCCTTAGAAACTGCCCTCTTCACCCTAAATCGAGTACCAACTAAATCCGCTAGTTCCACACCGTATGAATTGTTCGTTGGTAGGAAACCTGTGTTCTCATTTATGAGAGTATGGGGTTGTTCGGCATATGTCAAACGCATTGCGTCCGACAAATTAGATTCTAAATCTGATAAATATTTCTTCATTGGATATCCCAAAGAGACCGTAGGGTATTACTTCTATCATCCAGATGATCAGAAAGTAATAGTATCCAGATACGCAACCTTCTTAGAGAAAGAGTTTCTCGAAGAAACACAAAAGGGAAGCGTGATTGAACTCGACGAAGTTCAAGAGGAAGAGACGCCGACTGAAACAACAGAAGCGGTTGAAGTACCCGAAGAAGTCCCATTAGATGAGACTCCAGTGGCACCTATTCGTAGATCACGAAGAGTTCGTGAACTCCCAGTTAGATATGGTTTTCTAGTGGGAGATGATGATGAGGTTCCCATGCTAGACGACGAACCCGAAAACTACGAAGAGGCTCTTACTAGTATGGTGAAATCTCGAGCACTACTATGGGTCATCATCAAAAGATGGCCCATTACATACTGACCAACTTCCTTTTCCCTAAAATCAACTGCACCAACTCAGCAACCAATTTTGAGCAGTGTTTTATATGGCACATGCTGACCTACACACCGATAAACATGCCCGTCTTCATAATCGGTGGGTTTCTATGAAGTACAGGAACCCTTAGGTTAGGCTCCTTCATCACACGAATCCTCAAGGATCACAATGTGGACATGGTTGCGGAAATCCACACTTGGGGAACCGAGATTACAGCTGGTGCCCTATTCGGTTTGGCATATGATCAACAGATTGTGCCGAAGAAAGGAAAAGGGGAAGTTGTCCAGAACGCTGAGGGGGCGGTGACTCGAAAGGGAAGAACTCAAAAAAAGAGGAAGGTTGTCCAGAGCACCTCTAAAGCTGCTGCCTCTGCCCCAAAGAAGGTTAAATTTGTATGTGGAGGAACTAAGCCTCAGATTCAACAAGGATAGGGTGGATCTAGGCCAGCTGAGAAAAGACCTAGGCAAGCTGAGCCTGAGATAGAAGAAAGAGAGGTTGATGACCAACCATTAAGGAAGAGGAAAAAGCAGCTCAATTTTGAGTTAAGACCTATCGATGCACTACCAACTGATGTCATCGTTCCTCCTAACTCACACCATGTACAAAGTCACGACGTTGACGCTGAGCAACAGATAGATGATCAGGAAGAACAAGACCAACTGGGTGGTCAGTTTGTCGAGGAAGGACTGGAGGAACAGTTTGAGGAAGAAGAACTGGATGATGAGTCTGAAGAAGAAGAAAGTGGTCAGGATGACACTGAAGAAACAGCTGATGATGAGCACCTTGAACCAATCAACACTGAGTTGGTTGACGAAGAAGAAACTGAGCACACAGCAAATGCTCCCGATGTTCAAAGGGAAGCTTCACCCACTGACTCCATTGAGTCCATTCCTTGTGACCCTACTCCTCCAAAGCTAAAGAGATTGAGGAAGAAGAAGGCTTTTCGAGCACCCGTCATTGACCTCATGGGTGACTCACCGCTAAGGGATGAGATCTCTGACCTTACAGATGTACATCTTCGATACTTCTCAATCCCTCCTGAGTCTCAACCAGAGCAACAAGAAAATCAAGCCTCTGTTTCTCAGTCGAAGGAACATGCCGACTTAAATGCTTCCGCCAACCAAAGTAATGCCGAGCAAGTGCTCAAAGATTCCACTCCTCAACATGTTGAGCAAGCTAAGGAATTACCTGCTCAAGTGAACACTGAACTTCCTCAACTTCCAACACCTAGTCAGCTTCAGCCTGACCCTGAGCAAGCAATACTTTCTGTCGATCCTCCACTTCCACAACTCAATGTGCATAATCAAATCCAGTCAGTTTCTACTGACAATCCTAATTCCAGGCCAGCCGCTGACAATGCTGGACCTTCTAATGATGAGCAGAACCAAACACCGCCTTCATTCGGTTCTACTCCTCCTCCGGCATCTGGGTCAACAAATGATGGATCCTTAAGCTATTTGAATGCCTTTGAGTCTGGTCGAAGAATCGTTGACTCAGCTCAAGCTCTTATCCAGGACCTCCATCAAACCAGTACCAATGCCGCTGGGTCTACTAATGTTGAGACAACTCCACTTTCGTCTGTCACTCAGCTTCTAACTGAGATCAAAGGTCTGAAGGATCTTCTGAGTTTCATGACTTCATTGCAATCTCAACAGCCCAGGCAGGACTCTATAACAAAGCTGGCCGAACTCCAGCTAACCATGGTAAACCACATGAACTCACTGCAAGGGCAGATTCATCAATTGTCAGCTACGAACTCAGCATATGCCACTTCTACCGAAGTACATCATCTCTTAAGCCAGCTTCATACTGAGCAAGAGAAAACCAATCACCAACTCTCTTCCTCCTCCCAATGCTCCATTGAGCAAATTAGCGAGGCTGTGCGTCTGCTAAACTTAAACAGGGAAGAGATGGCAACTGACGAGCTCAAAACAAACGAGATTCTGAAGTACTCTCGAGTAACTTTTAACCATGTGCGCCAAATCAACGCTCAGTGTGAGTATTTTGATTCATCTTTGCTAAAGATGTTTCATCAAGCTTTTACAATGCTCACTGAAACCATACACTGGGTTGGTAAGTCTCAAGCCTATGTTTTGAGTATGTTGAGTACTGCATCTATCGGTATTCCTCGCGCTATTGTGGATGAGGGTGTCCTAATATTTGACGGAATGAATGAAAGCACAAGAAGGCTAAAGGCATTTTCTCGACGCCTAACTCAAGTTGCCATTGAAGAAACCTTCATTGCCAAAAACGATGCTGGCAAAACGGGGGAGAAAGAACAAGCCCCAAGAACTCAGCGAACTGAAGAAGCTTCAGTTAGTCAGCAGACAGTCAAGAGTAAAGGCAAAGCTACTACAGAACATGCTGTTCAAATTAATTACAAGAAGAAATAGCTTCACTTGCACTGTCTAGAATAGCTAGCTTTTTGAACCTTCATATATGTATTCTTTTTGTGAACTTTGTTGTGTTGACTTTAGAATTCAAACAAAGTATATGCATCTCTTTCATACTGTCTACTCTTATGCGATGCCTACTTAAGTGATTGTTATAACTTGTTAAAACGCATCTTCATTAAATCAACTGTGCTACACTGTCTATATTAATTAATGATATGTCTGCTGTGTTGATCAAATATGTTGACCACTTCTTATATGTCCACTTAAGAAAAACTCATTGAACAAAGCTTACTCAGCGCTCTCTGATATTTAAACCTTCCGCGTAAAACTGAGTTAAATAGAATATGTTCCATGAGCTGACCTATTTTTGAAAACTGACCTAAGACCTACTCGATTAAACCTTAAAATGTTTAGAGTAAAACTAAGTCAGCAGCTCAACCCTTACGGGGGAGTTAATTGATAAAATTAGGTCAACTATCATGGGGGAGCTCAACACTGAGTTCTTCAACTGAATATTTTTGCCAACATCAAAATGGGGTAGTTTGTTGAAACACCTTTCCACATGATTTTGATTTGACAAAATTATTTAAGTGATGATAAAAATATTCTAACACATTAATTTTAAATGCTTTGATTTATTACACTAATGTGTTTGTTCAATGTTGAGTTTAATTGTTTATAAGACATTGAGATTAAAAAGCCCAAAGGCCCTTAAAGTGGAAGTCAAGCCCAAATCAACACATCAAGACCATTCGGCCCAAGAGTTCAAAATGAAGCCGTATCAAGCAAAACGACGACTCAGCAGAAGAAGGATCAAGAAGCCTTCGTAGCAAAAGCTTCAAGTGGAAGCTGCTGAGTTGGACGACAATGCAGTCTGGACAGCGGCAGACAATGTTCAACTTTGATAACAAGCAGAGTAATTCTGATCAACTTTCGTCCCTATGGGGGGCGTCGTTGGGTTCGACGGGGGAAGCTCCGATGCCAAAGTCAGTAAGGTGAATCAAGGGAACAAACCGAATTGACAAAGGATGTAAGAATGTGTACCTCGATAGCCTAGGGATGTAGGATATAGCTAGGAAGTCGTAACCTTCAGCAACTAGAAGGTCTCCATTAATGCTCCATTAATGGCGGTTACAGGTTACCTTTAACCTGGCGGTTAGCTAATTGATAGCTCATTAATGGTCTTTATGGCCGAGTCGGCGGTTAGCCGTTACTGTGGTGAATCAGGTGAAGGAGGAGATTCGCCTCGTAGGTTCGCCAGCGGATCTCACTAAATTGGACCGTGGAGATCCGCCATCCGGTTCTCCTTGCGGCGTTCTCAAGGTGAATATCCCTTTTGGTCCTTGGGATAATATCTCAATGTTATCAGAAGCCCCTCCAAAAGTCCCTTAAAGTCCTTTAGGGCTTTTGAGCTTCTTCGCGCCGTCAGGAACACCTGCATTAATGTGCACTCCGTTCGATGCCAATCGAAGTGTGACACGTGTAACGGGCGCACTGTCCTAGGAAAGAGAAGACGTCCTTCTTTCTCCCTTGCTTTCTCTTTCTTCTCCATTTCGTCTTCACTTTCTTCTTTACTGCTCGAAGCTTTTCTTGGGAATTTCAGAGTTCAAAGCTTTTCGATTTCATGTAAGTTCACCTTTTCTTACTTGATTTGTTCTGAATGTTTAGGAGTTCTTCTTCATCTTCTAGATCAACTTCGGAGCTTTTTAATTCGACCCCTTCCCCTGAAATAGTAGTTGATTTTAGTTGGACCACTTCGTCATCGGAGAACTCATCTTCCTCTGAGGACCCCAATAGTTCTGAGTTAGCTGGGTCTTGTAACTCGGCGCGTAATCGCTACCAAACTCGTTCCACTAGGAATCAAGTTCTTTCTACCTCTGACTCCGGTACCGCTCCGGCCGTTAAGTCCAGGTGTTTTCCAGGGACAATGGCCTCTTCTTCAATCCAACCTAGGAAAAAGAACCCTCGAGCGGAGTCTACTCCGTCTCGTATGAGTTTCGCGGATATAGTGGATCTGGCGAATCGCTTCCCCTGGATCAATAATTATGAGACTCAATTAGCCGCAGCCCATCAATGACCCTCCTGTCCGCCTAGCGGTTTTATAACTGTATATTACAGTCATGTGGAGAGAGGGTTCCGACTTCCTCTCCCAAAGATGATGGCGGACATCCTCTCCTACTTTGATATTACGGCCAGCCAACTGCATCCCAACGGTTGGTTGGATATTGCTTTAGACTGCTATCTCGCTTCAAATTTAGGAGTGGTATATACGGGCCGTATCTTTAGAGCTTTCCATAAGCCCTCGAAATGAAAGTACGAATCCTATCTCACTTTCGCCAAATTCGGAGTATATTCGCCATTTAGTGACAAAATGTCCAATGTCCATTGCTGGGATGAGAAATTCTTCTATGTGAAGATAAAAGAGGGTGAATCGCTGGGTTTTCCCTCGTTTTGGAATCCCAAGCCTTTGCACATGGCGGGCGATATGCGAATATTGACCGATAGTGATGAAGAGGTGGCTGAGCTCATGAAGAAGATCAAGGCGGATGCATGGACATACGCAGACGCTTTAGCCTTCATGATAAGCGATATTCCGTTGATTCCCCGAGAGGGGGAACAGTTCATTTACTCGAAGATTACTCAATTTGATCAAGGTAACCCTCATTTCGTCTTGAACCTTGATTATTTTACTGTTTTCTTTGGCAGGGGTTTATCTAAGGCCAATCACGCTATTGCAGAGAAACGTAGGAAGTTCCTAGAGGCTGAGGCGCGTAGAAAGATCAAGCAGCAAAACCTCCAAAGGATACTGGAAAACGCCCAGCAGAAACAGTGGTTGAGCCGCCACTAAAAAGGAGGAAACCTGCAGCTTCTGGAGGTTTTAAGCTTATGGCGGATGCCATGAAGTCCGCCATGCCCGTTGGGGAGATGGAACCAGTAAGTTGCCTTTTATTTTTATCTATTCATCAAGCTTTTGACTTGTGTTTTGACCCTTGAGTGTTTGTGCAGATGGCGAAGCCTGATATAGGCGGATACTGGTCCGCTAAATATGGCGCTCAAGGATCTTTTGAGAATGAATCCATCATAAACGACTTGGATGAGGCCCTGGGTCAGGTGGGCGAAGTGCAAAGGACTCGGAACCAAATTCCTGGTTCTATTCATGCGCAAAAGGGGAAAACTGATCTCCTTATGGTGAGTCCCCTAGAAAAGATTTCTTTTTGTAGAAAAAGTTTTTCCTTTGCTCTTTTCTTTTTAACGAAACTGTTTGTTTTTTACAGATGTATACTCGCATACGTGCTATGGAGGCCGAGCTCCTTCAAGGTGTGGCGGATAAGGCAACCATTGAAAAGTTGGAGAAAGAGGTTGCGGAAGCCAATGCGAACATCGCTTCTGCTAATGCGAACCTTGCATCTGCCACAGCCGCCTTAGTCCTTAGAGATGCGAAGATTGAGAAGCTAAAGGAAAAGATTGTGACAGACGCCAAGAACCATGAGGACACCCTAGGAGAAGTTGAATATATGGTGGGCGAATAAGCCTTCTATTATGGCGAGCTGCTCATGGCGTACTTTTCCTTGGCGCATCCCGAGATTAACTTTATAGATCCGCAGTTCGCCGTCCCCGACCCAGAGGACGTAGCCAAATATGACAAAATGTCAAACGCTAAGGAATACCTCCGCGAATATGTCCGGAGATGGATGAAGGGACCCATGAAAGAAAGCAAACCTTCCCCTAATGTCCCGCTAGTGGAGCTTGAGGAAGTGCCCCCCAAGGCGGGTGAAGAACCGATCACTGATAACGCCCTTCCTCATGGTCCCGCATCTTTCGTGGAGAAGGAGGTACCTTTGGCTGGCGCATCCGAGGCTTTGGAGAAGGAGGTTTCCCAGGCTAGTGCCGTAAGCAAGGATAGTGTAGAGGAGGATGCTCCTATTATTACTTAGTTGTTTATTTGTGATTTGTAAAAATCCTTTAAGTACAATTTGTTTAATCCTGTATGGCAGCTATTTATTTTACTATTACGTTTGCATAAGTAAATATATAGGCATATAGGATTTATTTTGGAGTAGGTGGCCAGCCATACTCCATTGCATGGACCTTTGTGAAGGTTAGAAGCTGTTTTATTCCATTTGAAGGAAGTAAAGCTGCCTAGGGGATCAACTTGTTGGGGTTTTGTGTCCTATAGTCAATTGTTGCAGGATACAAACTTATTGTAAATGAATTGTTCTTTATATCATTTGTTTTAATGAGATATATGTTTTATAACTATATAAAGGCAATCCCTTTTAAGCACTAAATAAAGTCTAATAAAAGGAAATCCGTAAGTTTGTTTAAAGTGATTATAAAGTGTTCATACAAGCATGAAGTGAGACAAAACTTTATAATAAACTAATAAACTTAAAACCACCCCAAGTCAAGTGATATATTTAGGATTGATATATCACAGTTGAGACTTGTATGTAACAATGTCTTCTGTCCGACAGAAAGCTGATCTCACAAGCTTCATATATATAGATATCTGGACAGTTACATAGATCCGGTGAAACGTTGTTCATTAGGATTGGGGATCCGACTTGAGATAACATGATGGGTAGATTCATCCTTGTCAACTGTTCATCTCATTGGTATTAATAGGTACAACTAATCCTCAGACTCAAAGGAATGTTAATTGGTCATCCTGAATTACTGAATGTGAGACTTTGATCATGTGGTCCCACGATCCTTAACAGAGATGACTCTGGGGTGTGAACTGCAAAGGTTGGGTGTCACATGAAGTAATTTCAGGGTAATTATACATTGGATTGAGCATTTATCACTCCCGATTAATGGGAGATACATCCAAGGATCGCTTGTGGAAGACTCGACTCTAAACCCTTGCAAGGTGATAGCTTAAGAGTAGAAATTCGGATTTCACTTAACCTATCTTTTGAGTTGACTCGGCCAATAACAAGTAAAACGAACGTCTCGCTATATGTGACTTGACATTACCCATAGTCATAAGATTCAGTTCAAGGATGTAGTTGATAAAGGATCGTATTATACCATAACTAATACGGAAGGGTTAACGACAGAATCAACCTGTCTTCTTAACGGACTCTGGGGGAATGATTACGGACTTGCCAATAACATACTCTGTACATCATTCCGTTATGCAAGGGATTAAATATAATTCTTGAAGAAATTAATTTAATAGGTTGCATACGGCCAGAAGTAGTAAGGACCTAATGGATCACACATAAGACTTGGAACCAAAAGAGAGATGGATATGATTAATAGATGGAGGCCCAATTGAGCCCAGTAAGGCCCAAATATAAGGAGGGGGCCGAAATTTATATGTATTAGTAAGGAATTAATTTTATTCCATTATTCCTAATTTGATTAGGATTATGAATTAAATTAATTAAGAGATAATATAATTAGGAGTTTTTAATTAGATTAATATTCTCCTATTATTATCCAATTAGGTTATTTATTATTATCCTAAATATATTAGATATATAGTGAGATAATAATTACGAATCCTTTTCCGAATTGGATTTCTATTAAGTAACCTATTCCTATCTAACTAGGGTTTAGATACAAGCTAATATATATACCCCTCCCCTAATGAATTTCGACTAAGTATATATCCCTCCCCTTAAGTGATTTTCGAAATTGCTTAATTAAGAGAGAAAAAAGAATTCTATTCCCCAAGTTCGTGGACAAGAATTAATTCGGCATTCCATCGATTGATTAATCTTATTCATCCCTCTTCCTCTTTGATCTTGTGTTGGTTTATTAGAGGCAATCTATTTTGCTTGCATCTCATAAGGGTTGATTTCATCTTAGCCTCACCGTATTAAACTTTGTGGTTGGAATCTCGGAGAAGAATTGTGGGCGCTTCTTTAACAACGGTAGATTGTTCATCGAAAGGTATTCCTTCTTATCCCTCTTTATATGAAATAACGATTAACGGATCCTATGGTTAAAAGGAAGTAGGCTAAAATTTTTATATTTCCGCTGCTATACCTTAGCCTTAATTTCCTTCAGTGGTATCAGAGCCATCGTTAAATCCGTTATTTCATATATGAAAATATAGAAGTTTTCAATAGGATTGAATAAATATTTATGGTTAGGATTAATTGACAAATAGTATTGATTGATTAATTCTAAAGATAAATAAAGTTTTGATTAATTGTTAATTAAAACTGATTATGCTTATGTTCCTAATTATTTCGGTTGATAATCATTATAACAAAATCTATTAGTTTTATAGTTAGGTTGATAAAATTAGTTTTATTAATTCTAAATGATAAAACGGAAATCTATTGTAGATTATCCTATTTCTGAAAACCGTTTTAAAATTATTTTAGAACTGATATATATATAAATATATATATATATATATTTAATATAAAAAAAAATATGACAGCAGCCCGAGTCGCGCCTCACGGCGCGACTGGCCGCTGTCACACGGCTGCTGCCTCGCGGCAGCAGCCGCGTGCGGCGCAGGGGCGCCGCTGCCGCAAGGCGGCAGTGCCCCGCGTGCCCTAAGTGCTGCTGCCAATCGGCAGCGGCCCCGACCTCGGGCCCGGCCCGACACCCACTTGATTTTAAAATAGGTTTAAAATCGTTTTATGTTAAATGTATATATATGTTTCAGAAATTAATAGCTTTCTGTTTTGATTATCGAATGAATAATTCGTTTAAATGTTTGTTTTTACAAATATGTAAATCAAAGTGTTAAATGAATTAAAATCAAAATAAATGGGACGAGCATAATCAACGTCTTATATGGTTATATTAATCTAAGGATTAATATAAAGATACAAAACGATTAGAAGTAAAATTGGATGAAAGTTAATTTGACAAGTTAATGTGATTAACCTAAATATTACATAAGCCGGTTATGTAATCAACCAATTAAATTTATTTAATTGAGTCTATGCATGTTTGGAGTTATGGACATATTTGGACCCTCTTTTAGTCTTTTGGTATTTTTGAAATAGGGCCTGCGCGTCCTGCCTTTCTACTATCTATTGTAATTTCTCCTCTCATCTGATTCCCTTCAATTCAATTGAAGTTTTCTTATAGTAGTATAGAAATTAATATGTAATTTCAAGGCGCCATGGAGAAGACGGAGGACCTAAAGAGAAATATGTAATAGTTAGTATTTCCTTAGGTTTGGCCTTTTATTCCGTCTCTGGCTCGACGGAATAATTTAGATAATGTGTCCATAACGCCAATGTATGTGAATGTATGTATGTCTGATGTATGCTAAAGCAAATCAAGACTAAGTTAGATTATGAGACTTAAATAAAATCCCTCATTAAAAAGTTAAGTAAATAAGTAAGTTATTAAAATCGGTTGCCCCTCCCTAATATTATAATTCAGCCGGCAGTACTGGAGGCCTTTGGGTTGTTGAGTAAACTCAAGCTCGGGGTCTTATGGTAACACCTGAATTATCAAAAATCATTTTTCATGAATATGGGGTAATACTTAAATTAGATTATGATAATTGGATGAGTAAACTCATGTTGTCATAAACTAATGGGCAAAACGGTTGGGATTAATATGAATAGCATATTAGTTACTAATGTGGTTAGTAACCCAATAACCTAGGAATCACATTAAAGATGTGATTGATTGTATGAATCTACCTAATGAATGAGACTAGCTTGTTGAGTAAACTCAAGGCGAAATTTCAGGAGTTAGGATCCTAGCTCACTAAAGGATTTGTGAAATTCTTCGAATTAATATGGAGGGTTATTAATTTGGCAAAATAGTGGGAGCAATCTGAAATAAATTAAAAGGCCTATAATTTTAGATTGTTAAACTTTAAAGCAAATGAATGACATACGCTTACTCTTTCTCACTCCCAGGTTTTGTTTAAACACACACTCTTAAAATCATGACTAAAACCAATCTGCAAAACATCCTTACCGATAACAAATTGAATGGTTCAAACTTCACTGACTGGTTTCGTAACCTCAAAATTGTTTTGAAGTTCGAGAAAATTGGGTATGTACTTGATACATCGATACCCCCTGTCCCTGAAGATGATGCTCCCATCGAGGAAATTGATGCTTATCAGAAGCACAAGGCTGATGATGATCATGCCGCTTGCATCATACTTGCATCGATGACATCGGAATTACAAAGGCAACATGAGGAGATGAATGTCTATTCCATCATCATGCACCTAAAGGAATTGTTTGGGAAACAAACCAGGTGCGAACGCTACGAGATATCAAAACTGTTATATCGTTGCAGGATGCAAGAGGGTACATCTGTCATGACACATTGTGTCAAGATGATAGGCTATATTACCAAACTTTCTAGTATTGGATTTGTGATGGACAACGAATTAAGTACCGACTTGGTTCTTCAGTCCCTCCCAGAGAGTTATTCACAGTTCATCATGAACTACTAAATGAATGACTTGCAAACCTCTCTTGAAGAGCTTGCAAACATGCTCAAATCAGTTGAGCCCAATATGAAGAAAGACAAGGCCATACCAGCTCTTGTAATCGAGGGATCGAGGAAAAGAAAAGGGAAATTTCCCAATTCTAAACATCCCAAGAAAGGTAAGAAAGATGTGTCCAAGGGAAAGGAAGTTAAGAAGCCCAAAGGAGAGTGCCACTTCTGTGGTAAAGACGGGCATTGGAAGAGAAACTGCAAGGAGTATCTAGCCACCCTCAAGAAGGGAAAAGGCGGTGCTTCTTCATCTGGTATGTTCTATATTGAAATAAATACGGTTTCATTGTCTGAATCTTGGGTACTTGATACCGGATGTGGATCTCATATTTGTACAAATATGCAGGAGCTAAAACAGACTAAGGAACTAAAGAAAGGAAGCATAAACTTGCGAGTGGGAAATGGAGCAAGAGTTGCCGCCCTCGCAATTGGAGATTATGTTTTACTTTTGCCCTCTGGGCTTGTAATAGAATTAAGGAATTGTTTATACGTTCCTGAGATGTCTAGTAACATTATTTCTATTAGCCGTCTCGTTGACGATGGTTTTTCATATTTCAATAAAGAACAATAGTTGCAATTTTTATAAAGATTCGATCTTTTATTTTTCAGGAATATCACAAAATGGGATTTATGTGTTAGATGATAAAACTCCTGTTTTTGCAATTGATACCAAAAGACATAAGCTAGATAATTCAACTTACTTGTGGCATTGTCGTTTAGGCCATATAAACAAGAGACGCATGCTAAAGCTACATTCAGATGGGCTTATAGATCCAATCAATTCTGAATCATTGGAAACATGCGAATCATGTTTAAAAGGTAAAATGACAAAGACACCCTTTAGCAATAAAGGTGAGCGTGTATCAGACACTCTAGGACTCATTCATTCAGATGTATGTGGTCCTTTGTCAGTCCAAGCAAGAGGAGGATTCAGATACTTCATTAGCTTCATAGATGATCATACTCGCTATGGTTATATCTACTTGATGAGGCACAAATCAGAAGCTTTTGACAAGTTCAAATGCTTTAAGAATGAAGTGGAAAATCAATTAGGAAAGAAAATAAAAACACTTCGATCTGATCGAGGTGGCGAATATCTTTCTGATGATTTTTTGAATTATCTAACTGAATGTGGGATATGCTCACAATGGACACCTCCCTATACACCACAACACAATGGTGTATCCGAGAGGAGAAACCGTACCCTATTAGATATGGTACGATCCATGATGAGCATGGCCTTACTTCCAAAGACGTTCTGGGGCTATGCCTTAGAAACTGCCCTCTTCACCCTGAACCGAGTACCAACCAAATCCGCTGTTTCCACACCATATGAATTGTTCGTTGGTAAGAAACCCGTGTTCTCGTTCATGAGAGTATGGGGTTGTTCAGCATATGTCAAACGCGTTGCGTCCGACAAATTAGATTCTAAATCTGATAAATGTTTCTTCATTGGATATCCCAGGGAAACCATAGGGTATTACTTCTATCATCCAAATGATCAGAAAGTAATAGTATCCAAACACGCAACCTTCTTAGAGAAAGAGTTTCTCGAAGAAACACAAAAGGGAAGCGTGATTGAACTCGACGAAGTTCAAGAGGAAGAAACAACGACTGAAACAACAGAAGCGGTCGAGGTACCCGAAGAAGTCCCATTAGATGAGACTCCAGTGGCACCTATTCGTAGATCACGAAGAGTTCGTGAACTCCCAGTTAGATATGGTTTTCTAGTGGGAGATGATGACGAGGTTCCCGTGTTAGACGACGAACCCGAAAACTACGAAGAGGCTCTTACTAGTCCAGATTCTAAAGCATGGCTTGAGGCCATGGATTCTAAAATGGATTCCATGTATACTAACCAAGTTTGGACTTTGGTTGATCCACCCGAAGGGATAAAACCCATTGGGTGCAGATGGATCTTCAAAAAGAAGACTGACATGGATGGAAAGGTTAGCACCTACAAGGCTAGGTTGGTAGCGAAAGGATATCATCAAAAACAAGGTGTTGATTATGACGAAACCTTCTCTCCCGTTGCTATGTCCAAATCAATCAGAATCATGCTTGCAATTGCCGCTCATTTTGATTATGAGATTTGGCAAATGGATGTGAAAACAGCTTTCCTAAACGGAAACCTGCTTGAGGATGTATACATGATGCAACCTGAAGGTTTCATATCAAAGGATGCAAATAAAGTTTGCAAACTTCAGAGATCCATTTATGGACTCAAGCAAGCATCTAGAAGCTGGAACAAGCGTTTTGACGAAACCATAAAACAATTTGGTTTTGAACAAAATTGCGAAGAAGCTTGCATTTACAAGAAAGCAAGTGGGAGCTCTATAGCATTTCTCATACTATATGTGGACGATATGCTGTTAATAGGAAATGACATTGCTCTATTACAGTCAGTGAAAATATGGTTATCTGGTAACTTCTCAATGAAAGACCTTGGTGAAACAGCCTATATACTTGGTATAAAGATCTACAGAGATAGATCGCGTAGACTGCTTGGTCTTTCACAGGCTACATACATTGAAAAGGTGCTAAATCGGTTTAGCATGCTTGAATCGAAACGAGGTAACTTACCCATGGTACATGGAGTAAAGTTAAACAATCATCAATGTCCTAAAACTGATGATGATAAATGACGCATGGCTGTAGTCCCGTACGCCAGCGCGATCGGTTCGATTATGTATGCTATGCTATGCACTAGACCCGACGTAGCGTTCGCGTTATCTGTAACGAGTCGTTACCAAGGGAATCCGGGAGACGAGCATTGGATTGCCGTCAAAAACATTATTAAGTACTTGAGAAGAACTAAAGATATGTTTCTAGTGTACGGAGAAGGAGATCTGAAAATACAAGGATTTTCAGACGCTAGTCATCTCACAGATGAGAATGATTTTAAATCCCAATCAGGATACCTGTTTATCCTAAATGGGGGCGCGGTCAGTTGGAAAAGTTCCAAGCAGGGAAGCGTAGCTTTCTCTACGACCGAGTCAGAGTACATCGCTGCTGCGGAAGCAGCAAAGGAAGCAGTTTGGATTAGAAAGTTCATTACAGAACTAGGTGTGGTGCCTGACATTGTCAATCCCATTACTCTGTACTGTGATAACAATAGAGCCATTGCGCAAGCAAAGGAACCACGGTCTCATAATGCATCCAAGCACTACCTAAAGCGATACCACATCATAAGAGAGATTGTGGCTAGAGGAGATGTGAGAATAGAAAGAGTACCTATAGAGCACAACGTTGCAGATCCGTTGACAAAGCCTTTAACCCAGAAAGTACATGATCGTCATTTAACTTCTACTGGGATAAGTTTTAGAAACAATTGGCTTTAGTCCAAGTGGGAGTATGTTGGGGTTTTGTGTCCTATAGTCAATTGTTGCAGGATACAAACTTATTGTAAATGAATTGTTCTTTATATCATTTGTTTTAATGAGATATATGTTTTATAACTATATAAAGGCAATCCCTTTTAAGCACTAAATAAAGTCTAATAAAAGGAAATCCGTAAGTTTGTTTAAAGTGATTATAAAGTGTTCATACAAGCATGAAGTGAGACAAAACTTTATAATAAACTAATAAACTTAAAACCACCCCAAGTCAAGTGATATATTTAGGATTGATATATCACAGTTGAGACTTGTATGTAACAATGTCTTCTGTCCGACAGAAAGCTGATCTCACAAGCTTCATATATATAGATATCTGGACAGTTACATAGATCCGGTGAAACGTTGTTCATTAGGATTGGGGATCCGACTTGAGATAACAGGATGGGTAGATTCATCCTTGTCAACTGTTCATCTCATTGGTATTAATAGGTATAACTAATCCTCAGACTCAAAGGAATGTTAATTGGTCATCCTGAATTACTGAATGTGAGACTTTGATCCTGTGGTCCCACGATCCTTAACAGAGATGACTCTGGGGTGTGAACTGCAAAGGTTGGGTGTCACAGGAAGTAATTTCAGGGTATTTATACATTGGATTGAGCATTTATCACTCCCGATTAATGGGAGATACATCCAAGGATCGCTTGTGGAAGACTCGACTCTAAACCCTTGCAAGGTGATAGCTTAAGAGTAGAAATTCGGATTTCACTTAACCTATCTTTTGAGTTGACTCGGCCAATAACAAGTAAAACGAACGTCTCGCTATATGTGACTTGACATTACCCATAGTCATAAGATTCAGTTCAAGGATGTAGTTAATAACGGATCGTATTATACCGTAACTAATACGGAAGGGTTAACGACAGAATCAACCTGTCTTCTTAACGGACTCTAGGGGAATGATTACGGACTTGCCAATAACATACTTTGTACATCATTCCGTTATGCAAGGGATTAAATATAATTCTTGAAGAAATTAATTTAATAGGTTGCATACGGCCAGAAGTAGTAAGGACCTAATGGATCACACATAAGACTTGGAACCAAAAGAGAGATGGATATGATTAATAGATGGAGGCCCAATTGAGCCCAGTAAGGACCAAATACAAGGAGGGGGCCGAAATTTATATGTATTAGTAAGGAATTAATTTTATTCCATTAATCCTAATTTGATTAGGATTATGAATTAAATTAATTAAGAGATAATATAATTAGGAGTTTTTAATTAGATTAATATTCTCCTATTATTATCCAATTAGGTTATTTATTATTATCCTAAATATATTAGATATATAGTGAGATAATAATTACGAATCCTTTTCCGAATTGGATTCCTATTAAGTAACCTATTCCTATCTAACTAGGGTTTAGATACAAGCTAATATATATACCCCTCCCCTAATGAATTTCGACTAAGTATATATCCATCCCCTTAAGTGATTTTCGAAATTGCTTAATTAAGAGAGAAAAAAAAATTCTATTCCCCAAGTTCGTGGACAAGAATTAATTCGGCATTCCATCGATTGATTAATCTTATTCATCCCTCTTTCTCTTTGATCTTGTGTTGGTTTATTAGAGGCAATCTATTTTGGTTGCATCTCATAAGGGTTGATTTCATCTTAGCCTCACCGTATTAAACTTTGTGGTTGGAATCTCGGAGAAGAATTGTGGGCGCTTCTTTAACAACGGTAGATTGTTTATCGAAAGGTATTCCTTCTTATCCCTCTTTATATGAAATAACGATTAACGGATCCTATGGTTAAAAGGAAGTAGGCTAAAATTTTTATATTTCCGCTGCTATACCTTAGCCTTAATTTCCTTCACAACTTGCTACCTGTCTTTGAGGTGAAGTGATCCGCCCGTAGGACTTGTGAATCCTTTTTAGGAAGGATATGTAAGAGAGTGTAAGACCTTGCGTCCAATGATCGTTTTAACTCTATCGGAGATTGGGACCCTCTCAGAGATGGATCCGCCTATAAGATAGATTCTCTTATATCTAAGGAGAAAAAGTAGCTATGAGATAGCGATACTTTGTTAATGCGGAGAGCGTTGGATTCCCCCCTTCTTTTTAAGACTGGAATATTGATATTGCTGCAATAAACTTTAAAAAGAACACAGATAATAGAACAAATGATGTTTATTAATGGGAGAAATGCTTTATTACATCAAGCATGTCTTATAGGTGAGCCTCGTTAAAACCTTTAGTAAGAAAAACCACATGGGAAAAAACTTACTAAAGGAAAAAGAGTACTCAAGACCGTGTGTACACATTATTTTCTGACAAAATATTTGCGGAGATTTTGGAGGTTCCATGTGCGCGGCAATGTGTTGCCCTCCATGTTCTGAATTTTAAATGTGGCGAATCCAATCTTTTCCACTATCTGATACGAACCCGTCTAGTTGAGTCCTAACTTGCCCTTGCCTCCTCGAGACTGGATTTTGTCGGCCTTTCGGAGCACGAGATCGCCTACATTCAGATCCACAAGCTTGGCATTTTTATCATGGTAAGCGGCGATCCGCTGTTTATACGCCGCCATGCGTACATAGGCTTGGTCTCTTCGATCTCCTACCCGATCCAGACTTTCCCTTAGCCTTTTGCCGTTGTCCTCCTCACAATAAAAGGCCATTCTATCGCTTGGGACCTGTATTTCGTTTGGGATCACAGCCTCTACACCATGAGAAAGGGTGAACGGTGTTTCTCATGTGGCCGTCCTAGGAGTGGTACGATAAGCCCATAAAACGCTCGTTAGCTGATCCGCCCACTTCTTATCATGCTCTCCCAATCTCTTCTTTATCCCTTTTACGATCATCCAGTTCGTGACTTCGGTCATTCCGTTGGACTGGGGATAATAAACGGAGGCAAATATGTTCAGAATGCCCAACCCTTCACAGAAAGTTTTGAACTCGCTATAGTTGAATTGCGTTCCATTATCAGTGATAATGGTATGCGGAACACCGTATCTTCCCACGATGTTGTCTTTGACGAATTCCACCATTCGTTCCGCAGTGATGGAGGAGACAGCTTCGGCCTCTACCCACTTGGTGAAATGATCCACTGCCACTACCACGTACTTCCTCTGTCGGCGAGTTGGAGGGAATGGCCCGACGATGTCTATTCCCCAAAGGGCGAATGGCCGTCCTTCTATGATGGGCCTCTGGAGATGTTTGGCAGTATGTGATTCATTCGCATGAATCTGGCAATTATGACAAGATTCTACCACTTTTTGTGCATCCAGTTCGGCCGTAGGCCAGTAGAAACCTGCTAACCTGGATTTCTTCAAAATCGTGGCGGATGCTTCATGGGCCCCACATGACCCCTCATGTAGCTCCTTGAGGACTTGTTGTCCCTCTTCTGGTAAAATGCACTTTAACCAATGGTGGCTAAAAGATTTTCTATAAAGGCCATCGTTGATCATGGAGAAATAAGCTGCTCTTCTAACTATCCGCCGTGCCTCTTCCTTATCCTCAGGTAAATTTCCGCATAGCAGATATTGGCGAATGGCCGATCTCCAGTCATCTTCTACTATTGTGAGTAGGGATACTTCCTCTGAGGCGAAGGCTGGAGCTATTTTAACTTCGAAGGGACATTGTGGATCTGTCCAGTTCTCCTCACTAGAGGCCATTTTGGCTAAATGATCCGCCTCAGTGTTGGACCCCCGAGGTACATGAATTAGTTCCCATTTGGTTTCTTTTGCCTCAAGGTGATCTAGCAATTTTTTGACTTCTGCTACACATTTGGCCAAAACATCATCTTTCACCTCATAATTCTTGATTACTTGATTGACCATTAGTTTGGAGTCACTATAGATCACAATCCGCTCGGGAGTGATTTCTTTGAGCAGGCGTAATCCCAATACCAGAGCTTCATATTCAGCAGCATTATTAGTTGCATGAAAATTCAATTTCGCTGCGTACCGTAACTTTATGTATTGGGGACCCTTGATCACAACGCCTATGCCCGCTCCATTCGCCGAGGAAGCGCCATCTGTGTACATTGTCCACTCTTCCATTGGAGGCTTGGGATGATCTACCCCTTCTTTAGTGAATTCATTCACAAAGTCTGCCAAGACCTGACTTTTCAAAGCCGACCTGCTTTCATATCTCACATCGAATTCACCAAGGCGGATTGCCCATTCCATCAACCTTCTAGAAGTGTCCGGCTTCTGTAACACCTTTCTCATCGGTATATTCGTTCGAACCACCACAATATGAGCCTGAAAATATGGCCTAAGGCGGATTGCTGTGGTGACAACAGCCAACGCCATTTTATCAAGCTTAGAATATCTGGTTTCGGCATCTTTCAGAACCTTGCTCACATAATAAATCGGAAACTGCTGGCCGTCTTCCTCTCGTATCATGACCGTGCACACAGCTTTATCGGTAACCGATACGTACATGTAGAGGTCCTCTCCTTTCATCGGCCGACTCATCATGGGCGGCTCCGTGAGAAACCGTTTGATCCCTTCAAAGGCCTTTTTACAATCTTCGTCCCATTCGAACGCCTTTTGCTTCTTAATAACCTCGTAAAAGGGTTGACATCTGCGCGCTGAACATGAGATAAACCTACCCAAGGCTATGATCCGCCCGTTAAGGCGTTGCACTTCTCTGATGTTCCGTGGTGCTTGCATTTCTAGGACAGCTTTAACCTTATCAGGATTTGGGCTGACTCCTTTTTCGTTGATCATGAACCCTAGGAATTTCCCATACGTCGCACCAAAAGTACACTTCTCTGGGTTCAGTTTAATATTGTGGCGTCGGAGTACGTCCAGTACCTCCTTTACATCATCTGCATGCCTTTCGATGGTTGTGCTTTTAATGATCATATCATCCACATAGACTGAGTAGTTATCACCTTTGCTTTCTGTGAATATTTTGTTCATCATCCGCTGATAGGTGGCCCCTGCGTTCTTAAGCCCGAAGGGCATGACTTTGAAGCAATAAGTGGCTTGGTGAGTCACGAATGAGGTTTTGATTCTATCTGAAGGCTCCATGGGAATTTGATGATAACTTGACTTCATGTCTGTAAAGGAGTACATCGCATGTCCAGCAGTTCCATCCACGAGTATGTCAATACATGGTAAAGGGTAGTTGTCTTTGGGACAAGCTTTGTTAAGATCTGTGAAGTCGATACACATGCGGTAAGATCCGCCTGCTTTCTTCACCAGAACGACGTTCGCCAGCCATTGAGTGTAAAGTACCTCCTCAATGGCATCCGCCCGTTGAATCTTGGTGATCTCTTCCTCTATCACCTTTTGTCTTTCAAGCCCATGGTTCCTTCGCTTCTAAGCTACGGGAATTGCATCTTTGTCAATATTGAGCTTGTGAGTGATTACGTCTGGACTGATCCCGGGGAGAATCTCATCCTTCCATGCGAAGACATCCTCCGCTTCATGGAGTACCTTGGTGATTGCGTCTTTAATTTCGCCTTTGAGCCCTTTAGCCATTCGTACCTGTTTTTCATCCGCCATAAGGTACATTTCTGTCTCGCCCAAGGCCATTGTGACGAGCTCCTCCTCATCCTCTTCTTTAGATTGGGGGCGAATCATTAGTGATGCCGAATATGTCTCCTGGGCCACCTTTTGGCTACCTCTGACCATTACACCTCCCTTGGCCGTGGGGATGTAAAGCGTTAAGTGGCGTATGGAGATAAGGGCTGCTACTTCGGAGATAAAGGGCCGTCCAAGGATGATATTGTAAGCTAACTGACCATCCAAGACAGAGAATTCCAAATCACCTTTCCAGACCTGATCATCATCTGTAAGCTCGCAATCCAAAGTGACTTGGCCTTTTGTTTGGATAGTGTGTCCCGTCACTCCTAGGATGTCAACCACAGTTGGCTCTACTTGGACTGGATCAATCATGAGTTTGGCGAAAGCTCCTCTGGTGATGACATTGCACGAACTCCCAGTATCAATCATCACTCTTTTCATCTCCCAGCCTTCCACCATCATAGTGACGACCAACGCATCCGCATGGGGAGAGATTTCAGGACCTGCATCGGCAAAGGGGCGATTTAACGATGCCCTATCAAGAGCGGTGGTCTTTGCCTTTTTCAGCATTGGTTGATATCCAGGTCCGCCTGCTATGACATTAATGGTACCCTTTCCCTTCTTCTTTGGGTCCTCTTTGGATCTATCGCCATCCCCTTTCTTGCCATCATTTTGGATGAACTGATCCAATTTACCTCTCTCAATGAGACGCTCAATTTCCCGAGCTAACTCCCAACATGCATCGGTGTCATGGCCATTTTCCCTGTGATATTTACAATAATTTTTAGGATTTTTACCAGTATTGGTGTACTCCCCCCCTTTCGGTTCGGGGTATGAAATGCTCCATTTGTGTCGACTGTTCTCGATCCATATAAGGACTTCACTTTTAGAAGCGTTAAGAGGTGTGAAAGAGGTGACAAACGTTGATTTGTTCTTAGAACCCCTTTGCCTGCTTCTAGAGGAAGAATCCTGATGCTTGTCTTTGTCTCTATCTCGATGGCGAGATTTGCCCTTGTCCCTTTTAGGCGATGACAGTGATCCTCGGCGAATGTCATCCACCTCGATAAAGTCTTTACAACGTTCCATCAATTCGGCCATACTGGTGGGTTTCTTTCGAATTAGATCTTCCTGCAAGCTCTTACAAGTGGTGTTTCTCATAAAACATTCCACTGCTATGGAGATATCCACATCAACAATTTGTATGCACAATTGGTTAAAAGTGTCTACATACTCCCGAAGGGATTCGTTCGCCTTCTGCTTTAACTCAAAAAGCTTCCCTGATTTAACCACTGGAGGAATACAGCCGGCGAATTTAGCGCAAAATTCCCTGCTCAATTGATCAAAACTGTTTATCGAGCCTGGAGGTAGAGATTGAAACCACCCATAGGCTGGACCACCTAGCGTGGTGACAAACATTTTGCAGAGCACCGGCTGGGTGGCACGATTGAGTTTAAGCAGTATTCGGTATTTTTTGACGTGAGCTTCCGGATTGTCAACACCTGTGTATATAGCGAGATTAGGTATTTTAAAAGCTCTATCTGTTTCCTCCGCCTCAATCCAAGCTGCGAAAGGCGAATCCCTATTGGCGAACGGATTAGGCCTGGTATTTTCCTCATTCATACGGAGTACCAGAGCTCTAACTCTATCATCAAAATTCTCCGGATCCGCCCTTAGGCGACCCCTTCGTGGAGATCTGCTTGGAGAGGAAGAAGAACTTAACCCAGATGATGGATCTGATGGTGAACACCCTCCTCCGCTTCCGCATCCGCCTCCTCTTCCGCTATTACCTCCTCTGCCCCCCCACCTGGGGGAGCTTGCCCACTACCCCCTCCATGGCTTCCCGATGGGATGTGACCAACAGTTCCTGGGGGTGACGGTGGTGGTGGTCCACTCAAATGGGGTGTCTCTCTTGGCCTTTTACTCCATCTACGACCAGTAGATGGGGGCGATCGGCCACGACGGGAGGATTTCGATCGTTGAGGCGAAAGTGATTTAGACCGCCTACCTTTCTCCTTTCTATGTTTTTTGTGTGTTCGCCCTTCGGATCCTCCAAGGGAGAGATTTGTCCGTGGGCGCCTCGGGATTTTAGACCCACCCAGATTTAACCCAGGATCCGTAGATCCGCCCAGAAGGGTTGAATCGTTTCTTTGACTTCCTTCTGCGCCATTAGGGAATAACTCCCGATTGATGTGACGTTCTCCACCTGCTGCCGTGGTAGTTACCATAGAATCCGTGTTGTGAGCTTGGAGAAATGAAGAACTTTGGGCGCCCGGTCCAAAGTTTAATAAGGGCCAAGATGATACAGTCGATGTGGACGCCATGCTATGCGGAGGAAGGGTCATAAATGACCGCAGGCGATTTCCTATCTCGGGCCCAAACCGTTCTCCGATTGCTTGTGCACATATGTTGATGAAAGCATCTGGGTTCATACTACTTTCGACGTGCATTGCAGGAGTAGTTGAATCTGTGCGGCCAGCACTAGATGGTGTAACTAATGGTGTTTCAATCCCTGAAGAGGGATTCTGGTCTCCAGTTGTCATAGTTTTTTAATGTGAACGAAAAACCCTTTGTTCGATCAAGGATTCCACGTTCACCGCACCAATTGATAACAAGCAGAGTAATTCTGATCAACTTTCGTCCCTGTGGGGGGCGTCGTTAGGTTCGATGGGGGAAGCTCCGATGCCAAAGTCAGTAAGGTGAATCAAGGGAACAAACCGAATTGACAAAGGATGTAAGAATGTGTACCTCGATAGCCTAGGGATGTAGGCTATATATAGCTAGGAAGTCGTAACCTTCAGCAACTAGAAGGTCTCCATTAATGCTCCATTAATGGCGGTTACAGGTTACCTTTAACCTGGCGGTTAGCTAAGTGATAGCTCATTAATGGTCTTTATGGCCGAGTCGGCGGTTAGCCGTTACTGTGGCGAATCAGGTGAAGGAGGAGATTCGCCTCGTAGGTTCGCCAGCGGATCTCACTGAATTGGACCGTGGAGATCCGCCATCCGGTTCTCCTTGCGGCGTTCTCAAGGTGAATATCCTTTTGGTCCTTGGGATAATATCTCAATGTTATCAAACTTCTAGACAAAGTATTTCTACTTTGGGAAAAGTTCAGAAGGCGCAGGAAGCTGTCTCGTGGACTTTTCCTTAAATGTCGGAACATTCTACCGAAGACAGAAGATGCAAGAATCCTATTGGCCAATGACGCTGAGCACGCCCTGAGTGACAACGACAGGAAGCTGTTTCCCTCCAACGGTTATTTCGAAATTCGAAATAACCAGGTGCCTCAAGTGTCACTATATAAAGGCCATCCATTTGCTTTAATTGATGCAGATCTTTAATTAGTCGAAACACTGACCAAATTCATACTTGAAGTTTCTGTGAGAAAAGCAAAGCAAATACCTTACACCAATTCTTAATCTTTGTGTAAAATTCTAGAGTGATTTTCAATCATCTAAAGTGTCTTAGCAATCATTGTTTAGGACAAACACTTTATCATTTCTAGAAGAATAGAAAGGAGAGGTTGAGTACTCGGTTATAGTACTCAGCGTAGATATAGGAGTGAGTAGAGGTATAGAGGAAGGTACTCTTGTTATACTCAGCTTTTATTTGTAAAAGGTTTCGTGCTCTACCTTTAAAGAGCTCAGTAGAGAATTCAAAAAGCTCGGAACGAGTTCCGGGGACTGGACGTAGGCGGAGAGGCCGAACCAGGATAAGTCTGCTGAGTAACATCTTTCTAACCCTTAAACTCCTTTAATATATATTGCTTGCTATAAAACTGACTAAGTAAAGAACTCACGCTGAGTTAAGTTTACTAAGAAGCTGAGTTCAGGAATAGACTCTAAGTGTTATTTCCTGACTCAAGTAAAGAAGCATACTTAGTCACAAGTTGACTAAGCATGTGTCTTGAATCTACTTAGTGACGATGTGTAAACCTTTTCATAAGAAAAGAAGTCAGCCTCAACGGATAAATTTTTAAATAGTTCCTATCCCCCCCTTGGAACTAACTTGTCACGTTATAAGGGACCAACACATGATTGTTCTTTCTCCGTTCTCTTCAATGGCGGGGTTTCTTCGTTCTCCGTCCATGCCGACGTTTCTTCCTACACGCTGATTCCTTCGACACGTACACTCTATTTCTGGATCATAAACTAAAACAGGCCACGAGTGGCTCCGCGTTAGCATAAAAACAATTGAAAAAGTGTCTAGAACATCAAACCTGATTGTCGCTAATGTTGCAACTAGAATCCCCGACAACGGCGCCAAAAACTTGATGCGTATAAAACGTATACGTGCTTTTAAGAGCAAGTGCACTCTATCGTACCAAGTAATACAGTATAATCACGTATAAAGATCGATCCCACAGGGATTCCGCATAATCATTAACTATCCACATGTTTATGAAGTCTAAACGATTGAATAAAAGAGGTTTGGGTTGTTTATAGCTATGAAAAACTTTTGTTGTTAAAGCAATGGAGTAAAACACTAGGGAATCAGGTTCACTTCCTAAGTTTGAGCCAATGAAATCAATTGAAATAAGAAACCGAGGAGAAGTTCGTGGTTTTAAAGATGGTGATTTCTAAAACAAACTCGGTGCTAAGATTTTAGACCACCTCGTTCTATTTCTTCACTCCTATTCACTTAATCGGGCCAATGGTTACTTAGATACGACAAGAAAGCGTTAAGCTCAATGAGAAATCCTAGCAATGTAATGCTAGAAACCACATCGACTTGCTATCGAGTCTAAGAATGTAGCTTTCCGTTAACCTCTTGTTACTATGGTGAGTAAAAAGCGATGAACTGAAATGTGGATTAAGCTTACGTTCTTAGTTCTTTGAAATCGAATTCCTTCCGGGTGCTTATCTAATTGACCTCTAACTTGACTCAAAACATTAGAAAGATTCCCCTCATCCCTAGTAGGGAAGAATTAGTTCATGGTCATTGGGGAGACAAAACTTGAAATAAAGTGAAATGAAGTGAAACTCATTGAAAGTAGAAGATAAAGAATTGAAAGATGAACAAACTTTGATTAAAATGTGAAATCAACTTACAAAACTAAAAGAAAATGACTTTGAAATAAGAAATTGTACTTAAGAACTACAGAAATTAACTAAAACAAGAGAAATGACAAATGCCCAAAGCTTGGCTACAACAATAATGGAGCTTCTAAGCTTAAGGATGCAAAAGGTGTAAGAAAAGTGTAACTTTCTTCTTCAAATCTCTTCTATTTATAGGCCAAATCTTGCTCCAATCAAGGTAGAATTCTGATTTTGATGATTTAAAGCCTCCAAATTACTGAAATAATGCATTTAATGGCCTTGAGAAGTCAAATGGTTGAAGGATATGGGCTTGCATTGAAAGGAGGAGCCGCCCGGTGCAAGTTGCGGGCTGTGGCAGGTCTCGCCGAGACAGGGGAGTGTCTCGCCGAGACCTGCCCCTGAAATTGGCCTTTTTAGGCCAATTTCAGGAGGTCTCGCCGAGACATAGGTGTGTCTCACCGAGACATGCCTTCGAGTCCCTTCCTTAGCCTCTTGCAACGCTTGTTTCGCGAATCTGTTGCGTTGGCCCTGACTGACCAAAAACCACCATTTTGTTGCCTTTTCTTGTCACGTTCCCTCGTTCTTGCCCTGTAACTTACTTGGGCAAATTGTCAATCTCGTGAGGGTGTAAGAAATTAATTGAAAACTCGCGAATTAAATTAAAATTACGTGACGGTGCGTGGAATTACGAAATAAAGTGAAATTAACACAAAATGACACCAAAATGATAACAAAAACAACAAAATGGACTAAATTATGACTCGATGTTACTATGCAAACAGGCGGCAACAGTGCTTTGTCTGTAATTTTTGGGTTATAGAGTTCTTCAAGTAATTGGGGTTTTCGGTTTAGGTTCATCTGCATCAGAAATTTCTAGGGATTGGAAAAACAAGCTTGCTCTAAAGTTGAGTTTGAAGATACCCGACGAAAGGAACGAAGGGACGTAACATTACGTTTATTTGGGTTATTCACCAACCCAAATCAATCTAAGTTGGTTGTTTTACCCCATATATATATATATATATATATATATTATTCATATATTAATATAGAAATTGAATAAGGTTTTACCATATATATATATTGATACATTTCTATATACAGAAATTTCTATTTCTAGAGAAAACAAAAATTAAGAGTATAAATTTGTGCAGAGTTGATAGATGAGAGAAAAGAAAAATACAATAAAAGAAACAGTTGAAGTTGATGATGAAGGCTATTGTTAAGAAAACTGAGAATAAAGGAGAGAACGAGGAGGAAGGAACGAAGAGAGGGAAAATCAAGGTTGCTCTAAAGTTGAGTTTGAAGATATCCAGCGGAAGGGACGAAGGGACGAAATATTACGTTTATTTGTGTTATTCATCAACCCAAATCAATCTAAGTTGGTTGTTTTACCATATATATATTATTCATATATTAATATAAACATTGAATAAAGTTTTACAATATATATATTGATATATTTTTATATACAGAAATTTCCGTTTCTACAGAAAACAAAAATTAAGAGTATACATTTGTGCAGAGTTGATAGATGAGAGAAAAAGAAAATATAATAAAAGAAATAGTTGAAGTTGATGATGGAGGCTATTGTTAAGAAAACTGAGAATAAGGGAGAGAACGAGGAGGAAGGAACAAAGAGACGGAAAATCAAGCTTGTTCTAAAGTTGATTTTGAAGATGCCCGACGGAAGGAACAAAGGTACAAAATATTACGTTTATTTGGGTTATTCACCAATCCAAATCAATCTAATTGGTTGTTTTACCATATATATATTAATATAGAAATTGAATAAAGTTTTATAATATATATATTGATATATTTCTATATACAGAAATTTCTATTTCTAGAGAAAACAAAAATTAAGAGTATAAATTTGTGCAGAGTTGATAGACGAGAGAAAAGAAAAATACAATAAAAGAAACAATTGAAGTTGATGATGGAGGCTATTGTTAAGGAAATTGAGAATAAGAGAGAGGACGAGGAGGAAGGAACGAAGAGAGGGAACATCAAGCTTGCTCTAAAGTTGGGTTTGAAGATACCCGGAGGAAGGAACGAAGGGATGAAATATTACGTTTATTTGGGTTATTCACCAACACAAATCAATATAAGTTGGTTGTTTTAGCATATATATTATTCATATATTAATATAGAAATCGAATAAAGTTTTACCATATATATATTGATATACTTCTATATACAAAAAGTTTTATTTCTGGAGAAAACAAAAATTAAGAGTATAAATTTGTGTAGAATTAATAGATCAGAGAAAAGAAAAATACAATAAAAGAAAAAGTTGAAATTGATGATGGAGGCTATTGTTAAGAAAACTGAGAATAAGGGAGAGAACGAGGAAGGAGGAACGAAGGGACAGAAAATAAAGCTTGCTCGAAAGTTGAGTTTGAAGATAACCGACAGAAGGAATGAAGGGACGGAAAATCAAGTTTGCTCTAAAGTTGAGTTTGAAGATACCATGCTGGAAGAATATTGACTTCGAGTTCAGTTTTAAGTTTCAATATTATGTAAATTATAGAATAAAGGGCAACTAAAATAAATAAAATAAAATGTAAGCACTCTTAATAAAATTTGGTTGATTTGATTTGATTTTATTGGTTATATTATTCTATTATCCTATGGAATTAAAAGAGAAAGGGGAAATGAACCGTGCAATTGAAATCAATTCTGATTTTAATTTGAAAACTTTTAGTTGTCCATTATTGTCCTTATATCCTTAGAATAATCACGGCAAAAACTTCCTTGATAACGATCCAAATTATTCTAGAATCAAGAATAAAGGAAAATTAATAGAAATAATGGCAAACCATTATTACTTTTAAAAGAGCGATTTATGTATGATTAATATGAAATTAATGATAATTAATGCAGGGATAAATATGTAAATAATGAAGAAAAAGGAAGGAGTCTCTAGCATTATGCCATGCCACGTGGACCATGACGAGACACACCATAACAAGATACGCCCGATAAGAGCGAGTAATGGAGAGTCGTCATTGTTCTCAAGGAGAGCGTACATATGCCTCGACGGTTCTAAAAATACCAAAAGACGCATTTATTATCATCCATGAATGAGAATAAATACAATTAAATGACAATTAATAACCATTAAAGGAAAATAAAGACTTGACTGTTCGAATACCCTAATTCTGAGGTTTTCAATGATAAATGCTGGGATTAATGGAGAATTGATTGCAATTAAAGATGAGTAATGACATGACTCTTCACCTGCTTCCCCATTAATGTTGAAGGTTACAGAAACCTATATAAATACCCCAACTTCATAGAATCAAAAGTACACATTCCAAAAACCCTACTTTGCGCTTACTGTTTATTCTCTCTAGAATTATTACTAACTTAAGCATCGGAGTGTTCCCGACCGAATCCAACAACACCTCACAGGGAAGGGCTCCGGTTGAAGATTTTTTACAAGTTATCATTCCTCAAAACAACGTGATAACGTTGTGATATTATCCTAAGGATCAAAAGAGATATTCGCTTAAGAACGCCACGTGTTGATCAACTGATACGGGAATACCGCGGCGTATTGAAACAAAGAGATCCGACGGGCGGATCACCAAGGTCTCACCAAAGAAGACCCGCGAGCGAACCTATGAGGCGAATCTCCATAAACACTCAATCCGCCATTAGAACGGTTGGGCCGATCCGGCTATAAAGACCATTAATGAGCTATCAATTAGCTAACAGCCAACTTAAAGGAAACTAGTAACCGCCATTAATGGAACATTAATGGAGACTTTCTAGTTACTGAAAGTTACGGCTTCATGACTATATATAGCCTATGTCTCAGGCTATCAAGGTACACATTCACTTACTCTTTGTCAATTCAGTTTGCTCTCTTATTCTTCCATACTGACTTTGGCATCGGAGCTTCCCCCCGTCGAACCCAACGACGCCCCCACAGAGACGGAAGTTCCTCGGAAATTCTCCACGAGTCATCAATTGGTGCGGTGAGCGTGGAACTCTTAATCAAATAAAGGGTTTTCATTCACATTAGAAAAGATATGACAAATGGAGAACAGAACCCCTCCTCAGGGGTTGAAACGCCCTTGGTAACACCCTCAAGCCAACCTGAATCAAGCGCTGGACGCGTTGATATGAGCACTCCAGCAACTCAGGACGGAATGAGTCTGTCGCCAGATGCATTCGTTGAAACATATGCGGGAGCCATAGGAAGAGCGTTTGGTCCTGATATGGAGAGACGCCTAAGGTCGTTCATGATAGTACCAGAGCTTCGGTGCACCAACCCTACGTCATCTCAATGGCAACAAGCCATTGTAGGATCTGGCGCCCATGATTCTTCGTTCTTCCAAATTCACCCCACGGATTCTATGGTGACTACTACCGTAGCTGGCAATAACCCGCCACTCAATCGGCAATTATTTTCTGATGAAGCAGGTGGAAGTCAAAGGGTAAATCTGGGCGGATCTGGTAATCCAAGCCGCCCGCGGTCGAGTCTCCCTGAGGGCGGATCGGAAGGTCGAAGGCACAAAAAGCGTAGAAAAGAGAAACGTAGGCGGTCAAAATCACCTTCGCCCCGGAGACCAAGATCCTCCCGTAGGGGTAGATCACCCCCATCTACTGGTCGTAGACAAAGCAAGAGGCCAGTAGAGACGCCACGTTCAGATAGGCCACCGCCACCGCCACCGCCACACCAAGGAGAGGATAGGCACCTTCCTTCAGGAGACCATGGAGGCAATAATGGCCAAGGTGGTGGCGGACAAGGAGGTGGAGGACAAGGTGGTGGCGGACACGGTGGTGGAGGTGGACGTTCACCATCAGATCCGTCATCTGGTTCCAGCTCTTCATCTTCTCCAAGTAGATCTCCCCGTAGGAGACCTCCGAGTCGATCGCCACGAAGAGGACGCCCCAGGGCGGGTCCGGAGAATTTTGATGATCGAGTTAGAGCTGCGGTGCTCCGCATTAATGAAGAGGATGCCCGATATAATCCATTCGCCAATCGTGATTCGCCTTTTACAGCGTGGATCGAAGCTGAGGAAACAGAGAGGCATTTTAAAATACCTAATATACCCCTTTACATAGGTGCGGACAACCTAGAGGCCCATGCCAGAAAGTACCGGATGTTGCTCAGCCTTAACCGTGCTAGTGAGGCGGTCTTATGCCGGATGTTTATCACCACCTTAGGAGGCCCCGCTTATGATTGGTTCCAATCTTTACCTCCTGGATCTATCGATAGCTGGGATCAATTGAGTAGGGAGTTTTATGCTAAATTCTCCGGATGTATTCCTCCTGTGGTCAAGTCACGAAAGCTTTTTGAATTAAAGCAGAAGGCGAATGAACCCCTCCGAGAATATGTAGACAATTTCAACAAATTGTGTATACGAATTGTCGATGTGGATGTCTCCATGGCGGCAGAAGCTCTAGCAAAAAACACCACGTGTAAAAGCCTACAAGAAGATTTAATTCGGAAAAAGCCCCGTGATATGGCAGAATTAATCGAAAGATGCAAGGACTTTATGGAGGTAGACGACATTCGCCGAGAGTCACTATCTCCGCCTAGAAAGGACAAAGGCGAATCTCGCCACCGAGATAGAGAGAAAGACAAGCACCATGATTCCTCCTCTAGAAGCCGGCGGAGGGGCTCTAAGAACAAATCGGCATTTGTCACGTCCTTCACACCTCTTAATGCTTCTAAAAGTGAAGTGCTAATGTGGATAGAGAACAGCCAACACAAACGGAGCATTTCATAACCCGAACCAAAAGGGGGGGAGTACACTAACACTGGGAAAAATCCCAAAAATTATTGTAAATACCACATGAAAAATGGCCATGACACAGACGCATGTTGGGAGCTAGCCAGAGAAATAGAACGGCTTATCGAGAGAGGCAAATTGGACCGGTTCGTCCAAAATGATGGCAAGAAGGGAGATGGTGATAGATCCAGAGATGATTCGAAGAAGAAAGCAAAAGGGACCATCAATGTCATAGCAGGCGGACCTGGGTACCAACCTGTACTGAAAAAGGCAAGAACCACTGCTCTTGACAAAGCGTCACTTAATCGCCCTTTTGCAGATGTGGGCCCGAAGATCTCTCCTCATGCGGATGCCTTGGTCATTACTATGATGGTGGAAGGCTGGGAGATGAAAAGAGTGATGATCGATACCGGGAGTTCGTGCAATGTCATCACAAGAGGAGCATTTGCCAAGCTTATGGTCGACCCAATCCAAGTGGAAACCACCGTAGTGGACATCCTGGGAGTGACAGGACATACCATCCAAACAAAAGGACAGGTAACACTAGATTGTGAGTTAACAGATGAAGATCAAGTCTGGAAAGGCGATCTGGAATTTTCTATCATGGATGGCCAGTTAGCTTACAATATTATCCTTGGGCAACCCTTTATCTCTGAAGCAGCAGCCCTTATCTCCATACGCCACTTAACTCTTTATATCCCCACGGCCAAAGGAGGTGTAATGATCAGAGGAAGCCAAAAGGTAGCTCAAGAGACGTATTCGGCATCATTAATGATTCGCCCCCAGTCTAAGGATGAGGAAGAGGAAGAACTCGTCACAATGGCCTTGGGCGAAACAGAGATGTACCTCATGGCGGATGAAAAACAGGTATGAATGGCTAAAGGGCTCAAGGGAGAAATTAAGGAAGCAATCACCAAGGTTCTCCATGAGGCGGAGGACGTCTTTGCATGGAAAGATGAGATCCTTCCCGGGATTAGTCCAGATGTGATCACTCACAAACTCAACATCGACAAAGACGCGGTTCCGGTAGCCCAAAAACGGAGAAATCATGGTCTTGAAAGGTAGAAGGTGATAGAAGAAGAAATCACCAAGCTCCAGCGGGCGGATGCCATCGAAGAGGTACTTTACACACAATGGCTAGCGAATGTGGTTCTAGTCAAGAAAGCGGGCGGATCATACCGCATGTGTATTGACTTTACGGATCTCAACAAAGCTTGTCCCAAAGACAACTACCCTTTGCCGTGTATTGATATCCTCGTAGATGGAACCGCGGGACACGCCATGTACTCTTTCACTAACGTAAAGTCGAGTTATCACCAAATCCCAATGGAGCCTTCAGATAGAATCAAAACCTCGTTCGTGACTCACCAAGCCACTTATTGCTTCAAAGTCATGCCCTTTGGGCTTAAGAACGCAGGTGCAACCTATCAACGAATGATGAATAAAATATTCGCGAAAAGCAAAGGTGATAACTACTCCGTCTATGTTGATGATATGATCATCAAGAGTACCACTGTGGAAAAGCATGCAGATGATGTAAGGGAGGTACTGGGCGTACTCCGACGTCACAACATCAAACTAAACCCAAAAAAATGTACCTTTGGGGCAACGTATGGAAAGTTCTTGGGATTCATGATTAGCCAGAAATGAGTAAGCCCAAATCCTGACAAGATCAAGGCCGTTCTGGAGATGCAAGCGCCACGGAATATCATGGAAGTGCAATGTCTTAATGGGTGGATCGTAGCCTTGGGCAGGTTTATCTCATGTTCGGCCCGTAGATGCCAGCCCTTCTATGAGGTGATCAAAAAGCAAAAGGCGTTTGAATGGAACGAGGATTGCGAAAAAGCCTTCGAGGGAATCAAACAGTTTTTCACAGAACCTCCCTTGATGAGTCGACCCTTGAAAGATGAGAATCTTTACATGTATGTCTCGGTTACAGATAAAGCTGTTTGCACGGTCATGATAAGGGAAGAGGATGGCCAGCAGTATCCAATCTATTATGTAAGCAAAGTATTAAAGGATGTTGAAACCAGATATTCCAAGCTTGATAAAATGGCGCTGGCCATTGTCACCACATCAATTCGCCTTAGGCCTTACTTCCAGGCTCATACTATCATAGTTCGAACAAATATACCCATGAGGAAGGTATTGCAAAAGCTGGAAACTTCAGGGAGATTGATGGAGTGGGCAATCCACCTTGGAGAATTTGATGTACGATACGAAAGCAGATCAGCCTTGAAGAGTCAAGTCTTGGCAGACTTTGTGAATGAATTCACAGAAGAGGGAATGAATCTCCCAAAATCTCAAATCGAAGAATGGACAATGTATACGGATGGAGCTTCCTCGGCCGAAGGAGCAGGTATAGGCATTGTGATCAAGGGTCCTCACTATATAAAGCTACGGTATGCAGCAAAATTGGATTTCCTTGCAACCAACAATGCGGCGGAATATGAGGCCTTAATATTGGGACTGCACCTTTTAAAAGAAATCACTCCCGAGCGGATTGTGATCTATAGTGACTCCAAGTTGATGGTCAACCAGGTGATCAAAAATTACGAGGTAAAAGATGATGTTTTGGCCAAATATGTTGCTGAAGTCAAAAAATTGATGGATCACCTTGAAGCAAAAGAAACTAAATGGGAATTGATCCATGTACCCCGAGGATCAAACACCGAAGCAGATCATCTAGCTAAAATGGCCTCCAGCAAAGAGAACTGGGCGGATCCACAATGCCCATTCGAAGTCAAAGCAGCTCTCGCCTTCGCCTTGGAGGAAGTATCCATACTCACGACCGTAGAAAATGATTGGAGGTCTACCATCCGCCAGTATCTGTTAGATGGAGCCCTACCTACGGACAAGGAGGAAGCTCGGCGGATAGTCAGGAAGGCGGCCTATTTCTCCATGATAAACGACTGCCTCTACAGAAAATCTTTTAGCCACCCTTGGTTAAAATGCATTTTGCCAGAAGAAGGACAACAAGTTCTCAAGGAGCTGCACGAAGGAACATGTGGAGCCCATGAGGCATCCGCTTCCATCTTAAAGAAATCTAGGTTAGCGGGATTTTATTGGCCCACGGCGGAACTTGATGCACAGAAACTGGTGGAATCTTGCCATAGTTGTCAGATTCATGCGAATGAATCCCATACCGCCAAACATCTCTAGAGGCCCATCATCGAAGGTCGACCCTTTGCTGTCTGGGGAATTGACATTGTTGGACCATTTCCTCCTACTCGTAGAAAGAGGAAGTACGTGGTGGTGGCAGTAGACCATTTCACCAAATGGGTAGAGGCTGAAGCTGTCTCCTCCATCAATGCTGAACGAATGGTGGAGTTCGTCAAAGATAATATCGTGGGAAGATACGGGGTACCACACATGATCATCACTGATAATGGGACGCAATTCAACTGTGGTGAGTTCAAAGCTTTCTGTGAAAAATGGGCATTCTGAACAGATTCGCCTCCGTATATTACCCACAATCCAACGGTATGACCGAAGTCACGAATCGGACAATCGTAAAAGGAATAAAGAAAAGACTGGGTGAGCATGATAAGAAATGGGCGGATCAGTTAATGAACGTCTTATGGGCGTATCGCACTACTCCCCGAACGGCCACAGGCGAAACCCCGTTCGCCCTCTCTCATGGTGTGGAAGCTGTAATCCCAGTCGAGATACTGGTTCCAAGTGACAGAGTTGCATTCTATTGCGAGGATGAAAACAGTCAAAGATTGAAAGTAAGTCTTGATCAAGTGGAAGATAGGAGAGACAAGGCATATGTGCGTATGGCGGCATACAAGCAGCAGATCGCAGCCTATCATGACAAAAACGCCAAGCTCGTAGACTTGAATGTGGGGGACCTCGTGCTCCGCAAGGCCGACAAAATCCAATCTAGAGAAGGGAAGGGCAAGCTAGGGCTCACCTAGACAGGTCCGTATCGAATAGTGGACAAGATTGGGTTCGCCACATTTAAAATTCAAGACATGGAAGGCAATACATTGCCGCGCACATGGAATCTCCACAATCTCCGTAAATACTTTGCCAGAAAATAGAATGTAAACAAGGTCTTGAGTACTCTTTTTCCTTTAGTAAGCTTTTTTCCCATGAGGTTTTTCTTATTAAAGGTTTTAATGAGGCTCACATATAAGACCCGTTTGCTGTAATAAAGCGTATCTCCTATCAATAAAAAAGCAATTGTTCTATTGTCCATATTCTTTTTAAGTGTTTTCTTGCAGCAATATAAATATTCCAGTCTCAAAAAGAAGGGGGGCATCCAATGCTTCCCACACTAAAAAGTACTGCTATCATATAACTACTTTTTCTCCTCAAAGATAGGAGAACAATCTCATGGGCGGATCCATCCTTAGATGATCACCATTCGAGATAGAGTTAAAACATTCCTTGGACGCAAGGTCTTTACACTCTCTTGCACCCTTCCCAAAGAAGGGTTCACAAGTCCTAAAGGCGAATCGCTTCACCTCAAAGATAGGTAGCAAGACGATCCCTAAGGCAGCTTAACTTCCTCTAAAGGAATAAAACAGCTTCAAACCTTCACAAAGGTTCGCACAATGGAGTATGGCTGGCCACCTACTCCAAAATAAATCCTGAAAGCTTACAACTTTACTTATGCAAACGTAGAAGTATAATAAATAAATTAAAGGGTTCAACAATTGTACTTAAGTTTTACAAATAAAAAACTAAACATTGATAGGAGCATCCTCCTTAGCATTTTTCTCGCCTGAGGCGCCCGCCTGAGAAGCTTCATTCTCAACAGCTCCGGATACGCCCACCAAGGAGACTTCCTTTTCCCCAGAAGGTGTTCCCTCAAGAGGAAGGGTGCCATCAGTTATCGGCTCCTCACCCGCCTTTGGAGGTACTTCCTCGAGGTCCACTAGCTTGACACTGACGGAAGGCTTGCTTTCTTCGACGGACCCCTTCATCCATTTCCGAACGTGATCACGGAGGTAGTCCTTGATGTCCGAGATTTTGCTATATTTGAGAACAACATCTGGGTCCGGAACGGCGAACTCCGGATCTGTAAAATCGATCTCGGGATACGCCAGCTGGACGTACGCCATGATCAGCTCGCCGTAATAGAAAACTTGCTCCCCAGCCATGTACTTTGCATCTCCCAAAGCATCCTCATGCTCCTTAGCATCCGCTTCAATCTTCTCATTTAGCTTTTGGATCTCAGCATCCTTGCGGGCAATAGCGGACGCGGCATTCGCATTGGCATCAACGACTTCTTTCTCCAACTTTTCTATAGTAGCCTTGTCCGCTACACCTTGAAGGAGCTCAGCTTCCATGGCGCGTAAGCGAGTATACATCTGTTAAGACGAACAGTTCATTCAAAAGCTACCAAAAGGGGATCACTTATAGCCAAAGGACAGAAGGAACTAACCGTTAGAAGCTCCATCTTTCCCATTTGAACATGGGCTGATCCGGGGATCTGATTTTGGTTCTTCTGTACCTCGCCTAACTGACCGAGAGCCTCGTCCAGGTCATTGATAACAGACTCATTTTTCAAGGATCCCTTGATACCATACTTGGCGAACCAGTAACCGCCTAGGTCAGGCTTCGCCGTCTGCATGAAGATGTGAGGATCAAAACTTAGATTTAAAGTATGGCAAAAAGATTAAAGTAAAAGCAACTTGCCTGTTCCCCCTCCACTAAGGGCGCGGCGGATTTCATGGCATCCGCCATAAACTTTTGACCACCAGAAGCTGCGAGTTTCCTCTTTTTCAGAGGTGGATCGGCTGTTATATCCGTCGGACGTTTCCCTACACCCTTTTGGAGATCCACCGCCTGCCCATTCTTGCGAGCCTCATCTTCCTTCAACTTTATACGCCTCTCTGCAAGAGCGTGATTGGCCTTAGATAAACCCCTGCCAAAGAGAACAATAAAGCAATCAAGGTTCAAAGAAAAAACAAAGTTACCTTGATCAAATTGTGCAGTCTTCGAGTAAATGAACTTGTCCCCTTCTCGGCGAATCAGGGGAATGTCATTCATCATGAAGTCTAAGGCGTCAGCATATGTCCAAGCATCTGCCTTGACACTCTTCATGAGCTCCGCCGTTACCTCATCACTATCCGTCAATATACGCATATCTCCCGCCATGTGTAAAGGTTTAGGATTCCAGAATGTTGGAAAGCCTAGAGATTCGCCCTCGTTTATCTTTACATAGAAGAATTTTTCGTCCCAACAATGGACGTTGGACATCTTGCCGCTAAACGGCGAATACGCTCCAAACTTTGCAAAAGTGAGGAAAGACTCAGACTTTCGCTTTGACGGTTTATGAAAAGATCGAAAGATACGAGGGGTGCACACTACCCCTAAGTTCGAGGCTAGGTAACAATCTAAAGCAAGATCTAACCAGCCATTTGGATGTAATTGGCTGGCGGTAATGTCAAAGTAAGCAAGGATATCTGCCATCATCTTTGGAAGAGGCAGTCGGAACCCCCTTTCTATATGACTACTGTATACAGACAAGAATCCGCTTGGCGGGCAGGCGGGTCGTTGATGAGAATCCGCCAGTTGGGTTTCATAGTTATTTATCCATGGAAATCTACTCGCCAGATCTGCTAGATCCGCGGCACTCATACGAGAGGAGGTAGACTCCGCACGAGGTGTCTTTTTCCTAGGCGGGGCGGAAGAAGAAGCCACCATCCCGGAAGATCGCCTAAAATCTATGGCTGGAGCAGTACCGGTGGTAGGAACGGAAAGGTTTTGACTTCTACCTAAACGAGTCCGACCGCGATTACACGCCGAATCGCGCAACTCAGCTAAATCAGAGTTAACCATACCTTCGGAGGAAAGAGAATTTTCCGACGAAGAAGTGGTCCAACTAACTACAATTTCAGAGGGAGAGGTCAAATTAAAAAGTTCAGAGGTTGATCCAGAGGATGAAGAAGAGCTCCTAAACATTCAGAAAATATAGAATGAAAAGATGGACTTACATGAAAAATAAAGGCTCGAAGGATTCTGAAACTCCGAGAGAAGCTCTGCAAAGAAGAAGCGAAGGAAAATGGAGAAGAAGAACGAATGAGGAAGAAAGAGAAAAAAAGAAATGAAGAAAGAATTTTCTCTTTCCTCGAGCGGTGCGCCTGCCACACGTGTCACCCCTCGATTGGCATCGAACAGAGTGATCATTAATGCAAATAATCATGACGGCGCGCAAAGAAGCTCAAAAGCCCTAAAGGACTTTAAGGGAACTTTGGGAGGGCTTCTGATAACATTGTGATATTATCCCAAGGATAAAAAGAGATATTCACCTAAGAACGCCACGTGTTGATCAACTGATACGGGAATACCGCGGCGTATTGAAACAAAGAGATCCGACGGGCGGATCACCAAGGTCTCACCAAAGGAGACCCGCGAGCGAACCTGTGAGGCGAATCTCCATAAACACTCAATCCGCCATTAGAACGGTTGGGCCGATCCGGCTATAAAGACCATTAATGAGCTATCAATTAGCTAACAGCCAACTTAAAGGAAACTAGTAACCGCCATTAATGGAACATTAATGGAGACTTTCTAGTTACTGAAAGTTACGGCTTCATGACTATATATAGCCTATGTCTCAGGCTATCAAAGTACACATTCACTTACTCTTTGTCAATTCAGTTTGCTCTCTTATTCTTCCATACTGACTTTGGCATCGGAGCTTCCCCCCGTCGAACCCAACGACGCCCCCACAGAGACGGAAGTTCCTCGGAAATTCTCCACGAGTCATCACAACGTAGTCTGAACAAAAATGCTTGTGACTTTTAGATAGATATATCCACAGGTCCGAGTACCTGTCCGGTCCGCCTAGGTCCGTGTTCTTTGGACCGGACTTGGACAATAAAAATTGTTCATAGATCCATCCCGGCCCACGTCTACTAAAGCTCGCCAATTTTATTGACGGGGTTGAGATTAACAAAAATAACACGAGCGATCCAGTTCGATCCATCTATTTTTTTTTTGTAGAAAAGGAAAAGAAAAACGAACAACAACAAACTACCCAGGAATTAGCCTAGGGAAGCTAACCCCAATCCTATATTCTAAGAGAAGATGAGAGATGAAACTAGGGGAAACAGGAAGGGTAGTAACGCCTAACGTCCCTTCATGGCCCGCCGCCGCCAAGCGATCAGCAACACGATTCTGCTCTCTAAAAATGTGTCTGAACTCTACGAACTCAAAGGAGGAGCAAAGCCTTATAATAGCTTTGATGAGGTTGCGACTGTTAAGACCCATAGAATGATTCTCAGAAATCATTTTGATTGCTTCCAAATTATCAGACTCCACAGAGAGCCTCTTAACACCCAGCCTTTTAGCAAGATTGATTCCAGTAAGAATAGCCCAGAGCTCCGCAGAAAAGGAAGAACCCAACCCTAAATTCTGGGAGAACCCAGAAAGCCAGACGCCCCCTACATCTCTAAGCACACCTCCAGCCGCAATCTTACCGTTACTGAGGCAGGAACCATCAGTATTCAGCTTCACAACCCCCTCTCTTGGCCTGCTCCATCCCACGAGATGGACATCACAACACTGAGAGGCTCTGGCAATGGACTCTCCTTTGAAACTATCGATAATAGAGAAAAGTTTTTTCGAGAAGAAATCAACTAAGTTTGTCATAAAAACAGTTTTATCTCCAAAAATCTCCTCGTTTCTCCATTTCCAAACTTGGTGACAGATAATAGCAAAGAAAATGTCACCATGCTCCATGTATGGAAGCAACTTTCCTCTAACACCATCAGAGAACCAGTCGACCTCAGAATGTGCCATGAAGGAAGAGAAAATATGGTGTGGGAAAATTTTCCTCCAAACCTCTTTACTATTAGAGCAATCTCTAAGAGCATGGCACAAAGTCTCAACATGGCCTCTGCATCTACTGCAAGCTCCAGAATCAGCCAAGTGCCTTCTGTGCCTATCCGAATTAGTAAGAAGCCTGTCCTTAACGCCCAGCCACAGGAAACTCCTAATACGGAAAGGAACTTTAAGGGTCCAAATCGACTTCCACACATCCGAGGGAGGATCAGATCTAAAGAGAGAGAAAGCTTCAAAGGCCGATTTGCAAGAATAAACTCCATTGTTAGTCAGCGCCCAACAGTGCCTATCCAAGTATAATATTAATATTAATTAATAAATATAAATATTTATATATTAAATATTTGTTTTGAAGTATAATATTTATTTTTAAACCCGAATCAAAACTGTCTAAATTAATAGTGGATTTGACTGGGGTTGGATTCAACATTTTTACCTAAAAACCCCGTACTGGTGTTTTTGACGTTGGCTATCAAAGCTGGGATTGGATACCTCTGTTTAAACCCAAGAGCATCCCTTCTATTCATCAATCCAAGCGAAGCCGCTTCTCAGATCTATACTTCAGGTGAGCTAATCAGAAAGATTTCATCGTTTTACTTGCTAAGTGTTTCTGCACGGGTTCTCCCGGGCTTCTCTGATATATAATACAGTGACGATGAAAGCCCCAAAACTCGTGCTAAATTGTTGCCGTTTAGTGTTGCAGTTTAGCCTTTTCTCTTTCTACCGGCTGATCTGTGTCAAATCAACGGCGAAATCTCTTTCTACTATGTTTTCTTTTGCTCAGTTCTAGGGTTTTTAGATCTATAGTGTTGAATCGTGACTTTCCACTCTTTTAATTTGTTTTCGATGTTAATTTTATGGGAATTAGAGAATTTCTGCGGTGATAATGTAGATGTTCTCTTCTTCCATAATTTTCCTCCATAAATATTCGCTTCAGTTTGAAGGTCCAATTTTCCCTCTTTTGAATCCAATTGTTGACGGATAGATTTGAAATTTATTGAGTCTGTTGTGAAATGTGTTATTGGTGATGATTAATTATTATCCGTGCTTCTGAGAGTAATCAATGAAGCAGAAAAAAGAATATATGGTTGAATTTCTTGATATGAGCCAATCTTTTAGTTAGTTTTTCCCCTGAAAATGGCAGTGATGATTAGTTTACAGCTTTAATGCCAGTTCTGCTTCAGAAAGTTCATGATCGATAGAGCTGTTTCAAGTCTGAGTTTTTTCTTAAATTTAACAATGTCTTTTGATTTCATGGAGTTTTAATGCTTAAAGTTGCATCTTCAATGCCTAATTGCTATCAATTCTTCTGGTTGTCATTTTTAAAGCAATTTATTCCTAATCCCTCCAAACTCTTCATTGAATCAAAGCCTTGGGGGTGTTAGTTAATTCTTGTTAGTGTCCAAATTGGGATACTTAGGTTGTATCTATTAATCGTGTTGTGTTAGTCAAAGTTTATTGTTTGATTAGGTGAAGTAATTTGAAAAAGCCAATGAAGAAACAATCCAACTTTTGTAGATGTAGTGGAACCAAGACCCTGCTCGTCAGGGTGAACCTACTTGGTAGAAACTACATTACAATGACATTAATGGATTTTGCTGAGTCTTTCAATTCATTTTGTGTTCTGTTTTTCAATGTGTCAGTGGCTAATGATACATTAAAAGATTCGTTTGTTGAGTCCGACTAGTGTTATTAATCTATTTTACTGTGTCAAAATTGTGTTATGGAATTGATATTTTCTGTATAATGAAGATTGTAATATGATATAAAACACAAGAAAAATGATAATTGGGTCTTAGCGCCGCAACCCTTCTTGTTATCTAGAAATTAGATTACAATCACATTGATGGATTTAGGTAGCCTTTTCTTGAACTTAGCAATTCCATTTAAGTTCACTGGTTTTCAATGATGCATTAAAGAATTAGTATCCTATGTTGAGTTCAATTAAGTGTACAAATTTGGGTTAATTTGTTCAAATCAGTAGATTGTTTTGTTGATTTGGTTTAATGTTTGATTAGGGATGTTATCTGGATTTATAGGTGTAGTGGAACTAAGACCCTGCTTTCTTCGGTGAAATACGCAAACACACCGCCGCTTACTCCACTGGCGTTTGCGTCTGCTCACTCCGACTGCTTCTGCTTGCGTATGCGTCTCCGCGCCAAATTATGGAACACATGTTAGTACTGAAGGAATATGAAGCTTTTCACACTGTTTGTTGGCAACCATCTTGAATAAAATGGACATTCTGGGGTTTGCGGTTTGGCCAAAACAAAGTAACCCGAGTGGCACTAACCCGTATTAAAGGAAGCAAAATCTTGAATACACAAATCGTGCCAACCCTTATTTTCAGGTACTGGAACGAACAATCCTACCCTTTCTCAGAGTTTCTGCTTCAATCTGGTCGGTAGGATATTATTTTTTTGGGATGGTTTACCTTGGACTAAATTTTCAATACATGCTGGATTTAAGTTCATTTGTCATTTCTTCTTTCTGATGTTTATGGCCTTGATTGGATGGGGGTTTGGGAGGGTTAATAAGGGAAGGGTTTGGGAGGGTTTGTGGAAACCCTTGTTGAAGGAAATAAATTTAGAAGGGTAAGAGTTTGGAAGGGTTTGGAAGAGTTTGATTTATGTACTTTTGTTTCAATTATCAAACCCACCGATTTGGAGGGTTTAGAAGGGTTTAAATTTTTATTTCCATTATTATCCTTACTAAAATTACATAATACCAAACTAACCAGTATTTATTATTTGTTCCAACTCGATCAGTTCCTCCTCCCGATTTCTCATCCCTCACCAGCGGAACTCCATCACAGGTCAGTTCTCTTCTATTTTTTTGTGCTTTCTCTCTTCCAATGGTTGCTATGTACTTGGCTGTGTTTAATTTCTTGTTGGCTGTGTTTAGATCTGTGTTTTCTGGTTGGCTGCGATTTTCTCTGTTTTTGCTTCAATATGTAGATTCTCAAATCTGTTTGTCTGGTTCTCTTTTTGTTTTTTCCACTCCAAACAATACCAACTACTAGCAGCTTGAATCAAACAATACCAGCTCTGATTGGGAAATTATTCTGCTAACAAAATAAAACATGACAACAGCAAGGATCAAGCTTAGGTTAGCTGCCATAAATTAAATTCCATATGTAGAAATAGAAACTTGAAATGGGTTCAAATTATTGAGGGAGACAAACAAATATTGATCATATGATCATCTCTGAACTAGTCATTTTACACATTAATTTCCTCTTGAATAAACATTATGTTATGTGTAGCAATGTGGGGATTTTATAGGAAACTTATTTTGCCTTGTTATTTTTGGCTTAGTAGCAATGTGGGGATTTTATAGAAAACTTATTTCATAAAGCATACAAGTATATTACATAGACTCATTCAAAAAAAAGAAAGTATATTACATAAACTGGATTATAAAAACGAAGAACATAAAAGCCAGAATGAATAGTTGACAGCAGTTTTAATAACAAAATCAAATTACTGATCCGGTTGAATATCCAATTCCAAAATAATCACCCATCATCCCCACAAATTTCTCTTGTTTTCTTGTGCTTTTTGTTTAATGTCTGCTCAGCTACATATATTTGATGACCAAAATCATAATCATATGGTTTGTACATGAACTAGATATAGTTTAATGTTGGGCTTGTTTGTTTTTGTGTCTGAAAAAGCCAACTTCCCTATCACTAACTCATTGTTCATGACATTCTAAAACTGTCTCTGCTATTCATGCTCTGATCTATCCGGCTGTTTCATTTTCTTTCTCTTTTGTGGTCTTTTCTTTGTTCTTTATTTTCTATTCAACTTTATCCATTTTGTTGCTGCTAGTTGTAAGAGTTCCTGCTGTTTTTGAGTGGTTTCTAATATGCTATAAATTTTATGAAAATTTACATTAGATACTAGCTGTTTCTGTCATGAAGTTTTTGAGAATATATTGTGTTGAGAATATATTATCAGTCGAGGAATGTGTTTTTATAAAAGCTGTCATTGGAACTTGATTTTAGAAAGTGACGGGACCATAAGTTAGAACTTGTTAAGTTGTCACGGATATGAGCTTTTTCTTTTGTGATTTCAGTTATTACAGGATATGTTCTTAGAAATTTAATTTTACATTTTGTTTGAGTTCCTATTTTGTGACATGACGATCTAATTCATGTACACGTGTCTTTGCTACCTGCAAAATGTAATCATTGTTGTGAGAATGATGTGTCTGAAGTTAGCATAAAACTCAATCTTTGGATGAAATTTGGTAGAGGAATATTGGATTATAATCTGAAGTTAGCTGTTGCAACTGCTGCCTGAGCTGCTGCTGTTTTAGCCATGGCTACTGCAACTGCATGTCTTTCTTTTGCATCTTCTACTTCTTTTTCTCTTGTCTTATTATTATTAGCACAATCATGTATTATTGTTTCTTGACTGCTTTGACCCTTCTTGAATATCCATCTTCTTTTTATTGTTTTAATAACAAATTAAGTATTTTTTCATGGCATTTACAGGATTAAGTTTATTGTTTCATGGAATTTTCTTGTTGTCAATATTAGGATGGATGACAAAGTGAAACTTTGAGATTTCCAAGTTGGATTAATTTGAGTTACAGTTGCTACAGGATTAAAAAACCACCATAACCCAAGATAATAAAAGTAATAAACCCATGATAATATATGAAATTGGATAATTGATTTAGATATATTATTAAAAACAATTGTAAGTAATATGATTTAATTACATGGAAAGTACCTAATATACATAATTAATTGAGTGGGACATGTTAGTCATTTTATAATATTTCATTACCTTACAAACCCTTCATTCCAAACAAGGGAAAGGTACAAACCTTTATAAACCCTTACCATCTAACCAAACAAGGGTAAAGTTAGTGCTTCCCTTCCCCTTCCTTCCCCTTCCTCTCCCTTCCCTTCCCTTCCTTTATTTACCCTTCCAAACCCCCCATCCAATCAAAGCCTATATTAATTTTGAGTCCTTTTGCATTTATGACAATGATTTTATCAGAAATCGATGCAAAGATGAGTTCCTTATTTTATTTAACTAGTGAAAATGACTGAGTTGGCCTCTTGCCAATTAAATTGGCAAGGGAAGGGTTGCCCCCAATACACCCTTGTGGTGGGACCCCTCCCCGGACCCTCGCTCAGCGGGGACGCGTAATGCGACCGGGCCGCCCTTTTTTTTAGTGAAAATGACTGAGTTATTTTGTGACTTAAATTTTGTAGTTTCACTAATGAATTGATTAACTAATTGTTTTAGTTTACATAAAAAAGTTTGTTCTAATTGTAAATGCTTATCAATCCAGATTACAGACGGGAGAGAAAGGGCCTCTGGGAGGTTTTTAGTATTTACAGTTGAGAACATAGAGATGTCTGAACAACACACAATAAATTTGGAAGGGAGTGATGGTAATGTCTTGGAGAATCAGAAGGCAGGATTGAGAGGCCGCACTAACAAATCAAAGAAACGCACAAGGAATTCGCACAATGAATGCTATATCACACAACAAGAAAACGCTTACAAAAGAGTTATTTCATCTGTGACCCGGCCTTCTTACCTTCTTGCATTAGGCTCAGATAAAATGCGGCCCAAAAACCGTGTTAGATTATGCCACCTTTTGAAGAAGTTGATGAGGCAACATAACAGGGCGGAAGCAAGTGGTGTACTTAGCATATTGTTAAAAGGGACATGCAAGGATAAGGGTTCTAGAATGAATCGATTTAAGTATTCGGTAAGACATTGTTGTCAAAATCCTATCATGAAAATTATGTCATTGTGCTCTATTCTCAATCCATTTTTGGAAACATAAAAAAGTTTTGATCTTATGTTTGTCAAAATAGGAAAGAATAGAATGACCATTTTCTAGGTTTCCACATTAAACTGATACACTTCAGAGCATGAGGCCTTATTATTATTATTTTGTTTGTTATCCTTACCTCGTAACAAAATAGCTAAGCGATCGATCATAGAGGATTGTGAAGTGGGCTAGAGCAAGCTGTAGACAACACTAAGTTTGTCTTTCCCCTTCGTGCCTTTCTATCATACTCTGTTTCCCTCTATTCTAGCTCTTTAAACTATGCTGCTTAGCTAATTAAGGAAGTCCTCAGGGTGACATGTATGAGGATCACTTCACCCACAAAAGGTCCTTCCTATACTGCATTTGTCATCTTTCGATTGAATCGATTGGCTAGTGTTAGTGCTTTTGTTTCCCAATTTGTTGTCTTAGGTACTAATCTCATAGTATAATGCTAATAGATATGAAATTGAGAAGTGAAACTTGTTTAGCTCCATATGTGTCCTATTTTGCGTTTGATGGACAATGCAAATTTTGTATAAAAGAAAAAAAAGGTTGATTCCTTTTATATCTTAAGATCTAAAACATTCTTTTCTTTTTATGCATACCCTTACCTTTATATTGATATCAGTAACTTGTCTGATGAAAGTACAATTACTATTTCTTTTAGGTTTCTATGGAGTTGCTCAAGCATATAGAATGCAATGATGTGGAATTGACATCAATTGATAAACTTTACGATACTTGGATGACAAGGATAGGAATCAATGTATCATATAAAGAAAAGAGGAATGTATCTATGAAAGAGGTATTATATCTAAAATAATGATAATTTGTGCCATCATTAGGACTTGCTTCTTACAATGACAATTTGGTTGACTATCACTGTGTGTTGATCAATCACCTTGGTGGTTGAGCAGGACAGAATTGCTGTTCGTTTGGAGTCCATCCTGTACCAATTTTTGCAAGGGAGAATAGAAGGCGAACGCCAGAATGCTAGGAGGTAAAAATTTAAGTTTTTCATGCCTAAGATTTGCTTGCTTTTGGAAACGCTGTACAAGATTTCCCTCCTTAAACAAAACTTTATCTACATGCATACTTTTCATCGCACATGTGATCTGAGAGGATTATACTTCTTTTTTGAGTTTCATGCCAATGTTATTAACACACTGCATATTCCATTCAGTATATAGATACTTGTATCCTTGTATCTGTATGTATGGATTCAAATGTACTTTATTTAGGGATATGGACATAAAAATTAATTGAATAGTTGGTGAGTAGCGGTGACTGTATTCTTGTTTTGTGTGTATTTGAAAAATATTTTTTCTTATTTTTTAAAAATCGAAGGGTCAACCACACCATAATGTGGTCTTTAAAGAGAAATGACTAATGTGATCTAAGTGATTATTCTATGTTTGTTTTTTGCAGTATGAGTCGAGAAAATGACTGCAGTTATTATCCATTATTCAATGTGATCATAGGCTTGATATTCTATCAGCTGTTTTATTCTAGTATCCCTGAAGACATGCAATATCAGGATTCTGACCACCGTAGCTCCACAAATTCAGATATGTCAGCTGTTTCTTCTCAGTTAGACGCATCAGCTACACAAGTCGATTATGAAGGGGGTTCGGGTCATAATGCACACTTTAATGATTCTGAATCTTCGTTTCAGTATGATTCAGAGGCATCTGTCATGAATGGCAAAGAAATGCCTGCCGAGGTATTTGATGATGTTAAAAAGAAAGTGGTATCTATGGAAGTTGATGTTAACCAGCAGAGAGATCTCCCACAAGGTTTCTAATGTGAATTCAGCTGAAAATGAAGCTTCCGCTGATAACAATGGTGGCCGTTCGCATTCTATCCGAAATTTGTTTGCCCATAGTAAGTTCTTAATTTAACTAATCTCTCATTACACTTGTATAGTTCATGCACTTGAAAAAAAAATCCGCTTCATTCTGTTGGAGGAAGATTGTTAATTTTACTTTGATTATGCATGATCATCAACTGTTATATTTGGAGAACAGTAATTCATTATGCAACAATCAATTAGCTTTTGTTACATATATTTAGGCATAAAGGCTTATTTGGCCCCTGTGATATCCAAAATTTTGTCAGTTGCCTCCTATGGTATTATTTGGTAACATTTGGCCCCTGAGGTATTCCCATACGTGACATATAACCCATTTTGGATGAAAAGTTAACTGATTTGTTAATTATCGACATATGACACAATATTTGACATGTACACATGACAATTGTTTTTTAATTATTTTTTCCAAATAAACTTAATACGTGGATAAGTAAGAAAAAAAATTAATACCTTATTTATTCACATATTAAGTCTATATGAATTTTTTTTTTTTTAAAACAATTGCCTCGTGTACATGTCACGTGTTAGAAATTGCGTCATGTGAAAAATTTAACGAATCAATACTTTTCTATTCAAAATGAGTTAAATGTTTGAGAATAGCTCGTGGGGAAAATGTTACCAAATAATACCACAAGGGGCAAATGACAAAATTTTGGATACCATAAGGGCCAAATAAGGCTTTAATCCCACATATTTATAAGTATAGTATACGTTAGCATGAAACTGCAGTTAGCAAATTCATGATATGGCCATGTGGGTCAGTTTAAGCACATGAAACTAGGAAAGCGAAAATATATGAAGGATTGAAGGGTTCCAGTTTGCCTGTTATCACTGAAGTATTCAATGGAATACACATCAGTGCACATGGACGCACTTGAATTTGCTTGCTATCAGTGAAAGAAGAAGAATAAAAAACCACAGGAGTCACTGCATGGTGGTTGGCTTTAGGCTCTGGCACGACTTACCTTTTAGGCAACCATAACCAAGTTGAGTGCCCCATTGCTTGAATTTGGCTTGTTAATTCAAAAATTGAAACGTGAGCGGGACTTCTTCAATAAACACAAGTTGTGGATGAAACAATTTACGGATTTCGTATTAAATTGAAGGAATATAGCATTTGGAGACCCCTCAACTTCGCAAGTTTTACATATGTAACCTTGAACTTTCAATTCGACACATTAAGCCCTTTACCTTTGTCATCGAACACATTAAGCCCCCAATCAACTGTCTTGTTAAATGTGAACTAAAACAGGGTTAATATTACATTACTCATCTGATTTGGTAAGTTTTGCATGCCACTTCCCTCATTTAGAAAAATAAATAGTCACTTTCTAATGATCTGACGTGGTTATTTATCTCTTTCTAATGAGTAGAGTGACATATAAAGGCCTCGAGATTCTTTATTTATGATATTGATCTGACGTGGTTATTTATCTCTTTCTAATGAGTAGAGTGACATATAAAGGCCTCGAGATTCTTTATTTCTATTTTAAATATTTGTTTTAATGTATTTATTATATAAAATAACTTTTAGTATTTGTTTCTGGAACATTAAGTTTTATGTTTGTGCTATTTAATTTAGTACACCATTCCAGTTATTGATTTAAACATTTTGTGAGCAAAAACACATAGATGTTTTTGGCAAAAGTGACCCGTATTTCTCACGCAAATGATTTCACACCTAACATTCTTTTGCCTTAGAGAACTTGGATTCATGGTTGCTACCCTTACGAAGTGGAGAATGCGAGTTGGGAAGAGAGATTCACGATGATGAATATGAGCATGCAGCGGGGTATCTACGAGCTGCTGTTTGCTCGACGCCCCTATCATTGGCAGCCTTGCTTCCTTTGATACAGGTAGAGTCAACATACATATAATACACCAGTCTTGATCACATGCACCTTAATGAGCAAGTAAAATTTGCTCATTCACCGTTAGATCTAGGCTTATTAGAATCCTAAGGTGGAGATTCAAAGCATCCTGAGGCTTAGATTTAATAAGCCTATATTTAACGGTGAATGAGCAAATTCACTTGCTCATTAAGGTGCATGTGAAAATTCCTGATGATACACACACTCAGTTAACTAATTATTGCACTACATGAAAACAACATTTGCTAATTTTAGGCTAATGAAAAAACTAGTCTTTATTACTAGAATAATTAAATTTACCCTATTTGTTTTAGAATACTCTATGAAATATGATATCAATTGTTATTTAAAACTATATAAGCTAGAGCTACCAATTGGCATTTGAATTTAGAGTAAATAATTTATTAGTTCCTGACTTTTCACCTAATACACTGTCTAGCCCTCGTATTTGCAATAATCAACTACAAGGCCTTTAAGTTTGTTCTATTCAACATTTCAGTCCTTAGGTCCATTTGAAGTACTAATTTGGCCATACTCATTAGTGGTTACGATACCTGAACTTTAGCATGTTTTACACTTCGGTAACCGAACTTTAACTATCGATATTCCTGTGAATGTTTTATAAGACATCAATGTTAAAATCTAAATTTTTATTAACTCCTATTTGGATTTTAATACTGGTATCTGTAAAATATTCACATCAATATTGATAGTTATTAATAAAATATTAATATTGGTATCGATAGTTGTTAATAACTATACATATTAATGTAAATGTTTTATACGACACTATTATTAAAACCCAAATTCGAGTTAATAAAACTCTATTTTTTTATTCTAATATTGGATTCTAATAACTAGTATTTGGATATTAATATTGGTGTTATGTGAAACTTTTACATGAATTCTCATAGTTATTAATAAAATATTTTATTAAAAATAAAAATATTATATTTTTATTTTAAATAATATATTTAAAATATTAAAGTTGTATTTTTTTTATTAAAACTAGATAGGAGAGAGAAAGAGATGACAGAAAAAACAAATAAAGTCCTTATGATGTATTATTGCAAATACGAGGACTAAACAGTGTATTAGGTAAAAAAATCAGGGACTAATAAATTATTTACCCTTGAATTTATTCAGTTATATATTCTTTTGCCTGCTATGAACATTATTGATAAGAAGTGTATGCCCTTAACTTTCAGGGGGCAAGCTATTCCAGTTTTTTCCTCTTATGTGAAGTTCGTTATCTTCAATTAGAATTTGGATCTCTGTTTCTTGACAGTTTTTATTTATTCCAGTTATTATTGATTCGATATCGATACAAAGAGGCACTGCAGGAACTTGAGAAGTTCTCTGAAATTTCAAATGCAGCACTTTCCACAAGGTATTTTGCCTTCTTTGCTTGCCAAAAAATACATGAAATTGAAAGGCTTTCTGATTGTAATGATGTGGATCCAAGTGCTTGAAATTTTTTACTGCCAAAACAACAAATGAAAAAAAGGCAGGGGAATGCTACATGTAATAAATGATTGTCACCCAACCATTAATAAAGGCTAGGGATGGCAGCGGGTATTATACCCGCACGTACCCGACACTACCCGACTCTAATGGAACTACTTGTACCCTGTATAAAAGGGTATGGGACCAAAACCATTACGGGTAATGGGACAGGTATGGGAATACCCCTAGGGTACCCGTTACCCGTCATACTCTTTTATATATTAAAAAATATTATTGTTTTTTTTTAATTTTTTAGATGTGAGATGTGATATTTGAACCCCAACATTTTGTTCTTCAACCACTGAATGATACAACTAAGCTACTTTATTCTTATGGATTAAAGTTCAATTTGTTCAATTTTTAGATGGATGATTTATTAATTTACACTTTGTTAAATTTGTAATCTTTTTTATTTATTTATTGATTCTTAACGGGTAAGGGTACCTGCGAATTAAATGGAACGGGTATGAGATGCAAAAAGTATATCTGTTATGGTAATGGGAAGGGTACGGGTAATTAAAAAGTAAACGGGTAAGGGTTTGGGATTGGCATTATCCGCGGGTACCCTACCTGTTGCCATCCTTAGTGAAGGCCTTGAGGACCAACTGTGCATTGTAGGCGCTTCTACTATTCTCTCTCTCTCTCTCTCTATTGCATGAGTGTTTGATTAGGTTTTTCTGTATGGGAAGATAAGGTAAAATTAGATTAGATTAGGGAACCTTATTTTAAGTTATCACAGAAAAAGTGGGGGTAGAAACATTATTCTGAGTTAGGTTTTTCTGTTATGGTAATGGGAAGGGTACGGGTAATTAAAAAGTAAACGGGTAAGGGTTTGGGATTGGCATTATCCGCGGGTACCCTACCTGTTGCCATCCTTAGTGAAGGCCTTGAGGACCAACTGTGCATTGTAGTCGCTTCTACTATTCTCTCTCTCTCTCTCTATTGCATGAGTGTTTGATTAGGTTTTTCTGTATGGGAAGATAAGGTAAAATTAGATTAGATTAGGGAACCTTATTTTAAGTTATCACAGAAAAAGTGGGGGTAGAAACATTATTCTGAGTTAGGTTTTTCTGTATGGGAAGATAAGGTAAAAATTAGATTAGATATTAGATAACCTTGTTTTAAGTTATCACAGAAAAAAGTGGGGGTAGAAACATTATCCTGAGTCTCTCATAGACTAATTAATTCACTAAAAAGAAAGTCCAAATTGATGTTCCAGCTCTACTAAAATCCTCCTCCTGATCTTTGAAGTGGTAAAAGGATTGATTTTCGTAAGAATGGAGTACTAGCAGTGGCTTCACTGCACCCTACTTTCTAGAGCGTGCACAAGCTGTCATTGCACTGGTGGAAATAATGTTTCCCGAATAACTATTCAACCAAAGAACACAAAATGCTTTACAAACAGAGAATAAGTATAACAAATCCACATAACCGGTCTTAGTAAAGTTTTCCTCTAACAAGACATCTCATCACCTCGCTTCTCTCTTTTTCTATAGTTGGAGTTTTAGAACTCATGTTAATTTTTTTTAACACCATATATTTTCATTTTGTCATATGACTTTACCTGATATATCATTTGGATTTGGACATATTGGACTTCCGAAACTATAAATAATTGTCGGATTTTTCATCTAATTGAAGGAGAAAATATAGGACCAGAAAACAAACTTATCAGATCCAAGTACATATAATTAACAAGGAAAAGTCCAAGCCATGTAGCCTTACTGTTGGAAATAGACATTTGGAACTATACGTCTGTAAGTTGGCAACCAAAGATGTGATGTTTATTGATAGAGATCGGGCTAACAGGGGTTTTGGATCCTAATCAAGGGAGGCCCAAAGTATGGAGAGTCTACACAAGGACAGGCCATAGTAAAGCAGGGTCAATTGGTAATTACTAACAAGAGTTAGTTATTTTGAGAATGATGAGCTGTAAAGGAAACAGGAGGTATAAGAATGTGTGTTAGGGGATCTTTTTGGGTATTGGAGATATTGTTATTGCCTATGTTGCACAGAAACGGAAACTGATACTAGGAAACGTAATTTTTGAAAAACATAGGAAACGGAAATGTGTAAATATTAAAAATGTAGGAGCATATTTATAAATATTAAAAATAAAGATTAATACTGGTAAGTTCAAGAGGAAGAAAGTCCAAGCTCAATCGGGATTCAAGAGACAAAGATTATAGGAGAAAGAAATATGGGTAAGTTCTTTAAATTGAAGGATACAATACAAGCAAGAATTATCTCTCAAATAGGAAGTTTCAATTTTCCTAATCTTAGATTGAATAGGAATTGCAAAATAGAAAGTTTGAACTTCCAGAATTTTAATCGAAATAAGTAGGGAAAACCGTTTAAAAATTGAGAGACGCGTTTCATGTTTTGGGTAGTTACAGAAACGTGCCCGGAAACGTTTCATATAAGTTTCCGAGAGTTTCCGTTTCCCACATCTGCTGGAAACGGGGAAACCATTGTCATGAAGAATTTCCGTTCTTCATAGGTTATTGTTGATTGGCTGCCTAAGTGCAGAGGCTCTATCATTCTGGTAGAGAAGGGGATTGGGGTTGCTCAATTCATTTATCTTTCCTTATTTTTTTTATTATACTTGTATCTACCTATCCATATCAATGAATATCAGTATTTGGTATTCTGTGAGTGTTTGTGTGGTGTGTTCTTGTTCATTACTTACTTGTTGTGAGGTTTTGCATTTGTATTCTCTACCATTTATTAACAGAGAAGATGGTATTGGTTTTCTTCATTAGTAGAATTTGTCGGTGTTCTTGCTTCTATTTTGATTTCAGTTTCTATCATTAGTAGAATTTGAGTGTCTGTGTGGTCTTACCCAAATTTTGATTTCAGTTTCTATCATTTTAATGACTTCCTAGTATAGAAATATGGAAATGGATGAAGTAGTATCTATGGTACTTGACTCGGCATTTTTGCCACCATACGGGTGTCGATACGACGCGACATGGATATGGGTATGAAATCCGTGTCAGATACGTTGGTGAACACTGGGATACGGCAAGTCTGAGAAGAGAGAAAGTGAAGGCAGAGGAGGGAAAAAAAGAAAAAAGGCGAGATTTCTTACCAAATTCGCTCCACACCGAGTTGAGACGAGTTTATTGCTTGAATTTGCAGTCATAGTCAATGATCTCACCGGTGAATTCACGGCAACAAGGGGAAGAGAGAAAGACAGAAATTTAAAGCACCAAGTCTCGACTCTCTCTCCTCTAACTCTTCCTCTCCCCTCTTAAATACTAATTGCTCCAACATTATATATTTTTCTGAATATATATAATATAAATTTTAGTTCCCGTATCCACATACCTGAGTCCAAATTTAGGACGGTGTCCCCATATCCAAAACTTTCAAACTTGCCATACTGGATACTCGGATCTGTACCCGTATCGGATACTCGTACCCGAGCCCATGTAACATAGAGTAGTATGATATGATCTAATCCAGATCATTTCAGTTGGACTTTTTGTGTCAGTTCACATCCGTGCAGTTGTAAACATTTTTCACCATTTGCTATTAATGTAGGTTTCCTCTTGTTGGATTCCTCAGTGAAATTTTTGGTTATCCCGCATTAATTGGTTTTGCACTAAAACTTATTATTATCCAAGTTCCCATGAAATGATATAATCAAATTTCAAATGGAACTAAATTGCTATATTGATATTCTCCTTTGGAAGCTGTAGATTTCATTGGCTCATTTACTCTCATGGTTGCTGTTAAAATTTTAATAGCGTTTTTGCACATTATTTTACTTAGTCAGGTCATATGTTAGGGAAAGGAGCAGGTTATATCAAATTCGATAAAAAGGCAAAGCATTGTTGTCATAGTTATTAAAGGCACGCCTGAGGCGCACCTCCGCTAAGGCTCCAGCCTTAGCGCCTCTGGAGCCCAAAGGTGGGCGCGGTCAGTCAGGCGCGCGCCTTGGCATGCCTCAGCTATCTTAGGGTAATTTAGGGTATTTTAGGTTAGGATATTTTAGGGTTTTTTAAGTTCAGAAAAGAAAAGAAAAGAAAAGTAGAGACAGACAAAGATCGACAATTTTTACTCCACATATCGCAGCAGACATTTTGCTCTCCTCCCTCCATCAATGGTGCTTCCATCTATCAGGTAAAATGCCTCTTATAGATGATGAACCCGACTTTGTAGATGATGAGTACATTGATGAGGAAGGTGACAATGATGATGAGATTGAGAACCTTATTCAAGAAGCATATGATGATGGAAGTGATGATGATGATGATTATGGTTCCAATGAAGATTAGGAAGGAAGACTAGGAAGTTAAAGATTAGTTGTTTTCTAGAGTTAAGATTATTAGTGGTTTTTTTAGTTTTAACTTTTAAGTCGGAATTATGAGTTTATGATTATGCCTTAGTAGTTAACTAGAACTTAACTCATGCATTTTATGGTTTTATTGTTGGTATTTGACTATTTGTGATTATTTGTGACTAGTGTTATGAATTTATGATTTTTGTTTTTCATGCGCCTCGAGTCGCTCGGGCACGTGCCTTAAGCTGCACCTTGTGCCAAGGCTCCAAGACCCCCTTGCGCCTTTAATAACTATGATTGTTGTCTAACTGTGCTACAAATGCCACTGTTGTTGAACCTGTAGTTTGTTCGCTCTGGTTGTTTCTTTAGTTAGAGCTCTGACCAAGGACGTTTTTGCAGATTGAGAAGCCGCCTTTTGGAGCATGTTGATCCTAATGATAATATTTTACTCTCAACTAGTTACGAGGACACCTTAAAGCGTGATCCTACTTGCTTCATGTCATTGTCAAAGCTTATCAGCATGCATCAAAATTGTGGGTTGTTTCCAATATCTACATTATTTATCCTGTTTTGCACTCTTCTAAAAATCGCCCCAGGCGAATCTAGGCGCTCCTTTTAAAAAAAAAAATCGACCCTTAAATTTTATGTCAGTTTTTTCAAATTTAAATAAAATATTAAATAACCTAAAACTAAAAGAAAAGACCTGAAACTATCAAATCTTATTTGTAAGGATATTAATGTTATTTTGTTGACACATTTTATATTGTTTAAGGACATCAAATATTAGAATATATATGTTTTTCCATCTTAAATCTTTTATATTATTATTTTTACATAGTATAATGACATAATACTTATTTGGGTCCTCAAACTAAAGCTTGAAAGTCAATTAGCACCTTAAACTATCAAAATCATTAATCAGGTCCTAAACTAAGTAAAAATCATCAATTGAGTCCCCATCTTAAGCAAAAATCATCAATGAGTCCTCATTGAAAATTATTCGGTTGAACAGTTTCATAATCTCTTTCCCAAATCCATTTTGAGCCAACACAGATATCATTACAGTCATGTCAAATAGTCACAGTTTCTGATTTTAGGATAGCATAAGGACTAAATGAATGATTTTCGCTTAGTTCAGGACTTAATTGATGATTGTGATAGTTTAAGGTCCTAATTGATTTTGAAGTTTTAGTTTAGGGGTTAAAATGAGTGTTATGCCTAGTATAATTCATATTGTAGTTATATTTATATAACAATTTATTTATTAAAAATTAAAAAATATAAATCCGATTAATCCTTGATTGATTCCTGATTAATGACCGGGGGCATTGTTCGCTTGACTAGCGCCTAACGTTTTTTACAATGTTGCTGTTTTGACATTAATATCTTTTTTCATAAAGACATCAACATTTTCTTTACAAAGACATTCGGTAATGCCAACAGTTGTTTTTCTATGCATCATTATTGTGGTGTATGAAATTTTTATGAAATTTTTATTCGATACAGATTGTAGTCTCTCCCCTTTTAATATGCAGCTATGAAGAAAATCTTTTTATGAAATTTTTGCAGGCAATTATGGTCCCGAGTCTCTTTTAGAAATGATAGCGTTGCATTTGGATGCTGTCTTTGCCGGAATACACTGTATGGAGAGATTTCGCCTTGTGCTTCTTGAAAGTATCTATGCAGGAACAAGATTGTATCTCAACGTGCTCGAATGGAAATGAAGTTGGAAAAAAGAAAGATCACTCCGTTGGTTACAATATCCCCAAATTGTTTATCCATGGGAAAACTGAGAAGGCTTGGAGGCTCCGTTGTCGATGGTGGTTGACACGTCACTTCGGCAAGAATCAGCTTGCGTCTGAAATGGCTTCAGGTATGTTGGCTTTTGTTTTCTTACTATTTTATCTTCCTTGATTATTATTTTTTTGTCTAAACCTTGGGGTTAAATGCATAATTGGTCATTGAACTTACATGGTTGTCTCAATAAAATCACTCAACTTTGAGTTTTGTCTCAATTGGGTCACTCTTGCGATTTTAGTGATTAAAAAACATTAGAATGATGACATAGGTGACACGTTGGTATGAGACAACTCAGATTTCTGACTGAAATGACACATGACATCCACATATGGCTATCACATGTCGATATTTTTATGGAAAAAAAAAAAATAAAAATATCCGATATGTGTCTGTCACATTTCGTTTCGGTCAGAGATCTAATTTAACTCATGTTGACATGTCACCCATTCATTATTTTGATGCGTTTTAACTAGAGGTGGCAAAGCGACACATGAACACGACACAGATATTTAGTGTTAGTGTTGAGCTAATTTATTAAGGATTTATTCATCTTTGGTTTAGATTCTTCAAATATGTTAGGTTTTATTAGTAGGTCGTGTCTTGTCGAGTTAACATATTTGGGTATTTAAGCGAAAACTCGTGTTGTGTCGTGTCGTGTTTTTCGTGTCAGCATGTCGAATCGTGTCAAATTAACACGTTTATCTATTTCTATACAAAACTCGTGTCGTGTCGTGTTGTTCGTGTCAAGAGCAGGCCGTGTTTGGGTTTGAGCTTTTGACACGAAAATGTTTTTGTGTTCGTGTTTAGGTTTTTGACACTAACCCGAAATTTGACACGACACGAACACGAAAATTGCCATCTCTAGTTTTAACCACTAAAACCGGTTGAGTGACCTAATTGAGACAAAATTCAAATTTGAATAATTTTATTGATACAAATTGAAGTTGAGTGACCATTTTGAGATTGAGTGACAAATGATGCATTTAACCCCTAAACCTTGCTTTTGGTGTTTGAACTTCCAAGTATGTCTTAGTTTAGTGGTTGAGCTTCCGTTTTGCAAATATTATATTATCATCTGTTGCTTTTAATTTGTGATGATTTTGTTTGAATCGTGATTTAAAAAGCTATGTAAATTGTAACAGGAGATTTGCAGCTCCCAACTTATAAAGCAGCGTGTGCGTCTCATATGTATGGAGCAGGGTTTGGGTATGTTGTAAAGGTACATACTTTCTTGGGGAAGAAGGAAAAGAAAAGGGATTTGGGGAAGGAAAAGAAAAGGGAATTACTTAAGCTTTTGCAATTTCACATGAAGAATTCCGCTGGTTTTTATTTTAACTGTCAAGAGTGAATTTATTCTAGTTGTCTTTCCTCATTGTGAATGTATCGGTAGATCCATTAATTGTTTGCTTTTTCATTAATTTGTTGGATGAACGAGTGGCATTTCTACATAATATGTGGCTTTGCTTAACGAGCCTTGGTAGTTCGCAACTATTCGAGCTCGGCTCTTAGTGGCTCGACTCGAGTTTGGGATTGGCTCGAGTACTAACGGGCTGAGTTTGAGCTTCCACAGGTTTGGTTCTAGTTGTCTTTCCTCCGTTGTGAATGTATAGGTAGCTCCATTAATTGTTTGCTTTTTCATTAATTTGTTGGAGGGTAAATTACACCCATGGCTACTGAACTTTACCCATTTTCACATTATGGCCACTGAACTTCATTTCTTCCCGGTATGACCACTGAACTTTACACTTTTTTTTAATATCGGTGGCCACTCAACGTCTCAAAAAGACCGTTGACGGCCAAAAGTGAAAAATCCAAAGCGTTAATAATATTCTAAGGAACTGTAATTCTTGAAATGTTTCGTTTTGAGGTCATTTAGGTGGTGTTTGGTTAGGAAGAAACTGTAATCCAAAGCCACTGAACTTCATTTCTTCCCAATATGGTCACATTGTCGCATTCAGAGCCATGTCGCATTTGCGGTCGCATTTGATGTAGCATGTCGCATTTAGCGGTCGCATTTGATGTAGTATCTCGCATTTGAGTCGCATTTTGGTGTAGCATATCGCATTTAAGTCGCATTTACATATGAATTGGCTTAATTATGTTTTTATCACGTGTCCATTTTACTAAATGTAGAAGTATGTCAACCAAAGAGAGGTGTACGTGTTTTTTTTATCTTGGAACGGATTGTGGACCACAGAGGGAACTGTGATGACATACGTGGGTGGTAAAGCGAAGTTGTTGGTTTTGCCAACAAAGATTGACTTGCAAAAGTTGAAAGAGAAAGTTTATGGTGCACTTCGCGTTGATTCAACCTCGTATGATCTCCAAATGTCCATGCAGGAGACATATGGTCCAAATAAACTGCGTAGTGGGATAGCACATATTGATGACCATGAAGATGTCATGAGATTCATAGAGTATTGTCGAATGAATCCGACCGATTTGATTCCATTGTATGTTACTCTAAACATGCGAACAATACAAGCTTCAGCATTGCGACCTAACAAGGATGGACATGTTGGTCAAAGCAAGCCAACAGAAATAGTAAGTAATGATCCCACCATCGAACTGGATGCTCCTATACATGGTAAGGATGACAACGATTGTGAAAATGGTATCGATTATCAGAACTACAATAATGATGATTATCTGAATAAAGATAATCATGATCATTATGACGAGCATTATGATAATGATTATTGTTACGATAATGGTGACAATGTGGAGAATGAAGATATCACTCAGAATGAAATTCCTGTTAAAAGTGTTCATGAAACAGCTAAGCAATCTGAATGCATCCAACGTATCCCATATGAGGATGGTGATGAAGAAAGAATGAAAAGGATGACTGATCCATTTCGATGGTGTCCAAAGCCATGTGATGCGCCCGTGAATATGATTGCACCTAAGCAATCAAACGGAGGGACTACTTTGAGGGTCAATGATATATTTTCAAAGAAAGTTGAATTGCAAGATTCACTTGGAAAATATGCAATTGAAAATTCGTTTGAATGGAAGGTTTACAAATCAAACAAGTATTTGTTTGAGGTGAAATGTAAGGATGTTGACAAATGTAAATGGAGGGCTAAAGGGATCGTCATTCCAGGTTCCAATTTGTTCAGGCTTTCAAGAATGGATGGTATGGACATGCACACTTGTGGGAGAGATCATATATGTCCGCACCATAGGCAAGCGGGGAAACGTGTTGCAGGGATACTACTCCGAAATAGGTTTAATTTGGAAAATCAGGTGCATCGACTAAAGGATATTGTTTTCGATTTTGAACGAGATTTTTCCGTTAATCTCTCTTATATGCAAGCTTGGAGAGCAAGACACTGGGCATTAGAAGCACAGAGTGGTTCGCTGGAGGAATCGTTCATGTTGTTACCGGACTACTGTGAGATGTTGAAGAGTACAAATCCGGGAACCGTGACACATATCGAGACAGATGATGATGATCAATTTAGATTTTTCTTTATGGCTATGGGTGCTTCATTGAGAGGTTTTAAACAACATATTCGACCTGTCTTAGCCGTTGATGGAACTTTTCTAAAAGGTAAATATCCCGGCATATTATACATTGCAGTTGGCATTGATGGAAACAAAATGATCTTTCCTATTGCATTTGGAGTTGGCCCGAAAGAAAGTAATGAATAATGGCTTTGATTTATGAATAAATTGAAAGAGTGTCTGCACGATGTTGAAGATCTAGCCATTATATCAGATCGAAATCAAAGCATTATACATGCAGTTAATTCGGTTTTTCCTAATGTTGTACATGGGGCATGCGCTCGTCATTTGCAACAAAATGTGAAGGCCAAATTTCGTGGAATTCGTAAGATAGATGAGGCGTTTTGGAAATGTGCAAAATCCTATCGGGTATCTGATTTTGAGGAAAACTTTGCGACACTTCGTTCACTATATTCCGGTGCTGCCGACTATTTACTGCAAGCTGGAAAAGAGAAATGGTCACGTGCATTCTTCTGTGGTCGTCGGTATAACATTATCACCACGAATGTTGTAGAATCATTCAATGCGTTAATGGTGGAGGCTAGACGTCTACCAATCACAATGTTGGTTGAGTTCATATGCATGACACTACAGAAATGGTTTTACGAGAGATGTACAGAAGCAGGTTAGAAATGTGTCTTTTATTTTATTTTATTTATAATACATAACTATTTATGAGATTAATATGTTTCTGCAGAAGAACGTGTGGGTTATTTGGCCAAGTTGCCGGAAAAAAAGATGATAAAGCGTGTAGGGGCAACAATACGTTGTTCGTATTTCCCTGTGGATAATCACACCTTTCAAATCGGTGATTGGATAAAGAGGGGACTTGTTGATTTAAATACAGGAACATGTACGTGCAGGAAATGGCAACTAGCCCAATTTCCATGTGAACACGTATGCGAAGTTGCTTCCAAACATAGGATGGATAACGCCTATAGGTGGGTGCATCGTTACTACACCAACTAGTCACTTAAATTGGCATGGGGTGAGTTGATATATCCACTTGGTCACCAATCGGAATGGAAAGTGAACGAGAATCCTATGAAGGTGCTTCCTCCTAAGAAGGAGGGGCGGTCTGCTGGTCGACCAAAAGGTCAGAAAAAAAGGCCATCCGTGGGTGAAGATGTAATTCGACAAGGTGTAGCAGATGCGGGAGCATCGGTCATAATCGTTTGAATTGTCCATCCATGCTTCCTAGTGTAATCTCAAGTTCAGCAAGTTGTTCTAACACTACTACCTCGAAGCATTTATGATCGAGTTGATTAATATTCTATGCGATAAGGTTGTTTACATGCGGTTCAGAAAATTCCTTGTTGAATACTACTTGTCGCATTTGAGCGCATTCCAATCAAATGCGACAAGGTTAGCAGCAAACCTCGTCGCATTTGAGTGTTGAATGTGCTCAAATGCGGTTCAGAAAATTCCTTGTTGAATACTACTTGTCGCATTTGAGCGCATTCCAGTCAAATGCGACAAGGTTATCAACATATCTCGTCACATTTGAGTGTTGAATGCGCTCAAATGCGGTTCAGAAAATTCATTGTTGAATCAGACTTGTCGCATTTGAGCGCATTCCAGTCAAATGCGACAAGGTTTTTAAATAAGAACATAGAACACAATAGAATTACATAAATAAAACATAATATATAACAAAAAATGGAAGATTACAATATCATTTGAAATCTAACAACCGTCCATGAAACAACTCAACTGCAAGTCGCAAACGGAAGAAAGTGCCATCCGTAGAGTTGTATGGATATACATATGAGTCATCATGCGGGAGATCATGTAATCCACTTAAGAATTGTGCGTTTATGCAAGTCCAAATACCACAGTCATTTGAGCCGGACATTTGTTGTGGCACCCCTGGAACTCTACTCCAAGTGATCATCCGTCTCACATTTTCACGTCCATGACTCTAACAATGACTTGTAAGGGTGTTTGGAGGAACGCATCCAAAGGTTGCTCCGACATGTTTGATATAAGACTATCATATATGTTTAGGTGCATAGACCGCAACTCTAACACTCCTAGGATCCAGTGCTCTTGCTTGTAGTTGATCGGAATAAACATTCTTTTCACTGTGTGCCAAGGGCGAACAAAATTATCTGCATAACCTTTTACTCTTTGTACGAAATAGTCTTCACTATCCAACCCTGGTTCATTGAACCCCTTCACATATATGGCTTGGCCAATTAATCCAACAAAATCTGTATCAACTGTAGTCCATTATGCATCCACATCAGTTTGTACTGACTGTCGTCTCAGTAAGTACAGCCAACCAGTGATATGCTACAACAAGATTATGTAAACCTTTAATACAGTAAAAGACAAATAATTACAAATGAAAAGGGTATATTGGATGGATTAATATTACCTCATTGCAGATATACGTCCCCTCAAGCCGAAGGGTATTGAAAAACTTTGCATCAAGCCGGTACATATCTAAACCATCCAAACGTATTCCCTCAGTTGATTCAGGCCCGTTGATCCACGCATCTAGCTCCTCTATCAAACATGCATCTATTCGGTGGCGCTGATCATCAACATTACAAATAGCTGGTCTTTCCTCAAACCCGCCAATGTATTGGCCACCATATAAGGCTAATGGATCGGTGTACTGTAATGGATCGGTGAACGGTGAATTCAAATACTTGCTAATCTTAGGAACCCGTTTACCTTTTCCACGTGCTCTCCCTCTACCTCTAACTGTGCCTCCACCCCGGGTTGGAACTCTACCTCCTCGGGTTGGACCCTTATCTTCACCTTTCCCAGTCCCTCAACCCCTCATTGGACCTTTATCTTCTTTTATAGCAACCACCTACAAAAGGAAAAACATGGTAATGAGCTTATCTCATTGAAGCTGTAATGCAATAGCCTGTCGCATTGGAGGTGAATTCGCTCCAATGCGACAAGCTTTAAAGTAATAGCTTGTCGCATTGTAGATGAATGCGCTCCAATGCGACAAGCTTTAAGGTAATAGCTTGTCGCATTGTAGATGAATGCGCTCCAATGCGACAAGCTTTAAGGTAATAACTTGTCGCATTGGAGCGCATTCCACAACAAAATGCGACCCAGAGATACGATTTCATGTATAAATTCAACCAACTTCTACCTCTTGGACTTCTTGGACTTGCTGCAACTTTAGTGCCACTTCATGGACAACCTCCCCTACTTGGGCAACTTCCTCAGGCACATAATCATCAAGATGGACAACTTCCTCGGGCACAGAATCGTCTAATACGACAATAACTCTCTGAACCTCCTCTCGATTTCCACCCCTATTAACCTCATCGCCATTGGTCAAATCATCTTGAACCATAGCTGCCTCTTGTTCCTTTCCATCTTTAATTGGCTCCTCTTGGACCATGTCTACATCCTCCCGAACAATACTGGTCTCAACCTCCTCATTCTCCCGATTAGTATTGGGTCGACCCATCGCCTTTAAGTCTTTTATATCCCCTTCAATCAATGATACTCGTTCCTCTAGGCTGCCCAACCTACTGTCGACCTTGCTAAATTCTCCCTTGCACCACCTATGATGCCTATCAAGCACATCCATCAGAACTTTCTGAAGTTGATTTATCTCGGTCATTTGTGACCGTGATGCAATGATATATCTATCAACTTCATCATCCCCTTCTTCATCTTCAGCTCCCTCACCTCCCTCTTCATTATCACCACCCTCTTCATCATCACCTCCCTCCTCATCACCCCCCCTCCTCCTCATCTTCCACCTTCTCCTTACCTTTCCCTATTTGGGCAAATATTGCATCTATATCAGCTTCCCTCTTCATCATCACCTCCCTCCTCATCACCCCCCTCCTCCTCATCACCTTCCTCCTCCTCATCTTCCACCTTCTCCTTACCTTTCCCTATTTGGGCAAATATTGCATCTATATCAGCTTCCCGTCCTTCAACATGGTCCACCAAATACGTGTACCAATCGAACTCTTTCTCTTCACCCTCGACCACAAGACGCGTGTCTGGAGGATCATCAACCTTACATTGCAAAAAAATAGCAATGTATTGGTAAACAAATACAAAATAAATGGAAACATATAAATCTCATTCCACTTACAGAAAACGTTTCTCCGACTGTTTGGTTTGAGGGGACTATTCTCTGGGTCCATCTCAGCAAACGTGGAAGTGGATTGCCACTTCTTCCGCTGTAATATGCATGAGTCACCTTCCACAACTCAAGAATCCAACTCTGCAAATAAGAGATAACCCTAGATAAGAACTATAACCTTGTCGCATTCCATTTGAATGCGCTCGAATGCGATAAGGTTAGCAACCCAACCTTGTCGCATTCTATCTGAATGCGCTCAAATGCGACAAGGTTAGCAACCAAACCTTGTCGCATTTGAGCGCATTCAACAATAAATGCGACACAGATGTAACTTTGGTGATCGCATTCGTGCGCATTCATACACCAAACATATATACACAAATCATACGTCAAATGGAATACCGTATATAAAAATAAAAACCATACCTAGAATACGTGTGCAAATCCAATAAGTTGATATGGAACACGTCAACTGTCTCCCGCTGCATTTGCCTTGACTGCCTTCATTCTTTTCCTAATGGCCCATTCCAATGTCCTATATGTCCTCCCAAGCCAACGTACCCTATGGAAACTCATTAAACAGTTTTGGATAATCTGCAAGATCCAAAACCCAATCCTTTGCATGCCTATCGTTAGCATTGTCCAGTACATTGTCATGCACAAAGTACAACATGACAATCATCACAACATCTTGGTCAAATCTGTCAGTCGCATCCTTCTTCTTCCATTCTACACTTTTCAAAACTTCGAAGAAGTTAATTGTCGTTATTGTCTTGTATTGCTTGAAGTACTTCTTTCGCAGCCTCTGCGGCATCTCTAATTCATACATTCTTTCCGTGAATTCTCCCGTGTTTACCCCAAACCTTAAACCACTTATCAGGCCAAACTCCCAATCTCCAAACCTCATATCAACTCCCCTCACCCTGAACCACATCTCCCTGTGTTTACTTTCTCTATGTTTAATCTCCCGCGATAGGACATGATGAACTATTGCAGAAGAGAAACCAGCAATCTTCATATCCAAATATTGACCAAAACATGTTATCCTATAGATTTCTAACTGCTTTTCACTCAAGTACTTCTTTATCATGACCCCATAATCCATATTAAACCTCACTGTTACTTGAGCATCCGAATGAGACGCCTTGGGATATTTGAAAATGGAACTATGTTCGCCCTTTTTGGCTTCCCTGGGATCATGCTGTAACAATTTTAAACATACATATATTAAATCCACTAACAAATCTGACATATTCTATGTATAATTCCTTGTTTTACTTACAATCTTGTCGCATTCGTCTGTGAATGCGCTCAAATGCGACAAGGTTTAATGTAATAGCTTGTCGCATTTGAGCGCATTTAGGTAATAAATGCGACAGGTTTAACGTAATTGCTTGTCGCATTTGAGCGCATTTAGGTAACAAATGCGACAGGTTTACATACAGTTAATATGAGCGCATTTAGGTAACAAATGCGATCATATTTCCACGGTAGCCATTAACATCGCATTCGAGCGCATTGAAACGCATTTAAGCTTCATTAATGGCGGAAACAACAAGGAAGAAGATGATGCATGCTTACCTTATGTTTCGTTCGTCCTTCCTCTTCGTTTGCCGCCACCGCCGCCTTCCGTTTTCTCGCCATAACCTCCGCGCGTAGTAGATGGAAACGGGCCCGAGCCGAGGTAGGAGATGAAAATAAAAATGAAAATGCAGAGAAGAACAACCCGGATTATATATAGTGATGAATTCAAAACGTAAAATGCAGTTGAAACGAACTGAAACTGAAGAAGATGAACCACAATGAAGTTGAATGGGAAAGGTCAGGTGAGGAAGTCGAAGTGGAAGCAGCGGAGGTAGGAGATGAACCTTCAAACTAAAACAAGGGTAGTTTTGTCCAAAATGGGTTTAAATGTCTAATTTGGTAAAATGGAAGGAAGGTGGGTTAGATATGTAAATTGGGGTCCTTGATTGGGTTAGATTAGTAATTATCCCTTATAATATTCATATTGTGTCATTTTCGGGTTCGTGCTAAAAGAGTAAACTTAAACTCAATTTAAAAACTTTCGTTTCACAATCGTATTAATATGTTCGGATTAGTATCAATTTTGTATCGTGTTTTCAGGTTTACATGTAATTTTGTTATGCATATATATTGATGATAACTTTTAAATACTTTATATTATTTTTATATTAGTATGTTAACACTAACCATCGAAAAGTCCGCTAATATTATATTAAGGGATCATCTAATGTGTTTATAACAATTTAATATTCGAAAATAATAATTATAATTTTATTATCTTTATTAATAAAGTGACATATAAAAACACGAGAGAATATAACAATAATTTTAAATATTCATGTCATTTCGTGTCGTTTTCGGGTTAGCACAACCATAACCCAACCTAAGAACTTGCGCGTCAGTTTAGTGTCAACTAAAAAACGACACATTACCTACTAAGCTAAACTCAAGCACTAAAATTGCGTGTCAATTTCGTATCGTATAATCGGGTCATGTGTACTTTTGCCACCTCTAATAAAAAAAGGGTTTAAGATTTTCCGAGAAGTGTCAATTTAGCACAACATACAAAATACCATTATTTTAACATCAAAGTTTGTAAAATGATGTAATTATAGCTCTGGATAACCGAACTTGGAGCTATATTGATATAATGTCACGAATGTTGGGGGTGTCGAGTTTTGTTACCCATTTTATAATTATACCATTTCATAAACGTTGATGCTAAAACGATGTTATTTTGTATATTAGAGCTTAAATTGACATTTTTCCAAAAACTTTGAAACTATTTTAATATATTACCTCCATATCTAAAAAATACTAACCCCAATATAATACACTATTTATTTGGGTTAAGGTGCAAAAATACCCCTAACGTTTTGGGTCAGGAGCAACTTTACCCCTAACGTCTAAAATGGTGCAATTTTACCCCTAAAGTTTGTAGCCAATAGCAATTTTACCCCTAATGTTGGTAATTTAGGTCAATTTCAGACACTATTATAAAACACAATCAATTGCATATCAATTCATTCTAAAAGAAGGATTTCATGTTTTTTGTAATTTAATAATAGAATTGGAGATTAATATTTATAAATTCGGTGAGTTTTTTTATTTTTTTTGTCTAATTCGTATAAAAGACAGTATATTTTTATTTTTTATTTTTTTTCACATCCCAACATATGTTTATGATTTGTTACTGATAAAATTACGCACATGTGCAGTATAGATGATAAGATTCATGACCGAGCAGACAGTTTGATGAATTATTTCTGAAATTAATCAAATTTATCAATGTTAGGGGTAAAATTGCTCTTGGCTACAAATGTTAGGGGTAAAAATTGCTCCATTTTAGACGTTAGAGGTAAAATTGCTCTTGACCCAAAATATCAAGGGTATTTTTGTACCTTAACCCCTGTTTATTTAGACAGATCCAGATGTTGCTATGGTTGTGGAGCACCTAAATCAAATGAGCTTCTATTCTTCTTATCGGTTAATTTTAAATGATTGTAACGTTTTTATATCTTTTTTTATAAGGGTAATTAATTTATTAGTCTTTATATTTTGACAAAACACACTGTTTAGTTCCTGTATTTTTAAAAATACATAGTAAGATCTCTAATCTTTTTTTTTTTGTGAACTGTTTAGTCCTTTTATCTGTTTGTTAGGTTTTTTTACCGTTTATGAATTCGGAAATGACTAAATTACCCTTTACTATTTATCAGTCAAAAACAATTCAGACCTTTATATCTTTCTCTCACAACTTCCGCTCACAAAAAAAAATGGAGAAAGGATTGAATCTCTAACCCATAATCGAATCACGCATGCTCACTCTTCCTGTTTGAATTGAAGGTAGAAATCGACTCAAATCTCTCTCGCTTACCAGACCTAATGCTTACGAATTTGAACGATTAAGAAGAAAATCAAGAAGAAGAATACTCAAAGTTGATTTCAGATACAGTAGGAAAATAAAAGAAAAGAAGAACGCAGAGATGAGAAATAATGAATTTAATAGTCTTATATATTTGATTTTATGGTAAAGGGTAGTTAAGGTATTACATTTTTATTTTAAATAGATTTTGACTCAAATCCAAATTGACTAACGGAATCTTTATGAGAATCTAACGACATGGACTAAATAGTTCACCGAGAAAAACATTAAGCACTAAACAGTTCATCGAGAAAAATGTTGAGGATCTTACTGTATATTTTTGAAAATAAATGGACTAAACAGTGTGTTTTGTTAAAATATAGGGACTAATAAATTAATTACCCTTTTTATAATCACGTTTCAATTTTGTTGGTGGATCTATAAATAATGTTGCTCACCTTATAGCAGGAGCAGCTTATTCTATATCATGTCATAAGGAGTGATTTTTAAGCCATTCTATTTTTATTTTTGCATACTTTATACTTGTTTTTAATTGACTGAATTTCAATGGGTTTAAAAAAAATGACGAACTATAAGAAAATATATATTTTTAATAATAAAACTTAGAGTTTAGGGGAAAGTATGAAAAAAATGCTTGTGGTTTGTCCATTTTACAAACAGAGGCATGTGGTTTAAAAGTTTACAAATAAAGGTCCGTGGTATGTTTTATTTACAAAACAAATTATTACAATTACACAGTTAAGTTCTGATTATAATCAAAGATATTTTTATCTTAAAAAAATTATTCTTACATATCAGCATAACACAACCCTCGAAAAAAACAACTTTCTAAATCGAAAAATTTAATAATATGTTGGAATTTTACGTTTTTTCTTTTATTATATAACTATATAATTTTAATAATTAATATTAATTAGACGAATGGAACTAGATTGGACTAGCTCATTCTATTTTTATAAATATTAAATTTTCTAAAAAATAATACATTGGCTTTGACTGAGTATAAACTAGATCTAATGTGTATTTTTCTTAAATGAGATTTACATAGAAATACAGTTTTTAAAAACTATTAAATAATAATTTGAATTATATCAAACCAATAAATATTTGAGTAAATTTCAGAAAAAATTCATGTGGTTTTACTTTTTTTTTTTTACACAAAAAGGATTGTGGTTTTTTCTTTTCAAATACAGGATTGTGGTTTATTTCGTTACACTATTTACGGATTTAGTGAAGATGCCGTGAATTTGTTGCTGTGGCTGAAGGGTAAATATGAGTTTTTAAAAAAATTTGGGTAAGGATTGTGGTTTATTTCGTTACACTATTTACGGATTTAGTGAAGATGCCGTTAATTTGTTGCTGTGGCTGAAGGGTAAATATGAGTTTTTAAAAAAGTTTGGGTAAATTTTTAAAAAAAAAACCCTGTGGTTTCACTTTTTTTGCAGAAAAAAGATTGTGGTTTTTTTTTTCTTTTCAAATACAGGATGGTGGTTTATTCGTTTATTCGTTACACTATTTACGGATTTGGTAAAGATACCGTTTATTTGCTGACGTGGCTGAAGGGAAAATATGGGTTTATAAAAAAAAAAATTGAACAATGAATTTTTTATAACTATTTTAGATCTACAATATTAACCAATGGATTTTTTATAACTATTTTGTGGCTACAATATTGACTATAAAATCTCACATGAACGTAAATCTCACATGGTTGTTCAAAATCTTTTATAGTCAATTTTTTTGAAAACCAATATTTGCCCTTCACCCGCAGCAACAAATAAACGTATCTTCACCAAATCCATAAATAGTGTAACAGAATAAACCACAGTTCTGTATTTGAAAAGAAAAAAGAACACAGTTATTTTTCTGCAAAAAAAAAATGAAACCATAGAGTTTTTTTTAAATTTACTCCAATTTTTTTAAAAACTCATATTTGCCCTTCAACCATGTCAGTAAATTAACGGCATCTTCACCAAATCCGTAAATAGTGTAACGAATAAACCACAGTCCTGTATTTGAAAAGAAAAAAACCACAATCCTTTTTCTAAAAAAAATGAAACCACAAAGGTTTTTTTTAAAATTTACCCTAAATATTTTTAATATATTTTAATGACTAAAATTTATAAATTAGAGATCCAACATATACATTTTAGGAATAGTACTTATTGTGATATTATATATTTAGAATTAATTTCTCAAAATGGGAAAATGGGTGAAATTTAAATTTAGATCATGGCTTAATATCTAAGATTGTAAATTGTTAATTTCTTCACATTTCTGTTAAATATTTAGTCGTTCTGTGAATAAAGTAGCTAATGTCGTTGCTAGAGCTGTTCATTTTGTGCCGAAATTTATGGAGTGAAATCTTATCCCTCCAAATTTCGTTGTTGTTTTCTGATTCTCATTAATAAATTTTTTCTTCAAATTTTTTTTTTATCACAGTGCATTATTAGATAAAAATGTAAATTCTTTTACTATTTTTATATTTATTGATTAATAATTAAAAATCAAAATAAAAAAATTAAGGTATAATATCCATTCGGCTCCTTAAACTATCAAAATCATAAATCAGGTTGAACTAATAAAAAAAATCATCAATTGAGTCCACATTCTAAACAAAAATCATCAATTGAGGCATCATAGAAAATCATTCGGTTGAACAGTTTCAGACTCTCTTCCCCAAATACATTTTGAACCAGCACAAAGATTATTACAAAGGCTAATTACAAATCTAGTCCAACTAAGAGGGGTCATTTATATATCTAACTCACTTTGCTTCCATTTTACCAAATTAGATCATTTCATCCACTTTGGACAAAATTACCCTTAGTTCTATTGATTGATGGATCGACTTCTGATATCAATTGTTAGCGATTTTTGAAGTATTATGTTTAATTTCCGTAGAAGTGCTATGTTTCTAGCTTATACGCCTGCTTTTCTCGCTAGTCTTGCCTCTTTCTTCATCTATAATGGCATTGTTTCAATTTTCTCAATTTTCCACCATTTTTCTCCATTGTTATCGCATTTGTGACAAAATTTGCCGTATTTCGTCACAAATGCGATAACAATTGTCACATTTGTCGCAAATGCGACAAGAGTTGTCGCATCTGCGATAAGTGTTGGCGCATTTGCGCCGAAATGTGACAACTATTGTCACATTTGTGACGAATGCGACAAATTTCGTTACAAATGAGACAACAATGTAGGAAAATTGAGGAAAATGGTGGAAAATATAGAAAATTGAAACGATACCATTACAGATGAAGAAAGAGTGAAGACCAGCGAGAAAAGCAGACGTATAAGATAAAAACATATCATTTCTACGGGAAATCGAACATAATACTTCAAAAATCGCTAACGGTTGATATCAGGAATCGAAGAAGAAGAAGAAGAAGAAGAAGAAGAAAGAAGAAGAGGAAGAAGAAGAAGAAGATCCATCGATCAATAAAACTAAGGGTAATTTTATCCAAAAATGGATGAAACAGTCTAATTTGGTAAGATGGAAACAAAGTGGGTTAGATATGTAAATAACCCATCTTAATTGGACTAGATTTGTAATTAGCCCTTATTACAATCAGTTTCTGATTTTAAGATAAGATGGGAATTGTTGCTTCGTTCATGGACCTGATTGATAGTTTTAATAGTTTGAGATCCTAATTGACTTTAAAGCTTTAATTTGGACCCAAATGGGTGTAATGCCAAAAATTAAACTGAAATCAAATTTAACAAATTAGTACATGTAGTTAATTGTTTGAAAAACTGATAAAATGGTTAACCGGTCGAATTAAACGTAAAATATAGTGGTTAATCAGCTACGTATGCTATCAAAACGCTTAATTAAACAAAGAATAATCTTTTATATATAAGAAAAATTATGAAGTCACACATGTACATTACATTACAAGAACCAGTGGCTCAGAATTACATGATGAAACACTTTTGTACTGAATCAAAAACAACATTTCCTTCAATACCAAAACATTGTAAGAAGCTGAAAAATTCTGCTGTGGTCCGGGTTGAAACGCAAACTTGACGCCGTTAGCAGGGAGCTTATTGTTTATATCAAAATTGATACCAATTTAGCATCAAATTAACAAAAAGAATGCAAAATTTCTTTCTTGTTAATTGTTAGTTAAAGCCTATTGATTAATTATAATTACTACAAAATGTATAAAACTTGGCATAATCTTTTAGTTATTTCGGCTTCCTGACGGATTCATGTTGAGTTCATCGCCAATCTTAAGCCATTGGCATGCTTCTCGTTGAGCTTACATCAGATAAATTTCCATCGCTCTGCAACGGGACAAAAATCACAATCGTGTTACGTTATTTATATATTTCACGTGATCATATAAAGGGCGGCCCAGTGCACTACGCGTCCCTAAGCGAGGGGTCCCACCATAAGGGTGTAGTGGGAGCGGGTAGGGATCCTCTAGAGTTGAAAACCCTCTAGAGTTGGTGGAGTTGTAATCTCAACCATTAATTGCAACATTAATTGATGAGATTTAATTGATAAATTTTAATATTTAATTAGTCATTTATTGATTAATCAAATCTCATCCATTCATTTTGTAATTAATGGTTGAGATGCATATAACTCCACCAACTCTAGAGGATTTCAACTCTAGAGGATCTCTACACAGTGGGAGCAAGCCTTCCCCTGCCAATGTTTTTTGGTAAGAGGCCGCTCCTAAGATTCAAACCAGTGACAACATTTACCATTGCGCCAATGCTCGCCCTCATTTCACGTGATCATATATGATTCAAAAATAAAAAAAATGTGTCAAATGGGTCACGTTAAGCGGATTATCTTTGTGTCGTATCAGAAACTTTTGTAGGGACTCAATTGAAAAGGAGTAAACTTATAAGCTTCAAAAGAAGCTAATAAAATTAAACCAAAAATTTAAAGATTCAATAAAAACGAACAAAAAAAAAGTACAAGTATTCGCGGAAGAAAAACAAAGAGATATGATGCAAAAAAACTCTAACGTTGACCGCTAAAAGCAATTTTACCCATAACGTCTAAATATTGCAATTTTTCCCTAAGACACACATATCACAAACATATGTATACGAGTTGGGCAAAAAAAATTCAAATATTTTTCAAATTCTCAGCTATGAACGTGAGGGGTATTTTTGCACCTTATCCCAAAAACAAATAAATTCAAACGACATTTGGTTATCATAAGATTGATAATTTCTTTATTTATTTATTTTTTGGTTGCGTGTTTGTTTGATACTAACTTTTAATATTGACAACACAATTTACAAAGACAAACTGTCTGACATGACTCGTTTAACACGGTTATCTTTTTTTTTATTGTATTTATATCGTATATAATCATGTGAATACATAGATTGCATAACATGATTATGACACGATATTTTGACACCACTTTTGCAAATAGATATGTTCTTGGATTAGGGTGAGTCGAGTCTCATGGACTTTCACCTAAAAACACTTAGCTCAACCCGTTATCAATTTAATCGAGTTCAGATCGTGCTAGACTTAGGCTTGAAAATTAATTCCCGAACTAAGAGCATCCCCACCTCCTTATATATTTTTAAATTATATTATAATTTGTATATATAATATTAATAGGTCGGGTTGGGCTACGCTGTCCTATTTTTATAAATTCTAAACCCGGCACAAAAATAGGCAGACCTAGATCGGGCACGGCCTAATTATCTTATTTTGCTTTTCCAAACTCGATCTACTAGACATGGGTCTAGACAGACTGGGTAGGTACCCGGGCTCATAAACTGGTCTAATTGCAAAACAAGTTTAAAAATCAAATTAACCCGAAAGAAAATACTTACCAGTCGAAAAGAAACTTGGCTAGGATTGGGAGAGATAATACAAATGGCGGAACTCGGATCAGCTAGATGCATATTCATTGAAGCAATTGTATTCAATCTGTTAAGTTCAGGCATTATAACAGTTTTCAGATCTGGTCTATCTTTCCGTCGCAACTCAGCACATTGAAGCGCTAATCTCGCCAAAGATTTCGCCTCTTCCACCGGCCAATCAGGCACCATTGGATCTAACATCTGTTCAAATGTGTCCTCCTCCAAAGCCATCTCAACATGATGAGTCAAAGCCATAGGAGGTTTCGCCGTCAAAATCTGTAACAACATGACTCCGAACGAGTAAATATCCGATTTGATTCCTAACATTCCTGTTTGCTGATATTCCGGATCTATGTAACAGAATGTTCCTGCCGCCGATGTCATTCTGTATTGTGTGACTTTATCGGCAATGGACGGCGGGACTAATCTGGCTAATCCGACGTCGCTGATTTTGCTGACATAGTTCCGATCAAGAAGGATGTTTGCTGGTTTGAGATCACGGTGGACGAGTGGTTCGGGTTTGGCTTGGTGGAGGAAGAGTAAACCTTTTCCGATTTCAGCTGCTATTCTGAACCTTAATTGCCATGAAAGAGGAGGACTGTTTCCTTTAAGGAATAGACGGTCTTCTAAGCTTCCGTTTCCCATGTATTCATATACTAAACAACCGTATTCCGGGCAAGCTCCGAGGAGAAGAACCATGTTTGGGTGCCTTACGCAGCTTAATACTTCAATCTGCAGAGTTAATTGTATATTTGTTATATATCATGATAATTGATTAAAAACATAATCGTAAATGAATATCAAATTAGTGATGGAGGTAGCAAAAGTACACATGACACCATTACACGACACGAAATTTTAGTATTTGAGTTTAGCTTAGCAGGTAATGTGTCATTTTTGGGTTGACACAAAACTAACACGCAAATTTTTCTGGGTTGGATTAGTGTTGTTGTGCTAACCCGAAGACGACACGAAACGACACGAATATTTAAAATTATTCTTATTTTCTTTGGTACTTTCACTTTATTAATAAAGATAATAAAATTAGAATTATTACTTAGAAATATGATTCGAACCTTCCAAATTGTTATAAACACATTACATGATCACCTAACATGATATTAACAGATTTTTCGATGGTTAGTGTTAAAAGTTATCATTAATATATATGCATAACAAAATTACGTGTAACCCGAAAACACGACACTAACCCAAATAGGTTAACACGATTGTGACACGAAAGCTTTTGGATTGGGTTTGGGTTTACTCTTTTCAACATGAACCCGAAAATGACACGACTCGAACACGAAATTGGAAGGTCTATTCGTAGCACCCCGATCACCCGAATTGACCCTTCCCATATGAGGTGCTACAATTGGGGATACTAATACATTTGTAGTCAATTCCTAAACTATTTCTGTAGATACCTCTGCAATGTATTTTCACTAATACGAAGACTGATTAGCGTAATAAGAAAGTAAGAACTAACAAGTTATTACAGTATATATATTTTGTAGATAAAATTTCGGACAACGTATGTACCTCTTGGTTAAACTGTGACCTTCCTTGCGTTGCATCCGGTCGTAAAACCTTAATAGCGACGGTTGTATGATCTAGACTCCCTCGGTAAACAGGTCCATAGCCTCCCTCCCCAATTCTCAGAGACTGGGAAAAGAAATCTGTTGCTGCTTCAATTTCTTCTATGGAGTACTTTCTGTATCTTACATCTGAATTTGATAAGACATCGAGTGCCTTTCGTTTCTCTCGTGATTCTTTGATCACTTTCATTTCTGCTTCAGCTCTCCTTCGTCCTTCGATTTCTGCAATCTTTCGAGATGCTTCTGCAGCTTCAATGGCTGCTTTTGACTTTGCCTTCTCCCTCTCAGCAGTGGCCAACGCAGCTTCCTCTGCTTTTCGTGCTTCTCCGAGTCTCCGCTCTTCTTCCATTTTCCAAAGTTCAAGCTCTCTTGCCTGGAAATATGCATGTGTATTTATAACTTAACAGTAACAAAGTCATAACAAGATACTCGAAAAATCAAAGGACGAAAATGTGTTCAATTGATGCTAAATCTGCTATAAATTCTGAATAGCCTGTGATTACTAATGGAAAATGTACTTCTACTGGCGGACATTTTCATCCCCTCCGTTATTCTCCTAAATCCACCCCTGAAATTAATTATACTCCATTGTTTTTGAACTTTTTAATCAATCGAAAATGGATGTATAACTTCAATTTGAGTTGGATTAATTGCACTTGACATTCTTCTTTACCGGAATCACGTCATTATTACTATTTATTTGAAATCACTTATTTTAGATGGAAAATTCACTATTAGAAGAAATTTGTTATTTTTCATACAACCGTTTAGAAAAATGATGGTATTAGTTTTTTTATGACAAGTTGAATTGTTGATTTTGCTTATTTAACAAAGCCTAAGCCGGTGTGACCGAGAGGTCACAGGTTCGAGCCTTGGGAGCGGCCTCTTGCCAAAAAATTGGCAAGGGAAGGCCTGCCCCCAATACACCCTTGTGGTGGGACCCCTCCCCGGACCCCTGCTTAGGGCCGCCCTTAATAAAGTCTAAGCCGCTGTTGGGTTTTCTTTCTAACGGTATAAAACACACACAAAAAAAATCATTTTCTTACAAATCCGCTAAAGATCGTTTCTACTTTTTTTTATTGTGACACATTATTGTGACATTAGGTCTCATTTGTTTGCTGGAAAATATTGTGTTTTGAAAAATATTGGGTAGAGGAAATTTTTTTGTTAAAAAATAAATTATCTTCCAATGTTTGACTAAAACACCGGAAAATGGGAAGAAATGATGGGTGGCTGTTGTTTTCAAAAGGGTAAGAAAAAATAGAGTAGGGCTCTAAATCGTTTCATAAAATGTTTTAATCATTTCTAAAGGCTAAACATTTTCTTCACTTTCTTCGTACATTTTTCTACTGATTAACCTAAAACTTTCCGTTACTTATTTTCTTAAGCAAACAAACATCGAAAAATCAGGAAAATATTTTCCTGCACAATATTTTCCAGCAAACAAACGGCCTCCTAGTTGTGTGTGTTTTCCGGGTGAGGATGAACTCTAATGTGTTTAGCCATCCTGAGCTATACAATGTTTTCAATAGTGCAATTTAACCTTTTTTAAGAGATTTTATCGATAAATTTTATAAGAAAATACGGACAAGTCATAATCCGAAATTCATCAGCATCACTTCAAAAATGACAAAAATTAATTAGGACAAAACAATAAGGGTAAAATTGCAAGCTTAAAAATGTTTAGAGTTAAGAGACAACATATATATACCTTTTGTTTTGCTGAGAGAGCTTCTTTGCAGGCTGTACTATACATCTCCATGGTTTGCTTGAGCTCGAGTTTTAGCCTCCTCATTTCGGCTTCCACATCATCCTGTAACCCGAGTTTTTATTAAATTATGAAAACGTGACCCAAAACATTCAGTTTCCGAAACATTTCAGAAATGTGAAACGCGATTAAAATTAAAGTTTCCGTACAACATAGATCATACCATGTTAGTGGACTGGGAAGAACAGGATAATCTGTCACTGTCATAAGAAATGGTTAACAAATCAGGAGGAGTGAGAATCATCTCAGCTGATTTTCTTCCACCAGTACGATGATGTTGACTCGTAAATGAATATTCGTTGCTCTCTGCTTCGGACACATTTGAAGGCCTTTGGCTGCGACCACCCATTTCGATGAAATCATATAATGCTGGATAGAACCGATCAACGCTTGGTCTGCTGCTCGAAACACTTGGTCTACCAGAACTAACAAAGGATATATCTGTGTCTGGTACACTAAGTTCTGCATACGTTTTCCCATTCGCTCCTTTCCTAGTTAAGGGGGACCTTAAGAAAAGAAAAAAAAAACATTTATATGTTAATCAGAGTTGTCGATTTCTGACAGGATAACGAAATTAAGGGACACGGTTATCATTTTATTACATTCATATCATATATAATCATGTGGAGCATCTAGGGAATTGGATTCGAAAGTCATTCTAGCATGGAAAGCTTTCTTTTCTGGAATATGAAAAAATCCTCCCTAAGGCTCACCTTAGCAAGCTAGTTCTAAACAAAACAATCTTTGTTCCATAGCAATAGTTAAATATACTGTTCTCTTTCCTCAGAAGCTTTTATTACATTCATATCATATATAATCATGTGGAGCATCTAGATCACATAACACAGGTAATCTATTTTGACACCGCTAATGTTAATGTTCATGGTTGGATATGTATTTATATATATTTGGATACTTATATATATGATTATAAATATAAATAGCTAGTAAAAAATGGTTATATATAACTACAACCAGATTTTTACTAATAATTAATAGGGATAAGGTGCAAAAATACTCCTAACATTTAAAATGGTGCGATTTTACCCTAAAGTTGGCAGCCAAGAGCAATTTTTACCCCAACATTGGCAAGTTGGGTCAATTTCAGATATTATTATAAAACACACATATTTTGTTCCTTATTCAAAAGATTTCAAATTTTACGTGATTTAATAATAGAATTGGAGATTAATATTTATAAACTCGTGGTGAAATATTTTGAATTTTTTTTGTCCAACTCGTACAATAGACATTATATTTTTTAATTTTTTTATGATCTCTTACTAATGAGTGATAAAATGACCCTACTTGTGAAGTGTAGATAACAAGATTCATAACCGAGAAGTCAGTTTGATGAATTATTTCTCAAATCGACCCCACTTGACAACGCTCTTGGCTGCCAACGTTAGAGGTAAAATTGCATCATTTTTTACGTTAGGGTAAAATTACTCCTGACTGTAAATGTTAGGGGTATTTTTGCACCTTATCCCTAATTCATAGTTTTATATAAATATTTTATGTGGGGATGGGGTTTCCTATTACCCGTGGGATTTGTGGGAAGTGAGGATGGAGACAAAAACATCTCCGATATCTCTAACGGAAATTCTTCGTATCTGTCCCCAAAACTGTTCGGAATGGGAAATGTCTTCCCGTTCCCGCCCCACCCCCTTGGCACCCCTATATTAGCCATTGAGAACAAATGCGTCAGTATTATGTTTTATAGTAAATCACAGAAGCATCAACATTAATAAGCCCTCATTAGTTTTTAACTTATGGTAATATCACTCAAAAGTTTCTCCGAAGTTAAAAAAGAAATAAGGCAAAAAGCATAATTAAGCCCCTGAACTTTGCCCTTTTCTTTTCCACATTGACCCTTGATCATTGATTTTGTTATGAATTCAACCCCTATTTAAGTTTTCCATCGAGTTTGGACGACAGCGCCGTTAAGGGATTCAGCCTATTGACGTGGACATTTTTACTTCTATGTGGACAAATAAAAAAATAAGTTTCTTGACTAGGATAGAGAGAGTAAAAAGTAAAAAGAAACTACAGAAATCGATTTCCAGTATGTTTTTCTAAGATGGAAACTGAGCTTGGAAGAACCTACTAGAAATAGATTTTGGTGTTAGGGGAGAAGATCATGCTGGAAATCCCGAAATTGGAGAGGAGAAGATCGAGCTTGGAAGAACCTACAGGAAATTAATTTCTATAATTTCTTTTTACTTTTTAATTTTTAACTCTAGTCAAGAAACTCTTATTTTTATTTGTCCATGTCAACCAGCCGAATCGTCCTAACAATGTATGCAGCCCAAACTCGACGGAAAAGTTAAATAAGAGTCTGATACATAAAAGAATCAATCATCAAGGGCTCAATATAGAAAATTAATTGATCAGGGCTTGATCCTCAAAACAGGTAAAGTTCAAGAGCTTAATTATGCTTTTGGCTAAGAAAAAAAACTTAATCTTACAAAAAAAAAAAACTTAATTTAATAAGTTAAGGTATTTAACTTAGAGCCAGTTTGCCATTGTTGTGGATGAAAGTTCGACTTTCCTTATAAGTTGTGAAAGCAGCATTCCCGAAAAGCTACAAATTGTAGCTTCTCCTAAAAGGAGCTTTTACAATTTTCCCAACTTCTAGGGAAAACAATTTTCCATTTACCAAAGGCTACTTTTTAGCTTTCATAGCTTTTAGAGTCTGAAAAAGCAATATCAAACTGACTCTTACAATTTGAAGTATAGTTCAATTTTAGACGAAGACTACCCTAAATTTTTATTATAATAAATATTTATATATCCTTTAAATATATTTATATTACTACTTCTCAGAAATTTCCACAAATATAATTTTATATCTCTAAATTCAATACTTTACTTTTTTTAGTTTCTTATTAAACAGTTTTTATATTCAACACATAAACTAAGTTTTTATATTCAGTTGTACCAAATAACACATATCTTGAATTGGTTGAAAAACTAAAGATAAATAGATTATTGGGATAAGGTCCTATTTTGCTCCTATCGTTTTTGGAGAATGACAGATACGTCCCTAACGTATAAAATGGTAAAATTTTATCCCTAACCTTCCAAAGCAAGATCAATTATAATCCTACCTAACAGAAAACTTGAACAAATTGGTTTGACCGTTATTTGATTACCATGTTAGACCTTTTAAACTAGTTTGTCAATAAACTGAAACATTTTCGCGCATTTTGGCAGGTTGTTTGTAACTGCGTTAATAACATAGTAAACATTTTAGGTAGTTCTTTTGTGATTAACTTATATGCGGCAGACTTAGGTGATTTGTAATTGTTGTAGTAACACAGTAAACATTTTAGACATAATTGAAGTTTGGAAGGTCCAATTTAACGGTTAAATAACGAATCAAACAACGATAAACCAATGGTTCAAATTTTCTATTAGATAGGGGTAAAATTGATCTTACTTGGGTAAAATTTTACTATTTCATATGTCGGGTAAATTTGGACCTTATCCCTAAATCATTTGACAACAACATTTCAGAACTTGTTTATTTCATCTTTCTCTATATATATGTTCCAGTATTTTTAAAATTGAACAAAATTAAATCTAGTTTTAATTTTTTAATTAAAATGAAAAAAAATTGATTTGAAATACCTGAAGAAGTCAGATTCTTCTGATTTCCGAGGTGGATCCACTGTTGGTGGCTTCTCTTGAACTGACAAAATAATCATTAATTTCATAAGTAGAGGACATTAATAAGAAAATGAAAAGAAAAAGAGTTGAAAGATGGATAAAATACATTGTTTGGGATTATTTTATGAACTTCATTTTCTTTAATAAAACTAATGAATTTCACATTTGATTTCAATAAAGTATTCTGACCAATTTGTGCACAACAAATCCCTCAAATATTGAGGTGACATAAAAGACAGTTGACTATATACTAACTATGTGCTATATGACTCACGTGGCAACCATGTGTGTGTGTCACATCTAGGGTTCATGGGTCAATCCAATGGTTATTGGATTAAAAAAACCAATTCAATCCAATCAATCGAGGATTCATGGATTGATTGTAAATAACCAGTCCAACCGATGAATACTCTGTGAAGTTGGATTGGATTGGTTATTAACAAATAACCCATTAATTAATTTCACATAAACCTATATGTATTATTATTTTGATTAAATTAAATAATTAAATTTATTTTATTCAATCCAAATAAAATCCAATTTATTACTGGAGTTCCAGAAAATACTGTTCCAGATTATACTGGAATTCCAAAAAATATTGGAATTACAGAAATCCGTAATTCGAGAAAATACTGAAATTCCAGAATCTAGAATTCGAGATTCTAGATAAAGAAACCTGGAATTCCAGAAAATATTATTGGAATTCCACAAAATACTAGAATTTCAGAAATCTGGAATTCCAGAAAATACTGGAATTCGAGAAAATACTCAAATTCCAAAAAATACTCTGAAATTCCAGAAAATACTGAAGAAGGTAGCGAGTTGACTCAGGAATTGATCGAGTGGAAATTTTTGGGTGAAGGCGTAAATTAGGATATGTATGTGAAGATTTTGGTTCTTTTAGGTTTGATGATTGTAAAAGTTAGGGAAATAGTTTGAGCTGGTTTAGTGGATTGGTTAATTAACTAGTTAAATAATTTTATACATGTATTAAAATTGTATTGGTTTGGTTATAATCAATCCAATAGAATAAATAAACCAATAAACTAGTTATTTTGGTTTTGGATTGGGTTAAATCCATGGATTGGATAAAATGTTGAACACCGCTGATGAAATCCTTGTATAAGTATATAATCAATTTGTGCTACATCAATATTCCAGTAAGTTTTTATACAAAAATTTATTGAAAACAAATGTAAAATTTAGTTATTTTATTGAAAGAAAATGAAATTCAATAATCCAAACTTCAATAACTATCAGTGCATTTATCTTTGAAAATAGACAAAGTTAAATAAAAACAAACCTCTTTTATTATTGGATGCATAATTATTGTTGTTGTCATTAAGGGGAAGGAAAGTCTCCATGATAGGCTGATTATTGGCATGTTTGGAGATAGGCTGATTGGTATGTTTGGAATGTAATGGGAAGACAGCTGGCGCAGGCTTAGTGGCTGATCTTGTTGATTGAATTTTCCCTTTTGAAATCACATGAACTGTACAAAATTCTGGTGCTGTTTTCAATACACTGCTTGGTACATCTGTGACCTTGAATCTTATAAGATTAAGCTTCAATTAGTAAGACAAATTCTACTGTGGTCCGGGTCTATCTGGACTCGACTAATCGGAAACTATAACAGTCTATAAAATAGTAATTTCTGACAAGAATAGAATGTACAAAAGTAACCTGATTGGGGTTAAATGTATCATTGCACTGAACTTACATGATTGTCTCAAAATGGTCACTCAACTTCGATTTGTCTCAATAAGATCACTCAACTTTGAATTTTGTCTCAATTAGGTCACTCCAGCGATTTTAATGGTTAAAAGGCATCAGAATGATGTCATGGCTGACACGTCAGCATAAGTCAACTCAGATCACTGACCAAAACGACACGTGGCTGCCACGTGTAGGTTATTTTTATGAAAAAAATTAAATTTTGTGCTTTTTTTCATAAAAATAACTGATACATGACAACCAGGTGGCAGTTAGAGATCTGAATTGATTCATACTGACGTGTCACTAATAACATCATTCTGATGCCTTGAGCGACCTAATTGAAACAAAACTCAAAGTTGAGTGATTTTATTGAGACAAAATGGAGTTGAGTGACAATTCTGAGACACAACCATGTAAGTTCAGTGACCAATGGTGCATTTAATCCAACCTGATTGACATAGCACGACTAATATGATTATCATTTATCTTGCATTTATATCATATATAATTATATGAAACATATAGTTAAGATAAAAAGTTTGGAATATAGAGACAACATAACACGATTATGACATAATAATTCGAATTGCTACCCTAAGTACATATGAACCTAGATTATTAAAAAAAATCAAATTGACAAACATATCAGTAATAATTTTGTCAAAAACACCATTTAATTTCTCAACTTTTTATGTTTTATGTAGAATCTTTTATGTTTTTATTAGAATAAAGGGTCAATTTTGCCCTTTGGACTCGACTTGAAGTGTCAATCAGATGAGAAATTATACAATCATCCAAATGCACATGGATCCAATACACTGCTTGGTACATCTGTGACCTTGAATCTTATATGATTAAGCTTCAATTAGTAAGACAAATTCTATTGTGGTCCGGGTCTGTCTGGACTCGACTAATCGGAAACTATAACAGTCTATAAAATAGTAAGACAAATTCTACTGTGGTCCGGTTCTTTCTCTTGATTGGCCGCATTTATTACACTGTGACTGTATATTATAAAATTTAGACCCAATACTTAGATTTGAGAGGGTTGGAACAAACCTGAGAAAGCCTGTTTTATTGGATGCACCAAGGACTAAAGTCTCAATTGCAGTATGAGTTACATATTCAACTAAACCTTTTGCTATTTCGGTTTCTTGAAGCACAACATCTTTGCATTGAATCTACAAATATTAATTCAACACTGATTTCTCAATTTCTTATCAGAAAAAAAGGATAAAAAAAATAAAATAAAATGAATACTTACTTCTTTACGTGTACAAAAACAGCGAAAAGGAAGGAACAAGTCTCTGGTTTGAGGATCAGGATCTCTACACACCAATGAATTCTCTCTCTCTGCATTATCATTACAAACACACGTGTTAGACACACGGACGATGTCGTTCGACGCCTATGATAAACTCCATGGAGTCTGAGAATATCTGACTCTACATCATTATTAATGGCAGACTGATTTTGTCCGGCGGCGTGGTGAACTGAATTCACCACAAATCCAAAAATAGTTTGGAATCTAATGTAGATCGGGAAATATTTTGCAAAATTAATATGAATGTGTCAACTTCCCAATATAACACCGATTTTTATTGAATAATCTCAAACATAAATACAATAACATGTTCAAACAATCTCAAACATAAATATGTTGTTAAGACAAACTTAATAGGTCATATTCGAATAATCTCAAGATGAACATAAATAGGTTACGTTTGCATACTTTCAAACATGAAACTTGTGTCCACCAAGTGGTGGACTAGGAAAGAGGCTGCATCCTAGACCCTCTATCTAGATGGAAGGCTGCCTGGAACTATCCCTCCTAAGATGGTTCACCCTACTGATGACGACCAAATAATCTCAAACGTGAATACAAATGTTCAAACGATCTCAAACTTCTATACAACAACAACAACAACAAAGTCTTAGTCCCGAAATGATTCGAGGTCGGCTAACATGAACCATCATATAAAACCGTGAAATCAAGTCGTGTCAGCGATACAAATTCGCTCCCTCCACTCCGTCCTATCCACTACCATATTTTCCTCAATTCCCAGTAAACTCATATCACTCTCGATCACCCTCCTCCAAGTTTGCTTAGGTCTTCCCCTACCCCTCACCACTATCTCTCATTTTATTCTCAATAGATGTAACCCCTACTTTTGTCCTAATTATTTCATTACTCACCCGATCCTTTCTCGTATGACCACACATCCATCTCAACATACACATCTCCGCCACCGACATCTTATGGATGTGACAATGTTTCACTGCCCAACACTCCGTACCATATAACAATGCTGGTCTGATTGCCGTGCGGTAGAATTTTCCCTTCAATCTATTAGGCATGTCGGGGTCACAAAGGAAACCCGTAGCACTCTTCCACTTCGACCAACTCCTATGAGCAACATCTCCATCTACTTCTCCATCCGTTTGGATAATAGATCCTAAATACAAATAGGTCATCATTTGAATAAATCCCAATTTGTTCACATGAACAAAAATAGGTTATGCTTGAACCATTCCAAACATGAACCTTGTGTCACCCACTATTGGAGTTGAGGAAGAAGCTGCAACCCCATACCATCTTCCCAGGTGGAGGGCCCCCTTGAATCACCCCTCCTAGGATGGTTTACCACACCGATCATAGTTGTTAAAGGTGCAAGGCACGCTAAGGGGTCTTGAAGCCTAGGTTCAAGGCGCAAGGTGAGGCGCGCGCCTTAGGAACACGAGGCGCATAAAATAAAATAAAATTATATACTCTTTTACTAGTTAAGCATAAACCAAAAAAATACACTTATGAACACACAAACAAAACAAAATCACATAAGAACATAATACTAAATCATAAATATCATAGAGACATTAACATATACTTAATGTCTTAAACCTAAGTACCTAACTATAACTAATGCTACTAAACTAATAACCATTCATTGTCAATCAAAAAGAACACACAAAAAAATGAATTGGACGTGAGGGGGAGTGTCAAACATCCCACGTTGCTAAATTGGGAAGCTATATGGCTTATTAAATACAAGGCAATCCTCGTCCTCTAAGGTACCTTTTAGAGCTATAGCTCAATGTTCGGCCCCACTGATATTAGCTTTACGCACCAAATGAATTCGGCGTGAGGGAGAGCGTTAAACATCCCAGAGCCATGGTTCAATGTTGGGCCAGCGTGTTAAACATCCTACATTGCTAAATTGGGAAGCTACATATCCTAACCCGAACTTTTGGTGAGTTAGGCCTTTGTTTACAGAAGCCACTTTATCTAGATCCAAGTAGAACAAAATGTTAAACCTCAAATAGATCTAATCCTTCAAACAAAACCATGCCCATTACTATTGGATTCATTATCTGCAACACGAACATCAATTGATGCATTAATCACAACTTAACCCATTTTTCTAGTGCATAATATCTCAATCACATAGAAGATTAGGGTTTAACTGCTGATTACGGCGACAATGGTGAGGGAACTAGGATTTGGAGGTCACTGGATTACAATTCTTTTCCCAGAGAAAACAACAGAGCATAGAAAAACGAAAGAATCATGTTTGAACAATCTCAACTATAAACAAGCACGAATTAATGAAAAACAGGGAGGAGAAAGGAATATACATAAGGAGGGAAGGAACACAATGAGAATAATGTCAAGCCACTTTCACTAGATCCAAACAGAAAAAATGCTAAACCTCAGACAGATCTAATCCTTCAAACAAAATCATGCCCATTACTATTGCACAGAAAGGGAACCCCAGCAATGGAAATGAATGAAACAGATAACTGAAACTATATTTCTAAGAAAAATTAGCTAGGAAACAGTAATGGAAACATAAAAGAAACGGGCACGAATCATTGGAAAAGCTAATGACGAAGAGTTTTGTGCAACATAGCCATTGCATTCATTATCTGCAACACGAACATCAATTGATGTATTAATCACAACTTAACCCAATTTTATCTTACATAATATCACAATCACATGGAAGAATAGGCTTCCCCTTCGACAAATTAGGGTTTTTAACTACTAATTACAGCGAACAGGGCGAGGGAACTAGGATTTGGAGGTCACTGGATTACAATTGTTTCCCAGGGAGAACAACAGAGCATAGAAAAACGAAAGAATCATGTTCGACGCATGAAAAAACGAAAAACATCCATAAATTAATGAAAAATGGGGAGGAGAAAGGAATATACATACATAGGGAAGGAACACCATGAGAATAATGTCAAGCCACTTTCACTAGATCCAAACAGAAAAAATGCTAAACCTCAGACAGATCTAATCCTTCAAACAAAAGCATGCCCCATCACTATTGCACTATGTTGCACAAAAGCAGAACCCGGAAATGGAAATGAATGAAACCGATACCGGAAACTATATTTCTAAGAAAAATTAGCTAGGAAACGGTAATGGAAACATAAAAGAAACGGACACGAATCGCTGGAAAAGCTAATGAAAAAGAGTTTTGTGCAACATAGCTATTGCATTCATTATCTGCAACACGAACATCAATTGATGTATTAATCACAACTTAAACCATTTTTCTCTTGCATAACGTCTCAAACACATAAAAGAATCAATTGATGTATTAATCACAACTTAACCCATTGTTCTCTTGCATAATATCTCAATCACATAGAAGAACAGGCTTCCCCTTCGACAGATTAGGGTTTTAAGTTTAACTACTAATTACGGCAAACAGGGCAAGGGAACTACGATTTGGAGGTCACTGGATTACAATTCTTTTCCCAGAGAAAGAGCATAGAAAAACGAAAGAATCATGTTCGAACAATCTCACCTATAAACACGCATGAAAAAATGAACAACATCCATACATTAATGAAAAACGGGGAGGAGAAAGGAATATACATACGGAGGGAAGGAACACCATGAGTAGAACCCTTGACTTTGACATGAATGAGAATCACAACTTGGCCTCTTTGAAGAATATGATCAACAGCCCATTTTAGGGCATTTTGGCTAGTTTTATCTTTATCAATTGCTACAGCAACTGTTCCACTTCCATTATTTACTTCTTTTTTCTCTGGATGTAACTTCGTCATCCACATTTTCTCTCTCAGATTTTACTATATATATATACTTTTTTTTCTCTATAGCCCATAAGAAAAAAAATACTACATTAAAAGGAAAAATCTTTTTCTCTTTTTTTCTTCTCCTCCTTCTCTAGAAAGAGAATGTAGGATTAGAAAATGAGAAAAAAAGAATTTTTCCTAATTATATTTTTTCTCCCAAATTGTTCATGTTAAATCCTCTTAAACTTTGATGAAAGAAGAAGGAAGAAAATAAAACCTGGTTGTAAATTTTTTCTTTTTCTTTTTTAAAATATCTATTTTGAAATTTTTTTGATTGTTTCAAAGTTTGTTATTCTCAAATATTTAGTTATTTATTATTTCTCAAATATTTCCGCAAATGACTCTCCCTCTCTATTTTTTTTTTCTCTAGGTATTTTTTTAGACATAATGAGTTACAAGTCAAAGATTTTATTTAAGGGCTAATTACAAATATAGCCCAACTAGAAGGGTCCATTTACATATCTAACTTACTTTGCTTCCATCTCACCAAATTAGACACTTTCATCCACTTCGGACAAGAATACCCTTATTTCAATTCACCTTCTTCTTCAGACTCTCAACGTCTTCTTCACCATCCTAAACCGACGAAAAGACGGTGGTTTATAGAGATAAGAGATTATGTTTCGTTCAACCTTTGAAGAATTAGTGTTTGTGGAAGATGATTAGGATGGAAAGCTCAAAAAATGAGAAAGAAACAAAATATAACAAATGAACTGCTGCGATGTCGCATTTGTGACGAATTCGTCACAAATGCGAGACGAAATACGACAACTGTTGTCACATTTGCGACGAAATGCGATAAATTTCGTCATAAATGCGACAATAATGGAGGAAAATGGTGAAAAATAGAGGAAATTGAAACAATACCATTACAGATGAGGAAAGAGACAAGACCAACGAGAAAAGCAGACGTATAAGCTAAAAACATACAATTTCTACGGAAAATTGAACATAATACGTCAATAATCTCAAAAATCGCTAACGATTGGTATCAGAAATTGAAAAAAAATACCGAAAAAGAAGTTGAAACGAAGAAGAAGAGAAGAAGAAGAAGCGGAAGAAGAAGCAGGAGCAGATCGATCGATCGAATAGAACTAAGGGTAATTTTGTCCAAAGTGGTTGAAAGTGTCTAATTTGGTGAGATGGAAGCAAAGTGGGTTAGATATGTAAATGACCCCTCTTAGTTGGGTTAGATTTGTAATTAGCCCTTTATTTAAAGGTAAACCCCGGGTAAATTACATCTATGGCCACTGAACTTTACCCATTTAACATTGTGGCCACTGAAGTTCGATTCTTAACAGTATGGCCACTGAACTTTACACTTTCTAACACTAGTGGCCACTCAACGTCTCAAAACGACCGCTGACGGTCTGAACATAAAAAAATCGAAGAGTTAATGATATTCTAAGGAATTTTAATTCTTGAAAATTTTCGTTTTGAAATCATTTAAGTGTTGTTTGGTTAGGAGAGAGAGTAAATTTTTAGAGAGAGAAAGCTAAAAAAAAGGTGATTTGGAAAATAAAAAATGTGTTTTATGGTAAATGTCATTCTGAACGACTTTAATTCTTGAATATATTCATTTGGAGGTCGTTAACGGTCATTTTGAGGACTTAGTTAAAGTTGAGTGGTCACCGGTGTTAAAAAGTGTAAAGTTTGGTGGTCATACCGTTGGTCACAATATTAAAATGGGCAAAGTTCAGTAGCGATGGTGTAACTTACCCTTATTAGTTGCAAGTTAGAGTTTTTATTTATTTATAATTGGGATAATGTACAAAAATATCATTAACATTTATAGTCATGAGCATTTTTACCCCTAATGTTTAAAATAGTGCAAATTTACTTTTAATATTGGCAGCCAAGAGTAATTTTACCCCTAATGTCTAAAATATTGCAAATTTATTTTTAATATTGGCAGCCAAGAGCAATTTTATCTTTAAAGTTGGCAGGTTGAGTTAATTTCAGACATTATTATAGACCACAGATATTTGGTTGCTTATTCTGCACCAATTGCATATCAATTCATTTTTAAAAAAAATCATATTTTATGCGATTTAATAATATAATTAGAGATTAATATTTATAAATTATGCTAAAATATTTTAATTTTTTTGTCCAACTCATATAATAGATAGTATATTTTTTCATACTTTTTTTTTAATTTTTTCACGTCAAATCATATGTTTATGATCGGTTATTAATGAGTGATAAAATGTGATCAGTTACTAATAAGTGATATAAATGACTCATATATGAAGTATGGATTTACGACCAAGAAGACAGTTTGATTAATTATTTCTCAAATTGATCTAACTTGACAACGGTATGGGTAAAATTGCTTTTAACTGCCAACATTAAAGATAAAATTGCATCATTTTAAACGTTATAAATAAAACTGCTTCTGACTATAAACATTATTGGTATTTTTTACACATTATCTCTTTAATTATAATTCAAAGGATAAATATTAGGAAAATGAGAACTTTTATTGATTGTCTTTAATTTTTGGATTTGATATATTGTTTTACTTTTTTTAATTAATTATAATAACACACATTAAGCTTTCTATTATAAATGTTAATTGTAAATATAAAAACCAACTATATTTAAGAGAGTTTTTTTTTAACAAACAACAAATTTATTAATGGAAATCTGAATACAAATACTGAACAATAAAATTCGAAGGAATAGTAATTCACTCCAAGAACTCTAGTAAAAAAAGGTTTGTTCGAGCTAACGTATAGACACACCATTCGCAGAACGACCTATAAAAGCTGATAGTTATATCATTAAAAGAATCACGAAGAACCCTACACTCATCAACAATAATCCAATAAGCTGAGCGGAAGCTAGGCTGCTCGAGGTGATCCACCACAACTAACGCATTAGACCCTAATCTAATCTTATCCAACCCTTTGCCTTTTAACCAACTGAGTGTCTCACGAATAGCGATAACTTCACCCTATAAAGCTGATAGTTACATCATTAAGAATCACGAAGAGCCCTACATTCGTCAACAATAATCCCATAAACTGAGCGGAAGCTAGGCTGCTCGAGGTGATTCACCATAACTAACGCATCAACTCTACTCTAACCTCATACAATCCCTTAGATTTTAATCAACTGAGTGTCTTACGAATACTGATAGCTTCACCCTCCCTTAAAAAAAATTCTCAGATTTCCTACACGCAAAAGCACTACGTCCATAGGAATCGTGTAAGACCGTCCTGATACCAACGAATCCCGCTCGAGGACAATTGATGCATCTACATTCAGTTTTACCACATTTGGCCGAGGACACGACCAATCCTGCAACCCAACAGTTCTCAAACCAACTCCTTTCAAACTCGCTTGATAATTCTGCCAATTCTTTATGACCGAAACACATAATTTAATGATACTTTCCACAGCAACAACATAATCATTCCAAATTGTACAGTTCCTACCATACCACATGTCCTAAATTATTTCTATCTAAACATAACATTTATCAACATTGAAAACATCCAAAACGTTTTCGATACTTCCCCAAAACCATAAATATGTGTTTTGGTAACTTATCCCTGCATTTTTATATAAAACTTCTACTCATAGTGATTAGTTAAAAATTGGTAAAAAGCATCTGAGATCCGATGTTTTATTTTTTGATGCATTAAACCCCTAGTATTTTTATTTAGACACATTGAGTCTATGATCTTTTATTTTCTGTCACGTTAAATCATTGCTTATCAAATTAGTTAGTTGTGAATATATAATATAGTTAAAAATGTGTTATTAATTTCATCTATGTTTGAAATTATAAATTTTACAGGTTAAATGCACCATTGGTCACTGAACTTATATGGTTGTTTCAAAATGGTCACTCAATTTCAATTTGTTTCAATAAAATCACTCAACTTTGAGTTTTGTCACAATTAGGTCACTCTAGCGATTTCAATGATTAAAAGGCACCAGAATGATGATATAGGTGACACGTTAGTATGAATCAACTCAGACCTCTGACCGAAGCGACATATGACATCCATGTATGAGCTGTTGGGGTTTAGTGTCCTATAGACAATTGTTCTAGGATATAAACTTAATGTAAATGAAATGTTCTTTATATCATTTGTTTTAATAAGATATGATTTTATAACTATATAAAGGCAACCTCTTTTAAGAACTAAATAAGTCTAATAAAAGGAAATCCCTAAGTTTGTTTAAAGTGATTATAAAGTGTTCATACAAGCATGAAATGAGACGAAACTTTATAATAAACTAATAAACTTAAAACCACCCAAAGTCAAGTAATATGTTTAGAAATAGGATTGACATATCACTGTTAAGACTTGCATGTAACAATGTCTTCTGTCGAGACAGAGAGCTGATCTCACAAGCTTCAGATATGCAGATATTTGGACAGTTATATGGATCCGATGAAAAGGAGTTCATTAGGATTGGGGACCCGACTTGAGATAACAGGATGGGTAAATTTATCCTTGTCACCTGTTCATCTCATTGGTATTAATAGGTATAAGTAATCCTAAGACTCAAAGGAATGTTAATTAGTGATTCTGGATTATGGAATGTGATGCTTTGATCCTGTTGTAACACGATCCATAACAGAGATGACTCTAGGGTGTGAACGACAGACGTTGGGTATCATAGGAAGTAATTGCAGGATAGTTATACATTAGATTGAGCATTTGTCACTCCTGATAAATGGGAGATACGTCCAAGGATCGCTTGTGGAAGACTTGACTCTAAATCCTTGCAAGGTGATAGCTTAAGACTTGAAATGCAGATTTCACTTAACCTATCTAATTGGAGTTAACTCGGCCTGTACAAGTAAAACGAACGTCTCGTTATATGTGACTTGACATTATTGTTGAAACACCTTTCCACATAATTTTGATTTGACAAAATTGTTTAAGTGTAATTAAAAATATTCTAAACACACTAAGTTTAAATGCTTTGATTTATTCTACTAATGTGTTTGTTCAATGTTGAGTTAAATTGTTTATAAGACACAAAGATTAAAAGGCCCAAAGCCCAATATGGAAGTCAAAGCCCAAGTCAAACAGTTTAAGGCAACTCGGCCCGCGTATGTCAGAACGCTGTCGTTATGTACAAAACGCAGCTCAGCGGAAGAAGGATCTAGAAGACCTTCGTGGAACAACTTCGGGACGAAGCTGCTGAGTTGATTCGACAAAGAGTACAAGACAGCAGCTGGCTAAGAACAACTTCCAGACAAAGTGTTTCCACTTTGGGTAAAGTTCAGAAGACACAGAATGCTGTCTAGTTGACCTTACCATAAATGGAGAGACATTCTGCCGAGCTGACCAAAAGCTGACCGAGGACAGAAGATACTCAAATCTGATTGGCCGAGAGCTCTGAGCAAGACAGGATGACAACGACAGGAAGCCGTTTCCCTCCAACGGTTATTTCGAAATTCGAAATGACCGACACCTCAGACGTCTCTATAAATAGAGCCCTTCAGTTGCTTCATTCAACACAGAACTTGATCAAGCCATTACGCTGACCAAATATCTACGCAAAGTTCTGCAAGAAAAAGCAAAGCAATCTTACACTAAATTTCATATCTTTTGTGTAAAAGTCTAGAGTGATTATTCAATCATCTAATGTGTCTTAGCAACCGTTGTTTAGGACAAACACTTATCATTTCTAGAATTAGAAAGGAGAAGCTGAGTACTCGGTTATAGTACTCGGCGAGAGATTAGGATTGAGTAGAGGTATAGAGGAAGGTACTCTTGTTATACTCAGTTGCTAAGATTGTAAAAGGTTTGATGCTCTACCGTTAAAGAGCTCAGTAGAGAATTCGAAATCTCAGAACGTGTTCCGGGGACAGGACGTAGGCTTGGAGGTCGAACCTGGATAAATCTGCTGAGTAACATATTTCTAACCTTTAACTCCTTTATATATTTATTGCTTGCTTAAACAAAAACTGACCAAGTAAAAAGGTCAAGCTGAGTTGTGCGCATTGAATATCTGAGCTCAGGAATAGACTCTAAGTGCTATCTCCTGACTCAAGTAAAGAAACTGACCTAGTCACTAGTTGACTAAGCCAGTATCTTGCTATTCACTCAGCGCCGCTGTCCAAACCTTTTTCTCACGAAAAAGAAGTCTGCCCTAGCTTAAAATTTTTAAATAGTTCCTAACCCCCCTTTGGAACTATACTTGTAACGTTATAAGGGACCAACAATTATCCATAGTCATAAGATTCTGTTCAAGGATGTAGTTGATAAAGGATCGAATTATACTGTAACTAATACGGAAAGGTCAACGACAGAATCAACCTGTCTTCTTATAGCTCTGGGGGAATGTTTCGGATCTGCCAATCACATTTCGCGTACTCATTCCGTTATGCAAAGATTAAATATAATTCTGAGAAAATTAATTTAATGGTTGCATATGGCTAGAAGCAATAAGAACCTAATGAGTCACACATAAGACTTGGAGCCCAAAAGAGAAACAGATGTTAATTAATTGATGGAAGCCCAACTGAGTCCACTAAGGCCAGTACATAGGGGGGGCGATTTTATGTATATAAAATACATAAATAATTAATTTGATTTTTAACAATTCTAATTAGATTATGATTGTGAATTAAATTAATTAAAGGATAAATAAGTTAGGAGGTTTAATGAGATTAAATTGCTTCTATTATTATCCTGTCAAGTTATTATTATTATCTTTATATTTAGATATAATTATAGATAATAACTAATAAGAATTTTATTCCGAATTAAATTCTTATTCAATAACCTAATTCTATCTAACTAGGGTTTAGATACAAGAGAGTATATATACCCCTTACATGAGAATTTCGGCCAACCCCTAGCTAACCGAAGAGAGAGAATTTCGATACCCCCAGTTGAGGACGAAATAATCCACCGCTTCCTCCCGTTTCAATTGATTATTAATCTCTTTCTCTTATCCTTGATCTTGTGTTGATTTATTAGAGGCAATATACTTTGGTTGCTTTTATACGGTTGAGTTCTAATCATATTTTGAATTGTGTTTTTGTCTTGTGCTCGGGAACTTGGAGTAAGAGTTGTGGGCACTACGATTGCAACGGTAGATAGATCTTCAAAAGGTATTTCCTTCTATCCCTCTTTATACGAAATAACGATTAACGGATCTTGGTTAATGGAAAAAGGTTAAATTTTTTATATTTCTGCTGCCGTTAGCCTATTTTCCTTCACGAGCCACCTAGCTATCACGTGTTGATTATTTTTATAGGAAAAAAATAAAATTTAGTTTTTTCATAAAAATAACCGACACATGGCTGTCACGTTTCGTTTCGGTCAGAAATATGAGTTAATTTATGTTGATGTGTCACCATGTCATTATTTCGATGCATTTTAACCACATAAATCGATAGAGTGACCTAATTGAGACAAAACTTAAAGTTGAATGATTTTATTGAGACATATTGAAATTAAGTGACAATTTTAATACAATTATATAAGTTCAGTGACCAACGATGCATTTAACCCTAAATTTTAGGGTTCGAAATAAAGTTTTTTTACACATATTAAAAGTTGTTTGGTATGGTAAAAATTAAAGATTTTTAACATAGGTGAAATGAATAAATGAATAAACTAAGATTTATATTCAAAACGAATTTTTATAGTCATCGGAGGCTTAATGTAAACTTCACAAAGCATTATAAATGACGTGTCAGTGTCAGGTTCCGTTAATATTTTTACTTGGAGGGTAATTACTTATCCTGGGAACGTAACTTCCAAAATCAGAGAGGTTCTGTTTCCTTGACAATTTTCATGAAGCTTGTTTTCTCTGCAAAACGCCATTGCAGTTCTCTTCCCTCTCTCAATTCAAATTCCATCCTAAATTCCCAAACTAAAGAATTCAAAATCATCCAATACTGTAAATCCGGTGCTTTCTTTGATGCAATTCATCTTCTCAATTTTCTAGACTCCAGCAAACTCACCAACAAGCCATTCCTCTACGCTTCCCTCTTACAAACCTGTACCAAAGTCGCCTCGTTCAATCACGGTCTCCAAATTCATTCCCATTTAATCAAATCTGGTCTTGATCAAGATAGATTTGTCGGTAATAGCTTACTCTCACTCTATTTTAAATTAGGTTCTAATTTTTCTGAGACCAGACGAGTTTTTGATGGATTATGTTACAGAGATGTGATTACTTGGACTTCAATGATTACTGGTTATACTAAACAAGGAAACCCCCAAAATGCTATTGAATTGTTTTGTGAAATGGGGGATTTCGGAATTGAGCCGAATGCGTTCACTTTATCTGCTGTGATTAAGGCTTGTACTGATCTTGGGAGCTTGAGGCTCGGTAAATGCTTTCATGCGGTTGTTATTGGTCTTGGATTTGATTCTAATTGTGTAATTGGTAGTGGTTTGATTGATTTCTATGGCAGGAATTGTGGGATTGAAGATGCACGGAAGGTGTTCGATGAATTGCTTGAACCAGATGATGTATGTTGGACTTCTGTAATCTCGGCGTTTACTAGGAATGATATGTACGGTGAAGCTTTAGGGTTTTTTTATTTGATGCAAAGGGAAATTAAATTGGCTCCAGATGTGTTCACATTTGGGACTGTGTTGACTGCTTGTGGTAATTTACAGAGGTTGAAGCAAGGTAAGGAAGTTCATGCTAAAGTCATTACATCTGGTTATAATGGAAATGTGATTGTTGAGAGTAGCCTTGTTGATATGTATGCGAAATGCGGGTTTTTAGATCATTCTCAGCGCGTTTTCGATAGGATGAGTAGAAGAAATTCGGTTTCGTGGACTGCATTGATGGGGGGATATTGTCAAAATGGTGAATTTGAATCTGTAATTAACATTTTCAGAGAAGCAGAGATGGCTGATCTTTATAGTTTGGGGATTGTTCTTCGAGCCTGTGCAGGTTTGGCCGCGATTAGGCAAGGGAAAGAGGTTCATTGTCAGTATACGAGAAGAGGCGGTTGGAGAGATGTTATTGCAGAATCTGCTCTAGTTGATCTTTATGCGAAATGTGGATGCATTGATTTCGCACATAGAGTTTTCGTAAACATGCCTGTTCGAAATTCGATAACTTGGAACTCGATGATTTGTGGGTTTGCTCAAAATGGAAGAGGTGAAGAAGCTCTTCGAATTTTCCGCGAAATGATCAAAGATAGGGCTACACCGGACTACATTACTTTCGTTGGGGTTCTTTTTGCTTGCAGCCATGCAGGTTTGGTTGATGAAGGGCGGAAATACTTTCTGTTGATGACCGAGGAATACGGAATTGAACCCGGAATCGAGCATTACAACTGCATCGTTGATCTTCTAGGACGTGCTGGTTTGTTGGAAGAAGCTGAAAACTTGATAGAGAGTGCACATTGCAGAGATAAATCATCTATCTGGGCTGTTCTTCTCGGCGCATGTGCAACGGATACGAACTCTACTGCTGTTGCGGAGCGAATTGCGAAGAAAACCATGGAATTGGAACCTGATTACCATTTGAGCTATGTTTATCTTGCTAATATTTATAGAGCAGTAGGACGGTGGGAAGATGCTGTAAATATTAGGAAATTAATGGAAGAACGAGGAGTTAAGAAGACGCCCGGAAGAAGTTGGATAGAGACTAACAGGCACGGATAGCATTGATATAGACCGTCACCCCATTCACGTCCTCGTTTAGATGGAGAATTGATGTTCCCTTTTAAAGTGGATTTGTTTAAGGGCGGATCTTGGAAATTTTTAAACCAGATCAATCTGAATAAAAAAGTTTAAAATTGGATTGAATTGATGATTTTTTCTTTAGGACCAAACCGAATTGTATGATTTACTTTGGTCACTTTCAAAAGAAATTCGGTTTCTTGGATTCCTGCACGAAAGAATTGTTGAGAGTAGCCTTGTTGATATATATGGAAAATGCGGTTTGTTAGATCATTCTCACTGCGTTTTCGATAAAATGAGCAAAAGAAATTCGGTTCCTTGGATTGCATTGATGGGGGGATATTGTCAAAATGGTGAAATTGAATCTGTAATTAACATTTTCAGGGAAGCAGAAATGGCTGATCTTTACAGTTTCGGAACTGTTCTTCGCACCTGCGTGGGTTTGGCCGCGATTAGGCAAGGAAAAGAGGTTCACTGCCAGTATACGAGAAAGGCGGTTGGAGAGATGTTATTGCAGAATTAGCTCTAGTTGATCTCTATGCAAAATATGGATGCATTGATTTCGCTTTGTAAACATGCCTGTTCGTATTTCGATAACTTGGAACTCAATGATTTGTGGGTTTGCTCAAAATGGAAGACGCGGAGAAGCTCTTCGAATTTTCCGCGAAATGATCAAAGATGGGGCTATACCGGACTATATTACTTTCGTTGGGATTCTTTTTGCTTACAGCCATGCAGGTTCTTGATGAAGGGCGGGAATACTTTCTGTCGATGATCGAGGAATACGAAATTGAACCCGGAATCGAGCATTACAACTGCATCGTTGATCTTCTAGGCCGTGTTGGTTTACTAGAAGAAGCTGAAAACTTGATTGGAAGAAGTTGGATAGACTAATAGATGCTTGTAACGTTGCAAATAGCGCACGTGGAGATGTAGACAATCACCCCGTCTTCCTCCTCGTTTAGATGGAGAATGACTCATTCCCGTTTATGAAACAAGCTTTGATACATCTAGGAAGTGACATAACATCCGCTTTAAAAAATGATTGACTTTTATGTATGACAAAACAACCAGATAATAAAAAAAATAAATAAAAATATATCTATTGTTTACTTCATTCAATTGTTTGAAATTGTCACGTGACAGTAAAAAAATATATTTTTATTTTTTTAGTTATCACGTGGGATACACATGTGGTGGTTTTCATACCTAGTTGTCATGTTATGCGTAACAGAATTTTTTCCAGTGTGGTTATTTTCTGTGATTTTTGTGTCTAAATTAGTTGGAATTACTTTAATAAAATAAAAAGTAAAGTCGAATGACTGTATTGAAATAAAATGAAATTCAGTAACCTTTTTAAAACTGATCTCAAATTCACCGACTATTGTTGCAAGATATCCTAACGTTAACGGGTAAAAAGTAAATTATATCCATTTACTTTTTTTTTTACCATTAATCAAATCAAAATGACTGATAACAATATAAAAATCTAAAAATTAAAATTGATTAAAGTCTAATTTCTTATAAAACCATAATTTTCAATTTTCCAAATCACTATTTTCGGAGCTTTATTTCTCTAAGCAATCACTCTTTTTCTATAAATCATTATATTGGATCAAAAGACCATATTTAACTATAACATTGTAAAGGATGCGCGGATTTAGCTTTAACGTAAAAAATTGTGCAAATTTAACCCTAATTTTTTCAAGCAAGATCAATTTTAGCATTACGTTATAGAAAATTAGAAAAAAACTGGTTTGACTGGTATTTAACTATCGCTTCAAACCTTACAAATATCAATTGTGTACATCTGCTACATATAAGTCTAAAATATTTACTTGTTAATATAGTTACAAAAAAAACCAACAAAATACGAAAATGTTTCAATTTATCAATAAACTTGTTTGGAATGTCACTCATAACTAAAATTAATCTTACTTACAAACGTTAAGATTAAATTTGCACTATTTCATACATTATGCACTTCACTTGAAACGTTAAGATAAATTTGACCCTCATCCCTTATATTAATACCGTTTTTAAAGTTCAAAGACTATAATGAAAGTAGAAACGAAGTTAAGAGGCTCACCACCGTAACTCATAAATGTTTTAAAGGTTAAGGTATAAAATACCCCTAACATTTGGGGGTAAAGAGCAATTTTACCCCTAACGTTGGTAGTCAAGAGCAATTTTACCACTAACGTTGATAATTTGAGTCAATTTCTGACACTATTATAAAACACATATATTTTGTTCATTATTTTGCACAAATTGCATATCAGTTAGTTCTAAAAAAAAAGATTTCATGTTTTTTATAATTTAATAATAGACTTAGCGATTAATATTTATAAATTTAGTGAATTTTTTGAATTTTTTTTGTCCAATTCGTACAAAAAAAATAGTATATTTTTTTTTTCACATCTCAATATATATTTGTGATTTATTACTGATAAAATGACACGGTGTGAAGTGTAGATGACAAGATTCATGACCAAGAAAGTTTGATGAATTATTTCTCAAAGGCCTAATACACAAGTAACCCCCTGAACTTGTCTAAATGTTGCAACTGCCCCCCGAACTTTCAATTGTAACAACTTACCCCTCAAACTTATCCAATTGTAAAACATAACCCCAAATTGCTGACATAGACTGCAATTGAAGAAACTCGTGAAATACAAAAGCTGCAACGCTCGTGGAGTGTGATAATCAGATCTTTGGCGTGATACAAATCCGGGGAAACGTTTTTACAGTGCTTCAAGTACGGGGTAAAAAAATTCCCAATTTGGGGTTATGTTTTACAATTGGACAAGTTTAAAGGGTAAATTGTTACAATTGAAAGTTGGAGGGGGCAGTTGCGCCATTTGGGCAAGTTCAGGGGTTATTTGTGTATTAGGCCTTTCTCAAATTGACCCAAACTATCAACGTTAGGAGTAAAATTGCTCTTGGCTTCCAACGTTAGGAGTAAAATTGCACCATTTTAGACATTAGAGGTAAAATTGCTCATGACCCAAAACGTTAGAGGTTTTTTTGCACCTTAACCCATTATTTTAAAAAGTAAATAAATCTCAAGTTCATGAGCTTTTCAATATTAACATATAAACTTCATCAAAATCTTATCACTGTAACAAAATATTTTTGCTGTACATTTTACACCTTTAATCTAATTCTAAAGAACATCTTCACCTTCAATTTCAGAATATTGTCCCGAATCAGAATCCGAAAACTGGGTAGAATCAAACCCGAATCGCAGCTCTTGGTTAACCATATCAGCAAGGTCATGCCGGTTGGCAATTTTGTAGGCATCCACAATAGCCTTCAATAAAGAATCACTTGGCTCGATCTCTCCATATTTCAGCTGTCTATATACCCTCTTCACGCCTTCGATCATGCCAGCCTTTCCGTAACAACGAACCAAGTTTATACGAGTAACAAGATCAGGTTCTAGACCCTCATCCTGCATTTTCATGAATGCATTTAAAGCTTTATCGATGTCCCCCGACGACTCATAAGCATATATTGCAACATTGTGAGCGAAGGCATCGAGAGCCACATTAGCTTTCGTGAAGATCTCGCAGGATTTGAGAGCTAAATCGTGCAAACCGACAACAGAGAAAACCGCAGTAATGACAGCTTGTCTAGCGTAAGGTTTTCCTTCCTGGTAGGATGACTCTAACTGCGTTACAGCCTCCGTTGGAAACCCTCCTTTCTTTAACACAGTGAATAAAGTTTTGAAAGTCCCTGGATCAGGTAATAGTTTTCGGTTAATCATCTCGCGCAGCAACGAAGCGCACTCGAGTAGCTGACCGTTTGTGGCGTAACATGACATTACTTTATTATAGGACATTGAGTCCCTTAATAAACCCGATTGTTTCATTTCCTCCGCAACATCGATGGCTTCATCGAGCATTCCCATGCTCTTGTACAGATACATCATGGAGGCATAAGAAATTTCATCTACTAAACCCTTTTCTTTCAAATTATTGAACACCAATTCGGCTTCGGATATCATCCCGAGATCTGCATAAAGACTGATCATGCTATTCGATGCAATAATATCCGGACCGCCCTCCAAACCCCTCATCTTCTGATACAACTGTTTCGCACTGTCGAAACATCCCAACTTGCTGTAAACCTTAATCAGGGAAGTTAAAACTATCTGATTGGCTGGAATCCCGGACTCTTCCATAATACGGAAATATTCAAGAGCTTTATCCACTTCTCCAGCCTCCGCGCATCCATTAATTAAAGCCCCGTAAACAACTTCATTCGGTTTCACCCCGACCTTTACCATTTCTTTGTAGATCTCAACTGCATCTGATAGTTGGCCTAGGCGGATATAGCATGCAATAAGAGAAGAAAATGTTAGGCATTTTGGTTTAAATCCTGCTCCTTGCATTTCGGCTAATAGGTCGCTCGCTTGCTCGACTAAATCAGCTCCCGAGAACATTTGGATGATAGAATTATACGTGCATTCGTCGGGCCATGTCCCTTGATTCCTCATGCTCTTAAAGAGATAAAAAGCTTTATCGTAAAGCTTTCCTTTTCCATAAGCTTTGATCATGACATTATATTCCAAAATGTCCCGCTTTTGTCCCACGAAAGACCGCTTCCTGAAAACAGCTTCCGCTTCATCCCAAAGCACCGTTTCAGCATAAACATCCATAATTGCAGCACGTGTCTTAGACGACAACCCACCATCAAGCTGACACGTGTCTAGAAAGTCCTTTGCTTTATCAATCAACCCTTTGTTAACATACATTTTTACAATACCGGGCAAAGAATGCTCGTCGATACGCTGTGAAGACTTGTACATTTCGTCAATTATCGCCTCCACTTCTTTCACCATACTTTTCTCACATAATTCATGAAGAATAGCTCTATGAGATACCGTGTCCGGGAAAAGACCCACCTCTCTAATCTTCTGATAGCACTCGATGGCTGCATCGATGTTTCCCGCATCAGCATATAAAGAGAGAAAGATGTTATAAGTTCTCGTATCAGGGGATATTCCCCTCTCTTCCATCTTACTAAGTAAAGATTCCGCTTCCGACAAATGCCCGTGACTTCCACAAGTAAAGATCATAGTATTAAACGTTATCGTATCCATTGCTATCCCGGATCTCATCATCTCTGCAAACACATTTGCCGCATCATCAAGACGTCCGGCCTTCCCATACAAATCAATCAATGTATTATACGTAGACGTCATACGTGGCTTCCGCACCATACTTTCAACATCCAACGACTCCAAAACTTCCGGAGGAGTTCTCCCACCAACCTTGAAAAGCTCAGTCGACAAGAAATGCTTAATGCTACCGTTTCTGAAATCACTCGAATCATCTAATTCAAGAACATCCAATTCAATCTGTCCGGTGCACCAGTTCTTATAAAACCGATGCGCCCGGTTGAATTCCCCTGCATCTTTCAAAACCTTAACAACTGTGTTCATCGTAACCTCGTCCGGAAAAAGCCCTCTAATTCTCATATGCTTAATCCACAAAAGTGACTCATTAACAAGACCACCCTTTCCATACACATCAACAAGCATTCCATAAGTATTATTCGTCGGTAAAACGCCGTTTTTCGCCATTTCGATCCAACAACGTCTTAATTCATCCCATTTTTGAGCTCTACCCAATGATCTAAGCACAATATTATAGTGAATTACATTTGGCACATAATCTAACCTAGATTTGAAAAATTCAAAAACCCTAATTACTTTCCCCCAATTCTTCTGCCCTTTCAGAATAACAGTCTGTTCTTTTGGATTCAAATTCTGACAAAACGAATTAAGGCTTTCTTCAATATCATTAGCAGACTCCAAAGACCTTAAAATTGAAGGTAAAACACCACCATACCTCTTCTTTTTACCATTGAAACCAGAACTTTTAGCGGGTACAGATTCAGTTTTTAAGTGATACTGAAGCTTAAACCCTAAACAAATCCTATTTCCTTTATTTGAGTCGCCGGAGAAGGGACGTCGTTTTGTAAAATTTCGGTGATTAAACGCTAGAAAAAACCTAGGTTCAGAGGGAGAATGAAGAGAGAGAAGCTTACTTGGAGAAGAGATGTGAATCTGAATACTTTCATTTCTTAATTCTCTGGAGCTGTGACTATGGCAAGAACTGTAACTGCAACTATGGAGCATGTTTGGTCAAAATCTGTGGAGGCGAAGCGAGCCGGAAACTGAGAAGTGGACGGATTTTAAAATACTGGTCGCCGGTGGGAAGAGGGGAGACACGGATAGTTAGCACACACAGGAGACGGTATATGCAATTTTCTGTTGTAGTTAGTTAGACCTGTCCACGGGTCCGGGTACCCACCCGACCCATCCAGATCCGTGTACTTTGGGTTGGGTTTGGATAATAAAAATTAATCATAGGCCATTTCGGTTCAGGTCCGTTCAAGTCTGACTATTTTTTTTTGCGGGCTTGAGATTAATAAAAATAGCATGGACCGACCAACTTGGCTCATCTATTAATATTAATTATTAATTTATATATTTATTTATTAAATATTTAATTTTAAGTATAAGTTTTATTTTTTATAATTAAAAATTATGGTATAAATAAAACCCATGTGGTTTCACTAATTTGCAGATAAAGGACTGTGGTTTACTTTTTATCAAAACGAAGATTGAGGTTTCGCACTTTTAATAAAATAAGGACCTTTCAAATTAATGCTATTAAAACCATCTTTAACGACCTGAAAATGGAAATTTTCAAGAATTAAAGTTGTTCAATGTCATATTTGCTAGGGAACTACATCTTCGATTTTCGAAAATAATCTTTTTTGGAACTTTCTCTCTCTAAACATTAACTTTCTCTCTCTTTACCAAACATCACCTAAATAATCTCAAAATAAAAAAAGTTGCAGAATTAAAGTTGCTTAGAATATTAGTAGTTCTTAAAATATGTCATTTTTAAAGTCGTCAAGGGTGATTTTAATAGTATCAATCGAAAAAGTCATTATTTTGCTAAAGTTGAAAACTTCAGTCCTTACTTTGAAAAAAACTAAATCACAGTCCTTTATCTACAAATTAGTGAAACCACATGTGTTTTATTTGAAATTTACCCTAAAAATTATGTATATATTTTTAGGTGGGTTAATATGGGTTGGGTTTGGGATTTGATTTTTAAACCCGAACCCAGTCCAGTCTGAGCCCACCTAAATTAATAGTGGACTAAGCTAGGTTTGGATTGGGTATTTTTACATAATGGTAGACCTGAGCCCGGCCCAGTCCAACCTATGGACAGCTAGTTGTAGTTAGTTATCAGGATCAATTACAACTATGGTCACTGAAATTTGGACATGTCCACTGTTCAAGGTATCCGTCTGGCCCGTGTCTATTAGGTTGGGTTTGAACAATGAAAATTGATCTTATATCCAGTCCGGTCCAGGTTTACTAAAACCCGTCTATTTTTTGGACGAACTTGGGATTGATAAAACTAGCACACGTTGTCCCAACCTGTCTTATTAATAGTAATTAGTGAATTTATATGTTTGTAATTAAATAAAAAATTTATAGTTTGTCCGATTTCTCGGTTCAAGATTCTTCAGACACCCTTTAAGTAGATCCTCTTCCAATTAAAACTTTCTGTATATGCTAGGACTCAAACTCGAGATGAAACTTAAGCGACTTCAGGCCGACAACCTTAATTAGTGTTAAATATTTCTTTTTAAGTATAATTTATATTTTTTATAATTAAAAATTATGTATATTTTTTTAGGTGGGCTTATGTGGATTGGATTTGAGATTTGATTTTTAAGCACGAGTCTGCCTAAATTAATAATAGACTGGCTGGATTTGAATGAGCATTTTTACATAAAAGCTTGTTAGACACGACCCGAACCCAATCCAGTCAAACTCATGGACATGTCTACTAAAATTTAACTTTACTAGCACCGGAATTTAACTCTATTAGCATTATGGCTATTAATTTTTAAAATGTAACATAATCATCATTGATGTCTTCAATACTGAATACAATCCTCGATTTGTCCTCTGATGATCTAAATCCATAGTAAACGGCTGGAATCCGGCATCCCTTTCTGATACTTAAGTCATTGATTTACTTGAAAGCACTTAGTAATGAATTGTGAATAGTGAACATACCTGGAACTCAGTTTCCAATGCTATTTATAGATAATTATATACCTAAATTATAATGCACTTTACACATGTCAGCTCTTGATTGGGTTCGTCCAAATACCTTTACACATGTAGACCATTGATTGGGTTCAGACTCTAATCCCTTTATGTCACTCTGTAATTTCTAACGTGATCTAGGATTATGAGTGTGACCTTGAAATCCGAAGCTCCCATTCATCCACATGTGAAACTAGGTACCTTCCCATTAAAATTTTCTATTTAACCGCTCCACCTATCTTCTTCAACTCATTTTGATATGGACCTTTAGCTTAGGTTCATTAAGTTGATTCGGCTAGGCGTTTGCTCCCGTCCTAATTCATTATCCTATAATAATCAATAATTATGGATTTTACTTTGCGATGAATATTTATTTGAATTTTTTTGTTTACCATAAAAAAAATTACACTAATACTTTTCTCTATATTATTATTGTCATTAAATTGAAAGGGACAGATTTAAAGGGGCAGATGAGTTCTTATATTAAGCATCGGGTCTTCCATATCACTTGGAGGACCCTCAATTCACATTTGGACACGTGTATTATGACCCCACGTAATAATTAAAATAGTGGGGCATCTTATAATTTATATGGGTCCATATTACACGTGTCAAAATATGTATGGTAGGTCCTCCATTTGATATAGAAAATCGGGTGTTTCTAATAATTTGCCCAGATGAAGACTCATACATCCATTGGTCATTGAAAACACCGAATTCATAAAATTGTTTATAAGATTTTAAATTTTCATGCAAAAGCACCTAAAAATCGCAATTGCACACTTATAAATCACCCGAAAGCACCATAAACCCCTTATGTTAAGGGATTTTAGATTCATCCCTGTAAATTGGTATTTATTTTTTCAATCAAAATATTAAATGCCTTAAAGAGTATAGCAATATTTTTATTCTTTTAATTTGGAAGTTTAAATAAGGAGGAAATTTTAAGTGGATTGCTATTTACCGTCCCCAAATTACTTATCACCGCTTCTTTTTGGACACTTTTGCCCTTTTCATTTTTTAAACTCAAAAACTGAAATTCTCTCAAATTTTTTCGAAATTCAAAAACCCGAACAACATTCAAGGGACTTAAACACGGTAAAGGAAAAAGACTAATAATTCCTCGGATAAGTATTTTTATTTGAAAATCGAAAACACGAGTTTCATCTCCGGATTCGGAGAAAAAATTCATCCAAAATGTACTAAACGGATGATTCACACCACTTCGCCTAGGTAGAAACTCTTCCTAGGTGGAAATGGGTGGCATAGGAAGAAACAGGTGATCCACCCGTTTCCGCCTAGGTAGAAACGGATAGTTCATCCGTTTCTACCTACGCGAAATGATGTGAATCACCTGTTTAGCATATTTTGGATGGATTTTTTTTTATATATAGATTAAATCGGTTAGTTTTTTTAGACGAATTTCAATTAGTGTAAATAGGACCTGTAGTTATTCGATTTTCTCGACGTTCTCGGGTCCATTTTTCATAAATCCAATTTTTGGCTCGGGAGAGAGATGATATTAAGTTTTTGAATGGAAAAATGAAAAGAGCGAAAGTTTCCGAGAGAGAGCGGTGATAAGTAATTTAGGAGCGGTGAATAGCAAAACCCAATTTTAATCCTTTCTTTTATTTTTGGGTAATTAATTTATTAGTCCCTATATTTTGACAAAACACACTGTTTAGTCCCTGTATTTTCAAAAACACATGGTAAGGTCCCTAACTTTTTTCTCAATGAACTGTTTAGTCCTTCCGTCTATTTGTTAGATTTTTTACCGTTTATGACTTCATAAATGACTAAATTACCCTTTACTATTTACCTTCAAACTTTAGAAGGGGAAATTCAATTTAAAAGAAGAAGCTATTTGTATGGAGAACAAGAAAAAGAAAATACACAATGCTTACGAATTTGAACGATTAAGAAGAAAATCAAGAAGAAGAACACTCAAAGTTGATTTTAGATGCATTAAAGTTTAAAGCAAATGAAAAGAAGAACGCAAATCCAAATTGACTAACAAAATCTTCATGAGAGTCTAATGGCAGGGACTAAACAGTTCACTGATAAAAAAGTTAGGGACTAAACAGTTCATCAAGAAAAAGGTTAGAGACTTTATCATGTGTTTTTAAAATACAGGGACTAAACAGTGTGTTTTGTCAAAATATGGGGACTAATAAATTAATTACCCTTTATTTTTTAGTTCATTAAGCTCTTGATCTTTTACTAATTTGGTCATCAAAGGCTGAATGAGATCAAAAATAAAAGATCAGGGGCTTAATGTATTCGAATAAAAGATCAAGAACTTAATGAACCAAAAAATGAAAGATCAGGGGTCTATGCAGATGGTTTGCATTCTTTCCATTCCCAAAGGTGAAGATCGAACCCTGGACCTTTGGTTAAGGGAGGAGGAGCCTTTACCACTCTACCACAACCTCGTGGTTCCATGTTCAAGTTTTTTTAAGTTTTCTTTAAAATAAAAATATTTTAGAATTTCATATGTCAGCAAATATCTTGAATATTTCAGTTTTTAAGATATTGTTTATGAACCTTAATTTTATTTAAAAAAATGATTTTTCAGTCCATTTAAAAAAGGGATAAGTATAAAAAAAAAAAACCCTGTGATATACCGATTTTGCGAACTCGAACCTGTGGTATTTTTTTTGCAAACAGAGGTATGTGTTACAGGCCGTTAGCAAACAGATGCTAAATTGACTAACGGTGTTAAAATTCAAAGAGAAAAGAGTTAATTTGGTCTTTATATTTATTTATTTTATAAATTAACTCCCCTAATTATCTAATTATCACAAATAAACCCCAAAATCAAAAACAGAGGCTATGTGTACAACCGCGAATCCGTTCTACACTCCGCAGGAGATAAAAAAAAACAAGTGGTAGCGTCGAAGGCGAAAGTTATAATTAGATAATTAGGGGGATTAATTTATAAAATAAATAAATATAAGGACCAAATTAACTCTTTTCTCTTTGAATTTTAACACCGTTAGTCAATTTAGCCTCTGTTTGCTAACGGCCTGTAACACATACCTCTGTTTGCAAAAAAAAAAAGAAAATATCACAGGTTCGAGTTCGCAAAACCGGTATACCACAGGTTTTTTTTTTTTTGTCTTATCCCTTTAAAAAATTTATGCTACAAATCATATTTACTATTTCATTTTTAAGAATTATTAAATTGATTAAAAATATTATATAAGACCTTCCACTAGTTAACCTAATTTCAATTCCCTCAATATATATATATGCTTGAATTTTTTTTTTTATATAAAAAAATATATCATTCCATTATTTGCAACTAAATTTTCAAACCACCACCAAGTATGTCATTTCAAATCCTAATCCTAACTCCTCTAAATCTTTCACTGATGTTAAATCTCTAGATAATCACAACAAGAAATCATCATTTTTTGAAGATACTCGTTTGCTAGATTCTTCTCAACCTGATAGAACACAATTTGTTCCGATGAAGCCCTCAGTTACAGCTACTGTAGGAAATGCTAAAGGATTCATTTTCTAAGTTAGGATTTTGTTTTCCGCACTGATTTTATCATGAAGTGTTTCCACTAAAGAATTTTATTGCTTCTCTTTTCAGGCGCTTCGTTTAGCATATAAAAGAAGCACATGAAAAGATAAGCAACAAAAATCCTTAATAGAAACACGACGTGATAAAATTAGTGTGCGAAACAAAACCATAACTTAGAAAATGAATCCTTTAGCATTTCTTATAGTAATTGTAACTGAAAGCTTCATCGGAACAAATTCTGTACGATCAGGTTGAGAAGGATACAACAAATGAGAATCTTCAAAAGATGATGATTTCTTATTGCCATTATCTAGAGATTTAATGACAATGAAAGACTCAGAGGAGTTAGGATTAGGATTGGAAATGACATGCTTGAAGGTGGCTCAGAAAATTCACTTGCAAATAATGGAATAATATATTTTTTTTGTTTATTTTATCAAATATACATTAAGGGAATTTATAGGGGTAAATTACACCATGGCCATTGAACTTTGCTCTTTTTAACATTATGGTCACTGAACTTAAATTCTTAATATTATGGTCATTGAATTTTACACTTTTAATACCGGCGGTCACTCAACGCCTCAAAACGGCCATTGACGGTCTCAAAATAAAAAATTCAAAGAGTTAATGATATTTTAAGGAACTTTAATTCTTGAAATTTTTTGTTTTGAAGCCATTTATGTATTGTTTGATTAGGAGAGATAGTGAATTTTTAGAGAGGAAGCTCCAAAAAATGTGATTTTGGCAAATAAAAAATACGATTTATGGTAAATATCGTTGTGACCAACTTTAATTCTTCAACATTTTCATTTTGAAGTCGTTAACAGTCATTTTAAGGAATTAAGTGGCCACTAATGTTAAAAAGTATAAAGTTCAGTTACCATACTGTTAAGAATTGAAATTCAGTGATCACAATATTAAAATGGATAAAGTTTAGTAGCCATAGGTGTAATTTATCCGGAATTAAAGTTAGAATAATTTGGAGAATAGTGGATGGTTTGAAAGAAAAGATAAAATGAGAAACTAAAAATAAAAATTTGGATTTTTTTTTGGTAATCGGTGGAGGATGAAAACCCAAACAAAATAAGGAAAGTGAAAACCTAAACAAAACAAGAAAAAGAAACTAATTAACGACCTATCCTATGTGAGTATCAGCTCACAAAGAATAGCCCTGAAGCCTACATGAGGAACACCACACTCATGATGATCCAAAGAAAATGGCGGTGCGAAGTTCGTCATCTAGTCAGCAGCTTGATTACCTTCACGAAACGTATGAATCAGACTCAGCTCCCAATCTCGACTCCTGTACTCCCGGCATCTCATCAACAAATTATACCCTAAATTTGCATTAAAAATTGGCAAATGATATATACAGCCCTTAGGGTTGTATATAAGCATTAATTATTCACATATAATAATAAAAAGGAGAATTTTAAGTATTTATTTGTATTGGAAATATAACATTCTATTATGAATATATGCATTTAAATATTTAAGCATTTAAGTATCAATAAATTTTATGTATTGAAAAACTAAATGAACACTAATAATAAGAATTTTTGGATTTTATTTATAACTCTAAGGGCTGTAAATATTGGAACCCTTAAAAAATATATCTGAAATAAAATGGAACCTAACCTGAAGACATCATTAAGAATCTGTTTGGTTCAACCGTTGATGTTTGTTTCCCTTGGCTCTTCGATAACATGTATGATTCCATAACAACGAATTAACAATATTGATCATAGATCAGTTTTGCTAATTGATATAGGGATGTTTTTTTTTTACAGTTTATCTGATTTTTCGGTTTGAGGATCGTCGAGTATCTTTTAGGTACATTCTCTTCCAATTAAAGCTTTCTGCATACTCTAGAACTTGAACTGGAGATCTAACTTAAATGACTTGAAACTAGTGGCGAACACATGATTGTTCGGTTGGGGGGGGGGGGGGGGCGATTTTACACGTACGTGTGTAAAATTTCTTTTTACTAAATCAAACTTGTTCAAACAAAAATTCGTATATATACGTGTTATAATCTTAGTCTGAGTGGTCAATAACCAATTTTTAAGTACCAATCTAAAACTTCTCAAAATTAAGCTATATTGTGTTTAAGATTCTTAACATGTAAAAAAAATTTGTGTCTAATAGAAAAAATCGGATTTAGGAGAGGGCCTAACAGGCAAAAAAAAAAATTAGAAATTTAGATTTAAGAACGGTCTAACAGACTAAAAAGTTTAGAAATTTGGATTTAAGGATATAATTTTGGATTTAGAGAGGACCTAAGAGGAAAAAAAATAGAATTTTGGATTTAGAGAGCTAATAAAACCTGAACCAATTTTGAGGTGTTAATTCAACACCCGATCTAAATTTTTTGGAGACTAAGGGGCCGGAACCACCACAACCTCAAATTTTATAGAGATATGTGGACCGAAACTATACTCGTGGTCATGATATTTCCGGCGACTGGAAGGCTCGGGCCACCCGGACCTTCTGTATCCTCCTATTTGAAACCCTTAACCACTGAAAGGTGATATAGGTATGTTTTCGTTTTCGTTTTCGGTACTAGAAATCACATGTTTTATTTCAATGCAATACATATCATCTATTTATAAGCATATAATGAAATTAATTTTATTTAAGTGCAATATCACCTATTTATAAGCATTCAATGAAATTAATTCAATTTGATTAGGAAATATTTTTATTTCCAATTCAAAAACTATTAATTCTTAATGGAATAATTAAGAGAAACATTCAAATAACAGATTTTTTTTCCCTATTCATCAAAATTGATTTATGGCCTAATACATGTCCAACTATCCAAGTGTCCAAATACTGCAACTTACCCCGAACTTCAAAAAGTTACAATAATTCTCTCAATTTGATTATTTGGAACAAATAACCTTTCAAGTTGCTTATTCGGAACAAATAACCCCTCAAATATCCCCTAAACCAGAAAACATTCAATATAACATTACAGTAAAAATAAAAAAATGTTCAAAATATCTGTTGTTACATCTAATTAATATGCTGATACATTAATAAAAGGGAGAAGTACGAAAAAAATGTCTGTGATTTGTCCAATTTGCAAACAGAGGCATGTTGTTTAAAAGTTTACAAATAAAGTTCTGTGATATGTTTTATTTACAAAATAAAGTATTACAATTACATAATTAAGTTCTGATTACAACCACATATATTTTTTATCTTAAAAAAATTATTCTTACATATCGGCAAAACACAACCCCTGAAAAAACAACTTCCTAAATCGAAACAATAAATAGTATGGTGAAATTTTACGTTTTTTATTAATCTGACAGTTTATGAACTAACAGTCTTGATCACATGCACCTTAATGACCATGAACCGTTACATCTAGGTTTATTAGAATCCTAAGATGGAGATTCAAAACATCATGAGGTTTAGATTTAATAAGCCTAGATCTAACGGTAAATGACCAAATTCACTTGGTCATTAAGGTGCATGTGAACATTCCTGTATGAACTAAATTGATATTTAAGTTCATTTTACACAGTTGCAATTTGATTTTGAGATCTGTGTTTTGTGATTACATAAATGTAATTGAAAAAAAAAATAAAAAAAATATATTCTTATTGCCTCAATTACTTAAAAGTTTAATATTAAATACTTTGTTTTGTAAAAAGAGTATACCACATACATCTATTTGCAAACTTTTAAACCACAGACCTCTGTTTACAAATAAGGCAAACCACAAATTTTTTCTACCGTACTTTACCCTTAATAAAAAGGTAAAAAAAAAACTCACAAAAGCACAAATAGAATTTATTCCAAATATTAATTATAAATTCAGATTAATAAAGGGTAAATTTCAAATAAAACCTCTGTGGTTTCACTAATTTTCAGATAAAGGACTGTGATTTACTTTTTGTCAAAATGAGGATTGAAGTTTCGCACTTGGATTAATGCTATTAAAACCATCTTTAACGACCTGAAAATGAAAATTTTCAAGAATTAAAGTTGTTCGATGTCATATTTTCTTTGGAACTACATTTTCGATTTACGAAAATCGTCTTTTTTGGAACTTTCTCTCTCTAAACATTAACTTTCTCTCTCTTTACCAAACACCATCTAAATAATTTCAAAATAAAAAAGTTGAAGAATTAAAGTTGCTTAGAATATTAGTAGTTCTTAAAATATGTCATTTTTGAAGTTGTCAATAGTGATTTTAATAGTATCAATCGAAAAAGTCCTTATTTTGCTAAAGTTGAAAACATCAATCCTCATTTTGACAAAAAGTAAACCAGAATCCGTTATCTAAAAATTAGTAAAACCACATGAGTTTTATTTAAAATTTACCCATTAATAAATTAGAACAATAAAACCTGATTTGGGTGTTTTACGATTCTTACTTTCAAAGCAAGAAGAATAAGAATAAAATATAGCCAAACAATTAGTATAATTCGTTGTCACATGAATAAAGACCAACTGGAAGAAGATGATTCGTATGAAAACGTCAATTTCAAAGAGTTCAAGAAGATGATGTCAAACAGGGGAAAAACTAATAAGTCGTAATTGAATTTTCTAAAGAACATTGGAGAAATTGGAAAATTTTCTTTTATATATTACTGATTAGCTATAGGTATTTATACAAGACGTAAAATGCTAAATTAGGAAAGCAATAAAAGCTAATAAATTTGCATCTACAATTAAGCGATTGACTATTGACTATTGATTTGTCCTAATTGGTGAAATTTCACCAAATTTAGACGGAGATTTAATAGAATTGTTATCCTATTAACACATGACGATATTATGACAGCTAGACTTGATAAATTTCAGTTTAGAGATTTGTATTTATTTATTTTATTTTAGAGTAAATTCCAAAAAAAACCCTTGTGGTTTGTTATTACAAAAAAAAAGGACTGTGGTTTGTGCCGTTAACCAAAAAACGGAAAATGGCTTAACGGTGTTAAAATGTTGACGTGGCATAGGGGTAGAGTTGGAAATTCGAATTTTTTTTATTTTTTTATTTTTTTTCTCTCTCATCTTCTTCTCCTTCCTCCTTCTCCTCCTCATTCTTCCTTCTTCTTCATCCTTCTCCTTCTCCTCCTTCTTCTTCTTCCTTCTTCTTCTTCCCCCTCCTTCTTCCTTCTTCTTCCTCTCCTCCTCTTCTTCCTCCTTCTTCTTTTTTTTTTTCTTCCATTCTTTTTTTTTAATTTCCGATTTCCGAAGAAATCTGGAAATTTCCGAAATCTGGAATCCAGATTTTCGGAAATTTCCAGATTTCTCCTGAAATCTGGAATTTTTCCAGATTTCCGTCGGAAATCTGGAAGATTTCCGACTGCCCCTGCGTTTAATCCTTCCTCCGCATGAATCATTGCTGCTATATTCCATACCTCCTTCAATGATCTGGCCTTTAACGTTGCTGCTTCGCGTAATGCTGCAAATTAAACCTTTAATTAAATCCCAAACTCATACCACCAAATTAATTTCAATCCATAAGATTCCAAATGTTACTCTGTAATTGAATAGTGCAAATCAAATTAAATCTTTAGATAGCAGCAGCCATATACAAACAAATCAAAAAGAAAAAGAGAACCTTAAATGAAAGAGATAAGCAGAAGAGAAGTGTGCGGTGATAACAGTCCTCCTTGCGTCTTCTTGAAGGAAGATGAGATCGTAAGGAACCTACAATATATTTTCTTTTTTTTCTTTCCTTGAAGTTTCCGTCATCGAGTCAACTGAAAATGGATTTTGGATAGAAGCATGAACAGTAGCCTCTGTGTAAAAGGGTGTTCCAGAAATCTGGAAATTTCCAAATTTCCGCAAATCTCCAGATTTCTTCGAGTATCGAAAATAAAATAAAAAAGAATAGAAGAAAAAAAAGGAAGAAGAAGGAGGAGAGAAGGAAGAAGATGAAGGAGGAGGGAGAAGAAGAAGGAGGAGAGGAAGAAGAAGAAAAAGAAAAAGACAAAAGAAAAATTAAAAAAAAAATAAAAAAAATCGAATTTCCAACATTACCCCTGTGCCACGTCAGCATTTTAACACCGTTAAGCCATTTTCCGGTTTTTGGTTAACGGCGCAAACCACAGTCCTTTTTTTTTTGTAATAACAAACCACAATGGTTTTTTTGGAACAACATCAAACCACAGGGTTTTTTTTGGAATTTACCCTTTATTTTATTAATCAAATTAATTGTTTTCACATAAGAAAGTTTATGTGGCAAATAAACTTTAAGGCGTATGACGTGTTAAGTTCATGTGTCAAAATATCACTATATATGAGGGGATAATGATTTTGTCATGTCTTCGTCTAAATGAGGTGAAATTTCACAAATTGAGATAATTCAGGAGTTAAAATGACCAAATAACAGGATGTAATTAGTACCGGTGGTCACAAAAGTTTGGTCTCCAAAAGTTTAATTTGTCTCCATAAAATCACTTAATTTTGTTTTTTTTTTCCAATAAAGTCACCTTGGACGTTTTTCGATCATTTTTTCGCTGAAATTTCTCCTGTCGCATCTCAACGTTATGTCAGCGCCACCTGACATATTAAAAAAAATGTAACTACACATTTTAATTGATAATCGATATGTCACATAGGTTAATCTGTGGTTAAAATTTTAATTGAAAATCTTTATTTACTTGAGTTAATTTGTAGTTAACTTTTTTTATTATGTCGTATGGTGTTGAGACGTGTGGTTAGATGTCACATAATTAATTACGATGAAAAAATGATAAAAAAAAACGTATAAAGTAATTTTATTGGGATAAAAATAAACTTAAGTGATTTTATTAAGACAAATTGAATTTTTGTAACCTTTCGGGATATTGTCCAAACTTTTGTGACCACCGGTGCTAATTACCCACCAGTGCTTACACTTAAAGGCCAAATTTTAGGGTTAATATCAAATAAAACATTGTGATTTTTTTTTTCATATCGATACATCTGGTTGGCAAAATTTACATTTTTCAAAATTTGGCTGATAACGACTTTAAAATAAAAAAATTCAAGAATTAAATAATATTTTAAGCAACTTTAATTCTGCAACTTTTTAAGTTTGAGATTATCTATGTGTGTTTTTTACGAGAGAGAAAGTTAATGTTTAAAGAGACAGAACTCTAAAAATGATGATTTTAAAAAATTATAAAATATAGTTTCATAGTAAATAGGTATGTTCACGGACTCGAGTACCTGTCCAGACCCGTATCCCTTGGATCGGACTTGGACAAGAAAAATTACCTTTAGGCTCAGACCCGCTAAAGTCTGCCTATATTTTGAATGGACTTGAGATTAACAAAAATAGCATGGACCGGTCCAGTCCGATCCATCTATTAATATTAATTAATAAATTTAAATATTTAAATATTAATATTTATTTTTAAGTATATATTTAGTTTAAGTGGGTTTATATAAGTTGGTCTTGAGATTTGATTTTAAACCTGAGCTCAGCATGACCCAAGTTCGCCTAAATTAACAGCAGATGTGCTAGATCTCGCTAATCATTTTTAGATAAAAGCCCGCTGGGTCCGGCTCGAGCTCGGCCCATGAACATGTCTAATGGTAAATATGATAATAAACAACTTTAATTCACAACTCTAAAACTTAGAAAGAATGGCAGCCACCCTCTCCCTTTACAGCTTGTTTGGATGGGGGTTAATTAAGGTAAGGTAAAGTAAGTGTATTGAGATTACCTTGTTTGTTTTGAGGGTAAATTGAAGAGTAAGATAGGTAAGAGTATGTGAGGGTAAATATTCTCTTATTTTCTTTACACCCCAATTTGGGGTGAAGCATGGTTAAGTATTTTTTCTTACAAAATTACCCTCATTTCTTTTATTTTTCAGCCGTATATCCTGACTAATTATATTTGCTGTACCTGTTGTATGAAATCCTTCTTCTTTTTCTTTTTGTTTTTACGGTCCCTTTTTCCTTCAGTTATAATTAAAAGAAATTTTATGTCAATAAAAAATGAAAAAAAATTCCATATATTCGTAGATTCCATCCTCCTTATTTAGGTTGATGCTTAATGTAAAAAAAAAATAAAAACTAAATTAAGATTGATGGTTAATTTCATAAAATAATTAAATCAAGGTTAATATTTAATTCGAATCTTAAATTGATACCATTTTTTAAACGTTAAATCTATATTGGTGTTATTTTGCACATTAAGCTTAAATTGATGTTCCCTAAATACCGTAAACCTATTTTGGTACCTTTTACCTAGTTTAAAAGAGTAAGGATATAAAAGTAATTTGGTATTTAACCTTACCTTACTTTACTTTCAAACCAAACACAATTACATTATTTAACCTTCACTTATCTTACCTTCCATCCAAACACAACAAGTTATTTTATAAACTTCACTTACCTTACCCTACCTTACTTTAATTAACCCTCATCCAAACAAACCCTTACCGGCTGTTTTAGATCCGGCATTCTTTCTCTTTCCTTCACTCACTTCACCTCTTTTCCCGAGTGCGCAACCAGGATCTGCGGAAGCTCAGCCGAATCCCGTCATGGTGCCGCCCTGATCCATCAGCTTCTGTCTTTCTGATCTTCTCTTCGTAGCGTTGTCGTTGCCATTTACACGATTCGCTCATTCTGAACGTCAGTGACGGTGGTCAGAGATGGAAATACTAATTACGTTTGATGGATCTGGTTTTTTGTTTAAATTTTGATAGACAGACTTGCTAGTCAAATGAAAAACTGATTTTGGAATTGAAAAACAATGGCCTATACAGAATAAAACAAGGTTTTGATATTTATTTTTTTGAATAGATGAACTTTTCTGGAAAAGTTTAAACAAATAGATATGAATGATGGCTTTATTTCTTTTCCAAATAAATGAATTTCGGTAAAATAGAGATGAATGGATTCAAGTAAAAAATAGCATAGTTATTGGTCTCTCCACGTGGAGTGGTTTTAGGTCTTCTCTCTGTGAGAAGTTTTCGCTTTTTTCTTCTTTTGATCGTTTTTTGACCATAAATCTCAGACCTTACTATGGATAAAGGCAAAAGTATGATGGATGCCTACGCTAGACTTTGTTTGGCAGACGATGAGGAGATTGGAATTGAAATCGCAGAGGAACAAGTTCTTGTAGAGGAGGCACAATCGATATTCCTTGTAGTAGGGCAATTTTTAGCACCAAAACCGGTGCACTTTGAGAGTATGAAACTAACTCTGGTGTCGACATGGCAGCCTGTAAAAGGGGTTATGATCACGGAGACTGACATTGAAGGGCGCTACCTCTTCCAGTTTTATCATGAGCTCGATATGCTTATGGTTTTAAACGATGGGCCTTATACGTTTAATCAAAACGTAATTATCGTAAAAAAACTTGAACCGATGGAACAGGCGTCACAGCTTGATATGTCTGAACTTTTAATCCGGGTACAAGTGGCTGATCTCCAGGTGGGATTCCAGACAGAATCGATCTGTAAGCTTTTGGGGAATCAGATTGGACGGTTTATTGAAATGGACCCAAAGAATTTTTCTGGTGTAAGACGAAGTTATCTTCGAATAAAGGTTGTCCTAAAAATCGATTCACCTCTAAAGAGGGGACAGAAGATAAAACGTAATGGTGGATCATGGTTTTGGGTGAATTTTAGATACGAAAGGCTACTAGGTTTTTGCTTCTTTTGTGGGGTCATCGGTCACTCAGACAAGTTCTGTGCCACATTGTATGATCAGGCTGAACGGCCATCTGAGAGACATTATGGCAGTTTTCTTCGGGCTGTAATTCGTAAATCTGGTACATTAGTGGGCAGGGAGTGGCTTCGTGAAACAATGGAGGATGGGGGTGAGGGGAGCTCGATCAACATACAGTAAACTACTGAGCTTGTAATCAGCAAGGAGGCATCCCTGGGAATTTCTGTAAATTCTAAGGATGACACATCACGGAAAAAAGCAGGTTTGGTAACAAACTCAATATCCAGACAACCTCACAATGCAAAAGACACAACAGGTTCAAGTTTGAAGAAGCTTGAGTCACAAGGAATTGAACATGATCCTAAAAGACCTAGAACTGAGTTGCAGGAGATGGAAGTTGATGCCGAAAACAACTCAAAAAACAGCTATGGGGCGGGACCTGGTACATAGGCCCGCCTATCCCAATGAGTATCCTAAGTTGGAACTGTCGTGGGCTAGGCAACCCACGCACAGTTAATGTTCTTGTGGACCTGGTTAGGGTTCATAGGCCTATGGTTACTTTTTTAATGGAAACTATGATTAAAGAAGAGAAAGTGATAACAGTTTCTAAAAAACTCGGTTATAGCGGATACTTTATTGTCTACGGGCCTGGTCATGGGGGTGGTCTTGCTTTACTTTGGAAAGAGAATATTTCGGTCACCATACAATCTTCATCTCTTAATCATATTAATGCTTTTATCACTTTTCCAAACATACATGTTTGCCGTGTTACTGGATTCTATGGTTTCCTGGAAAGACAGCGGTGGAGGGCCTCTTGGGATTTGTTGCAATCCCTCAAAGACCAAGATGGTTTAGCCTGGTGCTGTATCGGGGATTTTAACGATATGCTGAGTTTGCGTGAGAAGCGAGGGGGAAGAAGTCAACCTAATTGGCTTATTGAGGGCTTTAAGGAAGCTGTAGAAACAAGTGGTTTAAGTCCAATCCATATGGACGATCATCCATTCACCTGGGAAGTCAGGCGAGGCACGGATAGATGGATTGAAGAGACTCTCGATCGTGCCCTTGTCAACACAAAGTGGAAAGAATTGTTTGCTGACTCTAGAACCCGAAACCTTGCAACCGTGTCTTCTGATCACTCGGCTATCTTTCTTGAGTGTAAAATGTGGCTTCACTGTTCCGGGATTAAACGCTTCCAATTTGAGAATGCCTAGCTTCAGGAGTCTAATTGCGCAGCAGTTGTGCACCAGGCGTGGATGTCTGAGTCTAGCAGTTCGATATCTGATAAAATTGTGACATGTGCGGAGGCTCTTAAAGGGTGGAGCTCCTTGCTGGAATCGAATTTCAAGCAATCCCTGGACATTTACAGGACTCAGATGCAAGGCTTTAAAGGAAGGAGGGATGCATATGGTATGGAGAGATATAAGCAAGTTTCACAGGCGTATTTATCAACTTTAAGAAAACAGGATGACTTTTGGAAGCAAAGAGCTAAGTTGCTCTGGATGAGGGATGGTGATGCAAATTCTCAGTATTTTTATGCATACGCATCTGACAGATGGAAAAGAAACAGGTTCTCGACATTGAAGGACTCCAACGGGATATGGCGCACAAAGTGCAGTGGGATGGACGATATACTGTCTGAATATTTCAATGGAATTTTCACCAGTACGGGCAACAATGATTTTGCTTTACTGCTATATGTTAGATCTAGGGTCTCTCCGGAGGAAAACGAATGACTGTCTCATGCGTTTTCTAGGGATGAAGTTAAAAATGCATGCTTTTCAATGCATCCGGACAAAATCCCGGGTCCTGACGGGCTCAATCCGGTCTTTTTTCAGCACTTTTGGAACATTGTGGGACATGATGTCTGTGAAGCATGCTTCGCTATTCTCCGAGATAATAGGCTCCCACCGACGCTTAACGACACTTTTATCATGCTCATTCCAAAAATCAACAAGCCTGAATTTATCTCTGATCTACGCCCGATTGCACTTTGCAATGTATTATTTAAGATTCTGTCAAAAATGTTGGCTAACCGTCTCAAGGTAATCCTCCCATCTATAATTTCTACAACTCAGAGTGCTTTTATTGCAGGAAGATCTATATCTGACAACATCATAGTGGCATATGAAACAATCCATAAGTTAAGAGGGCTAATGCAAGGGAAAAACGGAACTGCTGCTTTGAAGTTAGACATGAGTAAAGCATACGATCGTATTGAATGGGGCTTTTTGGAGAATATGCTTTTCAAGATGGGGTTTAACGGAAGATGGATACAATGGATTATGATGATGGTATCTACAGTTTCATATAAAATCGTACAGGAAGGCAGAGAGATCGGACCTATCATCCCTAAACGGGAACTGAGACAAGGAGACCCTTTATCTCCTTTCTTATTCTTAATTTGTGCTGAAGGCTTATCTGCTTTGTTATCAGCGAAGGAACAGGCTGGTTTAATTCATGGTGCTCAGGTAGCTAGAAATGCCCCAAAAATCTCTCACTTATTCTTTGCAGATGACAGCTATCTATTCTTTCGAGCCAATAAGAGAGAGGCAAGGGTGGTTCAAGACTGTTTAAGGTGCGTAAACTTCCAAAAGTCCTCGATATTTTTTAGCGGCAATTCATCAATTGAAGATCGGTCTGATGTATGCAACGAACTTGGGGTTGCGGAAGTTGAGGATATGGGATTCTATTTGGGGGGGCACCGATTGTTGTTGGAAAAAGTAAGATGCAAGCATTCAGTTTCTTAAAAGATAGAATTTGGAAGCAGATCAATAATTGGAAGGAGAAATATTTATCCCGTGCCGGGAAGGAAATTCTCATCAAATCTGTATTGCAATATATTCCAACTTATGTCATGAGCATATTCCTCATGCCTATGGAGTTCTGTAATGACATTAACAATATGCTGAATAGGTTCTGGTGGAATTCATCCTCCTCAACCTCAAATGGAATCCACTGGAAAGTATGGGATAAGCTATGTTGGCCGAAAGCTAACGGAGGATTGGGCTTCGGGGACATCAATAAATTTAATCTCGCTCTTCTAGCAAAACAAAGTTGGCGCCTTGTTACGAATCCGGATTCTCTGATAGCAAGAACTCTAAAAGCAAGGTATTTTCCTAATGTTGATTTTTTACAGGCTACCTTGGGGCACAACCCTTCCTTCGTGTGGCGCAGCATCATTGCGGGTCGAGGGATCTTGATCGACGGGTTGAGGAGGAAAATTGGCAATGGAGAATCCAGCTCTATTTGGAACAGCCCTTGGCTGCCGGACGATCTGAACCCTTTTCCAACAAGCTCGGTTGTAACGTCTTTGCCCTCAGGACTTGTTAAAGACCTTATGGATGCTCAAGGAAATTGGAATCACGAGGTTATTAACAACTTGTTTAGCCCACGAGATGTCAAACTCATTTATTCCATACCGGTCAGGCGTACGCGTATTGAAGATGGGTGGTTCTGGCCATCTGATAAATCTGGTTTTTATACAGTTAGGAGCGGATATTTTCGGGCAAGGAGACTGATACCGACGAATCAAATAAATCCGAACGGAATAAACTGGAAGCTGATATGGAATTTGAAGGTTGCCCCGAAAGTTAAGAACTGCTTATGGCGAATTTTTACCAACTGTCTGCCAACTTTGAATAATCTTACAATTCGTCATAGTTCGCTGCCTAACTGTTGTCTAGTGTGCGGAGCTTTCGGGGAAAATGAGTTTCACGTGTTCATAGGGTGTCCTCGAGCTGCTCAGGTATGGAAATTATCATTGAAAGACAATCGGGTGGATCTAGTCTCGAATTTTATCCACTGGTTTACAAATCTCCTTGGTGATGTGACAATGAATTGTAACCTTATTGCGATGATCTGTTGGCAACTTTGGAGGGCACGAAACGAAAAAGTTTGGAATGATAAATTTCGATAGCCTGAGGAAATATTTCAGACCGCCACTGTGGAATTGACGGCTTTGGGAGGCAGCGCGAAGACATCACCTAGATCAACAAAATCAATACACGGGTGCATTGTGTAAATGGAAGAAACCGGAAGCAGGTTGCTACATCTGCAATGTCGATGCAGGGGTAAATGGGTTGAATAATTTCTGCTCTTTTGGTTTCCTTATACGCGACTATCAGGGGCATTGCTTTGCGGCAAGTATGGGTTACCTTGCTGAGATAACGGATCCACCTTTGGCTGAGGCAATGGCAATCCGCGAAGCGTTATCATGGATCAAGAACTATAACTTAAGTCATGTTGAAGTTCAGTCCGACTGTCTGATGGTGGTACGGGCTATCCAGATCCAAAAATGTCAATTATCTTATTTATCTGATGTGATACGTGAGTGTTGTGATTTGTTACGAGATTTGAACTCATGTTCGATCTCTTTTATTAAACGATCAGTGAATTTAGCAGTCCATAGCCTAGGTAAAGCTGTTACTTCTAGTTCTGTTCGTGGTGAGTGGGCTTGTCCACCACCGTTTATTATTGATGTGGTATCTTCTGATTTAAGTTAATAAAAGTCACTTTTTGATTAAAAAAACAACTTTAATTCTAGAAATTTTTTATTTTGAGGTCATTATACAGCTAAATTTGAAAAAATAAAAATTTTACCAACCACAAATTACGATCCGGAAAAATGTGAAACCACAAAATTTTATTGGAAATTAACTAAATTTTATTATTTCATAGCTTAAAAAAATATAAAAGCAGTAAATATTCTCATAGTTTAGAAAAGCAGTAAATATTCCCATCTGGACAACAAAGTCAATCAAAAACGCCATAGGATAGGGAACTCCATAGCCGGTGGCCGGCCACCATTCTACGATGATTAATTTCAACTTCAACTTCTTAAAAAATTTGTCCACGTGTACGGTGTAGATTACTTCCAATTTCCAAATAACCCCCTCATTAATACAAGGTAAATTACACCCACAGTACTGAATTTTACCTATTTTAATATTACGGTAGTTGAATTTAATTTTTAACGATATGACTACTGAAGTTTACACTTTTTAATACTGGTGAACACTCAACTTTAACAAACTCCTCAAATAACTATTAAGGACCTCAAAATGAAAATATTCAAGAACGAAAGTTATTCATAACGACATTTGCTATGAAAACACATTTTTTATTTTCTAAAATCAAGTTTTTGAAGCTCTATTAATTCACTATCTTCTAACTAAACGAGACCTAAATGACATCAAAACGAAAAATTTCAAGAATTAAAGTTCCTTAGAATATCATTAACTCTTTGAATTTTTTAGTTTGAAGCCGTCAACGGTCGTTTTAAGGGGTTGAGTGCCACCGGTTTAAAATGTGTAAAGTTTAATATCCATACTGTTAAGAACCCATGGATGTAATTTACTCCTAACGTTTTGGGTTAGAAGTAATTTTACCTATAACATCTAAAATGATGCAATTTTACCAATAATTTTACCTCTAATATTGGAAGGCAAGAGCAATTTTACCCATAATATTGATAAATTTGGTCAAATTGTCTTATCGGTCATGAATCTTGCCATCTACACTTCAAATGTGCATTATTTTATCAATAACAAAGTAATGGTACTTTGTGAAAAACAAAATAACCATAGAAGGCACCTTGTTTTGATATGTAATTAAAGAGTATAGTAAGTGAGGGCAGATGAAGTGAAGTGAATTTTGGTTAATTTTCTTTACACTCCAAATAGGAGGGGAATCATGATTGGGATCTTTTTCTTTCAAAATTACCATTGATCTTCTATTTTATTTATACAAATGAAATGATATGAGAGTAATTTTATATAGGATAAATTTCAAATAAAATCCCTGTGTTTTCACTAATTTTCAGGTAAAGGACTGTGATTTACTTTTTTTCAAAGTAAGGACTGAGGTTTTCAATTTTAGCAAAATAAGAACTTTTTCGATTGATACTATTAAAATCACCCTTTACGATTTCAAAAATGACATATTTTAAGAACTACTAATATTCTAAGCAACTTTAATTCTTCAACTTTTTTATTTTGAGATTATTTAGATGATATTTGGTAAAGAGAGAGAAAGTTCCAACAACGATGATTTCCGAAAATCGAAAATGCAGTTCCATAGTAAATATGACATTGAACAACTTTAATTCTTGAAAATTTTTATTTTCACGTCGTTAAAGATGGTTTTAATAGCATTAATCCAAAAGGTCCTTGTTTTCTTAAAAGTGTGAAACCTCAATCCTCGTTTTGACAAAAAGTAAACCATAGTCTTTTATCTAAAAATTAGTGAAACTACATGGGTTTTATTTGAAATTTACCCTTTTATATATAATAATATTATTAAGCTATTACTTACCTTACTTTCCATCCAACACAACAAGTTATTTTATACACCTCACTTACTTCACCTTACATTATCTTATTTTAATTACACTTCATCCAAATATGGCCTAAAATTTCACTCTATTTCATAAACAAACAACACATAAATGACTTTAAAACGAAAATTTTCAAGAATTAAAGTTTTTTTAGAATATCATTAACTCTTTGAATTTTTTATTTTGAAGCCGTCAACGGTCGTTTTGAGGCGTTAAGTGCTACTAATGTTAAAAAGTATACTATAAAACTTAGTAGGCTTAATACATCATTTGCCCCCTGAACTTGTCCAAGATGGTTGATTGGCTCCCTGAACTCTCAAAGTGTCTCGATAGCCCCATGAACTTACATAAAATGTTCAGTTAGCCCCCTGAACTTGCGTAAAATATAATCAATTAATTATTCGGTCGTAAAAAAGTAAGTCAAATACGGAAGATATGTTACACGTGCCTTAGAATGTTATTACATACTTCACAAAATAAATTAAAACATGTTAAAAAAGAATTTCTTACTTATTCAACTATAAAACATTTTCTTCTCTAATATTATAATCACATACCCCAATCTTGGTCGTTTTACTTTTTAAGATGCGTGCAACATATCTTCCGCATTTAACTTACCTTTTTACAACCAAGTAATTAATTGATTACATTTTATGCAAGTTCAAGGGGCTAACTAAACATTTTATACAAGTTCAGGGGGCTATCGAGACACTTTGAAAGTTCAGGGGACCAATCAACTATTTTGGATAAATTCAGAAAGCAAATAATGTATTAAGTCAAACTTAGTATGTATACTGTTAAGAATCGAAGTTCAGTGTAGCCATCCCTTGAAAAAATATAAAAGCAGTAAATATTCCCATCTCGACAACAAAGTCAACCCAACACCATAGGATAGGGAACACCATAGCCGGTGGCCGCCGGCCACCATTCTACGACGATTAATTTCAACTTCAACTTCATAAAAAATCTCCACGTGTACGGCCTAGATCACTTCCAAATAACCCCCCTCATTAATACACACCCAACTACTATTAAACAGGTGGAAAAAGACGACAGCGTATTCATTTAATGAGGCAACAATCAACGTTAAACCGATCAACACCTAACAAACTGTCAAATCACAATCTACTCCTACACATCGGATAAATTACACTCATGGCTACTCAATTTTATCCATTTTAAACATTATAACCACTGAACTTCAATTCTTAACAATATGATCACTGAACTTTACACTTTTTAATACCGGTGGTCACTCAACTTTAACCAAGTCCTCAAAATAACTGTTAACGACCTTAAAATGAAAATATTCAAAAATTAAGAGTATCTACAACAGTCTCTTAAGTTGACTCTTAAGTTAAAATTTGAAGAGTGAGAATGAAAAATCAGCTCCAACAGCTTCTTAGTTGCTCCTCAAATCACTAAGAGCCTCTCCATCCTCTTTATTAATAGAGAGCGTCTCTACAACTCTTAGTGCATCTTAATTCATTTTTTATTAATAATTTATTATTAAAGAGTCTCTCTCGTCACACTATTAGTAAATATAACAAAATTAATAATTTTAATGATAAAATAATAAATAAGGAGTGAATTCAATGAGTATTGTTGGAGATAAAATGTCTTAGTCACTCTTAAATCACTAAGAGTCAATTATTTATATTATTTTTAGAGAGTGCACTAAGAGTCTCTTGGAGATGCTCTGAAGTTCTTCAGAACGAGATTTACCATAAAACCACATTTTTTATTTTCTAAAATCACACTTTTTGGAACTTTCTCTCTAAAAATTCACTCTCTTTCCTAACAAAACAACACCTAAATGATCTAAAAACAAAAATTTTCAAGAATTAAATTTCTTAGAATATCATTAACTTTTCGAATTTTTTATTTTCAGACCGTCAGTGTTCGTTTTGATGCATTAAGTGGCTGTCAGTGTGAAAAATGTAAAATTCAGTGGCTATACTGTTAAGAACTGAACTTCAGTGGCCATAATGTTAAATGGGTAAAGTTCCGTGGCTATGGGTGTAATTTACCCCCTAAACATCACTTTCAAATCGAACGGTTGAGAACTCTTCAACTTGTTCGATGTTTAACATGCTTCTCTTTTGCTTATTTATAAATGCTCTTTTTCACCTACATTTTTTTTTATTTAGAGCCTGCTGCGATCCGAAACCCGATATATCGGCCGAAATATTGGCGAAACCCGAAATATGGTGGTTTTCTGTTTTCTCGTTGATCAGACAAGGAAAGTTCGGAGGAGTAAGCCGGCGGCGGGAACTTGTTCAAGGTGCGGCGGTGGAGCTAGTGTCGCCGATATGAAAACTTGTACACGATTTTGTTATGTCCCGTTTTATTGGAAGTCTTGGAAAGCTATTATGTGTACTTTTTGTGGAGCTATTCTGAGATCTTACACTTAATTTTCTTTTATTTTTTCTAATTTTGGCTTGTAGGTAGAATTTAATTATCATAATAATAATGTTTCGGGTTAATTCCAGATAAAACTCTTGTGGTTACACTGATTTATAGATAAAGAATTGTAGTTTTTTCTGTTGTGAAACGAGGATCGTGCAATTTGGGTTAAACCCTTAACGGGCGGTGGAAACTACCAAGATCGAGTATGGTAGAGGCGGAGAGAATTTCTGATAGAACGGTGAAATGCGTAGAGATAACAGCAACAATGAAAGAACTCTACTGGACCAACACTTACACTGATAGACGAAAGCTAGGGGAGCAAATGAGATTAGATACCCAGTAGTTCTAGCCGTAAAATTTGACCGTTAACCATGCCCGTCCTTGAGTTTGGGCAGGAGGGACGCCTGCCCAGGGTCCAAGGATGAGAATGAGCCCAATTATAATAATATATTAGTACTTATTAAATTATACTTGATTAAATTAAAAAAAAAATTATACTTGATTAAAAACGTTGGCATCACTTATTAAGTAGTCTTTGTAAATTTCCTAATTTATCTCGAATTCTTTCCAAATTTTCTAATAAAAACTTTGGGCATCAATTCCCTAATATTTCTCAAAGTATTTCTATAATTATCTTTCCACCTATCAATCCGAATAAAAATTTATAATTTATCTCACCATTTTTTACTCAAATTCTAATATTAAAGAATATTAAACAGTAATATTATCTTACTCCTCAGTTCATCTTCAATACACTAGCTATATAATCAATTTTGTTTTCTAATCACCTCACTTTGAAACTTTCAATTACTAGTAGCCTTTTTTGTTGTCTTTGAGAAACTCTATGGACTCGTTTGGTTCGCGGAATAGAGGGGGAATAGAATAACTATTCCTAAAGAATAGCTATTCCCACATTTGGTTGAATTTTTCGGATGAAATAGCTCTTCCATGGAATCCATATTCTTTGTTTACATGGAATAACTATTCTTCAATTTAGCCAAGGAATAGCCTATTCCTAATATTGTATTTTGTAATTTACAAAATTATCCTCCATTAAATCCCCAATATTCTCTCTATCCAATTTCTCAAATCCTATAAATTTTGGCGAATCCATAATTTATATCATAAAAAACGTGAAAAATGAAAAATTAAGGAAAACGTTAAAAAATATAAAAATACACAAAATATGAAACACGAAAAACGCAAAAACGTTACAAACAAGAGAATATGAAAAAACATGAAACACGTGAACAAATGCAAAAAAAAAAACACAATAACGTGAACAACACGAAAACATGACAAAATGCAAAAAAAAAAAAAAAAACGAAAATGTGAACAAGCACGAAAATAAGAAAACTTGGAAAACACGAAAAAATGCAAAAAAAAAAAAAGAGATTAGATACCTAGTAGTTCTAGCCGTAAAATTTGACCGTTAACCATGCCCGTCCTTGAGCTTGGGCAGGAGGGACGCCTGCCCAGGGCCCAAGGATGAAAATGAGCCCAATTATAATAACATGTTAGTACTTATTAAATTAAAAAAATTTATACTTGATTAAAAACGCTGGCATCAGTTATTAAGTAGTTTTTGTAAATTTCCTAATTTATCTCGAATTCTTTCCAAATTTTCTAATAAAAACTTTGGGCATCAATTCCCTAATATTTCTCAAAGTATTTCTATAATTATCTTTCCACCTATCAATCCGAACAAAAATTTATAATTTATCTCACTATTTTTTAATCAAATTCTAATCCCAAAGAATATTAAACAGTAATATTATTTTATATCCTCAGTTCATCTTCAATACACTAGCTATATAATCAATTTTGTTTTCTAATCACCTCACTTTGAAACTTTCAATTACTAGTAGCCTTTCTTGTTGTCTTTGAGAAACTCTATGGACTCGTTTGGTTCGCGGAATAGAATAACTATTCCTAAAGAATAGCTATTCCCACATTTGGTTGAATTTTTCGAATGAAATAGCTCTTCCATGGAATCCATATTCTTTGTTTACATGGAATAACTATTCTTCAATTTAGCCAAGGAATAGCCTATTCCTAATATTGTATTTTGTAATTTACAAAATTATCCTTCATTAAATCCCCAATATTCTCTCTATCCAATTTCTCAAATCATATAAATTTTGGCGAATCCATAATTTATATCATAAAAAACGTGAAAAATGGAAAATTAAGGAAAACGTTAAAAAATATAAAAATACACAAAATATGAAACACGAAAAACGCGAAAACGTTGCAAACAAGAGAATATGAAAAAACGTGAAACACGTGAACAAATGCAAAAAAAACACAATAACGTGAACAACACGAAAACATGACAAAATGCAAAAAAAAAAACGAAAATGTGAACAAGCACGAAAATAAGAAAACTTGGAAAACACGAAAAAATGCAAAAAAAAAAAATGAAAATATGAAAAAACGTTATAAACGCATTTTTCACATTTGCGTGTCTTAACGTTTTTTTCACGTTTTCACGTTTTCGTGTTTTTGGTTTTTTATATTTTTTGCTTTTTTTTTCACATTTTTGTGTTTTCCACCCTTTTCCTGTTTTTAATATTTTTTACTTTTCGTGATTTTGAATTTTAGTATTTTTTTTGTTCACATTGTAGTGTTTTTAACAAATTTTCACGTTTTTTTTGCGTTTTTCGTGTTTTCGTGTTTTTTACATCTTCGCGTTTTCCGTTTCACCTTTTTTTTTATGCTTTGTGTTTTTTTCATTTTCTTATTTTCATGGGTTTTTTCTATATTTTTTTTTCTATTTTTGCGTTTTCATAGCTTTCCACGTCTCCACATTGTTTTTGCGTTTTACCGTTTGCACATTTTTTTTTGTGTTTTTGTATGTTTTGCGTATTTTTTTGTGTTAACAAGTTTATATTTTTTCGCGTTTTAACCATTTTCCACTTTTATTTCGTTTTTTTCTTTTGTTTTTGTGTTTTTAATTTGCGCTTTTACATTTTGTGGTTAATGTTTTCCACCTCTTTTTTTCGTGTTTTTACAATTTTTTCATTTTTCTATTGTTCGTGTTTTTTTTCCGTGTTTCATATTTCATATTTTTTTGTTTGTTATATATTTTTAAAATAATATATATTAAATTTTTGAACAGTTTGTAATAATAATTACAATTTTAAAAGAAATAAGAAATTACATTTGAGAGTATATTGTCTTTTGAATAAATTTTTTGTCTATTCCGTCCTATCTTATTCCACCAACCAAACATAGAAATAGTTATTCCTAAAGAATTTCTATTCCATTTCTCGATGTTCTATTCCTTTGGAATAGCAATTCTATTCTATTTCATTCTATTCCGCGAACCAAACGGCACCTATCAGATTCTAATTTACTCGGTCTTCAAAGAACATTTGGAAAAAATGAACAAAATCTTTAAATTTCAAGAACTTAGACGCTAAATCGTTAAATGATGTGATTTTCAGATTTGGTTTTTCATTTTTCTATTATCATGTTTTGTGTCGTAGAGAGCATAAAATCTATTAGAACTATTTCATAATTTATTAAATTTAAAAAATTTACATCTAGAAATGCTCATAGACATCATTTTATATAAGATATTGGTACTTAAAGTAATATAAAATATATGTATCCTTATAAAAAAAATAATAATAATAAAATGTATTTATCAGATATTTTGTTAAATGTAACAAGAAAAAGTGTCATTTTTAAAAGTAATCTTCTTTTATACAATTTACTTTTCTATTTGTTTTTTTTATTTCAATTTATTTATTAGAACCCCATTTTTGGTAATTCACTCCTGGGCCTCTAAAATCTCAGGATCGGTCCTGCCGTTAACGGTTTCAAAATGAAAAGTTTCGAGAAGTTAATGATATTTTTAGCAAGTTTAATACTTCGCTCTTTTTTTATTATTTTGAGATCATTTATGTGTTGTTTGGTGAGAAGAGAGTTAATATTTAAAGAGAGAAAACACGATGCTTTTGAAAAATAAAAAATATGGTTCGATAGTAAATATGATACTAAATAATAATTTTTGAAATTTTAATTTTGATATCTTTAACAATCAAATTTAGTAATGTTAACCTAAAAGTTCTCGATTTGTTGTAAATATCGACAAGCACCGTACTTGTTTTGCAACAAAAAAAACTACAATTTTTCATTTGCAAATTAATGTAACCACGTAGTTTTTTTAAAATTAATCATAATATTTATATATAATTAACTAATCTTGTATGAAATATGAATCTCAATTTTTTTTTCTTTTTTTGAAGACAAACTAGTAAAGGATTTATATATGAAGGATCGTTATCAGTGGCCATCACAGAACATAAAAAATCCGATTCTGAGTGCCAGAAAGTAGGCGTAACCAAAGACAAGGCCTCACAAGCTAACCTATGAGCCGCTTGGTTGGCAGACCTTTTAACAAAAACAACTGAAACATTCACTATACATTGAATTAACTGACAATATTCCCTAATTACCATACCAAATTCTGATATATCGATCTGATCCGAAAAGCACGCATCGACAACCTCTTTAGCGTCCAATTCCAAGATGATCCCCTCCCACCCCTGCTGCTGAACCAGACGCAGAGCCTTCAGTAGACCGACTGCCTCAGCCATCCGCGGGAGGACCATTCCTTGAACAGCCTACGCAGATGCAAAAATAAACTCACATGTGTCATTCCTTACCACACCCCCAATCCCAAATTTAGAAAGTCCACCCCCGAACAGAGGCATCAATGTTGAACTTCAATTTTCCAGCCAGCAGAGGACGCCATACACCGGGTCTGCACACCGGAACCTGGGCACTTTCATGACCGGTTGCAGCAGTAAAGGAAATGAAAAAATTCCTGCACAAACCCGCCACAATACGAGGAGGAACAGAAGAATTTTCCCAAATACCAGCATTCCGCTGACTCCGCTGACTCCGCAGCTCCCAAATTCCCAGACAAAAAGAATAACATTCCTGATCCTCCCTAGCTTCCAAAAAGTTTTCAAACCATTCAATAAAATAGTCACTCGTCTCAATATGTGAATCAACGTCCATTTCAATCCAAAAACATCTCGCATATTCACAATCCATGAACAAGTGAACCGTATGCATCTTAATTTTTTTTCTTAATTGAGTCTGTGTCATTTTTTTATATATCTAATGGAATATTTTTTTTTAGGTTTTTTTAAAAGGATGTGTTCGAACTCAATTATTTTATAAAAACTGTAAATGAGATATTAATTTTTTTATGTAAAAATACTTAAAAAAATATCAATTATTAGCATCTATAAATCATAATAAACACCCTTTCCGTGAATTTTAAATTCGTCACTATCTATAAGTTTTCACTTTTAATTTCAGAAGTGTACTAACGAAACTATGTTATTTAATTGAATATTGAATATAAGCTTCAATAGTAATTAAAAAAAAGGGTTAATACACATATTTGCTCCTATGTTTTCGCGGAAAAACAGATTTGTCCTTAAATCAAATAAACCCACAAAACTATCTCTGAATTTTTCACAAACCTACAATTATACCCTAATCTAACAGAGCTGTTAAACGACATTCACATCAAACCTGCTTGTCTCCAGAAAAACTTCAGAAAAGAACAACCAATCACAAACAGAAAAAATATGCACATTCAATTTCGATTAAAAGCAAGTTAGAAGAACAGATTGCTCAAAATTCATTTTCAGAAGGTTTGATGTCATCGCCGTTTAGCAGCTCTGTTAGATTAGGGTATAATTGCAGGTTTATGGAAAATTCAGGGATAGTTTTATGTGTTTATTTGATTTAAAGGTAAATCTGTTTTTCTGCGAAAACACGTGGGCAAATATGTGTATCAACCCAAAAAATATAGAACTGTTTACCAAACAGGACCAACAACTAACAGCTATTTGTCATACAGACGGAAATATCAGACCGACCTTAGTACAATTTACCGACGAATTAATGGCTGCTATTCGTATGAATCATTAAAAGTGTAATGATGAAGGATATTAATGGGGTAGACAGGGATAATAGCAAAGAGTAAAGGCTAGCAGAGGGGCTGCAGGTAGGTAAGTTTAGTAAATGGTTTAAAATTATAAGTTCTAAATGAAGCATACATACATACATGGTCATATTTCAAAGTTGCATTAACTTATTTTAGGAGAAGTTTGTACCTTTTTTACTAAGAAAAATTGACATCATGAAAAGCATTAATTAAAGGAGTGGACATATGTAATTAAAAGCATGCTTTATGGTTGCTTAATAGTATCTTTATAGGTAGTAGCGGAGTCGGAAATTTAGATTTGGGGAGCTAATTTTAGCCGTGTGGTGGAGGGTAAATTTTCAAAATCCAGCCCGTGAGGGTTGGACAAAATTTGTTTAGCCTCCAACGCGTTGAAACACCGTCGTTTTGGTGTATTCGCTAAAACATTAAAAGTGTCAAACATGAAAAGAGTAAACATATTTAATTTTCTATTAGTTCAATACTAGTTTCTAAAAAAGTATAACATTTTTACATTTTAAGTAAAAGCATGCATCTTTAACCATCCAATCTACCTTTAAACATTGAAATAATACTACATAGAGTCTATATACACTAATATTAGGAAGAGGGGCTACGAAGGGCAAAACCATCGGTACTCAATGGTGTAGCTGGTGGCTGTGGGACTCCGCCCTCCCCTCTCCCCCTCTCGAGTCATGGGTTGGCTCTGCCCCTGTTTATAGGGTTAATCATAAATTTGGCCCATTTTGAAAGCTCATTTACATATTAAGTCTTGTTGTCCAACATCTTACAAATCTAGACGCTTTTACTACACTTGCACAAAAATACCATCATCTTCCTCATTTCTTTCTTCTATTTCAGAGAGCAGCTCCGGCTTCCATAGCTTCCTCCCTTTTCGGTCTCCCTTTCTCTCTTCTTTTCTCTGCCAAATCCGAATAGCTAATCTTTCCTTCGTGATCGTCACTTCTCTTCTCGTTTCTTTTCCCCAATTTCGTTGAACTTCAAGACTTAAATCGGAGAAACTCCTCCATGGCTGATCTGTTCTTTTTGGTTTAGATCTGTCGATCTCTAGTCGATGATGGAGGTTTGCAGTTCCGACGACCTACATTTTCAATAAATTCTCGTAATACTTCACTTTTTTTTTGCAACCGAGTAATCAATTGATTACATTTTGTGCAAGTTCAGGGGGCTAACTGAACATTTCATGCAAGTTGAGGGGGTTATCGAGACACTTAGAAAGTTCAGGGGGACAATCGAGTTTTTTGGACAAGTTCAGGGAGGCAAATTATGTATTAAGCCTTATAGTTTTATTTTAATCATTTTATAACATGGGGAATATTTTCTGACATACTCCTAGAAAATATCCCTAACACGTGGAGCTATATCTTCCTTTCGATCTGGATAACTTACAAGGAAAGGAAGATAACTATTCGATCAGAATCAAGTAATATCCCTTGAAGATGCTTATTGTATTATCTGACCACATGGATCAATATCCACCGTTCGGTCCAACAATAGTACAATGAAAGAATGAGAGCTCTTGGATCTTGTGATGCGGTTAGACAAAAGACATATGCCACATGATGAAGCTCATCACCTGATGTCATAATTGTCTAGTATCCTCCTAACTAATCGGAGGACGATGTTTTTCTGATGACTCACTTGGACACACATTTTCCAAGCTTATAATAACTGTCCTTGAGTTTAATATATATAGAAAAAGTGAGGCACCCTAAAGAGGTATGTATTATCACGTCACTAATATTCTCATTGCCTTTAACCCTTTTAAAACCTTCGTTGACTTTAGCATCAGAGCGATTTCGTCGGACTTTGGCCCCTCTCCGACGTATTGTTACTCTCTTTCAGGTTACTAAAAGGCAACACATGTTGAATGACATCAATTGGTGTGGTGAGCGTGAATCGAACACAAACTCCCAACAAGAAATGAATCTGATTACTAATAGAATCTATGGATCTACAACCGGTCGAGCTCCACCGTGGATTATTCAGGAGGAACGGGTAGTGACATCTCAAGCAGATTCTCTACAGGTCTCTCACGACTGACGCTACCATGAACCTCTGGATCCTCAGCACCAGCGGTTCCTTGATGAGATTACCCGATAGTTCAACTTCAATTTCACTCACATTCAGAGAGATATGGATGGAAAGGAGTGCGGAGCATGTGGCGAAGATGGCGGGGATGAAAGAGAAGCTACACCTAGCAGAGCAAGCCATCCGATAAGGTCACTATGAGAATACTTATGCAACTGGGCATCATTCTCTGAGATATTTACATATTGCCTACGACTAATGGCTAAATTTTGACGGAGTGGGGAGTCGAACCTCAAACCTGTCAAGCAGAGGTTCAATGCCTTTCCACTCGGACCAACCTCATTGGCATAAGTAAATGGGTGTTGCTATTTACCGTCGTCATATTACTAATTACCACCCTCTATTGGATTTTCCCTTTTCATATTTTTCTTTCAAAAAATGTTAATTGGTTCTCTCTTCCGATCAAAACTGAAATTATAAAAATAATTGATGCATGACAATCCGAGAACCTCGGAAATGGATGATTACGAGTCGAAAACATTGACGAGGTATTAATTTCGAAAAATTTATGTTAATTGGTCGAAAAATGCCTGGCAGTCACTGAAACCGCCTGGCCATTGGCCAGGCCGTTTTCTTGACCGCCTGGCCTATTGCTAGTCATTTTTTCAAACTACCTGCGATAAAAAAAACGTAAATTTTTCGAAATTGGTATCTCGTCTAATGTTTTCGACACGTAATCATCCATTTTCGGGGTTCTCGGGTTGTCACACATCAATTATTTTCATAATTTCAGTTTTGATTGGAAGAGAGAACCAATTAACAATTTTTAAAAGGAAAATATGAAAAGGGTAAATATGTCAATATGGGGATGGTAGTGAGTAACTAGGTGACAGTAAATAGTAATCCACTAAATTTATTAATAGAAGATAATCTGTTGATTATTTCTTAAGCCTAACACGACATATATACAAATATACAAGAGTAATTTTAGGAGCTAATCTAGGAAACAAGAGTAATTTTAGGAGCTAATCTAGGAGTAATTTTAGAAGCTAATCTAGGAAACAAATCAACCTACTAATTACAAATAACTCTACAACAATATTTCCTAAAACAGAATAATAACCATTTGGTTATTCTAACACTCCCCCTCAGTCAAAGCAGGAGAAGGACGAATGCATAGACTGTTTCGAAAATCCTCAAACAGAACTTGGGGAAGGCCTTTGGTAAAGATGTCAGCTATTTGATAACGTGAAGGAACATGCAAAACACGTACCTCGCCCTTAGCAACCTTTTCACGAACAAAATGTATATCCATCTCAATGTGCTTGGTTCGCTGATGTTGAACAGGATTGCCCGATAGGTAAATCGCACTGATGTTATCACAATATACCAATGTGGCCTTTTGGATAGGACAATGAAGCTTAAGTAAAAGATTACGTAGCCAACATGGCTCAGAAACAACATTAGCAACCCCTCTATATTCAGCCTCGGCGCTGGACCGGGAAAGAGTTGCTTGGCGTTTAGCAGACCAAGAGATAAGATTGTCCCCAAGAAATACGCAATAACCCGAGGTTGACTATCTAGTGTCCGGACAGCCGCCCCAATCAGCGTCGGTATAGGCCAAAAGAGTGGATGTGGAGCTCGGAAAAAGATGAAGACCATAAGAAATAGAACCCTGAACATACCGAATAATACGCTTGAGAGCGTGCATGTGGACCTCCCTCGGATCATGCATGAACAAACATACCTGCTGAACAGCATAAGTGATATCGGGTCAAGTAAAAGTCAGAGACTGAAGAGCTCCGGCAAGACTCCGGTATTGGGAAGGATCGACATATGGTGGACTGTCAGTAGCAGAAAGCTTGGACTTAGTATCCACAGGCGTGAAGGAAGGTATACAAGACGACATTCATGCATGCTCAATAATTTCTTTGGCATATTTCTTTTGAGATAAAAACAAACCACCGGAATTACTAGTAACCGCAATACCAAGAAAATAGCTCAAGGGACCCAAATCCTTCATAGCAAATTCGAAGCTAAGAGTAGAAATAATGTGCTTACGAAGAGCATCAGAGGAAGCTGTGAGGATGATGTCATCGACATATAACAACATATAAGCAATATGTGACTCATGATGATAAATGAAGAGGGAGTGATCCGAAGTACTATGAATAAATCCAAGAGTACACACAAAATCTGCAAATCGCTTGTACCAAGCACGAGGGGCTTGTTTGAGGCCATACAAGGATTTCTTCAACAGACATACATGATTTGGCTTGTCAGAATCCTGATAACCAACCGGTTGATGCATATACACAGTTTCTTTCAATTCACCATGTAAGAAAGCATTCTTGACATCCAATTGATGGATATCCCAATGCTTGGAGAGAGCCAAACTGAACAGTATGAATAGTTGCGGGTTTTACAACTGGACTAAATGTTTCACCACAATCAACGCCCACTTGCTGAGTTTTCCCATCACCTACAAGACGGGCTTTATGCCTCTCAAAAGAGCCATCAGAATGTTCTTTATGAGCAAAAACCCACAAAGAACGAATAACATTAACATCAGGTGGACGAGGCACCAACACCCACGTCTTATTTTTAATAAGAGCATTAAATTCATCATCCATAGCAGTTTTCCAGTTTCGATCATGAAGAGCAGACACAGGGTTACGAGGCAAAGGAGACCTAGACACGACGGTATTTATGTTAAATTGACTCTTGGGTTTAAAAATCCCACGTTGACTCCTAGTAACAGGACGGGAAGACATATTGGGAAGAGGAGGTAATGGTGGTGGAGTTGGGATCGGTGAAGGAAGTAGAGGTGGGTTGTTTGTATGATGGGAAGGAGAGGCCGAGATATCAGATGGGGTCAGATTTGGGCTAGGCAAGGATGGTTCCGATGGACCAACGTCATGGGTCGGGTGGAGGACCGATAGGTCGGGTGAGAGAGGGCCGGATAACAGTGGCTGCCCGCGGCTAATAGGAGGGTTGTTTTGGGTTTGGGTTGGGGTAGAAACCGGCAGGGTGTCAAGAGGAGGCCCATTAGTGAGATGAAATTGCACATAGGGTGTAAGTCCATGATCCAAAAAATCATAACTAGACACAGTGGGTGGAGGAGGAATAGTGGCGAAAGGAAATTGAGTTTCATCAAAGATCACATGACGACATACTATGATTTTCTTAGACTCCATATCATAAAATTTATACCCCCAGTGATGAGACGGATAGCCTAAAAAGACATAAGGAGTGGACCTAGCTTGGAGTTTGTGAATTGTGGTGGATGGAAATAAAGGATAATATAAACACCCAAAGACTCTCAAATGGGAATACACAGGATCGGTCCTATAGAGCACACATAATGGGGATTGGAATTCTAAATTTTTAGTTGGACGAATATTGAGAAGATAAGTGGCTATTTGAAGTGCATGATGCCAAAAATATGATGGGATGGAAGCATGAACTAAAAGTGTGCGGATAATATTATTGATGCTACGAAGTTTTCTCTCGGATTTCCCATTTTGAGACGAAGTATGAGGACACGAGAAACGAAAAGAAATTCCATTAGCATTACAAAAATCCCAAAAAGCTTTATTATCAAACTCCCTCCCATTGTCACATTGGATATTTTTAATTTCCCTTTCAAATTGAGTACGGATTAGTGCTCGAAATTGTAAAAAGATAGAGAAAACATCTAACTTTTTATGCAAGGAAAATGTCCACACAAAATTAGAAAAATCATCCAAAAAAACAATGTAATACCGATGCCCTATTGAACTTAAAATAGGAGACGTCCATAAATCGCAATGAACAATATCAAACGGCAAAGAAGTTTTATTATTGGATGAAATAAATGACAACTTAATATGTTTTCCAAGAGGACAAGACCGACAAATTGAACTACTACGAAGAGAATTACATTCAATAAATTTATTTTGTCTAAGAGCATCTAACACCGGAAAGTCGGGATGTCCTAAGCGGTCATGCCATAAGAATGGCGCTAAAACAGCAAAACTAGAAGGAGGACTTGGCGGGAAGGTGGCTTTGGTAGTGACGCGATAAAGGTCGCCTTGACTCTCACATCTCATTATACGCCGGCCCGTCTGAAAATCCTTCACAGAAAATCCAAACGGGTCAAATTCGACAGATACTGAATTGTCAGAAGTAAACTTACAGACAGAGACTAAATTTTTTAATAATATGTGGAGCATATAAAACATTTCTCAAGGCTAATGGTTGATGTGGGTGAGTTAAGTTTGTGTGCCTTAGTCCATGAATCGGAATTGAATGTCCATTACCAACAATTATGCCATGATTATTGCTCATATTAAAAATAGACGAGAGTTTACCCTTATCAGACGTCATATGTGAAGTAGCGCCTGTGTCCATGTACCATGGATTTTCCGGAGGATTGAGGCTCAGAGTGTACAAAGCAGATTCAATATCTGTAGGCTCGGAATCGGTAGCAGTATGAAAGGCCTGTTGTGGGTGGGGGCCTAACAACCCTGCATTCTGGGTCGGAGGAGGACCTATGTAATTACCAGTGGGCCGAGCCCATGACTGAGATGGATATGGACATGGAGGGGCCTGCTAAGGAACCCAAGACCAAGAGCCCTGTTGTGAACCTCACCAGGACGGCTGCTGCCACTGATTTGTCGAACCACCATTGCCCGACCGGTTCACCGGATTATTTCCACGGCCACCGCCATTGCTGCCACCACGAGAATTATTATTATTATTCCAGCGCCCCTTTTTCTTATTTTGTCCCTGATTGCCTCCTTGAACCGGACGAGATTGTTGCTGCATATACCCAAACGGAGGAAAAAAGGGAGAAGATCCCGCCGCCACCAAAACAGTCTCCGCCAAGGCAGTAGCGGCCTTCTTCGCTAAACCGGCCTCCTCCAATATAACCATCGATCGAGCCTGATTAAATAAAGGAAGAGGATCCTTTTGTCGAATAATAGTGTTGATACTATTATATGCTTCAGTGAGACCCGAAACCATCTGAAGAACAAGTCGGTCATTCGACACCGGGGAATCCACATTACGGAGTTGATCCGATAATTCCTTTAGACGTTGACAATAAGCAGTGGCGGAAGAAAAATCCTTCATAAGAGTATGAGAAAACTCTTGTTCAATTGAAACTGCACGGGAATGCTTATTGTCCTAAAAGATGTCATGTAAATGATGCCACGCCTCCATGGCGGTAACATCCGGCTCAATTATCGTCTCTAATAGATCATGAGTAATGGTGCCATAAATCCACCCAAGAACCGTGGCATCTAAGGTTTCCCACTGATCTTTGGCAGCCTCATCGGAGGGAGAGGCAACGGCTTTACCATTCGGAATGATATGGTGGATAACTTTGTGGGATTTGGCAAAAACTTTAAAGAGTTCCGCCCAAGTAGAATATTGAACCTTCTCCATGTTGAAACACCTTTCCACATGATTTTCATTTGACAAAATTATTTAAGTTAATCCATGATTAAGGAACAATTAAATTTAAGTGCTTTGATTTAATTGTACTAATATGTTTGTTCAATGTTGAGTATAAATATAAATACAAATGGAAATAAAAAGTAAGACAGGACGAAGTCAGCATGAGAATACAACACAAGCTGAAGTGTAACTCAGCGTGATAGATGATCTTCAGAACAGAAGCTTAAAGATCAAACAAATCAACGAAGCTGAGTGGAACGCAACTCAGTATCAAAAGTAGAGAAGTCTTCTTGAGAACTATGTCTTGCAGAATGAAGCTGACTATGGAAGCTGGGTAAAAGAGAACTCAGTATTTGTATTAGCAAACTATCGAAGACAACGGCTATCAAAGACAAGCTGAGTGATCTTCAGGACAACGCGGATGTTCCGTTTGCTAAAAGACAAGATCCGACAACTGTCTGCACAAATAATAGAAACCTTGGAATTACGCAAAAGCCAATTTCGAGATGCATGGGTCAACTGTTCTTTCGCTAAAAGACAAACTGGCACAAGAAGACGAAATCTGCGAGAAGAAGACAAACCTGACGCCTGCGGAATTCAGACGACAGGATTGGCCTGCAAGTCTGAAGCTGACCAGAACTTTGTCGCTAAAAGGAGCCGTTTGGATTCAACGGACAAATCCAGGATTCAAATAAGTAAGTCTTCAGAATACAACTATAAAAGGACAAGTATACTTCTTGGATCCTTTGCCGATTGTGAAAACAAAAAGAGAATAAGAGCATACATACAAAAGCACATCAATACAAGAAAGAGATCTTACACCAAATTTCTATTCCTGTGTAAATGCTAGAGTGATTTCCTTTGTAATCATCTAAAGTGTTCTTTGTCTGAAAGAGAACAAATTCTGTATCAATTGTAAAATTGAGAGAGTGTGCTGAGTACTCGGTTTGGTACTCAGTGGTAGAGAAAATCTAAGTGCTGGGTTGTAGCGCTTAGTGGAGTTGAGTAGACGAATAGAGGACGGTACTCTTGCATATTCAACTGCCTTGTAAACGGTTTGTGCTCTACCTTTAAAGAGCTCAGTATTGGATTTAAAAAGCCCGGAGGGATTCTGGGGACTGGACGTAGGCGGAGAGGCCGAACCAGGATAAGTCGTGCTGAGTAATTTCTAACTCTCTTTCAATATATATCTGTATGTGTTGCTTGCTATATTTACTCAGTATATAAATTGCTTAAGCTAACACTGAGTAAATCAGAGTGCTGAGTTGGAAGCTGACTAATAAAAGTGTCATTTCCCAACTCACAAGTAAAACAGTTCTAGTCAGTATCTGACTAAAGCCGTCTTACTCCTCATTCGGCCACGCTGACCAAAACTGAGTTGCGACACTCAAAGAATTAAATTAAGTCAGTGCAATTAAAGCGAAAAAGTTACATTAGTTCCTAACCCCCCCCCCCCTTTGGAACTAATCACAAGGGACCAACAAGTGGTATCAGAGCCTAATAGCTCACTACTCAAAGATATAACCATCTTGAGCTGATCTCGATAAATGGCTGAGAACAGCACTCGTTTCCTTCCAGGGAACCAAACAACACAGATACTCCCTGAGGGATTATCTATTAGTCGACCTCCCCTATTCTTTGGATCTAATTATACATTCTGGAAGAATAGGATGAAGAACTTCATTCAAGCCACAAACATGAGTGCATGGTTTGCAATAGTTCAAGGCCCATATGTGCCTTATAAAACTGTTGACAATGAGAAAATTGTCAAGAGTGAATCTGAGTGGTCAGAAGATGACCTTAAGAAACTACAAAATAATGCTTCGGCTATCAATATGCTTCATTGTGCGCTAGACGCTGCAGCATACAATAAGATTTCAGGTTGCGAGTCAGCACAAGAGATTTGGAAAAAGCTTGAAGTAACCTACGAAGGTACAAGCAAGGTCAAGGAATCAAAGGTGAACCAACATATGAGATTATACGAGCTGTTCGAGATGAACGATAATGAGGACATCTCTAGAATGAATGCTAGATTCACCAACATCATAAATGAGCTAAAGAGACTCGGCAAGAACTTCACTGAAGAAGAGCATGTGAAGAAAATCTTGAGAAGCTTACCAAAGAGCTGGCAAGCTAAGAAAACAGCCGTGGAGGAAGCTCAAGACTTGACAACATATAAATATGACGAGCTGATCGGATCTCTGCTGACTCATGAGATCTCTATGAAAATTTTTGAAGCAAAAGAAAAGTCAAAAGACAAGAAACAAAAATCATTTGTCATGAAAGCTGACTCAACCGAAGCTGATTCATCGGATGATGAGGAAATGGCCATGTTCACAAGGAAGATGAAGAAGTTGTTCAGAAAGAATGAAAAGAACAGCAAGAGGCCATTCAGAAGAGGCGACATGTACAAAGTTGATTCCAGTGACAAATATAAAAAGGACAGCTCCAAGTCTGTCACATGCTTTGAGTGCCATCAAACTGGGCACATTAAGTCAAGCTGCCCTAATCTGAAGAAAGAAAAGAAGGGAAGCAAAAAGACAATGGTGGCCACATGGAGTGACAGCGATGAGTCAACATCATCTGAAGCTGATGCCACCGAGTCAGCAAACATATGTTTCATGGCCGATGATGCTGCTGACCACACTCAATCTGAGCAAGCTGACCTCTCTGACGGTTCTGACCAAGAGGAACACTCAAATGAGGTAAGATCTCTAATCTTGCTTATAAGTGAAATGGTTAACGCCCTGAGTGATTTGTATACACTGACTAAAAAGTGTAACAAGAAAATAAAAGCACTCAGCAGGCGATGTGACGAGATTGAAGAGGTCAAGCTGAGTGACCTTCGATATCTTCTCCAAGACAATTCAACTTTGCATGACAACATGGAAATCATGCACAAGTTTGTCTCGGAAGTCCAGTCAGATTCAAAGAAACTGAAAAAGGATGTCACAAATCTACAGAACCAAATAAAAGGTTCAAATAAATCACATGCTGTGTACTCAGGTACTAGTAAGGGTAGACAGTCCACTCAGTGTGACTGTTGTGGAAAAAGGGGACACATAACAAATGTGTGTTGGTATAACAAGCGAATTGTCCAATGTGACTTCTGCGGAAAGAAAGGGCATACCACTAAGGTATGCTGGCATGCTCAGCACAATGATGCTGACCAAAAACAAAGTCACCCCAAAAGGGTAACATTTTGTGACTTTTGTGGTAAAGCTGGCCACACAATAAAAGTATGTCGTCACAAATTAAAACATGACTTTGCACCTGTCTATACTAACCCACGAGGACCCAAAAAGAATTGGGTACCTAAAGACGAATGATTTAAAATGCAAGTGAGCCTGAGATGCGTGGAAAAATCGAAACTATGGTATATTGATAGCGCATGCTCGAGGCACATGACGGGTGATGAAACTCAGTTCATCACACTTGAGCTTAAACGAGGTGGAAACGTAAGCTTTGGAGACAATAAGAAGGGTAAGATAGTAGGATCAGGTACTATCGGAGGTAACCCTACCATTGAGTCAGTCTCCTTAGTTAAGGGTCTCAAATATAACCTATTGAGCGTAGCTCAACTTTGTGATAGCGGTAGACAGGTTATATTTAATGCTACTCAGTGTCGGATACTCGAGAGAAAAACAAACAATTTGATTTTAACTGTCCCTCGTGTTGACAATGTATATATGTTGAGTTTAGAAAAACAGCTTTCCAAAAATATATGCTTAGTATCTAAAGAGGATAACTCCTGGCTATGGCATAGGAGACTTGGTCATGTAAGCATGGATCTCCTTGCCAAATTAGATAGAAAGCAATTAGTTGAGGGATTGTCCAAATTGAAATTTGAAAAAGATCAATTATGTAATGCTTGTCAGCAAGGTAAACAAACGAAAAAGTCTTTTCAAAGTAAAAACATTGTCTCAACCAAGAGACCATTGGAATTACTACACTTGGATCTTTTCGGACCTATCCAGCCACTCAGCTTGGGAGGTAAGAAATTTTCCTTAGTCATTATAGATGATTTCTCTCGGTATACTTGGATCATCTTGCTGAGTAGCAAGGATGAAACGTTTGAGATGTTCACAACGTTGATTAAAAAGATTGAAAATGACAAAGACCTAAGAGTAGCTCATATTAGAAGTGACAATGGCGGAGAATTAAAAAACCAACAGTTTGATGAATTCTGTGAAGTCAGTGGCATTGACCATAACTTTTCTGCTCCTAGGACACCTCAACAAAATGGAGTTGTTGAAAGGAAGAACAGAACAATAGTTGAAATTGCTAGGACAATGCTGAGCGAAAATAGGCTTCCAAAGTATTTCTGGGGCGAAGCTGTTCACACAACATGCTATATACTCAATAGGGCTTTAGTTAGACCTATTCTTAAGAAAACCCCATATGAACTTTGGAAAGGACGAAAGCCCAACATTGGCTACTTTCGTGCCTTTGGGTGTAAATGTTTTATACTCAATACAAAAGATAACCTTGCAAAATTTGATGCTAAAGCTGACGAAGCGATCTTTTTAGGGTACTCAACTAACAGTAAAGCATATAAGGTGTATAATAAACGAACTCAAGTTGTTGAAGAGTCTGTCCATATAGAGTTCGATGAAACTGACCCTGCAGGAAAGACAACTAAGTCCGCTGAAGATGAACCGAGCTCAGCTTCCGCTGACCAAACAGGAGCCACTGAGTCATCAGTATAAGGGCTGACCAAAGGTAAACACGAACCCAAAATTACCTTTGCTGACCAATCTATTCCTGTAGATGTTGTAGAAACACCTATTTCAGACAACTCAACATTGCCCAAAGAAATAAAAATCCCAAGAGGACATTCGGAGAAGTCCATTCTTGATACTGCTGACAACAAGCTGATGACAAGAGATCAACTTAGAAAGTATCTCGGCAATGTTGCATTCGTCTCAGTGCAGGAGCCAAAGAACTTCTCAAAAGCTGAGCACGACGAACATTGGATCAATGCTATGCAAGAGGAGCTTGATCAATTCAAAAGAAATGAGGTATGTGATTTAGTACCAAAACCTAGGAATCAAAAGACCATAGGAACTAAGTGGGTCTTTAGAAATAACTAGATGAGCAAGGCAATGTGGTCAGAAACAAAGCCTGACTTGTAGCCCAAGGCTATAGTCAGCAAGAAGGCATTGACTACGGTGAAACCTTCGCTCCCGTTGCTAGGTTAGAGGCTATACGTATATTGTGTGCATATGCCAGCTATATGAACTTTAAACTAAATCAAATGGATGTCAAAAGTGCTTTTCTTAATGGCTTTATAAACGAAGAGGTATATGTTAGTCAGCCTCTAGGGTTTGAAGATCCAAAACTCCCGAACCACGTTTATAAACTCAAGAAGGCCCTATATGGGCTGAAACAAGCTCCAAGAGCTTGGTATGAGAGGTTGACCAACTTCCTGCTGACCAGGAATTATGTCAGAGGCAAAGCTGACACAACCTTGTTTATTAAGAAAAGGGGTAAAAATACCCTGCTGGCACAAATTTACGTAGATGATATAATCTTTGGTGCTACTGACGAATCTGTGCAAAGAATTTAGTAAACAGATGCAAACTGAGTTCAAGATGTCCATGATGGGGGAACTTAACTTCTTCCTTGGTTTACAAATCAAGCAAGGGAAGAACGACATCTTCATTAGTCAGTCCAAGTACGCCAGAGAAATGTTAAAGAAATTTGATATGGAAGAATGTAAGCCCATATCAACCCCAATGGGTACTGACACTGTCCTTTGCGCTGACGAAAAAGGTAAGTTAGTAGATAGCAAGCTATATCGAGGTATGATAGGCTCTCTACTTTATCTTACTGCTAGTAGACCTGACATTCAGTACTCAGTATGTTATTGCGCAAGATATCAAGCTGACCCCAGAGAATCTCATCTTATAGCTGTAAAAAGAATTTTCAGATATTTGCAGAGCTCAGTTAATGCAGGTTTATGGTATCCAAATACAAATGACTTCACACTTATTGGATACACTGACGCTGACTATGGACGAGATAAGCTAGAACGTAAAAGCACTTCAGGAGGATGTCACTTCCTAGGAAGCTGTCTAGTATCTTGGTTTAGTAAGAAGCAATCGTCAGTAGCCCTGTCTACAACTGAAGCTGAGTACATTGCTGCTGGAAGCTGTGTAGCCCAGGTCCTATGGATTAAGCAACAGCTAGAGGATTATGGAGTCAAAACAGAAACAATAGAGGTCAAATGTGACAACAAGAGTGCCATTGACCTATATAAAAATCCAATCCAACACAGCAGGATGAAGCATGTCAGCATAAGGCATCACTTCATCAGAGATCATGTACTAAAGGGTGAGATTAATCTGACCTACGTTCCAACAGATGAACAGCTTGCAGATATCTTCACTAAGCCTTTGGCTCGTGAGCAATTTAACATATTAAGGGAAGCAATCGGTATGTCTAATCCTCTTCACTAAAAATCTATGTTTAAATTGAATGTTGAGTGATTACCATGCTGAGTGGTCTGTGCCAAATTAGTAACTTTTGCATGCTGAGTCAAACATAATGTAAAATCACTTCATACTGAATAGACTTACACACTGAGTGATTATCTTAAGCTAAGTTACTAAGCACATGAATAATTCTCCTACGTAAAACTGACTACTCAGAACTCCAAACGTTTAGAATTCTTAATGCTGAGTAAAAGATCCGTTGCACAATTAATGCTGGCACGCATATTAAATAGCTACCTAGGATGACGTAATTACAATAATTAGAAGACACATGCGCCGATTGTGTCATAAATGCCAAAATCATTATCGGTTGATTATCTCGAGGTCAAAACCGCCACCTCAACGATTCAGATCAATTCAACATCCCTATAAATAGTGGATGAATTCCCACTTCTATCTCTTTACATTTGAAATTTCTGGCAATCAATCTCTCTATCTAAAATTCCCAAAACTCTCAAAAATCTCTAAGAATCATGTCTAACAATTCACAAAATCTCTCAGGTGCTGGTTACAACGACAACCACTCCGATGAAAACCCTGAATCTCCTGCTCAGCAGGAATATAGCGAGACTCCCACCAAGTCTCAAGAACATGGTCAGCACGACCATACTCCGAGAAAGAGCCCCCACGCTGACCGTGCAGCTTCATCGAAAAAGAACCAGAAAAAGGATAAGGGGAAGAAACCAATAGAGAGAACCTACTTGCTGGTTTACAACAGTGTAAGAGGCTATAAAGTTGACCATTCACGTTGGTTCTCTGAGGGATTTGTAAACGCAGAAAAACCGTTCCGCGAATGGATTTCTAAGAATGGCTGGACCGAGCTATTCTCTATTCGAGAAGCTACTTACCCAGAACTGGTAAAGGAATTCTATGCCAATCTGAGAGCCGCTGATGATAACAGGGACTACATGATCACCAAGGTTCAAGGGAAGGATATCTTTGTCAATCCTCCTTACCTCACTAAGCTGCTCAAGCTGACCAATAGCGGAGCCAAACTCAGAGCCACCAACGACCACACTAAAATCGAATATCCCACTGAGTTTTGCAAACCCAAGTCCCATAAAGGCGAAATTGCAAGTACCTGTATGGGTCAGAATCAGAAGATGGCCCACTACATATTGACCAACTTCCTCTTCCCAAAAATCAACGCCACATCCTCAGCGTCTAACTTCAAGCAGTGCTTCATTTGGCACATGCTGACTTACCAGCCGATCAACATGCCAATCTTTCTCATCGGTGGCTTTCAACGTAGCACTGGTACCCTTAGGTTAGGCTCTCTAATCACCAGGATCCTCAAAGACCACCAAGTAAGCTTAGTGATAGGGGTCAAAAACCCCTATCTTTGGGTACGGTTTTAGAACGGGTTTTAGCATTATTTAGTTAATAAGCGAGCATTTCTCGCATTTAAATGCTTTTGTGTGAGTTAGTTAGGAATTGGAAACATTTTATTTATTTTTCGTTGTTTAGGCTCGTTTTATGACCAATTTAGGCAATTATGGCCAAAATAGCGTGCATAGTATAATTCCGTTATCTTTTGAAGCTAATTGGTCCGTCAAAAGTCGCACCAAACGAAGCGTTTGCTCAAAATAAGCGATTGGCGGGTCAATTTAGCCTTTGGACTAATGTTATTTGGAGTTTCTGTACATGCGCATGTATAAGTTCGGACGAAAAAGGCATCGACGGCAGTCGGCAAGCACACGGGGGCATACCGGGCAAGAATGCTCGACGAGCGGACCTCCGTAGGCCATGCCTGCTCGCCGAGCAGGCCGCCAGAGGCCTGCTCACCGAGCAGGGCGCTTCTCGTCGCGAGTAGCGCCTGCTCGTCGAGCAGCTCGCCCTGCTCGGTGAGCAGACCTGCGGGAATTGGTCAAAAAGACCAATTCAGCCCCCACGATGCCACGACGGACCCCACGACTTCCTACCTGCATAAGGACACGAAAATAGGTCAAAAAGAGGGCCGAGCCACGCCTATAAATAGAGTTTTTCCAATGTAAATTGGTATCTTTCATTATTTGTAAATTATCTTAGCTTTCCCCTTGAATTTCCTCTCCATCTCCTCCATCTTCATCAACCTCCATTGAAGCTCCTTCAAAGCTGTTCTCGAGGAATATTCAAGGTCCGTCCTTAAGACCTAGGAAGCCGATTGCAGAGTAGACAGGTTCCTTGAAAGGGATTTTCGTATCTCCTTTTACTTTTCCTTGTTTTTACTCTTTGATACAGTCTATGAATCCTAGGCTAATTGTATCATGTGACATTATCATTCATCTTTAATAATGTTTTAGCTCTTATTTTATTCTATGATTAATTGTTTAATCTTTGTCTTACGCTTTATTCAATTGGTTTAACTCATTCAAAAGCCCCAAAATCGAGTAGGCACATATTGTGAGCTGAATCTGACCTAGTCAGAGCCTAGGAGATTGACGACCTCTTAGTTGATTAAGCCCAAATTGCTGAGCCTTAGACCTAGTTTCGGCCTTACAAGGGAATCACGCACTAGGAACTTCAGGAGGGTAAGTACTGTTAATCGCCTTGAATACAAGTGACTTAGATTAGGTTTTTAACCAATAGACCTAATAACCTAACCTCATTATTATCGTTCATACCATGTTCCTTCGGGTAATTGCATTAGTGAAAGATCAATTAGGAGTAGTTTAACTTAATTAGGCGTAGAATAACTTAGTTAGAACTAGATAACTTAGCTAGGAGTAGCATAATTCAACCTAGGAGTAGATTAACTTAATCAAAACCAATTCAAACCCCACAAAGCCTAGATAACACTTGAGACCTAGTAATTCGATACTTGTGGTAAATAAGTCCTGTGGATTCGATACCTGGACTTTCCAGATTTATTACTTGATAACGACGGGGTACACTTATCCCTTAGTGAGTCTTCTTCACCGAAGGCGCATCAAGTTTTTGGCGCCGTTGCCGGGGATTTATTTCTTCTGCAATATCGAACCAAAGGTCGATTTGTTAGTTTAGGCATTCATTGTGAATATCCTTGTTTATATCATTCATACTTGCCTATAGCATATACTTGTCAATAATAACTATAGTTATTTATACTTATACTTATTCATATCATTGTCTGTTTATATACTTGTTTATAATCATGATACTTGTTTATACGTATCTATATCGTTTATACTTGTTTTTATATACTTGTTTATATATACTTGTGTATAATAGTCATACTTGTTTATACTCACATTTGTTTATATCATGTATACTTGTTTATATATACTTGTTTATAATAGTTATACTTGTTTATACTTATACTTGTTTATACCATTTTTATACTAGTACACTCTTACATTTATATTTGTTCATATGCACACTTGTTTATCTCTAATAACCTATGCCATGTACATCAACCCATATTTGTCAATATAAACCAATACTTGTACAAAACTGTGCAACCTTGTATGATGTGTATGATTTTCCTTCCGCTTTCATTTAAATTCAATTAAATTGAATTGAAAAGGCAGGATTGAACTCTCACTTAGGAAAGGAAATGGACTTGCATCAAAATTTACGGGGAAAATGCAACTTACTCGATTGAAATCGAGAACTTAGGAAAAGAAATCTCTTTTCATCCGGGGAAGATTTAAATATAAGTCGTTGTGTCCGTTGATCTTGGGAAAAGGCTCGAACTTTAGCGCCTATTCTTATTTCTTGTATTTATCTCTTCTCAGCGTATGCCTACGAGATCAGCGAAAATACCATGTGTCCCTCTTAACCCTGAACTTGAACGTACTCTTCGCAGGAGCAAACAAATCGGAAAGCTGAAGCAAGACGAGATCATCGAGCCTATCAAGATGACTGACAATGAACGGAACACTGAGAACACCGGGCCAGAAAATGACACTCGTCTGATAAGTGAGATCCTGGCACCACACCGGCACCAGCATTTGTCCGGCATTGCCGCTCCAAATATTCCGGCTAATACATACGAAATCAAGTCCGGTATAATTCACTTGATCCAACAGACCGGACTGTTTGGAGGAGAAGCACATGAGAGCCTGAATGATCATCTGGATCGCTTCCTAATGTGCACAGACACCGCAAGAACAAATGGGGTTCCCCAAGATGCTGCTAGGCTGAAATTGTTCCCGTTTTCTCTGACTGGGCAAGCTTTGGAATGGCTGAGAACACTGGAGCCCGGATCAATCACGACTTGGGCAAGGTTGGAGAAGGAATTCTTGTCCTACTACTTTCCTCCCTCGAAGACAGCAATGCTCAGGGGTGAGATCACATCCTTCCACCAACCCGAGCACGAAGCGCTCCACACATCTTGGACCCGATTCAAAAAAATGCTGCGCATGTGCCCTCATCATGACATACCCAAGCATCAATTGGTAAGCGTCTTCTATCACGGACTGACACCCACCAACAGAGCTATTGTAGACTCCACAGCGGGTGGAGATTTATTTAGGAAGACAGCAACAAAGGCATATGACATGATCAATGAGCTGGCCAGAAAGAGTGTGCAGTGGCAAGAACAGAAGCTCGCTGGCCCCACAAGGCAACGGGTATTTGCTGTGGAAGAACAAGAACAAAATTCGAGTGTTGCGGATATAAGTAGGAAGATGGACGTCCTGTTGGCTCAATTCAGCCAACCTCCCACCCGTGTGCACTGTGGCGGCGACCACCATGGAAAGGAATGTCAAGCAGGTAGCCCTTTCGCTGGAGATGGGATGGAGATGGTCAATTACGTTGGGGGACAGCCGAGGTACAACCAGAACTATAACAACTACAACCCCAACAACCACAACTCCTAAAACAACAGCAACAACTACAGGAGGCCTCAGCACCCGAACTTATCTTACGGGAATTCAAATCAGAATGTGCTTCGACCTCCTAGCGGTTTTGTTCAGGAGCATAGAGATCAGGGGCTTGGCATGCCCCCATATCAACAGCAGAATCAAGGGCCAATGCAACCTCCTAAGGAATCTGACGAGGTGGTCACTCTTATGAAGGAGATCTCGGCTAGGCTTGCCAACAATGAAGCCTTCTGCAAATATTTGAGCAATCAGGTAGCTCAGATCAATAGGGACAGGCAGGAAAGGCCACAGGGTTCTCTCCCAAGCACAACGGAGAAGAATCCAAAGATCCTGAGAAAGGATTGAGTAAAGGGGAGAAATCGAGTTCTCCTCGGTTTAAATTCAAAGCTTGAACAATTTACTTCTGCATTTCCTTTTCTTTTAATTTTTGTCGATTTTGGTTGTTGAATTTTAATCTCATTTTTTCCTTTTTATTTGCATTGTCAAGTTTTGCCTTCCCCCATACTCCCTAAAAAAAAAAAAAAAAAAAAAAACGAATTTCGCCTTACCCGGGCGAGTTAGGCACTGCCCAGCTCGCCGGGATGGTCGGCCGAGCCAGTCAGCTCGGCCAACACGGGCTGTTCGGGATTTTAAAATCCCGAACCCAAAAAAAGAGAAGGAAGAAAGAAATAAGAAAAGAAAAATAAGAAAAAGGGGGAGGATGACTCATCATCCCCTTCCCCACCTTCTTCTTCCCTTCTCTCTTTCTTTCTTTTTCTTATTTCATTCTTTCTTTCTTCCTTTCTTCCTCTCTTTCCCTTTCAAAACCTAACCCCCCAAATCCACCATACTAACCCGAATTCAAGATATAAGGTATGAATCTTTACCCATTTTTTTATTTCTAACATGTTTCTAGGCTTAGATTTTAGCTTAGGGTGATAATTTTTGAGATTTAAGGAAAAACCTAAGTTTTAGGTTTTTCTCTTTTTTCACAAATAAATCTCTTGTTTGCTTTTAATTCTTGATTTCCTTGCAATATATGTTAACATCATGATTAATTTGTGGTTTGGGTGTGATTTCTGTTCTTAATTTGTGAATATTTGGAGAAATTGCTCAATTTGGGTAAAATCTCCATTTTAGCTCAAAGTTCAACTATTCAATTTATAGTTAAAAACTTGCCAATAGAGTTATGAATTGCATTCTTACCATGTTTTAGTCATTGGGCATCTCTAATTTTACATGAATTTGTGAATTACGGGTAAAACACTTAGGGACCGAATACTTATGGTTTTAGTCCCTAAATTCCTAAACTATGGTTTATGCCTATGAATGGTTTATTTGGGGGTTTATATTCAAAATTGTAAATATGTCCTAACCTGTCCATTTTTTTTGGTCTATTCCTCAGGAACTATGGGTAAGAAGGGCAAAGCCAAGGTCGTAGTTGAGAATGAAGCCGAGTCTGACGTCGAGTTCAGCGATACACTCCAAGCTAAGTATGACCCACCTTTTGGGCTCGTTAATGAACGTGAGGGGGTATTGTATGATAGATTTTCTAAGCAAGAACTTGCCACCCATATAGTTGTTGATCAAACATATTTAGCGTCTATAGGCTTGAAAAAGGATTTCAATGAAATCCTCAAATTCCACGGCTGGTATAGACTAGCCACAAAACCGACCCCAGTTTATCACAACTTCACTATGGAATTTTTGACTACTTGGAAAAAAGAGCTACCCTCGGGCTGTGGTAAGCATTCTTTTAGACTGAATGGTAAACCTTACCGTCTCAGTGATACCACACTAGCAGCCCTGATGGGAGTCTATAACAACCCAGAGGCAATCTCAGATTTTGAGAAACCCATGACAAAAGATATGGCCTGGGAACAATTAACAGGCATATCGGACTTTGACTCCCAGACTGCTAGCCCATTCGCTCTCTTGGACCCACTCCTCAACCTTGTTCACAAGTTTGTGGCTCACAACTTGTTGGGCAAAAAGGAGAGCAATAAAGTCTCAAAGACAGAATTGCTCATACTGTGGTGTGTGGCCAACCACAAACACGTGGATAATGTCAAGACCATCTTTGAGGGCTTCTCAAGCCAAACGAGTAGAAAACGCGGTTCCCTTGGCCTTGGACACTTAGTTACCAACTTACTTGATAGCCAATTCAAAAATTTGGACATTCAAGAAGTTGCTTTTTACCCTACTTTGCTTAACTCCAAGTTTTTGGGGAGATCTACTTTTTATGAAGTCTTAAACAGGAACCCAACCGGAGGAGCAAGCTCTAACGGAGGGGCACGAAAAAGAGCACGAATTCCACCACAGCATAGGGATAAGGAACCTGAGGAAGAAGAACCTGCGACAGCAGGAGACCAAATGGAAGACCAAGCACCGGGGACGGAGGCCCAATTCCAAGCCATCAACACCATGATGGCAGAAATGCGAGACCTGAACCTTCGGACATTCAACACTGTTCAACAAATGGACCATCGGTTCACAACCTTCGAACAGAACATGGACCGGAGGCTCACGGGCCTTGAATATGTAGCGTCAGACTACTGCGAGCGCTATAACATGCCATGGCCACCTCCCCCGGCCGATCAGTAAGTTGTCTTCTCCACCCTAACTCTTTACACTCGTACTTTATGATTCGTGATGCAATGTTGGAACTTATTGCATATTTTTAGTGTGAGGAGGAGGGGTAGATAAACTTACAAAAATTGTATAATTTTTAAATTTTTGTTGCGTCGTGTCTAGTTTAGTTTAGCGTTTTCAGGTTTTATTTATGTTTTGCATGTTTAGGACCTAAAACCGTGAACCTCCTTCGAATCTAAACTTCGTTATTTATCCTTGAGGACTGAGAACCAAATCTAATATTGCATGACAACTAGTTTAGGTGTAGGACACAATCCTTGTATCTGTAAGAGCATGAGCTAAAGTTTGCATTTAAACCCTACTTTTGAAGAAATGCTAAAATCATTACTTAGGTAGATAACTTAAGAATTGAAGGCATGTGATGTTGAACTTGAGTTTGGGGAAAACTAGTAAACACAAAATTGAAACCCAAAGAATTGTGAGTTGAATTTGAGCCTAAGAGCGAACATCAAAAAGCTCTTTTTCTTGACATTTTTGTGTGAATGCTTTGACTTGTGGAAAGATTACAGATTTTGCACCTAATACTGTGTTGAACCTACATGCAATGATTTGAAATGATAAACGATGAATCAGCCTCATTAGAATTAACCCTTTTTCTTTACCTTATTTTCTCTTTTTCATCCACTCTAGGAAGCCCCATTGAGCCTATATTTTTGTAGTTTATAGATTTTTCTTTCGTTCTAACCTATTTTTGCAAACCACAACTTGGTTTGCTACTTAACCCAAAATTTTTGCAAAGCTCAAATTGAGCCTTTGTTTTCTTCTAGCGCTTTATCTTTGTTTATGGCATCAAAGTAGCAAGCCAAAAGGCTAAGAAGTGAATGAGCATTACTATCCAAAAGGAAAAGAAAAACAGAAAAAGAAAAGAAAAGAAAAGAGACGAACAAAAAGGGGAGAACTTCGTTCCCCAGTTCTTAAAATCAAAACGTCTCAAAGAAAAAAAAAAGAAAAAGAAAAAAAAAATTATGAATAAAAAGCTCAGTCACTTCATATTTGCTAAAGCCATTCGAACTTTGTTTTTCTAGCGCTAGAACTATTAACCCTTGTTGTACCTTTAACCCTCTAACCACATTACAACCCAAATTCGAGGCTGTTTTTGATATCATCGGAGTCATATATCATAGTAGAGAAACTCGGATGAACGTGCAAAATCAACGTAATCCTAAGCAAGAACATAAGACGAGAGTAAACACTTTAGCCACCAAAATTGTGTGAATTGAGTGAACTACCTATGGTGAGGTGTTTTACTTAGCGATCCCCTCAAGCTTGTTTAATTGAACATGTGTCCTTTTGCTTAAAACTATGGCCTATGATAATTGAAATGCGGCTTTTGGATATCGTGTCTCTACTTTGTATTTCCGAATGCATGTAATTACAGATGCTCGAAATTGTGTCAAGCACCTAGTCAAACCGGGAGGTTTTCTAGCTTGCTTGTGATTGCGGGTTTAGTTTTTTAGTTTACTTGGGGACAAGTAAAGTTTTAAGTGCGAGGAAGTTTGATAGGGGTCAAAAACCCCTATCTTTGGGTACGGTTTTAGGACGGGTTTTAGCATTATTTAGTTAATAAGCGAGAATTTCTCGCATTTAAATGCTTTTGTGTGAGTGAGTTAGGAATTGGAAACGTTTTATTTATTTTTCGTTGTTTAGGCTTGTTTTATGACCAATTTAGGCAATTACGGCCAAAATAGCATGCATAGTATAATTCCGTTATCTTTTGAAGCTAATTGGTCCGTCAAAAGTCGCACCAAACGAAGCGTTTGCTCAAAATAAGCGATTGGCGGGTCAATTTAGCCTTTGGACTAATGTTATCTGGAGTTTCTGTACATGCGCAGGTATAAGTTCGGATGAAAAAGGCATCGACGGCAGTCGGCAAGCACACGGGGGCATACCGAGCAAGAATGCTCGACGAGCGGACCTCCGTAGGCCATGCCTGCTTGCCGAGCAGGCCATGCCTGCTCGTCGAGCAGGCCACCAGAGGCCTGCTCGGGCGAGCAGGATGCCTGCTCGCCGAGCAGGGCGCTGCTCGTCGCGAGTAGCGCCTGCTCACCGAGCAGCTCGCCCTGCTCGGCGAGCAGACCTACGGGAATTGGTCAAAAAGACCAATTCCGCCCCCACGATGCCACGACGGACCCCACGACTTCCTACCTGTATAAGGACACGAAAATAGGTCAAAAAGAGGGCCGAGCCACGCCTATAAATAGAGTTTTTCCAATGTAAATTGGTATCTTTCATTATTTGTAAATTATCTTAGCTTTCCCCTTGAATTTCCTCTCCATCTCCTCCATCTTCATGAACCTCTATTGAAGCTCCTTCAAAGCTGTTCTCGAGGAATATTCAAGGTCCGTCCTTAAGACCTAGGAAGCCGATTGCAGAGTAGACAGGTATTGAAAGGGATTTTCGTATCTCCTTTTACTTTTCCTTGTTTTTACTCTTTGATACAGTCTATGAATCCTAGGCTAATTGTATCCTGTGACATTATCATTCATCTTTAATAATATTTTAGCTCTTATTTTGTTCTATGATTAATTGTTTAATCTTTGTCTTACGCTTTATTCAATTGGTTTAACTCATTCAAAAGCCCCAAAATCGAGTAGGCACATATTGTGAGCTGAATCTGACCTAGTCAGAGCCTAGGAGATTGACGACCTCTTAGTTGATTAAGCCCAAATTGCTGAGCCTTAGACCTAGTTTCGGCCTTACAAGGGAATCACGCACTAGGAACTTTAGGAGGGTAAGTAGTGTTAATCGCCTTGAATACAAGTGACTTAGATTAGGTTTTTAACCAATAGACCTAATAACCTAACCTCATTATTATCGTTCATACCATGTTCCTTCGGGTAATTGCATTAGTAAAAGATCAATTAGGAGTAGTTTAACTTAATTAGGCGTAGAATAACTTAGTTAGAACTAGATAACTTAGCTAGGAGTAGCATAATTCAACCTAGGAGTAGATTAACTTAATCAAAACCAATTCAAACCCCACAAAGCCTAGATAACACTTGAGACCTAGTAATTCGATACTTGTGGTAAATAAATCCTGTGGATTCGATACCTGGACTTTCCAGATTTATTACTTGATAACGACGGGGTACACTTATCCCTTAGTGAGTCTTCTTCACCGAAGGCGCATCACTTAGTAGAGGAAATCAACGTCTGGGGAACGGAGATTACAGCTACAGTATTGTTTGGTCTGGCCTTTGACCAACCGATAGTGCCCAAGAAAGGAAAAGGGGCCGCAGTTGAAGACGGTCAGGATGAGCTAGCCAAGAAAGGAAAGAAACTTGCTGACCGCACTCGGCAGGATAAAAAGAGGAAAGCTGACCAGGCAGCTAGGGACGTTAATATAGCTCCGAAAAAGCTGAGAATTGTGTCAAGGGGAAAGAAAGCTGAAGCTGAGCAAGGTCAAGAAGAACCTAAGTCAGCAGAAAAACAAAAGAGGCAAGCTGAGCCTGAGGAAGAAGAAGACACTCCCGAGCAGCCTCTTCAAAAGAAGAAAAAGACTTCATCTGGGTTGAACCCTATCAACGCAGCCCCACTTGCCTCAGTGATCTTTGAAGACTCACATTTTATGAGAAGTCAAGGCATTGATCTCGAGAAACCACCTGCTGACCAAGAGGAAGAGTTGGATAATTTTGAAGGTCAGTTCGACACTGAGGAGACAGTGGATGTTGAGCCAACAAGGGCTGCTGAGCAAATGAAGACAGTTGAAACTGAGCTGGTTGAAGAACAAACTGAGCCAACCGCGAAGGATCACACTGACCTAGGGGTAAATTCACCTTCTGAATCTCTTGACTCTATTAAAGCTGACCCCTCTCCTCCAAAGGCTAAGAAATTAAGGAGACTCAAGAAAAAGGCTAATAAATCTCCAGTCATTGACCTTCTGGATGATTCTCCTCTTCGAGATCTAATCACTGATCTCTCTGAAATGCAATTTAAATTCTTCTCCAATCCCACTGAGCCTACTCCAAGGGAACTCCAGAAACAGCAAGCCTCTATTTCTCAAGCTGAGGAACAAGCCGATCCCAAGACTCCAGAAGATCAAATCCTTACTAAGCAAGTGCTTGAAGTTCCTGCTGGCCAAACCACTGAGTCAGCGCAGGAAAAATCTGCTCATGTCAGCTTTGAAATTCCTCCATCTCCAACTCCAATTCCAGCTGACACTGAGCAAGTGAATAACTCTGCAGATCAACCTCTTCCAAATCTGTTAACACAGAACGCAAACCAGTCAGCTCCAAATCTGAATAAAAGTCCAGCCGCTGACCTCGCTGGCACATCTGCTTCTGGTCAGCACCAACCACAAGGTGCTACTCATATTCCGGCATCTGGGCCACATAGTGATGAACCCTTCGCATATTTACAAGCTACTGAGTCCGGACGCCGAATCATCGACTCAGCTCAAGCACTTCTTCAGGATATTCATCAATCCAATGCCGAAGCCGTTGGGTCTGTTCATGTTGAGCCAACTCAACTTTCCTCTGTCACTCAGCTCTTAACTGAAATCAAAGGTCTTAAGGATCTACTGAGTGTCATGACATCACTCTAATCTCAACAACCCAAGCAGGAATCTATAGTAAAGCTGGCCGAACTCCAGCTGACAATGGTAAACCATATGAACTCTCTCCAGGGTCAACTCAACAACTTGTCAGCTGTGAACTCAATGTATGCAACCTCCGCTGAGGTTCATCAACTTTTTGCCCAGCTACATACTGAGCAGACAAGAACTCGTGAGTTAATCTTTTCTTCGTCTCAGTGTTCCATTGAGCAAATAAGTGAGGCAGTCCGCCTACTCAACCTCAGTAAGGAAAAAATGGAAACTGATCAACTCAAGACGAATAAACTTTTGCAATACTCCCGAGCCACCTACAAACATGTGCGCCACACCAATGCTCAACGTCAGTTCTATGATTCAGCTTTGCTTAAGATGTATCATCAAGCTTATGCCATGCTGACTGACACTATCACATGGGTAGGAAAATCCCAAGAATACATTTTGAGTATGCTCAGTGCCTCTATCAGGGTTCCCGGTTCTGTCTTGGACGATGGTGTTCCTATTTTTGATGGCCTAAGTGAGAGCACGAAAAGGCTTAAGGCGTATTCCGTCCGATTAACTCATGCTGCTCTCAACGACACCTTCGTTCCTCCTCCGCCCGATGCTGGCAAAACGGGAGAGAAAGAACAAGCTGATGAAACTCAGCACCACTCAAGGGAAACAGGAGGAGCATCTGGTAGTCAGCAACAACAAAAGGGAAAAGGCAAAATCAATCCTGCCCAAGTCAATAGGAAGAAGTAGCTTGGCTAGTTTTTATTCTTGACTTGTATTTTTTTGTGATGTATTTTGTCTTGCTGACTATCTATAAACTTATGCATCTCTTATTCAAATTGATTAATCTTATGTGATGCTCACTTACATATAATGCTGATCTGTCTTAAATTGAACAAACAAAAGAAAAAGGAATATACTCAGTACACACGAAGACTTGATACATCTGCTCTACTAATGTTTTCCCATAATATCAAACTAACCATGTATCAAAACTGAGTAAAAACATATTCCATACATTGACCTCTTCTGAAAACTGACCTAGGCTCATCTGAATTAGATCTTGGAAGGTCTAGAACTGAACTAAGTCAGTATAAGCATGCCTTAATTCTACTCAATTAAATCTTAGAAGGTTTAGAGTTAAGTTAAGTCAATAGATGCAACCCTTATGGGGGAGTAATTTCAGAAGCATTAAGAAAATCGCAATCATGGGGAATCTCAATGCTGAGTTCTATCAATTAAATATTTTGCCAACATCAAAATGGGGGAGTTTGTTGAAACACCTTTCCACATGATTTTGATTTGACAAAATTATTTAAGTTAATCCATGATTAAGGAACAATTAAATTTAAGTTCTTTGATTTAATTGTACTAATATGTTTGTTCAATGTTGAGTATAAATATAAATACAAATGGAAATAAAAAGTAAGACAGGACGAAGTCAGCATGAGAATACAACACAAGCTGAAGTGTAACTCAGCGTGATAGATGATCTTCAGAACAGAAGCTTAAAGATCAAACAAATCAACGAAGCTGAGTGGAACGCAACTCAGTATCAAAAGTAGAGAAGTCTTCTTGAGAACTATGTCTTGCAGAATGAAGCTGACCATGGAAGCTGGGTAAAAGAGAACTCAGTATTTGTATTAGCAAACAATTGAAGACAGCGACTATCAAAGACAAGCTGAGTGATCTTCAGGACAGCGCGGATGTTCCGTTTGCTAAAAGACAAGATCCGACAACTGTCTGCACCAATAATAGAAACCTTGGAATTACGCAAAAGCCAATTTCGAGATGCATGGGTCAACTGTTCTTTCGCTAAAAGACAAACTGTCACAAGAAGATGAAATCTGCGAGAAAAAGACAAACCTGACGCCTGCGGAATTCAGACGACAGGATTGGCCTGCAAGTCTGAAGCTGACCAGAACCTTGTCGCTAAAAGGAGTCGTTTGGATTCAACGGACAAATCCAGGATTCAAATGATCAAGTCTTCAGAATACAACTATAAAAGGACAAGTATACTTTTTGGATCCTTTGCCGATTGTGAAAACAAAAAGAGAATAAGAGCATACATACAAAAGCACATCAATACAAGAAAGAGATCTTACACCAAATTTCTATTCCTGTGTAAATGCTAGAGTGATTTCCTTTGTAATCATCTAAAGTGTTCTTTGTCTGAAAGAGAACAAATTCTGTATCAATTGTAAAATTGAGAGAGTGTGCTGAGTACTCGGTTTGGTACTCAGTGGTAGAGAAAATCTAAGTGCTGGGTTGTAGCGCTTAGTGGAGTTGAGTAGACGAATAGAGGACGGTACTCTTGCATATTCAACTGCCTTGTAAACGGTTTGTGCTCTACCTTTAAAGAGCTCAGTATTGGATTTAAAAAGCCCGGAGGGATTCTGGGGACTGGACGTAGGCGGAGAGGCCGAACCAGGATAAGTCATGCTGAGTAATTTCTAACTCTCTTTCAATATATATCTGTATGTGTTGCTTGCTATATTTACTCAGTATATAAATTGCTTAAGCTGACACTGAGTAAATCAGAGTGTTGAGTTGGAAGCTGACTAACAAAAGTGTCATTTCTCAACTCACAAGTAAAACAGTTCTAGTCAGTATCTGACTAAAGCCGTCTTACGCCTCATTCGGCCACGCTGACCAAAAATGAGTTGCGAAACTCAAAGAATTAAATTAAGTCAGCGCAATTAAAGCGAAAAAGTTACATTAGTTCCTAACCCCCCCCCCCTTTGGAACTAATCACAAGGGACCAACACTCCAAACTAAGAATAATGGAGATATGGTTTTTAATATTAGACACCCTAAGCGCCGGATGAAACTTGGAGTCAGTCATGATGAACAGATTAATCGAGAAGCAGAAGGTAGAGGTGAAGATTGGCCGACCAGTATAGAGAGACTGGAAAAGAAAAGGACGGCGACTCCAGGAAGAAAATTAGGTTTAGTCTGATACCATAATAGAAGATAATCTGTTGATTATTTCTTAAGCCTAACACGACATATATACAAATATACAAGAGTAATTTTAGGAGCTAATCTAGGAAACAAGAGTAATTTTGGGAGCCAATCTATGAGTAATTTTAGGAGCTAATCTAAGAAACAAAGTAACCTACTAATTATAAATAACTCTACAACAATATTTCCTAAAACAGAATAATAACCATTCGGTTATTCTAACATTTATGAAAGTGGAGATAGAGATATTTCATATTTGAGGAAATGGGACATGAAGGTTCATTAAAATCTGACTGTACTTTGCTATGATGGAGAAAGCATTAACTCTTATTATCCCATTGCAGTAAATTATTTGCTGCAATATGGATGGATGTTATGCCTAACAGATCACAGCTTTCATTTTTATTTATTTTTTTGCACCTACAGAGTTGGTCCTTGTAATAAATATTTGGGGTAAGGTACCAAAATAGGTCTACGGTTTTCGGATAGTATCAATTTAGACCCCACATACAAAATAGTATGAATGTAGACTTAATGTTTATAAAATAGTATCGATATAGGTTTCGGTAACGAAACTTGACTTTCATATTACTCTAGTTTATAACTGTCACCTATTTGTAATTGTTGCTTCAAGTTTCGCAAAAACCACCCCAATTGCATGAATGATGTGTCACGTTACGTTATCGATGCTTAAATTGGTACTATTTTATAAATGTTATGCTTACATTGATGTTGTTTTGTACGTGGAGCCTAAATTGATACTCTCTAAAAACCTTAAACCTATTTTGGTACCTTATCCTTAGATATTTTCTCAAACTCTTGTTATTTTTTGAAGGTTTAATACATCTTGCGCGTTTGGATTTGTCCCGAAACGCCAACTGACCCCTTAACTTTAAAACTGTTCTATTGATCCGCTATACTGGTTTAAAGTGAACAGTTAATCCCCTAAAATCTACATGACAGAGTAAGGAGAGATTTTCAAAAGGTTGAAATGTGTATATTTTCACAAGGTTCAGAGGCTAATAGATCATTTTAAGAAAATTTAGGGAGCTAATAGGTAGTTTTAGTGTCAAGTGGTCACTTTAAACAAGTATTGACCCCTATACTTGTTTAAAGTGAACCGTTAACCTCTTAAAATCCACGTAGTGGAGTAAGGAGAAATTTTGAAAAAGTTGAAATGTGTACACTTTAAGCAAGTTTATAGGACTAATAAATCATTTTTAAAAAGCCTAATACACAAATAACCCCATGAACTTGTCTAAATATTGTAACTACCCCCTCCAACTTTCAATTGTAACAATTTACCCCTCAAACTTGTCCAATCGTAAAACATAACCCCTCAAACTTGTCCAATTGTAAAACAGAACCCCAAATTGCTGACATGAACTGCAATTGAAGAAACACGTGAAATACAAAAGCTATAACACTCGTGGAATGTGATAATCGGATCTTTGGACCCCAAAAAAATCAGTATTTAAGTAACCAAATCCTCAATTCTTCAACTTATTCTTCAACTTCTTCTTCTTCTTTTTGTTATCCTTATTCGTTTTTTAAGTGATTTCTTGATTCAAATTTTTAGGATATTATGGGGGTGAAAAGATGTTTATGTGGAGAAATAGCTCCATTGAAGATTTCATGGCGTAATACGAATCCGGGGAAACGTTTTTACGGTTGCTTCAAATACGGGGTAAAAAAATCCCAATTTGATGTTATGTTTTACAATTGAATAAGTTTGAGAGGTTGTGTTTTACAATTGGACAAGTTTAAGGAATAAGTTGTTACAATTAAAAGTTGGAAGGAACAGTTGCAACATTTGAATAAATTCAGGAGATTATTTATGTATTATGCCTTTTAAAAAAATTCAGAACGCTAATAAATATCTTTATAATAGTTAATTGACCACTTTAAATAAGTCACCGGATAAATAAAATCTTTTCAAACTACAAAACCAAGTTTGAATTTTTTGAACAAGTAAAAAGAGATATAGATGTAATAAGCTTTTTTGAAAGCTCATATTTTTTTTTTTTAATCAGAAAGCTCAAATTCTTGTTACCTAATTGACTTAACGCCTAATACATAAATAGCCCCTAGAATTTATCTAAATATTGTAACTGCTCTTTTCAACTTTCAATTGTAACAACTTACTCTCTAAACTTATCCAATTGTAAAACACAATCTCAAATTGGAAATTTTTTTATCCCGTACTTGAAGCAACCGTAAAAACGTTTCCCTGGATTCGTATCACGCCAAAGATTTGATTATCACACTCCACGAGCGTTGCAACTTTTGTATTTCACGTGTTTCTTCAATGCAGTCCATGTCAACAATTTGTGGTTATGTTTTACAATTGGACAAGTTTGAGGGGTTATGTTTTACAATTGAACAAGTTTAAGAGGTAAGTTGTTACAATTGAAAGTTCGGGAGGTAGTTGCAACATTTAGATAAATTCAAAGTTCGGGAGGTAGTTACAATTGAAAGTTCGGGAGGTAGTTGTTACCAATTTAGTTGTTGATGGCTTTAAATTAAATTTTTTCTAAAATTAATAATATTCTATTACTTTTAATTCTTCAACTTTTTAATTAAAATATCATGGGATGGGTTGTTGTTTAGTTATAAAAGAAAGTTAATGTTTAGAGAAAAAAAAACTCAAAAAATGAAGATTTTGGAAAATAAAAAACGTGGTTTCATGGTTTCATGGTAAATATGATACTAAATAAATTCAATTCTTGGATTATTTTTTTTATTATTTTGAGTTCATAAATAGTCAAATTGGTAATATCAACCTAAAAGTTATTGGTTTTATAAATAGACAAGAACCTCATTACTCATGTGCAAATCAGCGAAAGCAAATGTTATTTTTGAAATAATCCCTAAAGATAATACATAAAAGAAAAAATTATAAATTAAATTATGTGGTTTAGCCGATTTGCAAAGATAGTTTCGTGTTTTAAAAGTTTGTACTTTGTGCATTTTACAAACTCAATCATTAAAAAAAATAAAGATTTTGGAAAATAAAAAACGTGGTTTCATAGTAAATATGATGCTAAATAAATTCAGTTCTTGGATTATTTTTTTATTATTTTGAGTTCATAAATAGTCAAATTGGTAATATCAACCTAACCTAAAAGTTATTGGTTTTATAAATGGACGAGAACCTCATTACTCATGTGCAAATCAGCGAAAGCAAGTGTTATTTTTGAAATTATCCCTAAAGATAATACATAAAAGAAAAAAATATAAATTAAATTATGTGGTTTAGCCGATTTGCAAAGATAGTTTCGTGTTTTAAAAGTTTGTACTTTGTGCATTTTACAAACTCAATTATTCAATAAAAAATTATTGTCGTGACTATTTACCCTAAAAGTGGACGATTTGGAACAATTAAAATGACTGATTTTGCAAATTACTCAAAATACAAGATCTGACTTTGTAAATTAATTAAGCCACAAGTATGGTTTGAACGAAAAATTGACTCATAATTCTCTAACTGCAAATTTTATAAAGTCGTAAACTCATGTTTGCAAACTTTTAAAGCATAAAAACTGTTTTTCCAAATCCGTCAAATCATATGATTTATTTATGTACTTTTATCAATATGTCACTACATTTTATAAATTTAAGCTTTTAGATCAATGGTATAATATCAAAGTATTTTAAATTTAGAAGTCTAGACTTCAAATCTTGTGATTGTTGAAATTTGAGAGGGATAATAACCAGATTAAATCCTAACGTTTTAAACGAAGTGCAGATTTAACCTTCACATATGATATAATGCAAAATTAAACCGAACATTTCTACGTAAGATTAATTTTAGTCTTGTACTATATCGAAAATTTGAAAATACAAGCTTGACTGTTATTTAACTGTCACATCGGACCTTCCAAATAAGTTTGTCGATAAACTAAAGTAGTTTCGTACATTTTGTTGGTTTTTTTATAACTATATTAATAATACTTTAAATATTTTAGACCGTTTGAAAATTAGATTGTGATTAACTTAAATCTGGATTTACGAATTATTATAGATTGTTCATCCGTAGAATGGAAAGAATTTTTAGCATTTTAACATAATTTTTGTAATACGCTAAATATCTTGGACATAACTGATATACTCTTCGAATTTTTTTAATTTGAGACCGTCAATGGTTGTTTTGAAGCGTTGAGTGACCACTGATGTTAAAAAGTATAAAAGTTCAATGTCCATACGATTAAGAATTAAAGTTCGTTGGTCATAATATTAAAATGGGTAATTTCAGTGGCCATGGGTGTGATTTACACTCTTTTAAAGTATTAAAATATCATCTGAAGTGCAGCCAATGCATTTTTTTTTCCTGCAGCAAGTAAATAAATAAATAGAAAGAATGCAAAGTGAATCACAAAATAAAATTGAAAGACCGATATCCGCCGGTTGGACCAATTTCATATATTATTATTAGATCACAAACATATGATATATACGTTACAAAAATTTATGGGTTAATTACAAATAACTACCATGTGATTTAGCCGATTTGTAAACCTTTACTTGTGGTATTTTTTTTTGCAAACGCAACTCTGTGGTTTACAAAATTTTGTATTTGAGTTCATTTTGTCAGAATTTGATTGATAACGATTTCGAAATGAAAATTTTCAAGAGTTAAATGATATTTTAAGCAACTTTAATTCTTCAACTTTTTAGGTTTGAGGTTATTTAGGTGTTGTTTTGTATGAGAGATAAAGATAATGCTTGGAGAGAGAAAACTTCAAAAATGACGAATTTAAAAAATTAAGACTATGGTTCCATAGTAAATATGATACCAAACAAGTTTAATTCTTGAAAATTTTCATTTTGAGGTCGTTATCGGCCAAATTTGGCAAAGTAAAAAAACATGTAAATTTTTTTTTTTTTTTGATAACATTTTGCAACCATAGGGTTGTGTTTGCAAAATAAATAAATAAAAAAACAACAGGTACCATATCGCAAATCGGTCAAACCATAGGATAGTTATTTATAATTAACCCAAAATTTATATCATATTCTACACGTTTTGGATGAAAAAAAATCTAAATATTTCGTCAAAATAAAGGACATTTCATCTATAAGTATATTCTGAAATTATAATATTTTTCCTAAACTAACTGATATGCAACCGGTGGAAAAAATCACCCATCGGTGAGGATGTGGGAAAAAATCTTCAAAGGCAAGGATAATGACCTCTCTCCCACCATATCGGGATCCTTATGGCCACGTCCACCGTGTCTCCACCAATTCTAATATATACCTTTTAAAATTTTAATATGGTATAGTTTATAATTACTTATTTCATAGTCTATACGTTCCAAATTTTGAAGAATTGAGCATTTGGAGAAAACAAAACACAATACAATATATGAAAAAATAGGAAAAATCAAAATAAAAAACGCCGTTGCCGGGGATCAAACCCGGGTCACCCGCGTGACAGGCGGGAATACTTACCACTATACTACAACGACTTGATGTTTTAAATGTGAAAAGTACCCTTTTTCATGCATACAAATTTTTGTTATGATTGTGATTTTGTTTTTGTTGAGAGTTTTAGATTAGTTATTTTTGTTAATCTCGTGCGGAAAACATGTGAAATTTCAATTTATAAACCAAATAAAAGACTATGTTCTTGTTACATTAAGTTACGTTACATGACGTTGTCAAAAAAAAAAAGTTACGTTACATGACGTTCTGTTACATTACATTATGTTATGTTACCTTATGTTACGTTACATTAATTACATTATGTTATATTACTTTACGTTACCTTATTCTCTACCAATTGCATATCCGTTGGTTCTAAAAAAGATTTCATATTTTTTATGAGTTAATAATAGAATTGAAGATTAATATTTTTAAATTCGATGAAATATTTGAATTTTTTTTGTATAATTTGTATAAAATACAATATATTTATTTTGTTTTATTTTTTACTTCTGATCATATGTTTGTGATCTGTTACTATTTAGTGATAAAATGACGTAGATGTGAAGTGTATATGACAAGATTCATAACTGAGAAGACAATTTGATGAATTATTTTTTAAATTGACCTAACTTTTCAATATTAGAGGAAAATTTGCTATATACTGTCAAATATTAGGGGTAAAATTGTATTATTTTTTAGATATTAGGAATAAAATTACTTCTCGGTATAAATGTTAGAGGGTAGTTTTACACCTTATCCCACTAAAAAGATAATGAATTAGTGGGTTATGCGCGTAATTATAACAAAATACTAACACATTTAAGCTTAATTCATATAGCTATTTGCATATCTGTTATAAAATGTACAAGTGTTGTTGTATAAGCATGTTATATTTTTCTTATATTAATTATAATTTTATTAGCATATATCATAAATTTTATGATAAAAGACTTCCGTAATACAAAGAAATTTGAATAAAAAATAAATTTTATTTATGTTTTTTTTGTTTGTCTTTCGTAGTTTGTTGAACTCCGTTATAAAACAAAATATCAAACAAAAAAATATCCTAAAAATTCGATTTATTTCATCTACTTGTTTTATACCAGAAGCCCCCGTTAAACTCATTTTCAAAACGAGATTGTCCCTCAACTTCCGATATATTTCACCCACCGTCCCTCAATTTCTCATATCCTGAATCCTAACGGCTAAATTACATACGTGTTGTAATTTTTATTTTTATAGAGATTAAAAGTAAAAAATTATTAGGTCAACACAAAATTAATATGCTACATCATCAATTTTGATTTTTATGGAGATTAATTTTTAGATTTTTTTTTTATTTTGAGATCATCAACAGTCAAATTGATAATGTCAACCTAAAAGGCATTAGTTTTGCCAACGGACAAGAACCTCAATACTCTTTTTAAGGTTTTTTTAAAAAAAAAAAAACCATAGGCACTCACGCGCAAATCCACGAAAGCAAATGAGTTATATTTTTGAAATTATCCCTAAAGATAATATATAAAAGAGAAAATTACAAATAAATTATGTGGTTTACCCGGTTTGCAAAGATAGTTTCGTAGTTTAAAAGTTTGCAAACATGGGTCTGGATCTATACTTACTCAAACATTCAATTAAAAATTATTGTCGTGACTATTTACCTAAAAAATGAGCAATTTGGAGAAATTAAAAAAGACTGACTTTGCAAATTACTCAAATACAAGGTCTAACTTTACAAATTAACTAAGCCACAAGTATTATTGTTTGAACGAAAAAATAACTCATAATTCTCTAACCATAAATTTTACAAAACACAGACCCTTATTTGTAAACTTTTAAAGCATAAAGACCGTATTTCTAAATTGGTCAAATCATATGATTTATTTGTGTGCTTTTATCTCTTTGTCACTACATTTGAATGCATATGATTTATTTGTGTAATTTTGTTGGCTTAATATATATTTACACCTTTAAATTTGATAAGTTTTACCTATTGGCACCTTAAACTTTTTAAATAACATATCACACACTTATATTTGGCTTAAAAAACATATCGCACATCTATAGTTGACATTAAAAACCTATCACACACTCAAAGTTGGCTCATTCGGACTTCATGCACACAAAATTGTTGATCTATCATCTTTGAGATATGAGATGACATTTAGAACGAACTAATACGCTTTCTTTTTTCTATAGCACGCACAACGACCTCGTTTGTCAAATATGATAGATCAACACTTTTATATGCAAGAGATCCGAATGAGCCAACTTTAGGTGTGTGATTAACCCCAAAATTTAACCTTTTTGATCAATTGATATATTAACATAATATTAAAGCCTTTCAAATTTAGAACTCGAGAGTTCAAATCTCGTGATTGTTAAAATTTGAAAGGGATAATGATCAGATTAAATCAATGTTTCAAACAAAGTGCATATTTAGTCTTTATGTATGATGTAGTGCAAATTTAATCCTAATAGTTCGACACAAGATTAATTTTAGTCTTGCACTATCGAAAATTTGAAAAGACTAGCTTGACTGTTATTTAACTGATACATCGAACCTTGCAAATAAGTTTGTCGATAAATTGAAGTAGTTTCATATTTTTTTGTTGGTTTTTTTATAACTATATTAATATCACAGTAAATATTTTAGACAGTTTGAAAAAAAATTGTGATTAATTTATTTATAGCAGATTTAGTTTTTAGTATTTTAACATAATTTTTGTAACTTTGTTAGTAATACACTAAATATCTTAGACATAACCGATATACTTTTTGATTTTTTTATTTTGAGGCCGTTAATGGTTGTTTTGAGGCGTTGAGTGGCCACGGTGTTAAAAAGCGTAAAAGTTCAGTGCTCATACCGTTAAGAATGGAAGTTCAGTACCATAATGTTAAAATGGATAAAGTTCAGTGGTCATGGGTGTGATTTACCTTTTTTTTTAAGTATTAAGTTTATTTTGCTTAAGTTGTATCTATCAAAAAAAAAATCCTAAAAATTCCATTTATTTTTGGCCGGTTGGTTTACCTGTTATTTGTTGTTCCTGTTTGCTATTCGATGTTGAAAAACATGTTTTTCAAAAAAACAGTGTTTACCAGATTTTGTAAAAAACTACTTTTCAGGTATAAAACGAAATACCTCTTCATATACTGTCTGGTAACTTGTTTTATACACCAATTAACAATAGCAGACGCGAAGGAAGTAACATGTTCTACTTCCGTAGTATACGAGAACTGCTTTAATTAAAAAAACCGTCTCCTCCTCCTCCTTGCTTTTTTCTCTTCTCTTCTTTTATTTCTGTTAAGATCTTCAAGCCTTTATCTCTTTTATGGATCTACTTTGATCCTCCTCTCACCGGGTTAGATTTACTGTATTTCTCTTTATTATATTTTCTTTTAATTAGTGTTTATATAGTTTATTGGATCTCTATATTTGTTTGAATTGTATCTGCTTTCTATTATTCTGCTATTTATACCTTTTTTGGATTTAGCAATAGCGGAAACGATTTATTTTAAATGTGGATCAACATATCTACGTGGTTGCAACAAAAGAAATGACTTAAATCAGAATGTACGGAAGAGCCTAAATGATGAAGATTCGATGACAGTTGCTTTTCTGCGGATTTGGATTTCAATGAAGTATATGCTTTATTGTTTTTGAGTGTGTTTTATACCTTTTATAGTTTTTTTATGCTCTTTGTAATCGTTTTCGTCCTATTGTGGACTCTGTAAGGTTTTTTACCTTTTCCATTTCTTGTTGTAGTTATTCTTTTTGTGAGAAAATGGCTTTGATTGGTGTGGGTATATTTGTCATTAGCGCCTTTGCTCTTAAGAGCTCTTTTCCTATCCCACATAGGAAACTAATCAATGTGTCAAAGGGTATATAAAGGGTTGGGCCTTACAAACCTTTAAATTGTATTTAGTGGGGTTTGACAAATATACCACACGCGCGCGCTCGCTTGTTCATTCGCGCGACACTCGCCCGTCTCGATCGGACCCGAATTTTATTTTTAATTTTCTTCACAATATCCATTTTACTCCTTTGAAGTTTTCTTCAACAAATTATTTAGTCAAAAAACAGATCCTGATTTTTCTCCTGTTCTACCTCCACAAACTGCACATTCTAACGTTCAGATTTTTACAACCTTTATATATTCATTTAGTTTACAACTTTGATATACACAGTTTTAATCTCTTCTCTTTTACAAACTCTCTGGGCAATTAATTACTCTTGCTGTTCCAATACTTTCGACTTTGAGTGTACAAATTCGGAGGTTTCTGTGTTACCTTGGGGAGCGATCGGATTTCAGATTGTACCTGGGTCTGCCGAAATCGCTTTCAAGGCAATGACTCCCGTCATGACACAGTTCGATTTCTATTTCAATTTCCAGTTGCTTTTTCTGTAACCCTGATCTTTTCTTACACTTTTCGTTTCTAATGAAGCTATATACAGTTTCTTTAAACAAAAAAAACTTGTTTATACCAGAAGCCCCATTAAACTCATTTTCAAAACCAGATAGTCCCTCAACTTCCAATATATTTCATCCACGGTCCTTCAACTAGAAATATAAGAATCCTACCCCTATTTCAATTTTTCATATGCTGAATCCCTAACTTGCATCCACAAATTCATCTATTTCCTGCAGCAAGTAAATAAATGACAGAAAACATCATTAGGCCCGTGATCTTTCATTTTTAAGTTCATTAAGCCATTGATCTTTTATTTGGATACATTAAGCTCCTGATCATTTATTTTTAGTCTCATTAAGTCCTTGATGACAAAAAAAAATTTAATTTTGAACATAAAATTCGGTTAACAGTCAAACTGTAAAAATATTTGTTTGATAATTTCAAATACAGATGAAGTTAATAACGTATTTTTTTTGATGGGGTTAATAGCGTATTTTTAACATAACTAGATATTCATAACTTACTAATTTGGTTATAAAGGGCTTAATGAGATCAAAAATAAATGATCAGGGACTTAATGTATCCAAATAAAAGATCAATGACTTAATAAACCAAAAAATAAAAGATCAGAGACACAATGATACTTTTTTCCTAAATAAATAAATAAATAGAAAGAATGCAAACTGAATGACAAAATACACTGAAACATAGAGACTTTAATATTTGCAAGTTAGGACCAATTTCATACATCATTATACACGTTAAAAAAATTATATCATATTTTACACGTTTTGGATGAAAAAAAATCAAAATATTTCACCAAAATAAAGAAGATTTCATCTATAAATATATTCTGAAATTGCAATAAGAGGGCAATATATGTTGTTCCTAAACTAACTGATATGCAACTGGTGCAAAATACGAGAACACAATATCTAATTTTTTCTATGATGTCTGAAATTGATATAACTTACCAACGTTAGAGGTAAGACCATGGGTAAAATTGGCCATTGGTGGGGATGTGGGAAACAATCTCCAAAAACAAGCACAATGACATCTCTCCCACCGTACGAGGATCCTCACAGCCAGGTCGACCATGTCTCCACCACTTCTTACATATATACATTTTAAAATTGGGATAATACAAAAATATTTTTAACGCTTATAGTCGGGAACAATTTTATTCCTATCATTTAAAATGGTACAATTTTACCTCTAACGTTTATAAGTTGGGTAAATTTAAGAAATATAAATCAAACTTCCTGCTCATTTATAAATCTTGTCATTTGCATTTTACGTATGCGCCATTTTATCACACATTACTAACATATCACAAACATATTATTAGAGGTGATTTTTTTAAAAAATAAAATAAAATATTTTACCGAATTTATAAATATTAATATCCAATTCTATTTTTAAATAAAAAAATATGAAATCTTTTTTAGAACCAACTGGTATGCAGAATAAAGAACAAAATATCCGTGTTTTATAATAATGGTTAAAATTGACCAAACATTAGGGGTAAAATTGATCTTGGATGCCAATGTTAGGGGTAAACTTGCATCATTTTAGACGTTATTAGTAAAATTGCTCCTGACTGAAAACGTTGGATGTATTTTTACACCTTATCCTTTTAAAATTTTAATATGGTATGGTTTATAATTACTTATTTCATAGCGTATACATTCCGAATTTTGAAGAATTGAGCATTTGGCAAAAACAAAAAATAGTACAATTTACGAAATAAAAAAAGGGAAAAATCAAAATAAAAAACGCCGTTGCTGGGGATCGAACCCGGGTCACCCGCGTGACAGGCGGGAATACTTACCACTATACTACAACGACTTAATGTTTTAAATGTGAAAAGTACCATTTTTAATTCATACAAATTTTTGCCATGGTTGTGATTTTGTTTTTGTTGAGATGTTCATATTAGTTGTTGTTGTTGTTTGGTGACATTTACTAGCTTGATGTTCTGTTTATTTAGATTAAAGTCAGTATGAACATACTATTATTATTAGGTGAAGATAATCGTGGAACTTAGTAATGTATTAGTAAATATATGTATTTATATAAGAGTGAGCCAAACCCTAACGCTAACCTTAAAGTGTATAATTATAAATATAACCCTAATATATATAAATCTATCACCCTTCCTCAATTTAAACAGGGGTATTACAAACGCTTAACTTGGAACATAATAAACGAAATTTATCTTTAAACAACGGGTTGGTGAGCATATAAGCAAGTTGATAAAGAGTCGGAATGTATTGAACTTGTAATAACCACTTAGACATATGATCTCAATCAAAGAAAAAGTCAACCTCTATATGTTTATACTTGTAGGTTTTCATTTTGAGGTCGTTAACGGTTATTTTGAGGAGTTAATTAAAATTGAGTAACCACTTGTGTTAAAAAGTGTAAAGTTCAGTGGTTATACCGTTAAAAATTGAAGTTCAGTGACCACAATGTTAAAATTAGTAAAGTTCAATGGCCATAGGTGTAATTTACCTTATAATGATGATAGTAAACTTTCTACTGATCAGAAGTTTAACATAAAATAATGGGTAATTAATTTATTAGTCCCTATATTTTGACAAAGCACACTGTTTAGTCTCTGTATTTTCAAAAACACATGATAAAGTCCCTAACTTTTTTCTCGATGAACTGTTTAATCCTTAACGTTTTTCTCGATGAACTGTTTAGTCTCTAACTGTTTACTCCATGCCGTTAGACTCTCATGAAGATTTTGTTAGTCAATTTGGATTTGCGTTCTTCTTTTCCTTTCCTTTAAACTCTAATGCATCTGAAATCAACTTTGAGTGTTCTTCTTCTGGATTTTCTTCTTAATCGTTCAAATTCATAAGCATTGGGTCTTTTCTTTTTATTGTTCTCCATACAAATAGCTTCTTTTTCTAAATTGGATTCCCTCTTCTAAAGTTTGAAGGTAAATAGTAAAGGGTAATTTAGTCATTTCTGAAGTTATAAACGGTAAAAAAATCTAACAAACAGACGGAAGGACTAAACAGTTTATTGAGAAAAAGGTAGGGACCTTACCATGTATTTTTGAAAATACAAGGCCTAAATAGTGTGTTTTTTCAAAATATAAGGACTAATAAATTAATTACCCTAAAATAATATATAAACAACTTATGAAATTACTTATATTAAAGTGATTAAAAGCATCATATTAAAGGATTATGCGTGTCTGAGCAGTTTAGTTAAGTTTAAAAAACTAAAGTGTAATTTGGTTCGGTTTTGTTGGGTTTAAATCGAACCGAATTGAAAATCGAATTATATGAAAAATAAGAACCCAGCAAAACTAAATTATAATTTGGTTCAGTTCGGTTTTTCAATTCGGTTTCATCAGTTTTTGAGTTTTCGGTTCGGTTCTGCTCACCTATAATAATATGAGTTAATTAAGATGTAAAAATACCCTTAACGATTTAGGTCGAGAGCAATTTTATCTCTAACGTTTAAAATTATGCAATTTTACTCCTAATGTTGGAAGCTAAGAGTAATTTTACCCCTAACGTTGATAAATGGGGTCAATTTGAAAAATAATTCATTAAATTGTCTTCTCGGTCATGAATCTTGTCATCTATACTTTAGACATGCGTTATTTTATCAGTAACAAATCATATATGTTGAGATGTGAAAAAAATAAAAAAAATATACTGTCTTTTATATGAATTGGACAAAAAAATTCAAAAAATTTACCGAATTTATAAATACTAATCTCCAATTCTATTATTAAATTATAAAAAACATGAAATCCTTTTTTTTTAGAATAAATTGATATGTAATTGATGCAAAATAAAAAAACAAAAAATATATGTGTTTTATAATAGTGTGAGAAGTTGACCGAAACCATCAACTTTAGGGGTAAAGTTGCTCTTGATTACCAACGTTAGAGGTAAAATTGTACCATTTTAAACGTTAGAGATAAAATTGATTCTGACTCAAAACGTTAAGAGTATTTTTGCACCTTAACCCAAATAATACTAATAAAGGAAAAAACTAAACTTTTCAGATGAAAAAAACAAAACCAGTAAACTAAGCAAAAAGAAAGAAAGTACCAAAACTATGGGTGCAAACGAGCCTTGGTAGTTCGTAAACTATTCGAACTCGGCTCGGTGAAAGTTTGATCAAAGCTTGGTTTGATAGGGCTCGACTCGAGTTTGGAATCGACTCGAACACTAATGAGCTGAGTCCGAACTTCCTCATCGGCTCGAAAGCTCGCGAGTAGACTCGATTATTTTTAATTACTATATATATTTTATTATATATATTTAATATATATTTCATTAGTTATTATTAGTTTTCATCACAATTCACAACTCAAATAAGATATAACCCATAAAAAAATGATACGAAAAAAAGGTTAGATATTTAAATCTTTAGCTAGACAATTAGGTTTTGATAAGGAATAAAATACATTACAAACTTTAATGTATATGTCATTGTTTGAAATTTTTCTCCGAACTTGTCTTTTTCGATCATAAGTACCGTATACTATTCTAGAATCTCGAATGATTGTTTTTCTTTATAAATATTTTAACCTCATATGGAGTATGTTATTCTACTTTTTTTACGCTACTTATTCTATATATGTACGATGAATTTGGTTATAGCTCGTTAGAAGCTCGATAAAAGCTCGTCACGGTCAAAGCTCGGTCAGATTCGATCAAAGCTCAGCTCGGTTAAAACTCGATTCGAAATGGCTCGACTCGAGATATTAACAAGTCAATACCGAACCTACGTAGGGTTCTGCTTGGTTCGGCTCGGTTACACCCCTCACCAAAACCCAAAAAACCCCTAAAACTAAAATTTCATTCGAGAGCACAGAAGAAGGAAGAACCTTGGCCTTCGCCTTCCACTTACAGTGCCGCCGCCGCCGCGTCCTCGCAATCCTGCTCGCACTTCGCCTTCCTCGATATTGAAAGCTCTTCTTCGACTTGCAGGTTAGATTTTCTTTTTCCTTTTTGCTTTCAGTTCATTTTGTTTTCTTATGTTTTTATTTCAATTCAGCCAGCCCTCTGTTCTCTTTGATTTTTGATGAAAATGAAAAAGGCTATAAATTATTGATACTTACAGAAAATAGTAACAATACAGAGACCATATTGTTGATTTTGTTTAGTGCAATTTGTTCTTTGATTGACCAAAAGGCTCATTTTTCAATCATTTGAGTTAATCCTTTGCTGCGTCTAGATCTAACAATCTGTTTGCGTCATTTATGAGTTGATAAGAATCTGTTTTTATTTTTGTTCCCAATTTCAATCTATATTTGTTGATTTTTTTCCTTCTGTAATTTGTAAGATTCGCAGTATGTATAATTAACATGTAGCATTTGATGGGACTTATTAGGTTATGCTAATTCCTGACTTCTCATGCTGATTTGTATCTATCATAAACATCCAAGTCATAATCATTTTTTTTAACTATAAGTTGTAAAATTTAAGTTGTGATTGTGAGCATTTCTGTTTTAATATTAGGGAAATTACCAGTTCCAGCAGACTCACTTCCCTTTGACGGCAGAAGTTCATCATTGTTCGTCCTTCATCGCAGCACTTCAGTTTCTAGTTCCATTTTCGTTTTCCAACTGAGAAATCACACAGTTGAGGTCAGTTTCTATTTTAATAAACTATTGAGTATGGTTGATGAATTATCGAGGTCAGTTTCAGTTGCTGCTTCTGAATTAATGGTAAAGGAAGCTCCTATGGAGCTCGAAAAAGAGGGGAATTCAGGGGATTTGGGGGTTTTGGATTCCACTATTGAGGAAGAGTTGGGTAGGTTTAGTTTAGTTGGTAGCTCAGTTCATTCTGCTGACGGATTCGTAGTAAAGAATGATCAAATCTTGATGGAAGAAACAAGTCCTGTTGCTCCATTGTCATCTGTTGCTCCCGATGAAGGTGATTGCGGTAATGATGGAAGTAGCAGCAGTAGCAGCGGCGGAGATGATGATAGTAGCGATTCAGAAAGTAGTTCATCGTTGTCTTCTTCCTCTAGTAGCAGTGATGATGATACTGAGGAGGAGGAAGAAGAAGAAGATGATGATAATGAGGAGAAAGAAGTGAAAATGCAATTAAACGCAGAGGAAGTGGGAGGTGAGATTGAAGAAGGCGAGATCAGAGATGTTGTTAACAGAGAAAAAATGGTATGTAATAGTGATGAAGAAGAATCAGAGGATGCAGAAAAAATGGCGGAATGGAGTGATGCTGAATTCAGTGATGGTGGCGATGTAAATGAAGAAGATGTAGTGAAAGGACCCATCAAGTCAAAGAATGAAGTTGAGGTAAATGATTATAACTCTAATTTTCTTTTGATTAGGAACTCATATCTCTAGGGTAATTAGCATTGGTGGTCACAAAAGTTTTTAACAATTTCCTTAAAAGCTCATAAAAGTTTAATTTGTCTCAGTAAAATCACTTAAGTTTGTTTTTGTCCCAATAAAGTCACTTTGAACGTTTTTTAGTCATCTTTTCGCTAAAATTACTCACCTGACATCTTAACATTACGTCAGCGCTACTTGACATATTAAAAAAATGTAACTATACATTTTAATTGATAATCGATATGCTACATAGGTTAATTTGTAGTTTAAATTTTAATTGACAATCCTTATCTATTTAGGTTAATTTGTGGTTAAATGTTTTTTATTATGTCACATGGCATTGAGACATGTGATTAGATGTCACGTAATCAACTCCGACGAAAAAATGATCGAATAACGTTCAAAGTGACTTTATGGAGATAAAAACAAACTTAAGTGATTTTATTGAGACAAATTAAACTTTTATGACCTTTTGAGGACATTATCCAAACTTTTGTGGCCACCGATACTAATTACCCCATATCTCTATGTTCTACATTATGTGTCATTATAAGTTAACTTAAAACACAATATTTATGAGGTTCGGCTAGTTTTGCCTATGTCCATGAGAGAGGAGAAGTACGATTTTTGAATCAAGATTACAATATTTGTTGGAAAACTCGTGAAATCTTTTTCAATGCTCAAGAAACTCATGTTCACTTTTATTTTTTTTTCTCTAAAATCCACTAATGTTCATACAATTTATCTCGTATTTTAAAGACCGTTGCAAGCCTTATTATAGACTAAAAGCCACGAGCTAAACCCAACCCTATGCTAATTTTGAGTTGTTGTTGTTGTCGTGTGACTGAGAGGTCACGGGTTCGAGTCTTAGGAGCGGCCTCTTGCCAAAATATTGGCAGGGGAAGGCTTGCCCCCAGTACACCCTTGTGGTGGGACCCCTCCCGGACCCTCGCTTACGCGGGGATGCGTAATGTACCGGGCCGCCCTTTAATTGTAATAGGAATCAAAACTTTGGACTAAAGAGGAAAAATCCAAAACTCCCAGCTCGGTGTGCTGGTGGGGCGGAACCTGCTGCTTTTCTTGTGCTAACCCCATCAGCATTGCTGAAATTGTCACTTCTTTGTTTCGGTTGAGTTTTTTCTTGTCTGCTTGTGTTTCCTAAACTTCATTCGCATCTTTTGGCGTCTAGATTGAATTCTTGGCTTCATATTCTTTTAATTATTCTCTGAAAATAACAAAACATTTTATAACTGCCAGATTGCTGATTAGATGGATTATACCAAATATTTGTAGGTTCTCCCACCAGTTCCTCCTGTGGATGCTACATTGCAACCGCATCATCAGATGATGCCTGTCGGAATTGTCTTATCGGTAAGCTTGTTAGCATACAAAGCTTTAAACTTTTCATTTTTTACAGAAACGTATCTTGCTGATCTTTTACTTTTACGTTGTTGATTTTGTAGTTCATTTAACTATATCAATTAATGATGTTATGTTGTTGAATTCAGACTCTAGGTGCCCAAGTAATTGTTGAAGGGACGGAGAAGCATAATCCTCTTAATGAGGGTTCGGTCCTTTGGATAACAGAAAAAAGATCTCCGCTGGGGCTTGTGGATGAGATTTTCGGGCCTGTTCAAAACCCTTACTATGTAGTCAGATACAATTCCGAAACTGAGGTCCCTGCTGAGATCCATCAAGGCACTTTGATTTCTTTTGTTGCAGAGTTTGCTACTCATGTGTTAAGTGAGAAGAATCCTTACAAGAAAGGGTATGATGCATCCGGTCAGAACGATGAAGAATTGACAGATGATGGAGAGTTTTCGGATGATGAGAAAGAGGCAGAGCACAAGAGAATGCAGAAAATGTCAAAGAGGGGAATGAATCAGCAAACAAGTAATGATACCAGAAGGAATAACAAGAACCGGAACAGGAATGGGAATGGGAACCAGAAGGATTCAATGCCTTCAGGTGCTAGTCAGCAACCATATAACCACAACCAGCAGAACCAGCAACCATTTAATCACAACCAGCAGAATGCATCTACTGCCGCAACACCATCTATGAATTCGGGAGCTTCTTTTTTTCCGCCATTTCCTCCGATGGTACCGCCAAACGGTATTTTCCAACCTCCTAATGGAGGCTGGTTAAATCCTCTGCCTTCCCAGCAGCAAAATGCTGCTTTTATTCCGGGCGGATTTTCAGGAAATAACATGCCACCATGGCCAGCACAGAATCAGCCATTTCAGCAACCCTTCAATCTCAATCAAGGGCCGGTTCCTAATGGTGTTTTTCCGGGAGGGCAAATGAATCTTTTTCCCAATGGACCTTCGCCTTGGCCGGCTATGGCTGGTCAAAATTGCTTTAACCCATCCTTGTTAGGAATGGGATTCCAAATGCAACAACCTAATCTCCCCATCATGAATTTCGGACAGGGAATGATGTGTAACCAACCACAAGTCCAACAGAACTGTAATTTGCAACCACCGCAAGCTGTTCCTTCTGGCGACATTCGACCCCCTCAGCAGTTCAATTCCGGTGCATCTTCAGGCCGCGGAAGCAGGCCTTGTCAACGAGGGGGTAGTCGTGGTCGTGGTCGCGGTCGTGGTCGTTTTTCAGGTGGAAGAGGTCGTTAGCTGTTAAAGTGATCTTTTTTGTGAATCACTTGGTATAGTTCTGTGGGCAGTTTTCGAGTTAGCCTACTGTATTGTTGTTTGCTGATCTGATCTCTTTCATTAACATAGATTTTGGAACTTTTTCAGTTGTGTAATAGCATCAGAGTTTGAGTTATTATGTCATAATCATGTTCTAATGTCTGGATTGCGATTAGCATTTTTCTGCTGCAGTTACTTAAGTGGTTCATTATAATTCAGACAAAGAAATATATAATTGTTTCATATTACAGGTTTCTGTTTCAGATGATTTATTGTAAGTAAATACTAAATTCCTTTAGCAAAGTTGAACTTATTTGGGTTATGCAGTTCTCTCTAAACAAAGTTCTGCTTTCTATTTTTTCCCTTTAGCAAAGTTAAACTTCTTTGATTTATGCAGTTCTCTAACTGGAAGTGAAGAAGGCAAGAGCTGCATTTCTCTCCCCATGTCTGATAAGCTGACTTCTCGTTCCCAATAGCTCGTAAGCGTAGCAGGCCAGCAGTTGTGAGTGATGATAGCAATAGAATGACATCAACAGGTAATTTAGCATCCATCCATTGCCTTGATTGATCAACATATTACTTGCTGCATACCACTTGATATCACCATAGAAGTGTAACAATTAGTTAGGCTCATGTCGAGAAATATGAGTAACATTTGTGTCTAGTTTAACACCTGTGGAGGGTTTTAAATTTATGAGTAAAACTTTTGTTTGAGTGAAATTCAGGCATTTTATTTTGAAATTAAGAGTCAGTTAATATGTTGTAGTCTCATGTGCTTCTTCTATCACATGTGTACCTTATGAATTGTAGGGAATTGGAAAATTCTAGATTCTGCAAATACTTCCTGAGGTTTCCAGATTTCAGGAAATCCAATGGAGAATCTGTCATTGAATTGGTCAGCTCACCAACCAAAATAACCGGTGTGCATTATGTCCAGGTGAGGTATGTCTGCATTTTGGGGTCTCTCTTTTTTGCAAATATTCATTCAAATCTACTTGAACTCACACAACCTTGAAATTTATATGAAAGTTGTTTATTTATGACTGATTGACCTCTAACACTTGCAGTTGAGTGTAATAGACCTCTGAAAATATCACATGTTTAAAAAGGAAAAGGACAGGCATAGCACATCAGGTAAATAAATTAGGGTTCATTAAGCATAAGGAAAAAAAATTGAAAGTCAACTAATCAGCTTTTATAAGAGTCTTCCTATTGCATTGCAGTCTCCTTGACTTTCCACTTTTCTCCAGGACAGATTTGTAGGATGTTAAATATCTATATGTCGCTTTAACTCAGCAAACACTTCTATGACAATCTTGGAAACCTACATCCAGTATTTGCACCAACAATAGAATAGAATATTGACGTTAGCCTATGTTGCATGGAAACGGAAACGGATACGGACACTGAAACCTAATTTCTGAAAAACATAGGAAACGGAAACGTGGGGGAAACGTGTAAATATTAAAAATACAGGGGCATATTTTTAAATATTAAAAATATAATAATATATTAAAAAAACAAGATTGAAGAACAAAAGTAAGAGAAAGTCTAAGATCAATCGAGATTCAAGAGACAAAGATTATAGGAGAAAGAAATATGGGTAAGTTCTTTAAATTGAAGGATATAAGGAAGAAATCTCTCTCAAATAGGAAGTTTCAGTTTTCCTAATCTTAGATTGAATAGGAATTGCAAAATAGAAAGCTTGAATTTCCAGAATTTTAATCGAAATAGGTAGAGGAAACCGTTTAAAAATTGAGAGACGTCTTTCATATTTTGGGTAATTACTGAAACTTTTCGTATCAGTTTTCGAGAGTGTCTGTTTCCCACATCTGCTGGAAACAGGGAAACTCATGTCATGAAGAGTTTCCATGCTTCATAGACGTTAGCAGATAACTGATTAATTTAGCATTACTACTTCTAAGTTGGATGGTTTGTGTTCCCCTTTCTGAAGCTGGTAATACCACTGGAATAGGGCTTTTATAATGTAAATGATTTGGCATTTCTTATACATGTTCTTGCAACATGGAACTCAAAACACAGTTTTTTCAGAATTGCATATACACCTTCTCTTGTAATTTAATCATTTACATACTTGCTTTTTATTTGATTCATCGTAGTGAGTGCAATAAAATTTCTTCACTAAAAGAAGAAACTTTTCTCTTTACTGGTGTTGTAAAAGGAGCCATCATTTTCCATGATGTTTTTGACAATGCACATAATGTTGGTGGTTCTCAAATCAGGGTGGAAGGTGTATATATATGGCCCTTTAGACAACTTTGAATGGTAGCTAACAGGTGAATCTCTTTGCTGCTAGCACGTGACACGTCAGCTGCACATCAGTAGTTCTTTTACATCGCCAGTGTCTTAACAGTTTTTGTAGGGAGAGATTGATTGACGATTTTGATATAATTTGGGGCAGGGGCGGAGCCAGGACCTATTGGTCGGGGGGTTGGACCGTAGACAAATAAAATAAAATAAATGCTACTTCAACATATTCATAAAAATAAAATGAACAATATAATAGACAAATTATATTATAAAACGAGAGTAAAAAGTATTTGTGTATTCACACTAAGAAAATTAATGTCTAACAGGTAGCAATTTGCTCATCCGAGTTGTCATTTTCTGAAAATTTAGTACAATTGCTTCATTTTTGACACCGATAAAAATTCTTTTCTCAACATAATAAACGAAATTAATCCCCAACATACAAATCCCTAAATTAGATTTCCTAAATTAAACCCTAAATTAATTGCAATTACTAAATAATATTTAAGTAAGCAATATATTAATAATAATCCCCTAATAATAAACCCTAATTTAGAAATTATAAAACTAAACCTAGAATAAATAAAATACAAAACTTATTTGGAATTTGGTTGATTAAAAGAAGAATAGATGGACAATTGAAATTTAGAAGAAAGAATGGAGTGATTTGGGCATTTTTCCACCCAACTCAGATCGCGTGGGTCTGCTGTTGAAGAAGGAAAAGGATGTGAAATGCTGGTGTTGGGCTTTAAGTTTCCCGATCTGTTCTCTTTTTTTTTTTTTCACTTAAGTCCAAGGCGACGTAGTTTTGGACTTAAGTGAAACAAAAAAAAAAAATTAAAAGAGAATGAAGAAGAGGGGCTCTTCTTCAACCTCTGCCATGGCCGGAGCAGTAAACCTCCATACCAGGGGTGGAAAACACCCCTGGTGGTGGTTTCCAGCTGGCCGGATGGTCGGGAGTCCCTCCCCTACCCCTGGCTCCGCCCCTGCTTTAGGGAGTTGTTTTGGTTTTAGGAGTTTGGGTAGTCAATTGAATTTGGAGATATAGGTTACGGAGCAATTTGTGCCTTAAGCCAAAAATCAATATATTATTTTGCTAATTGATTATAGTCACTGTTATTAGAATCTTACAATTCACGATTTCATTCGAGCTGAATCTATACGGCAAATCTAAATTGTCACTAAACTTTACAATTCACGATTCGAATTGTACGATTCAGCTCTATTTCGAGTCGGATCTATAGGGCGAATATAAATTTATCACAGTTTTCATATTGTTATTTCGGAAAACTATAACTCTAATTAAGGAAGGAGGTAAATTAGTGGAAAAAAACAACTAAGAAATTTAAAAAATAAGAAATAAGATTATTATAATTAATTAACAAATCGTATTAACATCATTGTCCAATTTCATTATGCAACTCCCATCCTATTTAGAAAAAGTCTTTACTTTGTCGTGGGTCAACAACAGTTGACCAAAATATTTTGGTCATCATTCATCAAAAACTTCAACAACTACTAAACTCATTTTAAACTAATATTCGATAATATTTTATAATATTATGAATTTGAATTAAATCTTACTATTCGATTTGATTCACAAGTCACGATTAACAAAATCAGAATTTCGATTCACGAGTTGAATCTCGATTTGACAAATCTTCCTGTCTGTTTATGTAATTCAGTTTTGTGCTTGTTGTTTGTTAAACAATAATTCCATATTGATTCAGATAAGAGTGATCGAACTAGATAAGGAAATATTAATAGTATGTTTTCAGTTAAAATAGGATTGAGAGAATTGGATTCTTTAAATGTTTGTTGTTAACCTTGAAGTAAGACCCGTTTGTTTTAAGTGTTGTTTGCTGTTACGGTTTGCTGTTTGAAAAGACTGTTTTTCCAAAAAGCAGGAATTCCCTACTTTTATAAAAAAAACTATTTTTCAGATGCAAAAGGGAGACAGGAAGTGACTCACCAAACACCTAAAACTCTCATTTCCAAAATGAAAAGCCAAACATGAGGTCAAAAAGCAGCAACCAAACATCTCCTAAATTTTTATACATCTTCACTTGTTTCTCTTTGAAGCTCCTGTATAGGTGTTAATAAGTGTTATCAATTTTGTACTTGTGTAAATGGGATAAGGTCCAAATTTACCCCTAACCTATGAAATGGTACAATTTTATCCTTAACGTTGTCAAGTAAGTTCAGTTTTACCCCTACACAACAAATTTTTTTGAATTGAGTGATTTGACAGTTATTCGACTATCACCAAACAAGTTTGTCGATAAAATAAAGCATTTTATGTAGTTTTTTGTGATTAACTTATATCTGACGGACTTAAATATTATTATTTCAGCAGGTTATTTGTAACTATGTTATTAATAAAATAAATATTTAAAACATGATTGATGTTTGCAAAGTCTGATGTGATAATTAAATAACGGATAATCTAACCTGTGCCATGAGGTACAGGTTTATTTTAATAATTAATTACTTTTCTATTGGCGGTAAGTAATTTATTACTTTTTTTGGCTGGTAAATTACACCCATGGCCACTGAACTTTATTCATTTTTACATTATGACCACTCAACTTCATTTTTTCCTGGTATGGCTACTGAACTTCACACTTTTTAACACCGTTGGCCACTCAATTTTAGTTAACTTCTCAAAATGACCGTTAACGACCTCAAAATGAAAATATTCAAGAATTAAAGTTGTTTAGAACGACATTTATCATGAAACCACATTTTTTATTTTCGAAAATCACATTTTTTGGAGCTTTCTCTCTCTAAAAATTCACTTTCTCTCTCCTAACCAAACAACACCTAAATAACCTTAAAACGAAAATTTTCAAGAATTAAAGTTCCTTAGAATATCATTAAGACTTATGGATTTTTTATTTTTATCCTTCAATGGTCGTTTTGAGGCGTTAAGTTGCCACTGGTATTAAAAAGTGTAAAGTTCAATGATCATACATGAAAGAAATGTGAAAACGGATTAATGATATTCATATTATGATCCATTGAATATTTTCATTTTGAGGTCATTAACGATCGTTAACGGTCGTTCTGAACAACTTTAATTCTTGAATATTTTCATTTTGAGGTCATTAACGATCGTTAACGGTCATTTTGAGAAGTTGGTTAAAATTGAGAGGCCAACGGTGTTAAAAAGTGTGAAGTTCAGTAGCCATATCGGAAAAAATGAAGTTAAGTGGTCATAATGTGAAAAGAAATAAAGTTCAGTAGCCATGGATGTAATTTACCAGCCAAAAAGAAGTAATAAATTACTTACCGCCCCAGAAAAGTAATTAATTATTAAAATAAACCTGTGCCTCATGGCACAGGTTAGATTATCCGATTAAATAATGGTCTCTTTAAATTTTCTGTTAAGTAAGAGTAAAATTGTGTTTTTACTGCTATTTTTCATAAGTTTTTATTACTCAGAGCCCGTTTGATTTACCTGTTTGCTGTTGTTGATAGGTAGTAGATGTTAGTTGATTTTTTTTTTTGCTAGAAACATCTATTTCGAAATTTTGTTGAACATTTTTTTTATCTATTGTTTAGAATTAAAAGGCAGAAAGCAGTTCCGAAAAATGAAGACGAACTGATAGTCAATTTCGAAAACTATCTTATGCTGCAGTTTTTTTATCTACTTACCAAATTTTTTTTGTTACAACTTGCAGCATATTTCTTTTTCTAACACTAATGTTTGTGTTCTGTTGTGTCTCTATTTATTTATTGCAGCAACTGATTCAATTGGTCTACCTTGGAAGCGTAGAAGGTACGGGGTTTCTTCCGAAACTTGGTCGATGCTTCGCCACTTCAAGCACGAACTCTATTGTATGTGTAGTTGGTAAATCGAGATTTGACTTGTGACTGAAATCCTCATTTTGTGAATTGGGATTCGTGAATCTAACCGAATGGTAAGATTCAGATCAAATTCAAAATATTACTAAAAATAAAATATTAACTATTTTTAACTTTAAATATTAATCTAAAAATGTAATTTTAATATTCAAATAGAAATTATATCAAGTTATCAACCAAACATTTAAATTAAAATTCAAATATAATCCAATCCTAATAAAATCAATTATCAAATAATTCATCATCAGAGACATAAAGTTGAAGAGAACGAAGAGAATAGAAAAGGACAATTGAAAAGAACGAAAGAAATAGAAAAAAAAAACGAAAAGGAAAGAAAGACTTGGAATTTATAAAGTCTAAAAGGTCTCTTGTACTCTATATCTTCTTAATTAGTTTTAATCCTGCACGTATGTTTTTTACTATTTAAAAATTAAAAACAGTTTTTTTTTTTAAATGGAGTCAACTGAATCGGTGGATTCAGCCGTTTCACCACTGATTTGGTTGATTTATGTCGAATACTTGAAATCAGATAGAATCAGATCGAATCGTACGAGTCGACTCGTAACTCATACGATTTTAACAACTATGGTTGTATGTATCATTTAGTGAACGGATACTTCGCTGAACTAGGATTTCAATAAAGCGCTAGACTAAGATTTCAATAAAGCTTACATCAAATGATGATTTGCCACTGGATAGATATATAAAAGGGTAATTAATTTATTAGTCCATATATTTTGACAAAACATATTGTTTAGTCCCTGTATTTTAAAAAACACATGATAAAGTTCCTAAATTTTTTCTCGATGAACTGTTTAGTCCCTAAAGTTTTTTTCGGTGAACTGTTTAGTCACTTCCGTTAGACTCTCATGAAGATTTTATTGGTCAATTTGGATTTGCGTTCTTCTTTTTCTTTCCTTTAAACTCTAATGCATCTGAAATCAACTTTGCATGTTCTTCTTATTGATTTTCTTCTTAATCATTCAAATTCGTAAGCATTGAGTCTTTTCTTTTTCTTGTTCTCCATACAAATAGCTTCTTCTTCTAAATTGGATTTCCTCTTCTAAAGTTTGAAGGTAAATAGTAAAGGATAATTTAGTCATTTCCGAAGTCATAAACGGTAAAAAAATCTAACAAACAAACGGAAGGACTAAACGGTAAAAAAATGTTAGGGACCTTATCATGTGTTTTTGAAAATATAAGGACTAAACAGTATGTTTTGTCAAAATATAGGGACTAATAAATTAATTATCCTATATAAAACTACATATTATGAATGCAAATATCAAAACTGACATTCCTTCTAGCATTTCAATATCAAATAAATTGCATGAAGATCTTCATCCAACATAAAATATCATTTAACTCCGGTATTGGGGGAATTTATGGGAAGTATGTGCTAAATCTTACTTAGAGAATTTGTTGTCCAATAAGTAATATCAGAAAATCGTACAGATATCAAACTGGATTTATAGAGGGATCACTCGGTCGGATAAGATGACTCGAATTGGTTGGATAACATGACGTAATAAATAAATAAATAATACTTATATTATATCTGTATATAATATATTTAAAATTATTCGATAAATTTTATGTATTAAAAAAAAGAACAAATGACGAAGATAAAAGGAAATTAAGCTTTCTCATCCCATATATGAAAAAAATGAAAATTTTCACTAGTTTATAAGTGTTGGCGATATTTTTGAGAAACAAAAATATTCCCTTTACAACCTTGACTCGTGCGGGGAAATGCGGACGTGCCAGAGAATTAGGTTCTCAACATACGTTTAAGAAAACAGTTTTTCGTAGATATGCGCCTATATCTAATGGAAAAATGACTAATAATCAAATAATTGTACGGGAAAAGCAAGAATTGTGAAAATGTTTCTCTGGATTCCTAGTTGCCGTCAGCACAACTTTAACTAGAATTGGACCAATGGTTTTCATTAATTAAAAATGCAAGTATAATAAAGCAAACACAAGAATTTTGGAATTTTTCTTTTATATTTACTTTAAAATAAGAGTTTTGGGTTACAATAAACCGAATAGAAATAATTACAGCCAAGACAAATAGTAAATTTAATATCCACAATGTCAAAAGCAATAAATGTGATTGAAATTGAAATTGAAATGAATTAACCGAAGCGGTGAGCAGTTGCGTCGAAGCGTCGTGTCTGCCTGAGGTCGTTATCCCGAGACCGATGCTTGACTTGAGTGAAAGGCGTGTTTAGTGGGCCTAATTGATTGGACGTGAGTATAGGTAAATCGGAATTGACGTGATAGAACTGATATTTTGGCTAGGAAATTGAGTTTTTAGGTGTGAATTTGAGTAGAAAAATGAATCGGATTTGTGTTTGATCGGAAAAAGAGCAAATTGTACCGAATCAGGGACTTAGAGGGATGATTTTAATGGCTAAAATCAGACAAAGGGGGCTGCTGGAAATTGGTGTTCAAAATGATGAACAAAAGCTTGAAATTGTAAGAATTGTGGCTAAAATTGATGATAAGAACGAATGATTAATGATTGGAATTGTATTGGAAACTTGAGAATTGAATTAGGGATGAATTTGGACCGAAAAGGGACCGAATTGGCTGGAAAAATATGAATAGGCTGAATATATTTGAGAGAAAAGTATTGATATATGTTGTGTGTTTTGTATTGTTTAATTTGTTGATTGATTGATTTGTTGGGGGTTTTGAATGAAGATGGAGAAGATTATTTATAGGTAAAATTTGTGCTCACTAAGCACACACTTACCCACTACTTATGCCATGACTCCACTTTGAACAAAATATGATTGTGCTTCCTTAATTATAGGCATCAACTTGGTTTGTTTAGCTTTGACCCGAAATTGTTTTGTGTTTCTGCAGCTGACTTTGAAAAATTCATGCTCTCTTTGTGTTCGTCATGTGATGATGCTGAAGATAGATCCAGAAAGCTGGGGACGTCTATTTTCTGGATCCGAACTCACTTCTGATCTTGAACGTTTAGCTCCTCGAATAATTTAATCAAAAGTGGTCAGTGATCATTGACATTTCGGATTTTCCTGCACATTTAAGTTAGTTTAATGGCATATTCCCATTTTGTCACCCACTAACCCATGTTTTCCTCTTCTCTTGACTACTAGATTTAAGCTCGTGTATTGCACGGGTTATATGATTTCACTATATATTAGCTAACTATTATATGGCTTAATACATTATTTGCTCCCTGAACTTGTCCAGAAAATTTTCAAACTTTTTAGACAAGTTCAATGAGCTAATGATGTATTAAACCATGTAATATTAAAATTAACTTATTATTTTTCAATAACTTTGATATTAACGAATTTAATCTGTAAAAGCTAGTCAAAAGCCTGCACGATGTGTGCTTTGAATTTTATTACTGGATAAACCATTGTGAAAAATGCATGGAAAATGACCCAGTTACTAACTATTCGCCACAATGTGGCTAGCAATCTGTTTTTTTAGTTAGTAAGTAGTGATGTAGCTGTCCTATTGAATGAAACATTTTTATTTGTAAATCAGCATGCATTAATTGTCGGTTTTGGGTTTACATTCATTTGCTATCTTGGGTTTCATTTGTAAGTAAAAAGAAGGAACATAATAACTTATCCGAGTGTAAACACTGTGTCGTGGACAGAACCACTATGTTGAAAATGATTACGGCACTGGTGCAATCTGGAAGTCCGATCGTCAGCCAAGGTTAACACAGCAAGCGCCGTCCTAGTGCACTCTAGGGCGAAGCTTTGGAACAGCAAGAATTTTAATGTCCAGAGAAAAATTGTATTTGAGATGAAAATCGAATTAGTCAAAAGGTTTAAAATATTTAATAACAGGGCGTCGCACGAACAAGCGAACGCACGCGTGTGGTGTTTTTTGTAAAACTCACTTTAGCACAATTTAATATCACATAAAGCCCAACCCAATATAAACCTTTCAACTTCCTCACAAATTTCCCATGTGGGATACATAAAGTTACAAGAGTAAGGGCAAATGACTAAAAAGCCATTTCCCTTAAATCTCCAACATCATTATTGCTAATTTGAAGCAAATTGTTTCTCATTTACGAATTTCTTTTCATCTACAACATTAACGAATCAGACAATAGCCATATTTGAAACATTAAAGGTGTGTTTTCACATACTGATATGAGAATATCACGATTTGGGCATGCATTTCTTTGAATCACTGATGATGACACTGAAACTTTTTTTTCTAATATAGTTTTGTTTTTCGTTTAATTCTGGGTTGTTTCAGCTTTAGTTCAATTTTGGTGTGCTTTTAAATTATAATCACTGGTTTGTTTTTATGTTTAAATTGTTGGGAATTTTATTGAATTTATGAGGTTTACAAAAGGGTGTTCTCTAGAAACTTTCTAGAGTTACAATGAGATAAAACAAAAATATTAGCACTCAGGTATTTTTCAAAAATACCAAAAATAATTATCTTTACTATTTTTATCTCTCCCCAAAATAATTAGACTACCCTTTAAAATAAACTCTCAAAACTCACAAGACACAATTGTGTCTCCTCTCACTCTACATCATTCCTCCACTCTATTAACTCCCTTTCTCTTTCTTTTATTTTCAATATTTGATGCATTTGAGAAGTATATTTACATGGCTATTTATAGCCATGTAATGAACCCATTATTCAACCAAGTAGTTGAATAATTAAATGTGGGTGTTTCATTTTTCAACAATGAAGGCACCCAATTTAGACTTTCATTTTTTTTTCATTTATCTCTTTGTTTATTTATTTATTTTAAATTAATAGTTAATTTTTCAACAACCTTCCCCTTAAGAGAATCACTTCTTTTATTTATTTTAATTTAGTTCAATTTTATTTGCAATGGATTTCAGCGTTAATGGTCGAAAAATGAAAAACAAACCGCATCGAAAATAATGGCATTGGTTCTGAGATTGTGTGTGTCTACAGAAAATTAAAGGACATGTAGCTGAATTAGTGATTTATTTTTATTTTTGAATTTGGTTGCTTTATTAATTAATATGTTTTTTTTTTAATCTTTTTCCTTTGTTTATGTTATTCTTCATTTTTTAATTACAATCGTTGGCTTTTCTTAATTTAACTTTTCAAATATTTATTGGACTATCTTGAATCGTTAATGCTATTACCTTCTTTTTTTATTTATTTTTTAAATTGTAATTTATTTTCTTATCTTTTTTTTCAATTTTCGGATTGTTCCTAATATATTTGTTGTATTTATATACTTGTCATATACTTGTTGTATTTACATTCTTGTACATTTTGTATATGTTTCCGTATAACTGTTGTAATTTGGGTGATTTTTTACATTCTTTGACTTACCTATAACATGAATATTCGGATCAAAACGGGTTTAAAAGACGAGAAAGAAAAGGTTTTCAAATGAATTTTAAATTTAAAAGAATCCGTGATTAGACTATTTAATGTTTACTAGTGTTTAAGTAGGAGGTCGGTGGTTCACCGGACGATAACAGGATGTCTAGCCACTTTTGTTTGTGAAAAGGCTAACATTCTCATAACGTACCCAATTTCCCGAACCCAACAGTCTCCCGTAAAAAATCCGTTTACTTTTTCCTATTTAAACCAGATGGTGACTCTAGTAATCTCCAAACTCCGGTCCTACCGAGTTGTTTGATTCCCATGTTGAATTCGTTTCAATAACACACAATCCACCGACGGTTTCATACCCTCAGCTCTTCCGAGCGAGGCTTGAAACCTACAAGTATAAACATATAGAGGTTGACTTTTTCTTTGTTCGAGGTCGTGTGTCTAAGTGGTTATTACAAGCTCAATACATTCCGACTATTGATCAACTTGCTTATATGCTCACCAACCCGTTGTTTAAAGATAAATTCCGTTTATTATTTTCCAAGTTGAGCGTTTGTAATACCCCTGGTCAAATTGAGGGAGGGTGATAGGTTTATATATGTTAGGGTTATATTTATAATTATACACTTTAGTGTTAGCATTAGGGTTTGGCTCACTCTTGTATAACTACATGTATTTACTAATACATTACTAAGTTCCACGGTTATCTTCACCTAATAAGTAGGGGTACACGTGGTCGGTTAACCAGTCCATTAAGGTTAATTCGGTCGGTTAATCATTTTATCGGTTTTTTAAAAACACTAACCATACACTACTCCACTAAATTCGGTTAACCAATTATTTCGGTCGGTTAACCTTTTATTTTGGTTTCTAACTATTAGTAAATAAAATAATAATAATAAAACTTCTAATTTTTTTTATTGTGAGTGGAACGACGGGTCAATGGCGAGTTGAAGAGATTAACGACAGAGAGGGAGATGTGCGTGCATTATGTACGTGTGGACTATGGATTGGACACTATATTTTTCCCTTACAACAACTCTTTAAGGCATTAAATTACTATGTTTTTTGGACTAGAACTCTTACCATTCGTGCTTTACCATCTAAGCCCTATCCATTTATATTAATTTCACTAATTATCTACTTTATGACAAATTTGATAGTACACGATATTTGTGATGAAATATTCCATCATTGAGTCTTAATCACTGAAAATAATTAGTGTTTCTTATTAAATTTTTGCTATTGATCCCTATATTTATTTTAAGTGAGATAATATATAATTATATGTATAAATATAAATATAAATAAATATATTTATATATATATAATTGAATTCGATCGGTTTCGGTTAACCGCAGATTTTAGAATATGAAAACCGTAACCGTAACCATTAACCACTATTTTTAAAATTAAAAACCGTACACTAGTCCATCGGTTTCGGTTAACCTTATTTTCGGTTTGGTTTTTCGGTTTTACGAATTTTTGTATGCACCTCTACTAATAAGTAGTATGTTCGGACTGACTTTAATCTAAATAAACACAACATCAAGCTAGTAAACCTCATGAAACAAGAACATGGGTTAACTCAAGGCTCTTTCATGTCGTTTATGAATTGAAATTTCATATGTTTTCTGCACGAGATTAACACAACAACTAATCTGAACATCTCAACAAAAACAAAATCACAACCATAACAAAAATTTGTATGCATGAAAAAGGGTACTTTTCACATTTAAAACATCAAGTCGTTGTAGTATAGTGGTAAGTATTTCTGCCTATCATGCGGGTGACCTGGGTTCGATCTCCGGCAACGGCGTTCTTTATTTTGATTTTTCCATTTTTTCATATATTGTATTATGTTTTGTTTTCTCAAAATTTGTAACATATAGACTAGGGCTGGGCGCGGATCCTGGAGATACTGGACCAGACCGAATATCCGAGGAAAAAACTCCGGAACTGGATCGGACCGTTGAATTTTTTTGGAGAACCGAACTGGATTGGACCGTTGACTTTTCGTCAAAGAACTGGACCGAAATTTATCCAGGACCGGACTGATAACCGGATTGGATTGGATTGGATTGGACCGAAGTGAAATAACTGAAAGTTTAGCAATAATAAATTTATATTTCATACATTAACTTTATATAAAGAGAAATATTATATAATATATAGTTATATATTTTGTAAGGTTTGGTAAACTAATTACAATAATATAAATTTATAATTTATTAATAAGGTATAACATTATTATATAGTGGTGGAAGGTTAATGCTATGTGATATCCTGATTTATCCAAAGTTGTAAAAGATGTTTTTGCAATTCAATGCTCAACTGTGGCTTCTGAATCTACGTTTAGCACAAGTGGTAGAACTTTGAATCAATTTAGGAGTTCTTTAACTCCTGCTACAGCTGCGGTTTTGATTTGTTGTCAAGATTGGTTGAAAACTTCAACTCAAGCTTTCAAGCATGAAGAAGAAGTTGAAGATCTTGAAACTATTGAAGAAGGTAATATTTACTTAGCAATTATATTTCATAGTTTTATTTTAATTAAATGTTTATGAATACTAACTATATAAATGTTATTTAATTTGTAGAAATTAGTTCTGATCCTGAAATTGCATCATCTCTTTTATCCATATTTCAATTGGATATCTAAGGTTTTTTTAACCGAATCAAATGCACTTTGGTAAGCATATTTTTTTCCTTTTACTTTTTGCTAGTGTATTGATTAATTTTATTGAAGTGAAAGTTAATTAATTTAACATTTGTTGATTCACTAATATGGTGATAACATTGAGATATTATCCCGAGGACCAAAAGGGATATTCACCTAAAGAACTCTGAAACTCCCAGAAAAAGATGAACTTACATGTAAGCGAAAGCTTTGAAGGAACTCTGAAACTCCCAGAAAAAGCTTCGAACGACGAAAAAGTAAATGAAGACGAAATGGGGAAGAGAGAGAAAGAGAAGGAAGAAGAAGGCGTCTTCTCTTTTCTTGGACAGTGCGCTCGTTACACGTGTCGCTCTGCGATTGGCATCGAACAGAGTGCTCATTAATGCATGTAGTCATGACGGCACGCAGAAGCTCAAAAGCCCTAAAGGACTTTAAGGGAACTTTGGGGGGGCATCTGATAACATTGAGATATTATCCCGAGGACCAAAAGGGATATTCACCTAAAGAACGCCGCGTATTGATCCTCCAAAGAGATCCGACTGGCGGATCACCAAGGTCCCATCAAAAAAGACCCGCCAGCGAACCTATGAGGCGAATCTCCTTGAACACTCATTCGCCATGAGAACGGCTGGACCGACCCGACCATAAAGACCATTAATGAGCTATCAATTGGCTAACCGCCATTAATGGAGCATTGATGGAGACTTTCTAGTTACTGAAAGTTACAAGTTTCTAGCTATATATAGCCTACGTCTCAGGCTATCAAGGTACACATTCATTTTACCCTTTGTCACATTCATTAAACTCGCCATTCGCATGGGTGTTAAAAGACTTTCGGTGGAGTCTGACAATTTGGAGGCTATCAACAGGATTTCGGATAGACAGGCTGTTTGTCTTAAGAGTCAGAATCTCATTAAAGCCATCTTGAGGCTTCGTCCTGCCTTCGATTCTCTTACCTTCTCTCATATTTATAGGGAGCAAAACCGTGTGGTGGATCGCTTGGCAGCTGCTGGGCATGGGGGGATGTTAGGTGTTTCTACCCTTTCCGTTCCTCCTTCTTTTCTGTTACCTTCTCTTCTTGAGGATAGGATTGGGGTCAGTCTTCCTAGACTGATCACGGGTTAGGTTTTTGTTTGTTTGTTTTTTTTCTTCCCTTCTTACCAAAAAAAAAATTCAGTTTGCCCTTTTGTTCTTCCTTACTGACTTTGGCATCGGAGCTTCCCCCCGTCGAACCCAACGACGCCCCCACAGGGACGGAAGTTAATCAGAATTTCCCCGCGTGTCATCATATGGTAAATTTTATATGTTTAGGGTGATGTTTGGCTTTTACTGCATTTGCTTTGGAAAACAAGGAATTTATTGTGTTAAGAATATTCAATTACAAATTGGGATGATGATTAGAGAGATCTTGCTAATGAAGTGTTGTCTTTTTTGAATTAAAGGTTGTTTGTTTTTATGGATTTGTTATTTTGTAACTTTGATTTTGTGGTTTTTTTTAGCCTTGTTGTCTACCGTAACTTTTAATACTTTGATTTTGTGGGGTTTTTTTAGCCTTGTTGTCTACTGTAACTTTTAATGAATGTTGTTTACTTTCTAGAAAAATATAATTTATTTCAAGTTATGTAAGATAATAAAATTTTATATTTTATTATCTTGTAAATTAAATTTTTAATTCATTTTTTAGGACCTAAACTATTAGATATTTATCCGAATCACCGAAAAATTATATTGGATTGGACCGGAACCGAATCTCCGAATCCCCGAACTGGACTGGACTGAAATTTTGGGGCAATTCAATTCTGGAGATTTATTCTTTCAATCCAATCCTGGAGATTTCCTTTTATTAATCTCCGAATTTTAATCCAATACTGGAGATTCATGAATCCCCGACTTGGACCGAACTGTGCCCATCCCTAAGATAGACTATGAAATAAGTAATTATAAACTATACCATACTAAAATTTTAAAAGGTATATATAAGAATAGGTGGAGACATGGTGGACATGGCCATCCCGTAGTGAACAATGAATGAGGAATGAGGATAACGTTTCGGTACATTTATAAACAGAAAGTGGGATCCACGTGGGGACGTGGATGAGGATAAATTTATCGCCGTCTAGCTCGCATGAACGGAAAATGAGAAATGTATTCCCTATCCTGCTCCGTTTACATCCCTATAACTTCACATATGCGTGATTTTATCACTAATGAGTAATATTATTTTAACCGAATTTTACATTCAACTCTAATTTTCTAAAAACTAAGAACTTAATGTGTGTAACTATAATTAATCAATAGTTCAATACAATAAATTTAAAAATAAAAAACTTAATTAGCCAAAATTGAAAATTTCACAATCCTTGCTGCCCTGATTTGTACATGACCGTGGAAAACCGATGTCGTTCCAAGAGTGAAACAAACCGACGTCGTTTCACAAGTTCTTCAACCATTTTCACTTTGCTTTTCAATTATAAAATTACAGGTAAGTAGTACCGCTGGTCATAAAATTTTAGATAATATCTCAAAGGGTATAAAAGTTTAATTTGTTCCAATAAATTCACTTAAATTTATTTTTGTTCCAATAAAGTTAAAAGATAAAATTGTCGCAAATTGTCTCATTTTAAATGTTATGAGTAAAATTACTCTTTATTGTCAATGTTAGCGGTATTTTTGTTTTGTTTTCTCTTTTTTTTTGTAGGAAAAGATAAACAGACACAAGAAAAGCTTAACCCGGGATCAGCCTCGGAAAGCTAACCCCCACCACATCCTCTAAAAGGAGCGAAGAAAGGAACGCAGGAGGAGAAGAGTAAGTAGTAACGCCCCACACCTCTTCATGACCAGCAGCCGCCAGACGATCCGCCACCCGGTTCTGCTCTCTAAAGACATGGCAGAACCTAACGGAAATAAAGGAAGGGCAGAGCCTCTTGATACTTTTAATCAAATTCTGGCTCCTTAAGCAAATAGCTTTATTATTGGAGATCATATTAATAGCCTCCTGATTGTCAGACTCAACAATCAGCTTTTCCACACCTAGACTCTTAGCAAGGATAAGGCCAGAAAAATGCCCCACAGCTCAGCCGAAAAGGACGAACCTATCCCAAGATTATGGGAAAACCCAAACAGCCAAGCACCCCCATCATCTCTCAAGACTCCACCAGCAGTAATTTTACCATTAGGAAGGCAAGAGCCATCAATATTAAGCTTCACCACACCTTCCCTAGGTATTTTCCAGCAAAGAAGGTGAATCGCTTTTCTCTGAGTGTATCTAGCAAGAGAATCCTCTTTAAAACTATCAATAATATAATATAATTTCTTGGCGAAAAAATCAACCAAGTTAGGGATAGAAACTGAAACATCTCCAAAAATCTCATGATTTCTCCAACTCCATAATTGGTGACATACGAGAGCAAAGAAGATCTCCACATGCTCCAAATTAGTCAGCAACTTCCCACTAACCCCATCAGCAAACCAGTCAAGATTGGAATGAGAAAAGAAGGCATCAACCATGTGGTTTGGGATGATTTTCTTCCAAACAGCTTCGCTTTTAGCATAATCTCTAAGGGCATGGCAAATGGTTTCCTCATGCCCCCTGCATCTACTACAATTGCCGGACTCCACCAGATGGCGCCTCTTTCTATCAGAATTAGTAAGTAATCTATCTTTAACCCCAAGCCATAAGAAGCTTCTAATTCTGTAAGGAACTTTAAGGGCCCAAACAATCTTCCAAATATAAGAGTGATGATTCTCCTCACTGTGGCTAAAGGCCTCAAAGGCAGATTTACAGGTATAAGTACCGTTATTGGTTAAAGCCCAACAATAAGTATCCCTATCATCTTCCTTACTGCTAATCTTCACTCCTCTAATTCTTAGGAGAGTGTCCAAATTTAAGAAGGAATCAAACTTTGGCCAGATCCAATCCCCTTCTGAATCCACTACGTCGGCAATCTCCCAATGGCGAATATTAACAGGGGGCTGAGAGCTACACACCTCTAATAAGGAAATGTCACCAAGCCACTTATCATTCCAGAAGCTGATAGTCTTACCATTGCCCACAGACCAACCAATCCCAGAACAGAATTCCGAGAAAATAGAACTGAGGCCTTTCTAGAGAAAAGAACAATTGATAACTCTCTCTTTAGGACCTCCAAAAACCTTATCTTTTTTATACTTACCGCACAATAAGCGAACCCAAAGAGCAGAAGGAAGCTGCCACATTCTCCAAAGAAGCTTCATTAATAACACTTTGTTATTATCTTTAGCTTGTCTTATCCCTAGGCCCCATACATTCCTAGGTTTACAAACCTCCCTCCAAGGAACCAGATGGATTTTCTTACTATCTTCAGAGTCCCCCCAAAGAAACCTCCTATTAATTTTATCCAGATCATTGAGAACCGGTTCAGGCAATCTACAAGCTTGCATAACATGGTTAGGAAACGCACAATTGACAGACTGAATAAGAGTAAGACGACCAGCAAGAGACAAAGTTTTAGCTTTCCAAACTGCACATTTGCTAGAAGCTTTATCAATAGTTTCTTTAAAAGAAGCTTTGGAGACTCTCTCACTATGGAGGGGAACACCAAGATACTTACCCAAAGAATTAGTTAAAGGAATACTAGAAACATCACTTAAATTTTTACAAGTTCTCATATTCATATTTTTAGAGCAAAGCATCCTGGATTTTTGGATATTGATCTTTTGACCAGAAGCATCACATAAATTATTAATGATGTTCATAACCACACTAATTTGATCCTCATTCCCTTCCACAAAAATCATAACATCATCAGCAAAGAATAAGTAAGTAATAGCAGGACATAATCTATTGATGGAAACCGGATGAAAAGTCCCATCATTAACTGCCTCTTGGATAAGATGGGTTAACCTTTCCATAGCTATAACAAAAAGAAAGGGGCTCATAGGGTCACCTTGATGGATACCCCTGGATGGAGAGAACTCCTCCGACATATCCCCATTAATCAAAACCTGAAAAGTAGGAGAAGCAATGCATACCTCAATTAAACTCCTCCAATTATCCGGAATTCCGGCTCTTTTAAGACTATCGAACAAAAAACTCCAGTTGATGCGATCGTAAGCTTTCTCCAGATCCAACTTAAGAGCCACCATACCCCTCTTACCCTTTTTGATCTTCATAGAATGAACCATCTCCTGGGCAATAACCACATTATCCATCATTTGTCTGCCAGGAACAAAACTACCCTGGTTCTGGCTAATAATATCTGGAAGAATGCAACAGATTCTATTTGCCACCATTTTGGTAATAGCTTTATATAACATATTACAAAGGCTAATAGGTCTCATTTGTAAGAAATAAGAAGGTTTCTCAACTTTAGGGATCAGCACTAGAAGGGTTTTGTTCACCAGCTTAATATCTTCAGGACTTCTAAACACACCTTCTATAAAATTATAAATACCTTCCTTTACAATATCCCAATGTTTATGGTAAAAACCAGCAGGAATGCCATCAATCCCAGGAGCTTTAGTGGCCCCCATACTAAAAATTGCTTGATCAATCTCTTCCTTTTCAAAAGGGTGGAAAGCTTTCAGAAAACTATCCTCCTCCATTCTGGGGTAAGTGGTATTAGAAAGAGCTTTGTCCAGATCCACATTCTCTTCTTTGAAAAGGTCCTTATAAAAATTAAGGGCCAGAAACCGAATATCTTTATCTTCATAGACCCAATCACCATTTAAATCCTTTATAGCATCAATCCTATTTCTCTGTCTTCTGATAATAGTAGAAAGATGAAAGAATCTAGTATTACGATCCCCATCTTTAATCCAAGCTTTTCTAGACTTCTGAAACCAGAGTAACTCTTCCTGCCTTAACACAGCTTCAAGCTCCTTTTGAAGAGATCTAAGTAGGCCATCCAAGCTATGATCAAAACTAATCTCCAGCCTGCGATGAATACCCTCAATTGTTCTTAATAACTTGTTCTTCCTTCTAATAATATGACCAAAAACTCTCGTATTCCACCCCAAAACATTCTTTCTAAAACCCTCAGCATCTTGTAAGACATTAGAGTGAGGAATCCAATTATCTTTAACAAAATTTTTAAACTCCGGATGAGACTCCCAAGCCACCTGATACCTAAACGGTCTATTTCCTCTAGACTGTTGGCCTGTCATCAGCCTAAATAAGATGGGGCAGTGATCCGAGTGTCTGAAAGGAAGATTTAAAACAGACACCTCAGGAAACCTTATTTGAGCAGAGACATTAGCATAAACTTTGTCAAGACGAACAAAAGTGCTATTCCGCTTCCAGGTAAATTTATGGCCTACAGCCCCCAGATCAGAAAGCCCACACAAATCCATACTTTGCTTATGATTAAGACAACGATTAACATAGTGATTAGCACCCCCTCTTTGATCACTCATAAGGGCAATATCATTAAATTCTCCAGCCACAAACCAAGAATCTGTCATACTTATACTTAAAGAGTAAAGAAACTCCCAAAGCCTCTTTCGATTGGCCATAATAGGATCAGCATAAACAAAGGTAATGAAAATGGCCTATTACCAGGAAAAATAACTTTACTATGCATAAACTGTTTATCCATACTAATAATATCAAAATGAACTCGATCTAGCTTCCAAAAAAGCCAAATCCCACCAGCCCGGCCAGTAGCTTCCGATCTAACACAACTCCAGCTCCTAAACTTTTTAACCACCTCATCCGCTTTAACTCCACTAATCTTAGTTTCCATTAAAATAAAGCAAGAAGGATTAAACTGTTTAATTAAATCATTAACATGGACACGAGTAGCCTTGCTAGCCGCACCTCTAACATTTCAAACCAACAAATCCATAGAAAGGAAGACTACAGACCCAACCCAAAACCTTAAACAAGGTATTTATTAGGGGCTCCTAAGAGCCTTCCTGAGGTACCAGTAGGCCCCCTTTTATCCAATAGATTCATAGAATTCCTAGAATTCTGGATACTTTTCTGCTTGCCTTTAGGCTTTTTCATACTAATTTTATTAACACCTATTGCTTTACCAACATTAGGCTCAACACAAGAATTAGGTATACTAACCTCTTTATGTTTCTCTCTTCCATGTGAAACTTGAGCTTCTGATCCATTGTGGCCTTCACCTTTGGAAACAAAGAGGGGGTTAATATTCTCTACCTCTTTATCTATTGATTCAGCCAAAACTCCACCTAGCATACTCTGTTCAATATGCTTGTCTAACTGGTCAGACTCTTGAACTTCCACATAATTCAGAGCCCCAAATCTAGAACCTGAGGCAACCCCATCTTTATCAATCGTTGGGCTAATCTTCTCTTTAACAGTGTGAACAGATTTAGAATGATTCTGAGATGTTTGGATATTAATATCCGGAGGACAATTTTGAACCACCGATGGCCTAGTCCTGCGTCTAGCAGACCTCTTAGCAACCATCCAGGGGCCAAAATTCCCCTCATCTTTTTGGATACCTTCAACCCTACCATTACCAACCTCACTAGCCTCCTTCACCTCCTTCTCCCTCCTCGGGCACCCTTCATAAGTATGGCCATACATGCCACATTCAAAGCAAATATTGTGTAGACCTTCATACTCAATGAAATAAATTTTATTATGAACACAAAACTTTGACAAGAGGGGTTTATCAAGGTCAATGTCAATACAAACTCTTGCAAACTTACCTCTAATAGCCCCTATGGTAGTTTTATCCACATGGTGGACCTTGCCAACCAACCCACCTATTTTATTAAGAAAACTTTCATTGTAATACTCAATTGGAAGCCCTGGGAATCTTATCCATGTCAGAATTCTGTTCACCGAGCAATCATGTGGATTAAAATTTGGAACCCATGGCGTTAAAACCAGAACTTGGTTAGAGATAATGTATGGACCCCCATTAATCACGGCATTAAAATCCTCAGCCCTTGTAAATTTAATTACATAGTAATCATTTTCCAGGTCAGTAATACTGATTTTACCTTTCTTTGCCCATTGTGCCTGAATTCTCTGATCAAAATAGTTAAAACTAATTTTTTTACCCAGCACTGTAACAATTAAATCAAGCTTCCATTTAGCTCTAAGAGCACGCTTCTCTACCGAGGAAAGGCGGATCACAGGACAAAGCGGATCATCATGATCACCATCCTCTTCATCTGAATCAGAAAAAAATTCTTCCGACTCGTCCTCCATTACATCTTCCTCCAAACAAGGTTCCTCCTCTACCACACCCATCACCTTATCTTTCCATGAAAATCTCCCTATTTCAAAGTTGGAATTAAATTTGTTAGCCAATTCTCCAATATGATTGATCGATTCAATCAATCCAATCCGAGCATTGGAAGCCTCCATGATGTCCCGAGACTCCCCACCGCATCCATTACCTAACCTAATCAAATCCCCTTCAATCAACGGGATCCGATCCCCACTCACCTTATTCGGATCAATTGACTCCACCCTTGCAAAATCCATCCCATCCACCACCTTCTCTAATTCCAGGGAGCCGTCGGATCCACCATCTGCCACCGCGCGAGCCGCCTCCCCACAACCCGCATGCCGCATCTTGCCTCCTCCAACCACGCACAGCCGCCCCGCCACACCAGGCCCTGAAATGAAAACGGCTCTCCCTGCCGCCTCCGCTTTCCACCCGCCATCGACACCACGCCCCCCAGCCTTCACCACCGAACCCCCTCCATCCCCGCCAGATCTGACGCCAACGCCCAGATCACCCTTTGTCAAAACCGCAGCACCCTTTCTCCCTTCGCCACAATCAAACTCACCCTCACCGACTTCCACACTCGAACCGCCGACAACCGCCTCCTTCCCTGCCCTAGCCGCCGCCGCCGCCGCATCTCCTTCGCCCAAAACCACCGCACCCCTCCTTTTCACCATAAAACCCTAACCCTAGCAGAGACAAAAAGAGAGAATTTTTGTTTTGTTTTCTCTTTTTACTTTTATTAGACAATTATGTTTTATATTTGGGTAATTAATTTATTAGTCCCTATATTTTGACAAAACACACTGTTTAGTCTCTGTATTTTAAAAAGCACATGGTAAGGTCCCTAACCTTTTTCTCAGTGAACTGTTTAGTCAATCCGTCTGTTTGTTAGATTTTTTTACCGTTTATGACTTTGGAAATGACTAAATTACCCTTTACTATTTACCTTCAAACTTTAGAAGAGGAAATCCAATTTAGAAAAAGAAGCTTTTTGTATGGAGAACAAGAAAAAGAACAGACTCAATGCTTACGAATCTGAACGATTAAGAAGAAAATCAAGAAGAAGAATTCTCAAAGTTGATTTCAGATGCATTAGAGTTTAAAGGAAAGGAAAATAAAGGAAAAGAAGAACGCAAATCCAAATTGACTAACAGAATCTTCACGAGAGTCTAACGGCAGGAACTAAACAGTTCACCGAGAAAAATATTAGGGACTAAACAGTTCACCGAGAAAAACGTTAAGGACTTTACCGTGTGTTTTTGAAAATATAGAGACGAAACAGTATATAGGAACTAATAAATTAATTACCCTTTATATTTTAATGTATGGTCATTGTTGATAATTTTTTACAGGGTAAATAATTTATTAGTTCCCTATTTTTTACCTAACACACTGTTTAGTCTTTCTATTTTGAAAAACATATTATAAGATGCTTATCTTTTGTCAATATTAACAGTTTGGTCATTATGTATATTTTTTTAGACTTTTCACCATTATATTTGGTATAAACAGACAAACAAAAAATAACAGAGTAAATTTTGTATTTTATTATGGTTGTCCTGAAAGCTAACATATATTCGGTTAAAAATCTAAAGAAAATCGATAAAAGAACCAAAAAAGTGACAAAATATAGAGACCTTATAATGTGCTTTTCAAAATAAAAGGTCTAAACAATATGTTACGTAAAAAGATAGGGACTAATAAATTATTTACCATTTTTATAATTTCTGAAAAGTTTGTATTAAAAAGGAAACCATGAAAATATTATAATGACTTATAGTAATAAATTTAATTTTAGAATAACAAATATAGTATAAAATACTAATAAATAAAGTATATAAGGAAAAAATATCAAACACATAAAATATCAATAACCTACTATCATAAATATTAGGGTAAATAATTGTAAGGTCCCTGAGTTTTTACCTAATATACTATTTAGTCCCTCCGTTTTTAGAAATAATTATGTAGTCCCCCAGTTTTTGTTTTTGTAAACTTATGCTTGAGTCAATGGTCAAACTATATTAAATAAATTTTAAAATACCAAAATTACCCTCTATTTTATGTTTTAATAATAAAACACCTATTTTGCCTATTTTATATTTTTTTTCTCTTTTTTTCTACATAATCACAATCTCTTCAATATAAAGTAATGATTTATTAATTTTTATATAATTATAGGACTTTGATTTATTACGTAAAATTTATTGACTAAAAAATGAATGAAAACTATTTCAAAAAATATTAAAATAGAAATAAGACTATAATTGTAAAAAGTAATTTTTTACAACTCTAATAAATTTTATGAATGAAGGAAAAAGTATACAATTTTTAAAAAAATATAAAAAAATATATAATAATATTTAATGTTATTTTAAAGATATTATATTAAAAAATAAAGAAAAAATATTTAAAAAAAATTAACAATATTTTTTTTTCAAGTATATTAATTTTGATGTACATGTAGTTCAAAAACTTCGTTAAAACTAATTTGATTAGATTTGAAACTAAAAGATAATTTTTTTTTATGTAAATTAGGGGCAATTTTGGACTTCCATTTACAAAAATAAATGGAAGGATTAAAGAATGGATTAAGATAAAACTGAAGGACCTTATAATAATATGATGGACTTACTAGTGTGTTAAGTAAAAACATAAAGACCTTATAATTATTTACCCTAAATATTAAGATTTTTTTCCAAAACATAAATTTTATATATTGAGAAATTACATCACGAAATATAAGATAACAAATTCTTTTTTTTTTTGGCAGAGAGATAACATATTCTTTTGAGAACTTAATATACTAAAGGGTAAATTTTAAATAAAATCTACGTGGTTTCACTAATTTTTAGATAAACGACTGTGATTTACTTTTTGTCAAAACGAGGATTGAGGTTTTCAACTTTAGCAAAATAGGAAATTTTTCGATTAATACTATTAAAATCACCATTGACAGACTTCAAAAATGACATATTTTACGAACCACTAATATTCTGAGCAACTTTAATTCTTTAAATTTTTTATTTTAAGATTATTTAGATGATGTTTGGTAAAGAGAGAGAGAGTTAATGTTTAGAGAGAGAAAGTTCCAAAAAATATGATTTTCGAAAATCGAAAATGTAGTTCCATAAAAAAATATGACATTGAACAACTTTAATTCTTGAGAATTTTCATTTTCAGGACGTTAAAGATGGTTTTAATAGCATTAATCCAAGTGCGAAACCTCAATCCTCGTTTTGATAAAAAGTAAACTATAGTCATTTATCTGAAAATTAGTGAAACCACAAAGGTTTTATTTGAAATTTACCCTATACTAAATTCATAAAAAAAAATTATAAATACACAAAAGCTTAGGCATTATATATTATTAATATACTAATGTAAAAAATTGATAACTTATAATGTCCTAATATATATAAATATGTTCTTTTAAAGATATAAATATTTTTTTATACAATGTTTTTTGTTTTTAATGTATGCACAATGTTTCAAAATATTTCAAATCTGATAATGGTTGTAAAAATGATAAAAAAAACAACTTTTTATTTATTTATTTATTTTTTTTAATACCATTATGGAAGGTCCACAGCCGTAATATGGGATGTTTTCAGCCCTTCAAGGAATTTCCCAATAATTATAGGGTATGAAATAATTCCCTTGAAGTCACTTTTCAAGATTTTACTCGAGAACCATATTTTAACTATGTATAGAAAAAATCCCTTTTTAAGAAAATAATTTTTAATTAATACTATATTTGCTTTTGTAAAAAAATTACTTTTCAGGATAAAAGGTAAACAATAGATCTTTAACTAAACACTTAAAATTCTCAATTTTGAAATGAAAAGACAAATAAGATATAAAAAATGAGCAACCAAACACCTCCTAAATTAGTATTTAACCTTGAGTCAAAGGGAACAATTATAATTCGTCAAGAAAGTTGAATTAATAGAGAAATTCATATTAAATGCTCGTTTGTTTCTATTTTTCAGAACTACCTTTTAATTTCAAATAGGAGAGAAAAAGTGTTTAGTAAAATTTTAAAACAATTACTTTTAGCAGAAAACCAACTAATGTCTACTACCTATCAACAGCATTAAACAATAAACAGGTAAACTAAACGGGCTCTAAGTACCCGTTTATTTATCTTTTTCGGAATTGCTTTTTGTTTTTTAATTCTAAACAGCGGACAAAAAGTGTTTGGTAAAAATTCGGGGTGAATGAGAATTAAGAAAGATGGCCAACTAATTAACAAATAAAATCGGAATAAAGACCAAATTTAATCCTAACGTTTTAAGGTGTAGATTTATGTATGAACCTTAATGTTTACAAACAAGATCAATTTTAGCCCATACGTTATAAAAAGTTAGAAAAAACTGGTTGGATTAGTATTTAAATGTCACTTCAAACCTTCTAAATATCAATTATGTCTAAGATATTTAGTGTATTATTAATAAAATTACAAAAATTCTGTTAAAATATTAAAAACTAAATCTGCTACATATAAGTTAATCATATTTTTTTTTGGTCAAACTATCTAAAATATTTACTGTGGTATTAATATAATTACAAAAAATGAACCAAAAATATACGAAACTACTTCAGTTTATCGACAAACTTGTTTAGAAGGTCTGATGTGACAGTTAAATAACAGGTAAGCTAGTAGTTTCAAATTTTCGATAGCGCAAGATTAAAATTGATCTTACTTGAAAACAATAGGGTTAAATTTACATAATTTCATACGTTAGGGCCAAATCTGTTATTCGCTTGAAACATTAGGATTAAATTTTACCCTTATCCACCTAAATCAAACATACAAAGACATTACATACTAATTAAATTGACTTAAATCACTTCATACCAAAAAAAAAAAAACTTAAATCACTATTTGCCCTATATTACATTTGACCTCTAATATATCTCAATTAGTGAAATTTCATCTAACTTGGATGAAGACTTAGCAGAACAATTATTCTATTGACACGTATAAATATTTTGACACTTAGTCTAGATAAATTTTAATTTATGAATTTTTTAATCTAATTAATTATTTTTATATAAGAAAATCTACGTGCCAAATAAATTTTAAGACGTGTAATGTGTTAAGTCTATGTGTCAAAATATCACCACATATCAGAGAGATAACAATATTATCACGTCTCCATCTAAATTGGATGCAATTTCACCAATTGAGATAGTTCAGAGCCCAAATATGACCGAATAATAAGTTAAAGGCCAAATGATAAAATTTTAAATAGTTCAGGGGCTAAATAACATTTACACCAAGTAAATTCAATAAACAAACAAAGAATTTGAAAAATGGAAATATTATCTCTAGGGTTTAAGAAAACCAAAAGACTCCCGCTCTTATCGCTAGGGTTTAAGGAAACACCTAAATTTTCTCTCTTTCCTTCTTTTTTTTTCGCTCTTTTTGTAGCCATGAAATTTCATTTTTCCTTCTTCAATCCAAAATTTATTCTTGGAAGTTTCAACTTTTCACTCATTGAAGATGGTGGATTATGTACCAACCAGTGTTGAAGAAGAAGAAGAAGTGCAGCATCAAGATTCCTTGTCTAAAAACCCCAAACCCCCAATTGATCCCTTTGATTCTAGTTTTACCGATTTTTCTTTTGTTGATTCGTTACTTGATTTTAATTTCATACAAGAGTTCTTTGAGGATACGGATACGGATACCTTTGAGCTTGACAGTGAGAAGAAGATCATCATGGAGATGGGTGATAAAGAATCTTGTATTGACACACCTCCTTCAGAAGCTCTTGTTACTGAATTAACGGTAATTAAGGAGGAACCTGTGGAACCTTGTATTGAAACGCCTCCTTCAGTTGGTGTTGTTTCTGAATTAACGGTATTTAAGGAGGAACCTGTGGAATCTTGTACTGAAACCCCTTCTTCAGTTGCTGCTGTTTCTGAATTAATTGTACAGGAGGAACCTGTGGAATCTTGTATTGAAACGCCTTCTTCAGTTGCTGCTGTTTCTGAATTAATTGTACAGGAGGAACCTGTGGAATCTTGTATTGAAGCCCCTTCTTCAGTTGCTGCTGTTTCTGAATTAATTGTACAGGAGGCTCCTTTGGAGCTGGAAAAAGAGGGGGATTCGGGGAATTTGGGGGTTTCGGATTCCTCTATTGAGGAAGAGTTGGGTAGGTTTAGTTTAGTTGGTAGCTCAGATCATTCTGCTGATGAATTAGTCGTACAGGATGATCAAATCTTGATAGAAGAAACAAGTCCTGTTGCTCCAGTGTCATCTGTTGCTTCTGATGGGGGTGATTGCGGTAATGATGGAAGTAGCAGCAGTAGCAGCGGCGGAGATGATGAAAGTAGTGATTCAGAAAGTAGTTCATCGTCGGCTTCTTCTTCCTCCAGTAGCAGTGATGATGATACTGAGGAGGAGGAAGAAGAAGTAGATGATAATGAGGAGGAGAAAGAAGTGGGAGGTGAGATTGAAGAAGGCGAGATAAGAGATGTTGTTAACAGAGAAAAAAAGGTGTGTAATAGTGATGATGAAGAATCAGAGGATGTAGATAAAATGGTTGAATGGAGTGATGATGATGATGAATTCGGTGGTCATGTAAATGAAGAAGAAGATGTGAAAGGACCCATCAAGTCAAAGAATGAAGTTGTGGTAAATGATTATAACTCTAATTTTCTTTTGATTAAGAACTAATATCTCTATGTTCTGTCATTATGTGTCGGATAATCGTGTTAAACGGGTCGTGAACAAATATGAATCAGTAGGTTTTATTGTCTACTAATTTCTCTGCTTTGTTGCACGAACACTTCTCTTTAGTAGAGTTTCAAGTCCGTGTCTGTTTCCGTTGTCAGTTTTCATGATTTGGAGTTAGAAAATTGGTTACTTCATGATACATTCTGCAATAAAAATGATAATCATGTCAAACAGGTCGGGAACAAATATGAATCAGTAGGTTTTATCTATGTTGCACGGAAACTCTTCTTCATTACCGTTTCGTGCCCGTTTCCATCACTGTTTCCTAGCTAATTTTTCTTAGAAATAACGTTTCCCGGTTTCCATGTCCGTTTCTGTTTCCGTGCAACATAGGGTTTTATTGTCTACTAATTGTGATGATTAGTAGCATATTTGATGTGAATTAGATTAGGGATAATCTTCATTTGAGTTTCTAATGAGACATTTATTTAATTCATCATTTGTAGAAGAAGCTCTGACAGTAAAAAGCTTGAAATTTCGCCTATTTAAGGTTTGGAATTTGTTGAAAAACCTAGGAGAAGTAGTGAATGTACATGTGTTTCCTGATATCATTGCTTGAGATGCAATTGCCATTCTATTCCCTTCTTCCTCTTGCAATTAGGGCTCAAGAGCAAACAAGAAAAACAGAGAAATTCGCAGGCGGATTCCAGTTTAGAATCTGTGCTGTGGGTTTCTGGGTTTGAGTTGTGAGAAGGAAAAGAAGGTTTGTTTTGATAGGACCAGAAGATTTTTTGGGGGGATTGTTCATGTGTGGTGGACTTTGAGTGGATTACGTGGACCGTTATGTCATTACCGGGAGTTTTGATACGAGGGATAAATGGTGCGGGATAGGGATAAATAATGCAAGACTACTTTATTTCAGAACCCTTAACATTGGTCTTACTTCTTTAGTAGCGTTTCAAGTCCGTGTCTGTTTTTGTTTGGAGCCTATTTTATGAAGGTCATGTTTTAGAAATAACGTTTCCAATGGAGTCAAAATTCTTATTAATGTAACTGATATGTTTTTTACAAGTCTGATTGAGCTGTGTAATCATCATCGTCGGTCATTTGACTTAACTAGCATAACATCTGATGCACATCGAAAAGAAGCGCTTTATATATATGCAAAAGAGCTCTTCGGATTCACTTGCTTTGCTATTGGCTGGGCTACACTTTCCTTAGGTCAATCAGATTTCGGAGAGAGAGATGCGCGTGCACATTGAATTCATAGGGGCTTCAATCTCCCTTCAATTAGCCCACGCACCCATGTAACGCCCTTATTCTTCCGATAAGTTCTGCTCGGGTAGGATCCCTTAGTGAAAGTGAACGGAGCGTTTTGGTCCTTGCTTATCGTTAGGGTACTATAAAAGGCTTGAAAGCCAATGGGAATAGGCTAGTCCGCACTTGAAATGAACATGCTTGTTCTCTTGATGATTTATGTGATAAACACGCTTAAGACACTAATTCCATTCACGAGTCACGATTCACAAAATGTGGATTTTGATTCACGAGTCGATTCTCGATTTGACAACTATGCTCTTAGTTATATTTACTCATTGACGGTTTCATTATCGATCATGATCGAGTCATATTGTGACATATAGCTTTTGCCATGGAATCAATTATCTGTATCTTCAGCAGTTGAATATATGGCTTAAAATGGATATGATTATTTATGCTTGTCAAACTACTCTTTCAGTCCCTGAACTATTGATGCTTTACATATATGATGCTTCTTGAAACTAACAAATAGGTTTCAATTCAATCAGAATTTTTTATTTTCATGTGTACTTATTAAAGTTGAGTCTTAATGACTCTTGCTTTTTTTACTTCTTTTGGAGTCATATTGGTAAGCTTTAGAGGTGGCAATTATCGGGTTTGTGTCTTGTCAATTTTGGGTTAGTGTCAAAATGAGTCAACACTAACCCAAACCAAAAACTTTCATGTCATAGTCGTGTTAGTGTCAATTTCCTGTCGTGTTTTCGGGTCATGTGTAATTTTACTATGGATGTATCTTAATAGTGACTTTTAAAAATAGGAGGATACGGTACTATTTTTAAATATTTTATGTTATTTTTGGATTACTATGTTAACACTAACCATCCAAAAGTCTGCTACCATCATGTTGGGAGGTCAAGTCAGGTGTTTATAACAATATAGAAGGTTTGAGTCGTGTTTGAAGGTAATAATTGTAATTTTATTACCTTTATTGATAAAAGTGACCTATAAAAAACAAGTTAGAATATAACAATAATTTAAAATGTTAGTGTCATTTTCGGGTTAACATGTCAACCCTAACTCAATCCAAACATTTGCATGTCAACCCGAAAATGACACATTACCTACTAAGCAAAACCCAAACCCTAACTCTCAGCTCGTGGAGCTGTTGGGGCGAAAGCTGCTGTTTTGCTGGTGCTAACCCTGTCAGCAATGCTGAAATTGTCACTTCTTCATCCAATTTTGTTTCCGTTGAGTTTTGCTCGTCCGTCCGTGTGTATTTCCCAAATTTCATTGGCGTCTTTTGGCGTCCAGATTCAATTCTTGGCTTCAAATTCTTTTAACTATTCTCTGAAAATAACAGAACATTTTATCGGTCAGATTGCTGATTACATGGATTATACCAAATTTTTGTAGTATCTCCCAACAGTTCCTCCGGTGGATGCTACATTGCAACCGCATCATCAGATGCTGCCCGTCGGAATTGTCTTATCGGTAAGCTGATCAATTAGCTTGTCTTTGTTGATTTTTAGTTCATATAACTGTATCAATCAATGATGTTATGTTACTGAATTCAGACTCTAGGCGCCCAAGTAATCGTGGAAGGCACGGAGAAGCATGATCCTCTTAATGAGGGTTCGGTCCTTTGGATAACCGAGAAAAGATCTCCGCTGGGGCTTGTGGATGAGATATTTGGGCCTGTTCAGAACCCTTACTATGTAGTCAGATTCAATTCCGAAGCTGAGGTCCCTGCTGAGATCCATCAAGGCACTTTGGTTTCTTTTGTTGCTGAGTATGCTCAGCATGTGTTAAGTGAGAATCTTCGTAAGAAAGGGTACGATGCGTCCGGGGAGCACGACGAAGAAGTGTCAGATGATGAAGAGTTCTCGGATGATGAGAAAGAGGCTGAGCACAAGAGAATGCAGAGAATGTCAAAGCGGGTAATGAATCAGCAAACAAGTAATGATTCCAGAAGGAAGATCAAGAACCGGAACAGGAACAGGAATGGGAACGGGAACGGGAATGATTCCATGCCTTCAGGTGCCGGTCAGCAACAATATAATCAGAACCAGCAGCAGAACCAGCAACCGTATAATCACAACCAGCAGAATGCAGCTACAGCTGTAGCTGCAACACCCGGAGCTTCTTTTTGTCCGCCATTTCGTCCGATGGTACCAGCGGCCCCCGTTATATTCCAACCTCCTAATCGAGGCTGGATAAATCCTATGCCTCCTCAGCAGCAAAATGCTGCATTTATTCCAGGCGGATTTTCGGGGAATAACATGCCATGGCCAGCACAGAATCAGCCATTTCAGCAACCCTTCAATTTCAATCAAGGGCCGGTTCCTAATGGTGTATTTCCGGGAGGGCAAATGAATCCTTTCCCCAACGGACCTCCGCCTTGGCAAGCCATGCCTGGTCAAAATTGCTTTAACCCATCTTTTTTAGGAATGGGATTCCAAATGCAACAACCACCTAATCCCCCGGTCATGAATTTCGGACAAGGAATGATGTTTAACCAGCCACAAGTCCAACAGAACCATAGTCTGCCACCACCGCACCAGCCACAAGTCCAACAGAACCATAGTCTGCCACCACCGCAAGCTGTTCCTTTCGTCGACATTCGACCACCTCAGCAGTTCAATTCCGGTGCATCTTCAGGCCGTGGAAGCAGGCCATACCAAAGAGGGGGTAGTCGTGGGCGTGGGCGTGGTCGTTTTTCGGGTGGAAGAGGTCGTTAGCCATTATAATGATGTTTTTTTGTGAATTGGTTGGTATAGGCCTGCGGGCAGTTTTCGAGTTAGCTTACTGTATTCTTGTTTGCTTAACTCGTCCATTAACATAGATTTTGAAACATTTTCAGTTGAGTAATAGCATCAGGGTTCGAGTTATTATGCCATAATCGTGTTCTAATGTCTCCATCGGGTTCTGTTTATAAATATTATGACAAAGTAACACCTCTAAACATAGCTTGACCTGTTTATTATATGTGCGTTAACGCAACACAGCTTGGTATAGGCCTGTGGGCAGTTTTCGAGTTAGCCTACTGTATTCTTGTTTGCTGATCTCGCCCATTACGATAGATTTTGAAACCTTTTCAGTTGCATAATAGCATCAGAGTTTGAGTTATTATGTCATAATCGTGTTCTAATGTCTCGATGGGGTTCTGTTTATAAATATAGTTACAAAGTAACACCTCTAAACATGTCTGGACCTGTTTATTATATGCGCGTTAACGCAACACAGCTTGGTATAGGCCTGTGGGCAGTTTTCGAGTTAGCCTACTATATTCTTGTTTGCTGATATCGCTCATTAACATAGATTTTGAAACTTTTTAAGTCGAGTAATAGCATCAGGGTTCGAGTTATTATATCATAATCGTGTTCTAATGTCTCGATTGCGTTCTGTTTATAAATTTAGTTACAAAGTAACACCTCTAAACATGTCTGGACCTGTTTATTATATGTGCGTTAACGCAACACAGCTTGGTATAGGCCTGTGGGCAGTTTTCGAGTTAACTTACTGTATTCTTGTTTGCTGATCTCGTCCATTAACATAGATTTTGAAACTTTTTCAGTTGCGTAATAGCATAAGAGTTCGAGTTACTATGTCATAATCGTGTTCTAATGTCTCCATCGGGTTCTGTTTATAAATTTAGTTACAAAGTAACACCTCTAAACATGTCTGGACCTGTTTATTATATGTGCATTAACGCAACACAGCTTGGTATAGGCCGGTGGGCAGTTTCCGAGTTAGCCTACTGTATTCTTGTTTGCTGATATCGCTAGGGCTGGGCGCGGATCCTGGAGATACTGGACCGGACCGAATATTCGAGGAAAAAACTCCGGAATTGGACCGGACCGTTGACTTTTTTTGGAGAACCGAACTGGATTGGACCGTTGACTTTTCGTCAAAGAACTGGACCGAACTGGACCGAAATTTATCCAGGACCGGACCGATAACCGGATTGGATTGGATTGGATTGGACCGAACTGAAATAACCGAAAATTTAGCAATAATAAATTTATATTTCATACATTAACTTTATATAAAGAGAAATAATATATAATATATAGTTATATATTTTGTAAGGTTTGGTAAACTAATTACAATAATATAAATTTATAATTTATTAATAAGGTATAACATTATATATAGTCATATAAATTATCCTGATTAATTCCCGTTTATAAAATGAAATAAAAAATATTTACTTAAAATATAGACATAGAGAATCGACACCTATCCAAATGGAACATTGTTAATCGCCTTAACCATACAAATTCTACTTTTTATTAACCATTTAATTTAATTAAGTAACAAATATTAGAGGTTTTAAATATTAAAATTTTTAAACATTTTATAAAATAGAATCACGTGCTTCTTTTACCCATTCTCTCTGCTTCGGTTTTTTTCTAGGGTTCTATCTCCTCCACTGCACTCCATCACTGCTACCACCTCGCACACCGCCACCTCCACCTTGCACAGCGCCACCTCCACCTTTTACCGATCTAAACTCTAGTAAGTTTTCTAAACTCTGGACTTTTATATTTCAATTTCTAAACTCTGTGTTGTGTACATTGTGTAGATTTGAAGTTTTATATGTTCTGTGTTATATTTGAAGTTTTATATGTTAGGGTATTAGATATAGTTCTTAATTAATTCACAGAAGCTTCCTCTAATGGAAAATCAATTAGGAAAATTTTCTTCACCTGGTTTTTCAGCCATGAAAAATTTTCTAGACAGCCACTCCCACCTTTTGTTCAATCGGGTATTATAGGGTCTTATAGCTGAAAAACCTTTGCTTAATCTGCCAAGTGAGGACAACATCAATCTGTGACTGAGATACCAACATTGATGAATTGAACCTATAGAAATGCAGATATCATTGCCTACCCCATCCGTCCTTAGTCAGATAACTAAGAATCAAATAAATTTGATCATCCAAATCTTCTGTGAATAATTAGAAAGTGGACAACTTCTCTATTAAAAGCAGATTGTTGATCACTTGTTAAGAATTCATAATTGTCAATGACATCTTGTTCTTCAAGTGATTGTGAAATATCACTGAAGAAAAGAATAGAGATTACAATAAATATCATGAAAATCCTCAATTGGATATCTAAGGTTTTTTTAACCGAATCAAATGTACTTAGCATATTTTTTTTCCTTTTACTTTTTGCTAGTGTGTTGATTAATTTTATTGAAGTGAAAGCTAATTAATTTAACATTTGTTGATTCACTAATATGGTAAATTTTATATGTTTAGGTTGATGTTTGGCTTTTACTACCCTTGCTTTGGAAAACAAGGAATTTGTTGTGTTAAGAAGATTCAATTACAAATTGGGATGATGATTAGAGAGATCTTGCTAATGAAGTGTTGTCTTTTTTGAATTAAAGGTTGTTTGTTTTTATAGATTTGTTATTTTGTAACTTTGATTTTGTGGGTTTTTTTAGCCTTGTTGTCTACCGTAACTTTTAATACTTTGATTTTGTGGGGTTTTTTTTAGCCTTGTTGTCTACTGTAACTTTTAATGAATGTTGTTTACTTCCTAAAAAAATATCATTTATTTCAAGTTATGTAAGATAATAAAATTTTATATTTTATTATCTTGTAAATTAAATTTTTAATTTATTTTTTAGGACTTAAACTATTAGATATTTATCCGAATCACCGAAAAATTATATTGGATTGGACCGGAACCGAATCTCCGAATCCCCGAACTGGACTGGACTGAAATTTTGGGGCAATTCAATTCTGGAGATTTATTCTTTCAATCCAAGGAGATTTCCTTTTATTAATCTCCGAATTTCAATCCAATACTGGAGATTCATGAATCCCTGACTTGGACCGAACTGTGCCCAGCCCTATCTCGCTCATTAACATAGATTTTGAAACTTTTTAACTTGTGTTATAGCATCAGAGTTCGAGTTATTATGTCATAATCGTGAATGTTGTTAGTATTATAGTTCGAGTTATTATGACAAAAAATGTTGTTCGCTATTATGGTAATATTAACTGAAACATAAACATTGACGTCGAACCTTTTATTTGTGAAACTTCTATCTTTTCTAAGTCTCCGTATTTTCTGTCAGAAGAATATGTTTTTCCAGAAAGTATTGAGCAGCCGTAAAGGCTGATCAATAATTTACAATCTGGTCGATATGGAAGCATCGTAACTCTTTCGGTGCCTAATCGTATTCTTCAATTAACCTCTCAAGAATTACTAGACTGGTAGTCCACTCAGGTTCTTCCCAAGCAGCCGGCAGATCTGCCTGTTGCAGCCCCTTCCCGACTTTTACGGAAAAAATATATATATATTTTTTTTTGGTAGGAAAGGGAAAGAAAAAGACAAACTTTACGGAAAAAGTATTGAGTATAGGCATCGCCCATTGGTAACTTTATGGGTTGGTTTGGCCTATTTATCTATATGTTGATTTATCCTCCATATATATAGCACGATAAAACCGGTTTGAGAGGAGTCTAAAAATAAATAGACCATCATCGACTGCTTTTTTCATCGAGCCATTTCCATACGAGAAGCTCTTTTGTGGCTGAAATCTGCAAATTACGATAAGGTTACAGTTCTGTCTGACTCTTACTCAGTGGTTCAATCAAATGAATTATCGGTCCTAGTTTCAGCTATCATATCTTGCTGATGTACTTTTAGAATGTGTTTTGTGACGATAAGGTCTTTGTCTCTTTTGTTAAACGTTTAGCGAAAAATGCAGCTCATTTTCTAGCTCGAGTTGTTCTCCATTTCTTTCTGTTCTTATTTGACCGCATCAAATAAATATTAGGGGTGTTGTTGTTTTATACATGATAGAAAGAATCGAAACTGAAACAGAAATACATACTTGTTTGGTTGAAACGGAGTTCATATAAGGATAATGACAGCAGCAAATACATACTAGGGACGTTGCAGATTTAATGCCTTCTTTTTCAAACAAACTCTGGATACTATAAGTTCGTATGCAAAATATACTGGACACTAAGTGCTTGTTTGTTTCTATTTCAGGGAACTGCTTTTTGACTTTTAACTCTAAATAGCAGATAAAAAGTATTTGGTAAAAATTAGAAACAACTGATAAACATGAACAGCTTGAATTCTAAAAGTTCTGTTCGAATGGAAAAATACGTTGCAGCTAATGAAGGATTTAAGCAGCATAATTACCAGCGCTGGAGTTATTTATGAATTCCAGTGTTTTTCCTTTTAACTAATTTTAGCTATTTATTCATTTGATTATTGGATATCATGTTCATTATCAGTGGCGGAGCCAGATATAGGGGCTAATTTTAGTCATACGATTGGAGGTAATTTTCCAAATTCCAGTCTGTTAGGACTGGACAATTTTTTTTTTTTTGGCCTCCAGCATGATAAAACTGCTTGGTTTTGGTGTATCCATTAAAATTTTTTTAAAGTGTAAGGTGAAAAACACATATTTAATTTTTCATAAGTTCAACGCTAATTTCTTAAATTAAACCCCTAAATTCAATCCTCAAGCCAAAATCCCTAAATTAGAACCCCAAATCAAAACCTTTAAATTAAAATCTCTAAATTTAAATACATCAAAACCCCTAAATAACAAAAAAAAAAAAAAAAAAAACCTAAACTAAAACCGTTAAAGATAAAATTAGAGAAAATGAGATTGAAGGAAGTTGAACATAGGACCTCTCAAATAATAGTAAACATCCGTAACCATCTCATTTACCTTTAAACATTGAAATAATACTAAATAGAGTCGATGTAATGCTCCATCAAATATTACCAGACATCGTTACTATAAAAAAAAAATTCTCAATTCCGGGCTTGAGCCCATCCCAACCCCCTGATTCCGCCCCTGAATACGAATTCCTGAAATCATCTACTTGTAATTAGAGTTTGATGTTCAAGCTGTTGCCATTGAGTTGTAATGAATGGAAACTTGTTTAAGTTTTTTCCACTCATCATTCCAGTGAGAGAAATAGAGTTTGTGATGTGAATTTTGATGGGTTATTGAAGAAGGAGAAGATATTGGGTTAGAGGAGCACGACCACGCCATCGTATCTTCCGGTGAAAATTCCACGTTCGGTAATTCAGATTCATTGGAGTTTTCGAGCTCCGAGAAAGGAAAGCAGCAATCTGGAGAAGAGTCGATACAGATGAACTCCGAACAACCTTGAACAGAAACACAGATTGAAGAAGATTCTTACTGGCCGGTCTGACAATTTAAGGGCTTAGGACATAAGTAATAAGGACTCATTTAATAATAAAAAATTTATACATAACAAAATATGTTTTTTAAATTTTTTTATCAATGGGGTTTCGGAAAGAAATATATCATCCTATATAATTTTATCACTATTTATATTAAAAAAAAAAATCATATATACATATAAAAGCTAAAAAAAATTTTTTGGACCCCTTTCAACCATGGGCCCTAGGCCGGCACACCCCGGGCCTATGCCCAGGACCAGCCCTGTTACTGCGTCTGATCTGAAGAAGATGGCGAAGGAAGATGAAGGAAGGGAAGGGAAGGGAAATGGAAGGAAACTAAGGAAATAGACAAATTTGCCATTTGACTTTTTTTTTTTTTACAAAAATTGACAAATCACACTTTATGAACCGTGTTAGAATTTTTTCCCTATTTGCTAACGTTTTAAATCTTAAGGTACCACTTTGCAAATTTTTAGACCACATAATTTACGTTTGAAAATGGTACAAACCACGCGGTTTATTTTTGTACTTTTCTCTAAAATATAATATTTTATTAAATTAATCATCTACATTATTCTTGACAACTTTTGTTTAAAAATGCTTAAATATTAAGCAACTTTAAAAGTTATCACAACTTTAAAAATGCTCCAAAATTGCTCCAACGATGGGTAACGGGTATTCCCATAACCGTCTTATTACCCTAACGGGTAATGGTTTTAATCTCATACCGGTCTCATACCTTTTTATACAGGGTTTGGATAGTTCCATTAGAATCAGATAGTACCGAAAATCCGCAGGTAGAGTACCCATTGTCATCCATACTTTTAACAAGCAATAAATTGTATAATAACTTAAAACTTTTAAAAGAATATTAAAATGACAAATATTGGAACGTGGATGTTGCATAGTTGACTATAGGCCAGTTAAGCGTCATTTTGAACATGTCTTTCTTTTTAGGCATAACCCCCTCCCAGCCCTTTAAATTTGTAGCTTTTTTTCATTTAGCCACTTGAACTTTAAGTCTTCCCATTTAGCCACTTAAACTCAAGGTCTAATCCCTTTCCAGCTCCTTAAACTTGTAATTTTTTTTAAAAAGGCAAGTAAGGACAGCAGTACTGAGCTACGGATATGCTTCTCGAAAGAAAAAGCATTTAGCCACTTTAACTTTAGGTCTTCCCATTTAGCCACTTAAACTCAAATATTGTAACCCTTTTGGCCTCTTTTTTCAAATCAAAATTTAAAAAATTAGCAATTCGTCAAATGCAGTTTTTAATTCATCATAACCAATTAAGTTATTAAACAACTAATTCCATCATTTGGACATCCATAAAACAATTTTTCCGGATTTGAGGGTTTCCGTGATACTTTAAGTGGTGAAATTTTACCATTATACATCTTAGAGGAATAGAAATTTGATATCCTACACGCCTCTTACTGTTTGGAAAGACAACAAGTGACATGTAAGTGCCATGTAGACTTATAAGGACTATATGTATCTCATTTGTTGAGTTTAAGTGGCTAAATGGGAAAACTCTAAGTTTAGGTGGCTAAATGAAAAAAAGTTACAAGTTTAAGGGGCTGAGAAGCGGTTAGACCTTCTTTTTACGATTAACATATAGACAGTTGTCTAAGACGCACACACAAAAAGAAAATCACATTCTTATTCGATTTGACGCTCAATTAGCATATAATTAATTGTATATTTGTATTTTATATTACGTTGATATTTCTGTGAGTTTTTATACATCAATTGTTGAAATTAAATTGGCTTAAAGCATTATTTGGTCCCTGATCTATCCAAAATTTTATCATTTAGCCCTTAACCTATTATTTGGTCATATTTGGCCCCTGATCTATCCCAAATTAGTAAAATTTCACACAATTTGGATTCAAACTTAACCGAATCATTATCTCATTGATAAGTAACGATAGTTTGACACTTGAACTTAATAGATTTTAGTTTAGGATTTGTTTTTTGTTTTTTTTTCTTTTTTTAATCTAATTAATTATTTCCACATAATGTGGAAAAATAACTTTAAGAAATATCACGTTTCAAATTCAAGTGTCAAAATATCGTTACTTATCAATGAGATAACGATTCTGTTAAGTATTCATAAAACTTGGGTGAAATTTCACCAAATGGAATAGGTCAAGGGCTAAATGTGATCAAATAATAGATCAGGGGCCAAATAACACAATTTTAGATAGGTCAAGGGCCAAATAATGCTTTAAGCCAGTTAAATTCTACCTGGTGGTATCGCACACTCTGTGCGATTAGCAATTTAAGCAAGTTGAGTGGATGGGTTATTTTAAGAAACTTGAGATAGCCTATTTTTAGAGTAAATTACACCAATGGCCACTGAACTTTACCCATTTAACATTGTGATAACTGAACTTTAATTTTTAACAGTATAGCCATTGAACATTACATTTTTTAACACCGGTGGTCACTCATCGTCTCAAAACGACCATTGACGGTCTCAAAATGAAAAATTCGAAGAGTTAATGATATTCTAAGGAACTTTAATTCTTAAAAAATTTCGTTTTGAGGTCATTTAAGTGTTTTTTGGTTAGGAGAGAGAGTGAATTTGTACAGAGAAAAAGCTCAAAAAAATGTGATTTTGGAAAATAAAAAATATGATTTCATGGTAAATGTTGTTATGAACAACTTTAATTTTTAAATATTTTCATTTTGAGGTTGTTACCCATCATTTTGAGGAATTAGTTAAAGTTCAATTGTCACTGGTGTTAAAAAGAATAAAGTTCAGTGGTCATATCGTTAAGAATTGAAGTTCAGTGGCCACAATGTTAAAATGAGTAAAGTTCAGTGGTCATATCGTTACTGATCTTTGATCCTTTCGAATTTGATTATTATTGGCTTAGATTGTTACTGATCTTTAATCGTCCTGATCCATTTTGATCTTTTCGAATTGGATTAAGATGCAAAAATACCCGAAGGAGCAATTTTACCTCTAACATCTAAAATGGTGTAATTTTACCCCTAACATTAGAAGCAAAATTTTTTTTACCCCTAACGTTAATAAATTGGATCAATTTGAGAAATAATTCATCAAACTGTCTTCTCGGTCATGAATCTTGTCATCTACACTTTATACATGTGTCATTTTATCAGTAACAAATCACAAACATTCGTTGGGATGTGAAAAAAATAAAGAAATAAAAAAATATACTGCCTTTTTGTACGAAATTAGACAAAAAAAATCAAAAAATTCACCGAATTTATAAATATTAATCTCAAATTCTATTATTAAATTATAAAAAACATGAAATCCTTTTTTTAGAACGAATTGGTGCAAATAATGAATAAAAATATATGTGTTTTATAATAGTGTCTGAAATTGACCCAATTTATCAACGTTAGGGGTAAAATTGCTCGTGGCTTCTAACGTTAGGGGTAAAATTGTAACATTTTAGACGTTAGAGGTAAAATTACTCCTGACCCAAAATGTTAGGCGTATTTTTGCACCTTAACCCTTTCGAATTTGATCCATTTTGATCCTTGCAAATTAATTAATTCTATCTTTTAAGATTGGTGAGAATTTGGACAATGCTACTTATAACTTATAAACGATCTTGCCAAAAGTGGGTGCTTCCAACTTATAAAAGGTAAGAACAGCTTCTACTTAAGCTTTTAAGATTGTTTTGTCCCTCTTCTATTGCACTCTTGGCTTATACTAAATGGATAAACAACCACTAACTATTTATAAGTTTTCTCGAAACTAATTTAACCTTCTCTTTTTACAGGGAGCATGAACATTGCGACGGGCATGTTCTTCACTACTCGTCGAAGAGGAAGATGCAAAAACCCTTGCCCTTGAAACATCCGCTTTCACAAACACAGCAACACAACCACTACTCTCTCTTCTCTACTCCTCCTGCGTTGCATCTCTGTCTACGTCTACATCTACTCCTCCTGCATTGCATCTCCGTCTGCGTCTCCGTTCACTCAACTTACGGCATGCGTCTGGAACTGCTCATGCCACTACGTCTTCTCCATCCGCTCAACAGTACCACTCCCTCAGTTTTTGTCTGCTGCTCTTTTATTTAGAAGTAATTTTCTTAAACAAAAAGTTATTGTTAGATTGTGAAATTGTTTGTGATTTGTGATTAGTGAAATTGTTTGTGAAATTTTGATATTAATATCTAAAATTGTTTGTGATTTGTCATTATTTGTGATTGTTTAGATGGTAACTAGTTTTGCTTTGTGATTTTTTGTGATGGTAACTAGTTTTGATGTACAGTGAATGATTGAGTTTTTTGAGTGATAATAGGTCAACAAATGTGAAGTTTGCCAAAATGGTAAAATGTACCTGCAATTGCTGGTTTGCAATAACCTGCAATTGCTAGTTTCTGTAACCAGTAATTGCTGGTTTATTTTACCAGCAATTGCTGGTTGCTGGTTTGCAGATTAACTTTTGTAATTATTTTTTTAAAATTCTTATAATTAATATTTTATTGGGTATGGGGAATCCCTGTTACCCATGGGGATCCGTATGGGGAGGGGACATGGATGAAAAACATCCACGAATCATTTAATGGGGATCTCCCGAAACCGTCTCCGTAACAATTGGGGAGGGTATGGGAAATGCATTTCCGTCCCCGCCCTGCACCGTTGTCACCCCCACTGATGATCCCTGTCTCTCACCATATACCGAGAATTTTGGTGTCGGTGGCTCAGAATCGGACGAAGCTGCTGCAAAAATAGGGATAGTAAATCCCAAGGATGATGCATCATCTTCTTCTTCACTGCTTGTTGAAGAGAAAGAGAAAGACGGGACTATGAGCGAGAAAGTTGGTGTCACAGTCACCATTGGCTCAGAAGAAGGTGCAGAAATAGGGCTATTGCTAATGGCAATATTAGTGCAGGATGGATCATCTTCTTCCTCACTACTCATTGAAGAGAAAGAGATAGACAGGACTGTCAGTGAGAAAGATGTTGTGGGTGGCAGAGAAGAAGCTGCAGTAGGCGGAGGAATCTTCTGTTGGGAAGCAGAATCCTTTAGGATAATTAGTGAGGATCAAAACTTGAGTACAAACAAATTCTAAAAGATGCTATATGTGTGCAAAAATAATAAAATAGGAGATAAAAATTTCAGAAGGAGTATGTGGATTTGTATCAAGGTGCTCTAATATGCTTGGAGCCACCTGGTAGACTCGGCAGGGACTCCTGGAGTAAAGACTTGAGTGTTTTGTGGCTGACTAACTCTAGTACTCCTTTCTAGCGGGTGTGTCAGGACTAACTCTAACCTTAAGCCGCACCCTACGAATAGGTCCCACAGATCTGTGGAAAGCATTTACATTTCTCTTTGGATGTAGCTATATATACAGTCCAACAAAGACTCAGACAATAAGAATCAATGCAAAAACTTAATGAACAAAATATTTCATACCTAAGTAGAAACAAAAATTACCTGTATTAAAGACTACTGAAATGGATTTGTGTGATGATGGTAGAGTGCCTACCACTATTTCCCTCTAAATGGATAAACTGGTGAGTGATGCGCCTTCGGTGAAGAAGACTCACTAAGGGATAAGTGTACCCCGTCGTTATCAAGTAATAAATCTGGAAAGTCCAGGTATCGAATCCACAGGACTTATTTACCACAAGTATCGAATTACTTGGTCTCAAGTGTTATCTAGGCTTTGTGGGTTTTGAGTTTGTTTTCTTAAGTTAATCTACTCCTAGGTTGAATTACGCTACTCCTAGCTAAGTTATACTAGTTCTAACTAAGTTATTCTACGCCTAATTAAGTTAAACTACGCCTAATTAAGTGAAACTACTCCTAATTGATCTTTCACTAATACAATTACCCAAAGGAACATGGTATGAACGATAACAATGAAGTTAGATTATTAGGTCTATTGATTAAAAACCTAATCTAAGTCACTTGTATTCAAGGCAGAAAAGCCTAGGTATAGGTAGCGAAAGTCAAGGTACGTAACCCTACTTACCCTCTTGAAGTTCATAGTGCGTGATTTCCTTGTAAGGCCGAAACTAGGTCTAAGGCTCAGCAATTTGGGCTTAATCAACTAAGAGGTCGTCAATCTCCTAGGCTTTGACTAGGTCAGATTCAGCTCACAATATGTGTCTACTCGATTTTGGGGCTTTTGAATGAGTTAAACCAATTGAATAAAGCGTAAGACAAAGATTAAATCAATAAGCATGGAACAAAATAAGAGCTAAAGTATTATTAAAGATGAAGAATAATATCACAGGATACAATTAGCCTAGGATTCATAGATTGTATCAAAGAGTACAAACAAAGTAAAGTAAAAGGAGATACGAAAATCCCTTTCAAGGAACCTGTCTACTCTGCAATCGGCTTCCTAGGTCTTAAGGACGGACCTTGAATATTCCTCGAGAACAGCTTTGAAGGAGCTTCAATGGAGGTCGAAGAAGATGGAGGAGATAGAGAGAAAATTCAAGGGGAAAGCTAAAGTAATTTACAAATAATGAAAGATGTCCATAATTCCTAACAAATGGAACTATTTATAATGAAAAACTAAAACTTATTCCTAATGGAAAACTAATTAATAAAAAGCTTTCCTAATGAAAGACTATTTAATAAAAAGCTTTCGTAATGAAAGACTAATTGATAAAAGGCTTTCCTAATGAAAGACTAATTAATAAAAAGCTTTCCTACCGAAAGACTAATTAATAAAAAGCTATTCTAATGGAAAAATAACTCTCCAATTATTATCTAATAAAAACTAATTTATCTTTGGGGATAAAAAAATCTAATTAATTAAATACAAAAAGTCCAAAGATAATCCCTAAAAATCTGCCAAAATATTCTGCATGACTTTTATTTGAATTTGATGCGCCGAGTGGATCCTTGATTCTGATCCTTAAAAATCTCCACGTTTTTCTCTAAAAATCTGCATATAATCTCATAAAATATTATTTAGATAATTCATCCAAAATTAATTAATTATCCTACCAAAAATCCTTTTTAATTACCAAGTCAAATTTGATTTATTTTTGGTAGGTTAATTTCTTAATTTTGGGTACAGATAAAGCTCAAATAAGCGATTGGCGGGTCAATTTAGCCTTTGGACTAATGTTATCTGGAGTTTTTGTGCATGCGCAGGGACAAGTTCGGGCGAAAAGACACTTTATTGGCATTCGGCAACCGCGGCGGGGCGCATCGGGCTAGACTGCTCGACGAACTGGCCTATTTTAGGCCAGCTCACCGAGCAGGCCCTCTGGAGGCCTGCTCGCCGAGCAGGCTGTGCCCGCTCGCCAAGCAGGCCCTCTGGAGGCCTGCTCGCCGAGCAGGCCCTCAGAGGCCTGCTCGCCGAGCAGCTCGCCCTGCTCGGCGAGCAGACCTGCGGGAATTGGTCAAAAAGACCAATTCCGCCCCCACGACGCCACGATGGACCCCACGACTTCCTACCTGCATAAGGACACGAAATAGGTCATCAAAAGGGCCCAAGCCACGCCTATAAATAGGATTTTCCAATGTAAATTAGGCATCTTTCATTATTTGTAAATTACCTTAGCTTTCCCCTTGAATTTCCTCTCCATCTCCTCCATCTTCTTCGACCTCCATTGAAGCTCCTTCAAAGCTGTTCTCGAGGAATATTCAAGGTCCGTCCTTAAGACCTAGGAAGCCGATTGCAGAGTAGACAGGTTCCTTGAAAGGGATTTTCGTATCTCCTTTTACTTTACTTTGTTTGTACTCTTTGATACAATCTATGAATCCTAGGCTAATTGTATCCTGTGACATTATCCTCCATCTTTAATAATACTTTGGCTCTTATTTTGTTCTATGCTTATTGATTTAATCTTTGTCTTACGCTTTATTCAATTGGTTTAACTCATTCAAAAGCCCCAAAATCGAGTAGGCACATATTGTGAGCTAAATCTGACCTAGTCAGAGCCTAGGAGATTGACGACCTCTTAGTTGATTAAGCCCAAATTGCTGAGCCTTAGACCTAGTTTCGGCCTTACAAGGGAATCACGCACTAGGAACTTCAGGAGGGTAAGTAGGGTTAATCACCTTGAATACAAGTGACTTAGATTAGGTTTTTAATCAATAGACCTAATAACCTAACTTCATTATTATCGTTCATACCATGTTCCTTCGGGTAATTGCATTAGTGAAAGATCAATTAGGAGTAGTTTAACTTAATTAGGAGTAGTTTAACTTAATTAGGCGTAGACTAACTTAGTTAGAACTAGTATAACTTAGCTAGGAGTAGCGTAATTCAACCTAGGAGTAGATTAACTTAAACAAACGAATTCAAAACCCACAAAGCCTAGATAACACCTGCGACCAAGTAATTCGATACTTGTGGTAAATAAGTCCTGTGGATTCGATACCTGGACTTTCCAGATTTATTACTTGATAACGACGGGGTACACTTATCCCTTAGTGAGTCTTCTTCACCGAATGTGCATCAAGTTTTTAGCGCCGTTGCCGGGGATTTATTTCTTCTGCAATATCGAACCAAAGGTCGATTTGTTAGTTTAGGCATTCATTGTAAATATCCTTTGTTTATAACATCTATACTTGTTTATATACTTGTTTATATTCATACTTACGTGTACAAATACTTGTTTGTTCGTTTATACCTAAAAGTACATATGACCTTTCTATACTTGTTTATATCTACCATGTTCTCTCATAACATGCGTAGTTGTTCATACCTATTCTTATTTATACTTGTTTATACAAACGTGTATCTATACTTGTTAAATTCATCTATACTTTTTGTCTGTACTTGTTTATGCCTTTTATACTTGGTCATTCTTATTTGTTCATATTCTGAGTCATACTTATACATACTTGTTTATCTCTACTAGTTTGTACCATGTACATCAATCTATGTCTGTCAATAATAAGAATACTTGTATAAAACTGTGCAACCTTGTATGATATGTATAATTGTCTTTCATAAGAAAAATTTCTGCTTTCATTTATTTCTTGTATTTATTTCTTCTCAGCGTATGCCTACGAGATCAGCGAAAATACCGTGTGTCCCTCTTAACCCTGAACTTGAACGTACTCTTCGCAGGCGCAAACAGATCGGAAAGCTGAAACAAGACGAGATCATCGAGCCTATCAAGATGACTGACAATGAACGGAACAATGAACGAAAAACTGAGAACACCGGGCCAGAAAATGACACTCGTCTGATGAGTGAGATCCTGGCACCGCACCGACACCAGCATTTGTCCGGCATTGCCGCTCCGAATATTCCGGCTAATACATATGAAATCAAGTCCGGTATAATTCACTTGATCCAACAGACTGGATTGTTTGGAGGAGAAGCACATGAGAGCCTGAATGATCATCTGGATCGCTTCCTAATGTGCGCAGACACTGTAAGAACAAATGGGGTTCCCCAAGATGCTGCTAGGCTGAAGTTGTTCCCGTTTTCTCTGACTGGGCAAGCTTTGGAGTGGATGAGAACACTGGAGCCCGGATCAATCACGACTTGGGTAGGATTGGAGAAGGAATTCTTGTCCTACTACTTTCCTCCCTCGAAGACAGCAATGCTCAGGGGTGAGATCACATCCTTCCACCAACCCGAGCACGAAGCGCTCCACACATCTTGGACCCGATTCAGAAAAATGCTGTGTATGTGCCCTCATCATGACATACCCAAGCATCAATTGGTGAGCGTCTTCTATCACGGACTGACACCCACCAATAGAGCTATTGTAGACTCCGCAACGGGTGGAGATTTGTTTAGGAAGACAGCAACAGAGGCGTATGACATGATTAACGAGCTAGCTAGGAAGAGCGTGCAGTGGCAAGAGGAGAAACTCGCTGGCCCCACAAGGCAGCGGGTGTTTGCTGTGGAAGAACAAGAACAAAATCCAAGTGTTGCGGATATAAGTAGGAAGATGGACGTCCTATTGGCTAAATTCAGCCAACCTCCCACCTGTGTGCATTGTGGCGGCGACCACCATGGAAAGGACTGTCAGGCAGGGAGCCCTTTCGCTGGAGATGGAGTGGAGATGGTCAATTATGTTGGGGGGCAGCCGAGGTATAACCAGAACTATAACAACTACAACCCCAACAACCACAACTCCTACAACAACAACAACAACTATAGGAGGCCTCAGCACCCGAACCTATCTTACGGGAATTCAAATCAGAATGTGCTTCGGCCTCCCAGCGGTTTTGTTCAGGAACATAGAGAGCAGGGGCTTGGCATGCCCCCATATCAACAACAGAACCAAGGGCCAATGCAACCTCCTAAGGAATCTGACGAGGTGGTTACTCTCTTAAAGGAGATCTCGGCTAGGCTTGCCAACAATGAAGCTTTCTGCAAGGATCTGAGCAATCAGGTAGCCCAGATCAATAGGGACAGGCAGGAAAGGCCACAGGGTTCTCTCTCAAGCTTAACGGAGAAGAATCCAAAGATCCTGAGAAAGGATTGAGTAAGGGGGAGAAATCGAGTTCTCCTCGGTTTAAATTCAAAGCTTGAACAATTGTTTCTGCATTTTTTTTCTTTTCTTTCCCTTCTTTTTGTTTTGGTTAAATTTGATTGCTAGTTTAATTCGTATTTTTTATTATATTGTCAAGTTTTGTACCCCATACTCTCTCTAAACTAAAAAAAAAAAAAACGCCCCAGCTCGGGCGAGCAGGGCCAAGTTGCTCGGCCGACACAGGCGGTGCGGGATTTTAATCCCGAACTAAAAAAAATGAGTGAAAAAATAAAAAGATAAGGATAGGGGATGACTCATCATCCCCTTCCTTACCTTCTTCTTTCCTTCCTTACTCTTTTATTTACTTCTTTCTTCTTTCTTTCTTTCTTTTCCTTTTTTTTTTCACAAAACCTAAACCCCAAATCCTCCATACTAACCCGAATTCAACAACTAAGGTATGTATTCTTACATATTTTTGATTTCTAACATGTTTCTAGGTTTAGATTTTAGTTTAGGGTGTTAATTTTTGAGATTTGGGACAAAACCTAAGTTTTGGGTTTTCCATCTTTTTTCTCAAATAACCTTTTACTTGTTTTTAATTCTTGATATTCTTGCAATATATAGTTACATTGTGATCAATATGTGATTTGGGTATGATTTTTGTTCTTGATTTGTGAATATTTGGAGAAATTGCTCAATTTGGGTAAAATCTCCATTTTAGCTCAAAGTTCAACTATTCAGTTTATAGTTGACAACTTGCCATTAGAATTCTAGATCACATTCTTAACACATTTTAGTCACTGGGCATCTCTAATTTTGCACGAATTTAAGAATTACGGGTAAATTACTTAGGGACTGAAAGCTTATGGTTTTAGTCCCTAAGTTTCTAAACTATGGTTTTACCTATTTATTGGTTATTTGGAGGTTTATGTTTATGTTTGTGAAGAAATTCTAACTAGTCCGTTTGGTCTATCTCTCAGGCACTATGGGAAGGAAAGGCAAGGCCAAGATCACAGTTGACAACGAAGCCGACTCTGACATCGAATTCAGTGACGCTCTACAAGCTAAGTATAACCCACCTTTTGGGCTAGTTGATGAGAGAGAGGGGCTATTGTATCGTTGGTTTTCTAGGCAAGAACTTGCCACTCTAATCATTGTTGACCAGAAATATCTAGCATCTATAGGTCTGGAAAAGGATTTCAATGAAATCCTGAAATTCCACGGTTGGCATAGACTAGCCACAAAAAGGACCCTAGTGTATTACAATTTCACTGTAGAATTTCTGACCACCTTGAAAAAGGAGTTGCCTGTGGGGTGTGGTAAGCATTCTTTCAGACTGAACGGTGTACCCTATCGTCTCAGTGACACTACGTTAGCAGCCTTGATGGGAGTCTATAACCATCCAGAGGCAGTCTCGGGTTTTGAGGAACCCATGACAAAAGATAAAGCTTGGGAACAATTAACAGGCTTATCAGAATTTGACTCCCGCACTGCTAGCCCAATCCACCTCTTAGACCCAGTGCTAAACCTTGTGCATAAGTTTGTGGCTCACAACTTGTTAGGCAAAACTGAGAGCAATAAGATCTCAAAGACAGAATTGCTCATACTGTGGTGTGTGGCCAACCATAAACCCGTTAATAGTATCAAAGCCATCTTTGAAGGCTTTTCAAGCCAAACAAGTAGAAAACGCGGGTCCATTGGCCTTGGACACTTGGTTACCAACTTCCTTGATAACCAATTCAAAGATTTGGACATTCAGGAAGATGGTTTCCACCCCACCTTGCTTAACTCCGCATTTCTGGGAAAATCTACTTTCCATTCAGTTTTGAACAGGAACTCATCTGGAGGGGCAAGCTCAAGTGGGAGAGCAAGCAAACGGACAAGAAACCTGTTGAAACACCTTTCCATAAGATTTTGATTTGACAAAATTAATTAAGTGAAAATAAATATTCTACAACACACTAAGTTTAAATGCTTTGATTTATTGTCACTAATGTGTTTGTTCAATGTTGAGTTTATAATTTATCATAAGACATAAAGATCATAAGGCTCAAGCCCTATACGGAAGTCAAGGCCCAAGTCAAACAAGACCAAGATCACTCAGCCCGCGTATTCCCAAAACGTCGCCGTTGAAGTAATGAAACGCATGCTGAGTAAAGAAGGATCGAGAAGATCCACGTAGACAACTTCGGTATGAAGCTGCTGAGCTGTCTCGAAAAAACGTACAAGACAGCCGCTGACCATAAGACAGCTTCCAGACAAAGTATTTCCTCTTTAAGTAAAGATCAGAAGACACAGCAAGCTGTCTGGTTGACGTTACCCAAAATGGAGGAACATACTTCCTATTTTTTTTCGGGCGGGGGGAAGAACGGGAGAGGGACGAAGTGATTCGACTGAAAGGAGAGATTTGGATGCATATTTTTAACTTGATTGAAATTCCTACCATGCCCTTGTGTGAGAAGCCTGTGATAGGACCGCTCTAAAGCCCTTCTTCTTCGTCTATACCCTTTCGAAAGGTCACACTGACCGAAGAACAGAAGACGCTGGAATCTGACTGGCTAAGAGAACTGCTGACAGATTGAGTGAAAATGACCTGTAGCCGTTTCCCTCCAACGGTTATTTCGAAATTCGAAATAACCAGAAGCTCTCACAGCTCTCTATAAATAGAGCATTCAGAATCCACATTCAACAGAGAACTTTGAGCAAAAGCCGTTACGCTGACCAAACGTATACAAAAGTTCTCCATCAAAAGCAAAGCAAATTCTTACACTACAAAGTCTATTCATTTGTGTAAAAGTCTAGAGTGATTGTTTTTCAATCATCTAAGGTGTTCTAGCAATTATTGTTTAGGACAAAATCCATATCATTTCTAGAAGTAGAAAGGAGAAGCTGAGTACTCGGTTTTAGTACTTAGTGAATTAGAATAGAAGTGAGTAGAGGTATAGAGGAAGGTACTCTTGTTATACTCAGCTTATGATTTTGTAAAAGGTTTGAGGCTCTACCTTTAAGGAGCTCAGTAGAGGATTTGAAATCTCGGAAGTGTTCCGGGGACAGGACGTAGGCTTAGAAGAAGCCGAACCTGGATAAATCTGCTGAGTGAAGTATTTCTAAACCTTAACTCCTTATTTATATTGCTTGCTTAAAATAAACTAAAACTGACCAAGTAAGAGAGGTCAAGCTGAGTTGTGCGCTACCAACAAGTTGGTTGAGGAATAGACTCTAAGTGCCATTTCCTGACCTAAGCAACGAAGCTGTCCTAGTCACCAGTTGACTAAGCCAGTGTCTTGCTGAGTGTTAAGAGCCGCTGTTATATAAACTTTTCTTAAAGAAAAGAAATCTGCCCAAATTATTTTAAAAAAGGTAATATAGTTCCTAACCCCCCCTTAGAACTATATTTGCAACCTTACAAGGGACCAACAAAACCTACCACAACTAAAAGAGGGAGAGCACGACGAACCTGAGGAAGAAGAAGCTGCAGCAACAGATGACCAAACGGAACACCAAGGGCCGGGAATGGAGGCCCAATTCCATGCCATTAACACCATGATGGCAGAAATGAGAGACCTTAACCTTCGGACCTTCAATACTGTTCAACAAATGGACCAACGATTCACTACCTTCGAACAGAACATGGACCGAAGGCTCATGGGCCTTGAATATGTAGCGGCAGACTACTGTGAGCGCTACAACATGCAGTGGCCACCTCCCCCGGCCGATCAGTAAGTTGTCTTCTCCACCCTAACTTTTTACACTTGTTTTTTATGGTTTGTGATGCAATGTTGGAACTTATTGCATATTTTTAGTGTGAGGAGGAGGGGTAGACAAACTTACAAAAATTGTATAATTTTTAAATTTTTGTTGCGTCGTGTCTAGTTTAGTTTTGCGTTTTTCGGGTTTTATTTATGTTTTGCATGTTTAGGACCTAAAACCGTGAACTTCCTTCGAATCTAAACTTCATTATTTGTCCTTGAGGGCTGAGAACCGAATCTAAGATTGCATGACAACTAGTTTAGGTGTAGGACACAATCCTTGTATCAGTAAAAGCATGAGCTAAAGTTTGCATTTAGACCCTACTTTTGAAGAAATGCTAAAATAATTACTTAGGTAGATAACTTAAGAATTGAAGGCATGTGATGTTAAACTTGAGTTTGGGGAAAACTAGTAAACACAAAATTGAAACCCAAAGAATTGTGAGTTGAATTTGAGCCTAAGAGCGAACATCAAAAAGCTCTTTTTCTTGACATTTTTGTGTGAATGCTTTGACTTGTGGAAAGATTACAGATTTTGCACCTAATACTATGTTGAACCTGCATGCAATGATTTGAGATGATAAACGATGAATCAGCCTCATTAGAATTAACCCTTTTCTTTACCTTATTTTCTCTTTTTCATCCACTCTAGGAAGCCCCTTTGAGCCTATATTTTTGTAGTTGATAGATTTTTCTTTCATTCTAACCCAATTTTTGCAAACCATCATTTGGTTTGCTACTTAACCCTAAAGTTTTTGCAAAGCTCACATCGAGCCTTTGTCGTTCTAGCGCTTTATCTTTGTTTATGGCATCATAGTAGCAAGCCAAAAGGCTAAAAAGTGAATGAGCATCACTATCCCAAAAAGAAAAAAAAAGGGAAAAAGAAAAAAAAAGAAAAACAGAAACAAAAAAAGAGAAAAGAAAAGAGACGAACAAAAAGGGGAGAACTTCATTCCCCAGTTCTTAAAATCAAAACGTCTCAAGAAAACGTCCAAAAAAAGAGATAATGAATGAATAAAAAGCTCAGTCACTTCATATTTGCTAAAGCCATTTGAACTTTGTTTTTCTAGCGCTAGAACTATTAACCCTTGTTGTACCTTTAACCCTCTAACCACATTACAACCCCAATTCGAGGCTGTTTTTGATATCATCAGAGTCATATAGCATAGTAGAGTAACTCGGATGAACGTGCAAAATCAATGTAATCCTAAGCAAGAACATAAGCCGAGAGTAAACACCTTAGCCACCAAAATTGTGTGAAATGAGTGAACTACCTATGGTGAGGTGTTTTACTTAGCGATCCCCTCAAGCTCGTTTAATTGAACATGTGTCCTTTTTCTTAAAACATATGACCTATGATAATTGAAATGCGGCTTTTGGATATCGTGTCTCTACTTTGTATTTCTGAATGCATGTAATTACAGATGCTCGAAATTGTGTCAAGCACCTAGTCAAACCGGGAGGTTTTCTAGCTTGCTTGTGATTGCGGGTTTAGTTTTTAGTTTAGTTGGGGACAAGTAAAGTTTTAAGTGCGAGGAGGTTTGATAGGGGTCAAAAACCCCTATCTTTGGGTACGGTTTTAGGACGGGTTTTAGTGTTATTTAGTTAATAAGCGAGCAATTCTCGCATTTAAATGCTTTTGTGTGAGTTAGTTAGAAATTGGAAATGTTTTATTTACTTTTCGTTGTTTAGGCTCGTTTTATGATCAATTTAGGCAAATACGGCCAAAATGGCATGTGTATTATAATTCCGTTATCTTTTGAAGCTAATTGATCCGTCAAAAGTCGCACCAAACGAAGCGTTTGCTCAAATAAGCGATTGGCGAGTCAATTTAGCCTTTGGACTAATGGTATCTGGAGTTTTTGTGCATGCGCATGGACAAGTTCGGGCGAAAAGACACTTTATTGGCATTCGGCAACCGCGCGGGGGTGCATCGGGCTAGACTGCTCGACGAACTGGCCTATTTTAGGCAAGCTCGCCGAGCAGGCCCTCAAGGGCCAGCTCGCGACGAGTTGGCCTTCGTAGGCCAGCTCACCGAGCAAGCCCTCTGGAGGCCTGCTCGCCGGGCAGGCTATGCCTGCTCGCGATGAGCAGTGCCTGCTCGCCGAGCAACTCGCCCTGCTCGGCGAGCAGACCTACGGGAATTGGTCAAAAAGACCAATTCCGCCCCCACGACGCCACGATGGACCCCACGACTTCCTACCTGCATAAGGACACGAAATAGGTCATCAAAAGAGCCCAAGCCACGCCTATAAATAGGATTTTCCAATGTAAATTAGGCATCTTTCATTATTTGTAAATTACCTTAGCTTTCCCCTTGAATTTCCTCTCCATCTCCTCCATCTTCTTCGACCTCCATTGAAGCTCCTTCAAAGCTGTTCTCGAGGAATATTCAAGGACCGTCCTTAAGACCTAGGAATCCGATTGCAGAGTAGACAGGTTCCTTGAAAGGGATTTTCGTATCTCCTTTTACTTTATTTTGTTTGTACTCTTTGATACAATCTATGAATCCTAGGCTAATTGTATCCTGTGACATTATCCTCCATCTTTAATAATACTTTGGCTCTTATTTTGTTCTATGCTTATTGATTTAATCTTTGTCTTACGCTTTATTCAATTGGTTTAACTCATTCAAAAGCCCCAAAATCGAGTAGGCACATATTGTGAGCTGAATCTGACCTAGTCAGAGCCTAGGAGATTGACGACCTCTTAGTTGATTAAGCCCAAATTGCTGAGCCTTAGACCTAGTTTCGGCCTTACAAGGGAATCACGCACTAGGAACTTCAGGAGGGTAAGTAGGGTTAATCGCCTTGAATACAAGTGACTTAGATTAGGTTTTTAATCAATAGACCTAATAACCTAACTTCATTATTATCGTTCATACCATGTTCCTTCGGGTAATTGCATTAGTGAAAGATCAATTAGGAGTAGTTTAACTTAATTAGGAGTAGTTTAACTTAATTAGGCGTAGACTAACTTAGTTAGAACTAGTATAACTTAGCTAGGAGTAGCGTAATTCAACCTAGGAGTAGATTAACTTAAACAAACGAATTCAAAACCCACAAAGCCTAGATAACACCTGAGACCAAGTAATTCGATACTTGTGGTAAATAAGTCATGTGGATTCGATACCTGGACTTTCCAGATTTATTACTTGATAACGACGGGGTACACTTATCCCTTAGTGAGTCTTCTTCACCGAAGGCGCATTAGGGGGGGTTAGGAACTAATATAACTTTTTCGCTTAATAAGGCTGACTTAATTTAATGTTTGATAATTTAACTCAGCTTTAGGTCAGTAAGGCTGAGTGAAGTGTAAGACAGCTTTAATCAGACACTGACAGAGCTGTTTCAATTGTGAGTTGGGAGATAACACTTTAGGTCAGCTTCCAACTCAGCACTCTGATTACTCAGCGTCAGCTTATACAAATTATATACTGAGTAATTTAAGCAAGCAACACATACATATATATATATATATATCAAGAGAAAGGGTTAGAGATTACTCAGCAGACTTATCCTGGTTCGGCCTTACCGCCTACATCTAGTCCCCAGAATCCTTCCGGGCTTTTTCAATCCACTACTGAGCTCTTTAAAGGTAGAGCAAAAACCGTTTACAAAGCAATTGAGTATGCAAGAGTACCGTCCTCTATTCGTCTACTCAATCCTACTGAGCGCTATAACCGAACACTCAGATTTTCTCTACCGCTGAGTACTAAAACCGAGTACTCAACACCACTCTTCTAACCTTTACAATTGATACAAGATTGTTCTCTCTAAATGAAGAACACTTTAGATGAATACAAATTCACTCTAGACTTTTACACAATGATTGGAATTGGGTGTAAGAACTTGCTTTTTCTAATCAGACAGCTTCTCTTTTGGATCTTTTAACTTAGTGAAGATCTTGCTTGTCTTTTTTCTTTTTGTAATTCGGCAAAGGATCCAAGTGATGAACTCGGACATATCCGTTGAATTCAAACGGTCTTCTTTCGTCATTCGTTGGTCAGCATTTAGAATCGCAGGCCAATCCTAACGTCTGAATTTAGCAGGCGTCAAGCTTGCCAGTTTTGTCTTCTTGTGCCAGGTTCGTCTTCTAGCGCCAGGTTTTTCTTCTTACCAAATGACAGGCGATCCATGCGTCTCGAAAAGGCCTCTTCGTGTAATTCCGAGGCTTTTAAATTGGTGCAGACCTTTGTCGAACTTTGTCTTCTAGTCAACGGATCATTGGTGCTGTCCTGATGAATACTCAGCTTGACTTGATTGACGTTGCCTTTAAGATCTCCTGTGACGGGGCTGAGTTACATTCTACTCAGCTTCTTCGGTCGGCTTCGCCTTCAAGCATTATTTTGAGGAAGACTTTTCTTTTATGATGCTGAGTTAGACCTTCCAAGATCTAATTCAGATGAGTCTAAGGTCAGTTTTTAGAAGTAGGTCAATGCTTGGAACATATGGTTATTACTCAGTTTCAAATATAGGTATCAGAGTTTATGCTGAGTATGATTTACTTGTATATTCCTTATGTTCACAAGTTTTAATTTGTTGTTCAATGAATAGTTAAGTATGACAGATCATCATATAAGCAAAAGTAAGCATCGCATAAACATAGTCAGTTTTGGATAAGGATGCATATATATTAGATAGTCATCTCAACAAAATAGAACACGCCATATATAAAGTTACAAGTCATAAACTAAGACTATTTCTAATCTATTTCTTTATGTTGACTTGAACTTGGTTAGATTTTCCCTTGTCCTTGGCTGTTCTTTGTTGCTGACTCTAATTGCCCTGGACAGTAGAAGTTGAACCAGGCTTCTGCTGCTGTTTCCGGCAGCTGGCTGCTTGGCTATCTCCCTCGTTTTCTGCTGAGTTCCAGCTTGCTTCGTTTGTTCTTTCTCCCCCGTTTTGCCAGCATCATGAGATGGAGGAGGAGGATAGAAAGTCCCTTGTAGAACCTCACGAGTCAGTATCGAGGAATACTGCTGCATTTGACTCGTACTTTCCCTTAGACCCTTAAAGCCCTGCACGCCATCGGCCATACTTGAGGCGGGAATTTTTATGTTGGCACTGAGCATACTGAGTAAATACTCTAAAGATTTCCCGATCCAAGTTATTGATTCAGTCATCTGTGCATAGGATTGATAGTACATCCTGAGCAACGCAATATCATATGACTGACATTGAACATTTGTGTGCCGGACATGCGCAAGTGTGGATTGAGTGCATTGCAGAATCTCATTGGTCTTGACCTAGTCAGTGTCCATCTCTTCTTTGCTCAAGTTGAGTAGGTGAATGGCTTCACCAATCTGTTCTATGGAGCATTGAGAAGAAGAGGAGATAAGATCACGAGCTCCGGTCAACTCAGAGGACAGCTGGGATAAAAGGTGATTGACCTCAGTAGAGGTTGCAGATGTTGAGTTCGCAGCTGATAAGGCATTGAGTTGACCTTGGATGGAGTTCATATGATTGACCATCATCAGCTGGAGTTCAGCTAGCTTCACTATGGACTCTTGCTTGGGCTATTGAGAGACGAAGGATGTCATGACACTTATAAGTTCTTTGAGACCCTTAATTTTGGTCAGAAGTTGAGTGACAGAAGATAATTGGGTTGGCTCAGCAGGAACAGACCCAGCAGCATCAGCGTGAGACTAATGAATATCTTGAAGTAGAGCTTGAGCTAAGTCAATGATTTTCCTTCCAGACTCAGAAGCATTCAGATAGGTGTAGGATTCATCAGTTATATCCTCAGGGGCCAGAATCTTGTCAGCACCAGATGGAGGAGGTGTTTGGTGCTGCCCAGAAGCGGAGGTGCCAGCTTGGTCAGCAGCTGCACTTTTATTTAGATCAGCAGCAGGTGCTGACTGGTTTTCTTTCTGCTTGGTAGGAGTATGAAGAGGTTGATCAGCAAAGTTATTGACCTGCTCAGTGTCAGTTTGAGGCTGAGTTGAATTTAGAGGTTGAGGCAACTCAGAGCTGGCTTGAGTAGGAGGAGTTTCCTTTGCTAACTCGTTGGGTTGAGCAGCATGGACTTCGAGCACTTTCTCAGTAGAAGGATGAGCAGAAGTGTCGGCAGAGATTGGACCCTTAGAAGCTTTCGGGTCGGCTTGTTCCTCAGCTCGAGAAACAGAGGCTTGCTTTTCCTTCACTTGGTCGGGAGAAGGTTCAACGATGTCTGTGAAGAACTGGAATTGAAGCCCAGTGAGATCAGTGATAGGGTCCCTCAGCGGAGATTCATCCAATAAGTCAATGACTTTGGGTTTCAGAGATTTGCGTTTGAATCGCTTTTCTGTGCTGTCCTTTTGAGTGTGGGTTTGAGGAGAAGGATCAGCAGCAATAGAGTCAAGGGACTCAGAGAAAGAGTTGAGTCCAAGGTCATCATCAAGGCCTTTCACAACCTTGTCCTTCACTGGTGACTCAGCTTGGTTCTCAGCAGGTTGCTCAGCAGCACCTGTGTTACTTGGCTCGGCAGAGCCCATCTTGTCAGCTTGAGGGTGACCCTCAGTATCACCCAGTTCTTCCTCCTGATCACATGGAGTCTTCTCCAGATCAATTTCTTGACTCCGCACGAAGTGTGATTCCTTTGTAATCACAAAGTCAAGTGGGTTAGCATCGATCGGCTTTAACCCAGAGGTTTTCTTCCTCTTCAAGGGCTGATTAGGTGTTTCCTCACTTTCTTCCTCAGGCTCAACTTGCCTTTTCTGTTTCTCAGCTGACTTAGGTTCCCCTTGAGCTTGCTCAGCAAGAGCAGCTTTCTTCGCACTAGATACTATCCTAAGCTTCCTCGGAGCTGTGTTAATGTCTTTTGAGGATTGGTCAGCTTTCCTTTTTCTGTCCTGCCTAGTGCGCTCAGCGGGTTCTTTGTCACCCATAACTTTCTTCCCTTTCTTGGTCAGCTCATCATGTGCTTCTTCAACCATATTATCCCCTTCCATATCTTCCTCAGCGGGTTCTTCTTCAACCATAGCCCCCTTTCATTTCTTAGGTTTTATAGGTTGGTTGTAGGCTAAGCTGAACAGCACTGCTGCGGTGATTTTCGTACCCGAAATCTCAATATCTTCTATTAAGCTCACCTGGTGATCCTGAAGTATCTTTGTGATAAGAGAACCCATCCTGAAGGTCCCGGTACTGCGTTGGAAGGCGCCGATGAGAAAGACGGGCATGTTGAACGGCTTGTAGTTCAGCATGTGCCAGATAAAACACTGCTCAAAATTGGAAGCTGAGGAGGAGGCGTTGATCTTAGGGAACAGGAAGTTGGTCAGAATATAGTGGGCCATTTTCTAAGCCTGACCCATGCAAGTGCTGACAATTTCTCCTTTGTGGTTCTTTGGTTTACAGAACTCAACAAGGTAATCAATGCGCAGGTAGTCGTTCGTGCACCTGAGTTCTGATCCTTTTGCCTTCAGTTTTAGCAGTTTAGCGAGATAAGACGGATTGATGACGATATCCTTGTTTTTGACCTTTGTAATCATGTAGTCGTTGTCATCATCGGCTACTCTGAGATTAGTGTAGAATTCCCTCACCAACTGCGGGTAAGTGGTTTCAGGGAGAGAGAAGAGCTCGGTACAGCCATTCTTGGAAATCCACTCGCAAAAGGGTTTCTCAGTTCTACGAACCCTTTGGAGAACCAGCGGGAACATAAGACTTTAAGGTTCTTGACTATTTTAAAAACTGGGGAGAACGTCCTTTCCTTAGGTTTTTCGTTCTTTTCTTTCTTCTTTCTTGACGGAGTTGCTTGGTCAGCTTTAGGGTTTTTACGAGGCATGCTGACCTCGGGAACAGATTGATCATTCTGACCATGGGTTTGTTCTTAAGACTCTGTTGGGGTCTCCGGATATTCCTGCTCAGCAGGAGATGGAGGATTGATGTCGGAGCGATTGTCGTCGTATTCTTTGCCGAAATTGTTCTGGGAATCGCTAGACATGGTGTTCTTGAGAAATAGAGAAGTGCAGAAGATTTGGGAATTTAGAGAGAGAGAAATCGAATGCCAAAGATTTCAAGTGTAAAGAGAAATTAATGGGAAATCATCCACTATTTATAGTCATTTTGAGTTAATCTGATAGGTCGGAATGGCGGTTTGTCCTCGAGTTGACCAATCGACCGTTATCTCTGGCATTAATGATACATTCGGCTCATGGTTTTCTACTTATTACGCTTATGTCATCCTAGGTGGATACTTAAATGCACGTGCTAGCATTAATTGTGCAAGTGGCTTTACTCAGTGTCTAGAATACTAAACGTTTTGAAGTTCTGAGTGCTCAGTTTTGTGTAGAAGGGATTTTAGCATGCTTAGTAACTCAACACATAGTAATCACTCAATATGTATGTCTACTCAGCATAAGGTGATTTTATATCATTCATATTAGCTCAGCATACGATAGTTACTCATTAAGCAATACTCACTCGGCAAATTATAATCACTCAACATTCATTTAGTGCAGAAAACTTATTGAAGAGGATTAGACATACCGATAGCTTCCCTTAGTATGTTAAACTGCTCACGAGCCAAGGGCTTCGTAAAGATATCCCCAAGCTGTTCATCTGTTGGAACATAGGTTAGCTTGATCTCACCCTTGAGTACATGGTCTCTGATGAAGTGGTGTCTAATGCTGACATGCTTCATCTTGCTGTGTTGGATTGGATTTTTGCATAAGTCAATGGCACTCTTGTTGTCACATTTGACTTCGATTGTTTTTGTTTGTACTTTATAATCCTCTAGCTGTTGATTAATCCATAGGACTTGTGCCACACATCTTCCAGCAGCAATGTACTCATCTTCAGTGGTTGACAGGGCAACTGACGACTGCTTCTTGCTGAACTAAGACACTAGATAGCTTCCAAGGAAGTGACAACCTCCTGAAGTGCTTTTACGCTCCAGCTTGTCTCGTCCATAGTCAGCGTCAGTGTATCCAATGAGCGTGAAGTCATTTGTGTTTGGATACCATAAACCTGCATTTACTGAGCTCTGCAAATATCTAAAAATTCTTTTCACAGCTATATAGTGAGATTCCCTGGGGTCAGCTTGATATCTCGCACAGTAACATACTGAGTACTGAATGTCTGACCTACTAGCAGTTAGATAGAGTAGAGAGCCAATCATACCTTGATATAACTTGCTGTCTACTGACTTACCTTTCTCATCAGCGCAAAGCACAGTGTTAGTACCTATTGGGGTAGATATTAGCTTACACCCTTCCATATCGAATTTCTTCAATATTTCTTTGGCATACTTGGTCTGACTAATGAAGATGCCATTCTTACCTTGTTTGATTTGGAGTCTAAGGAAGAAGTTGAGTTCTCCCATCATTGACATCTCAAACTCAGTTTGCATCTGTTTGCTAAACTCCTTGCACATAGATTTGTTAGTAGCACCAAAGATAATATCATCTACGTATATTTGTGCCAACAGGGTATCTTTACCCTTTTTCTTAATGAATAAGGTTGTGTCAGCTTTACCTCTGACATAGTTCCTGGTCAGCAGGAAACTAGTCAACCTTTCGTACCAAGCACACGGTGCTTGTTTCAGGCCGTACATGGCCTTTTTGAGTTTATAAACATGGTTTGGAAATTTTGGATCTTCAAACCCTGGAGGGTGACTAACATAAACCTCTTCGTTTATAACTCCATTAAGAAATGCACTTTTAACATCCATTTGGAACAACTTAAAGTTCATAAAGCTAGCATATGCACATAATATTCTTATTGCCTCTAATCTAGCTACGGGTGCAAAGGTCTCACCATAGTCAATACCTTCTTACTGACTGTAACCTTGAGCTATAAGTCTGGCTTTGTTCCTGACTACGTTTCCCTGTTCATCTAGCTTATATTGGAATACCCACTTTCTTCCTATAGTCTTTTGATTCCTAGGTTTTGGCACTAAATCCCATACCTCATTTCTCTTGAATTGATCAAGCTCTTCCTGCATCGCATTGATCCAGAATTCGTCGTGCTCAGCTTCGGTGAAGTTCTTTGGTTCATGGACTGAGACGAACGCAACATTACTGAGATATCTCCTGAGTTGATTTCTGGTCATTAGGGTGTTCTCAGCAACATCAAGAATGGATTTTTCTGAGTGTCCTCTTGGAATCTTGATCTCTTTGGGCAGTGTTGAGTTTTCAGGAGCAGGTGTTTCAACAATCTCTGCAGTTTTAGATTGGTCAGCAAAGGTAATTTCAGGTTCATTTTTACCTTTGGTCAGGCCTTGTGGTAATGACTTAGCGGCTCCATTTTGGTCAGCGGAAGCTGAGCATGGGTCATCTTCGGTAGGCTGACTTATCTTCCCTGCAGGGTCAGTTTCATCGAACTCAATATGTACAGACTCTTCTACGACCTGAGTTCGTTTATTGAACACCCTATATGCTTTGCTGTTTGTTGAGTACCCTAAGAAGATAGCTTCATCATCTTTAGAATCAAATTTAGCAAGGTTGTCTTTCGTATTAAGAATAAAGCACTTACAACCAAAGGCACGAAAATATCCAATGTTGGGTTTTCGTCCTTTCCAAAGTTCATAGAGGGTTTTCTTAAGTATAGGTCTAAGTAAAGCCCTATTGAATATATAGCACGCTGTGTTGACAGCTTCACCCCATAAATACTTTGGAAGCCTATTCTCACTCATCATTGTCCTAGCTATTTTGACTAAGGTTCTGTTCTTCCTCTTAACTACCCCATTTTGTTGAGGAGTTCTAGGAGCAGAAAAATTATGGTCAATGCCGTTGACTTCACAGAATTCATCAAACTGTTGGTTTTTGAATTCTCCGCCATTATCACTTCGGATGTGAGCTAGTTTTAGGTCTTTGTCATTTTCAAGTTTTCTAATCAGTGTTGAGAACATCTCAAAAGCTTCATCCTTGCTACTCAGCAAGATGACCCAAGTATACCGAGAGAAATCATCTACAATGACCAAGGAAAATCTCTTACCACCCAAGCTCAGCGGTTGGATTGGTCTGAAAAGATCCAAGTGTAGTAATTCCAATGGACGCTTGGTTGAGACTACATTTTTACTTTGAAAAGACTTTTTGGTTTGTTTACCTTGCTAACAAGCATTGCATAATTGATCCTTCTCAAATCTAAGTTTGGGCAAACCCTCAACTAATTGCTTTTTTGCTAATTTGGCAAGGAGGTCCATGCTTACATGACCAAGTCTCCTATGCAATAGTCAGGAATTATCTTCCTTTGACACTAAGCATATATTTTTCCAAAACTTCTTTTCTAAACTCAGCATGAAGACATTGTCAACACAAGGGGCAGTTAAAATTAAATCATTTGTTTTTCCCTCGAGTATCCGACACTCAGTGGCATCAAATACAACCTTTCTACCGCTGTCACACAGCTGAGCAATGCTCAATAGGTTGTATTTAAGACCTCTGACTAGGGAGACTGACTTAATAGTAGGATTTCCTCCAATAGTACCTGATCCCACTATCTTACCCTTTTTGTTGTCTCCAAAACTTACATTTCCACCTCGTTTATGCACAAGTGTGATGAACTGAGTTTCATCACCAGTCATATGCCTCGAGCATGCGCTGTCAATATACCATAGCTTTGACTTCTCCGCGCACCTCAGGCTCACCTGCAATTTAAGCTAGTCATCTTTAGTTACCCAATTCTTTTTGGGTCCTCGTTGGTTAGCGTGAACAGGTGAAGCATTATATTTTATTTTTTAACGGCATACATTTATGGTGTGGCCATCTTTACCACAATAGTCACAAAAAATTACCCTTTGAGGGTATTTCCATTTTTGGTCAGCACGATGGTGCTGAGCATACCAACACACATTTATGGTGTGTCCTCTCTTTCCACAGCAGTCACACTGATTGTTCTGCTGAGTGTACCGTCTATGCTGACCAGTACCTTGATACTCAGCATTTGGATAGAACCTTTTCTTAGCCGATGTACTCAGCTGGTTCTGTATAGATGTGATGTCCTTTCTCAGCTTCTTAGAGTCTGATTGGACTTCAGCGACAAACCCATGCATGATTTTCAAGTTTTCATCTTGCCTGGTATTGTACTGGAGCAGATGTCGGAGGTCACTGAGTTTGACCTCTTCAATCTCATCACATCGCCTGCTGAGTGCTCGTATTTTCTTATTACACTTTTTGGTCAGTGTATAGAGATCACTCAAGGCATTAACCATTTCATTTCTGAGCAAAAGAAGAGATGTTACCTCATTGGAGTGTTCCTCTTGGTTAGATCCATCATCAACTCGGTGCAGTCATTAATCAAAAATCTTCATCAACATGCTGAACCTACTGCTGGGTCTACCAACAATGAGTCAACTCCGCTGTCCCAAGTCACTCAGCTTTTAAATGAAGTTAAAGGACTGAAGGATCTGCTAAGTGTTATGATCTCAATTCAATCACAACAGCCCAAACAAGACTCAATAACGAAGCTGGCTGAGCTCCAACTGACAACGGTTCAACATCTCAACACTCTTCAGGGACAATTCCAGACCTTGTCAGCTGCGAACACTCAATATGCAACTTCTGCTGAAGTTAAGATGCTCTTTGCCCAGCTTCACACTGAGCAAAACAAGACCAACCATCAGCTGGCTTCCTACTCTCAATGCTCGGTGGAGCAAATTAGCGAAGCCGTTCGTTTGCTGAACTTGAATAAGCAAGAGATGGACACTGACCAAATGAAGCAGAATGAGATACTGGTCACTACCCAAAAGACTTTCACCCATGTGCGTCACTACAATATCCAGTGTCAATATTATGACTCAGCCTTGCTGAAGACATTTCATCAAGCTTTTGCTGCACTGTCAGATACAATTACTTGGGTGGGTAAGTCTCAAGCCTACATACTGAGCATGCTCAGCGCAGCTAAACTCAGTATACCTCAAGAGGTCTTGGATGATGGCGTTGCTGTCTTCGACGGCATCAATGAAAGTGCCGACAAGCTTAAGGAGTTGTCCGCCTCACTGACCAACGCGGCCTTAACCGACTCCTTTAGAATTCCTCCTCCTCCCGATGCTGACAAAATGGAGGAGAAAGAACAAGCTAGAACTCAGCAGGAGGCTGCTAGAAGTAGTCAGTCTAAGCATAAGAAGAAGAAATAGAAATAGGCTAACTCAGTCCTGTTCTTTACTTTGTAGTTTCTATGTTTCTTTTTGCTTATCTTTTTGCTGTATATGCTGACTACTTTATTTCAATACAATACTTGCATCTTTTATCCAAACTTGAGTTATTTTATATGATGCTGAGTATTATGTTATTATGTATCTTCAAATACATCAACTGTGTTTACTGTTTATAATACTTGTTGATTGTATGCTATGCTGATAAAATGTTTGACATTATCTTGTATGTTTATTAAACACTATCTCATAAGACCCATTGAACAATAAAATACTCAGCGCTCTCTGAATGTTAAATCTTCCGCTTAACACTGAGTAAAATAGAATATGTTCCATGAGCCGACCTATATCTGAAAACTGAACTTAGACTTACTCGATTAAACCTTAAAATGTTTAGAGTAAAACTAAGTAAGTAGCTCAACCCTGACGGGGGAGTCTGCTAACTAATATTAGGACAACTATCATGGGGGAGCTCAACACTGAGTTCTTCGCTGAATAGTTTTGCCAACATCAAAATGGGGGAGTTTGTTGAAACACCTTTCCACATGATTTTGATTTGACAAAATTATTTAAGTAAAATTAAGTATATTCTAAACACACTAAGTTTAAATGCTTTGATTTATTACACTAATGTGTTTGTTCAATGTTGAGTTAAATTGTTTATAAGACATAAAGACTAAAAGGCTTAAAGCCCAATATGAAAGTCAAAGCCCAAGTCAAACAGATCAAGACCACTCGGCCCGCGTGTGCAAAACGATGTCGTTGTGTATAAAACGCAGCTCAGCGAAAGAAGGATCGAGAAGACCTTCGTTAAACAACTTCGGAACGAAGCTGCTGAGTTGTATCGACAAAGAGTACAAGACAGCAGCTGAGCAAAAACAACTTCCAGACAAAGTATTTCTACTTTGGGTAAAGTTCAGAAGACACAGAAAGCTGTCTAGTTGACCTTACCATAAATGGAGAGACATTCTGCCGGACTGACTAAAAGCTGCTCAGTATTGACCGAAGACAGAAGATACTTGAATCTGATTGGCCAAGAGCACTGAGCAGGACTGAGTGACAATGACAGGAAGCCGTTTCCCTCCAACGGTTATTTCGAAATTCGAAATGACTAATACCTCAGACGTCTCTATAAATAGGGCCTTTCAGTTGCTTCATTCGATGCAGATCTTCACCAAGCCATTACGCTGACCAAAATTCTACTCGAAGTTCTGTGAGAAAAAGCAAAGCAAATACTTACACCAAATTCTATATCTTTCGTGTAAAAGTCTAGAGTGATTATTCAATCATCTAAGGTGTCTTAGCAATTGTTGTTTAGGACAAATCTTTATCATTTCTAGAGATTAGAAAGGAGAGGCTGAGTACTCGGTTATAGTACTCAGCGAGAGATTAGGAGTGAGTAGAGGTATAGAGGAAGGTACTCTTGTTATACTCAGCTTCTAAGTTGTAAAAGGTTTGATGCTCTACCGTTAAAGAGCTCAGTAGAGAATTCGAAAGCTCGGAACGTGTTCCGGGGACAGGACGTAGGCTTAGAGGCCGAACCTGGATAAATCTGCTGAGTAACATCTTTCTAACCTTAAACTCCTTAATATATATATTGCTTGCTTAAACAAAACTGACCAAGTAAAGAGGTCACGCTGAGTTGTGTGTATTGAGTATCTGAGTTCAGGAATAGACTCAAGTGCTATCTCCTGACTCAAAGAAAGAAGCTGACTTAGTCACTAGTTGACTAAGCTAGTGTCTTAATTTACTCAGCGCGCTGTGTAATCCTTTTTCAAAGAAAAAGAAGTCAGCCTTAACGTACTAAAATTTAAATAGTTCCTATCCCCCCCCCTTTGGAACTAACTTGTTACGTTATAAGGGACCAACATCCTTGACCTTGCTTGTTCCTTCATAGGTCACCTCCAGCTTCTTCCAGATTTCCTGTGCTGACTCACAACCTGAAATTTTGTTGTACTCTGTAGCATCTAACGCACAGTGAAGCATATTGATAGCCGAAGCATTATTTTGCAATTTTTTAAGGTCATCCTCTGACCACTTAGACTCACTTTTGACAGACTTTACTCCGTCAATAATTTCATAGGGAACAAACAGGCCTTGGACTATTGCCAACCATGCACTCATGTTTGTTGCCTGAATGAAGTTTTTCATCCTGTTCTTCCAAAATGTATAATTTGACCCGAAGAACAAGGGAGACCGACTAATAGATAATCCCTCAGGGAGTATCTGTGTTGTTTGATTTCCTGGAAGGAAACGAGTGCTGTTCTCAGCCATTTACAGGGGTCAGCTCAAGATAGTTTTATCTTGAATAGTGAGCTACTGAGCTCTGATACCACTTGTTGGTCCCGTGTAATGTAATAGGATTAGTTCCAAGGGGGGGTTAGGAACTAATATAACTTTTTCGCTTAATAAGGCTGACTTAATTTAATGTTTGATAATTTAACTCAGCTTTAGGTCAGCAAGGCTGAGTGAAGTGTAAGACAGCTTTAATCAGACACTGACTAGAGCTGTTTCAATTGTGAGTTGGGAGATAACACTTTAGGTCAGCTTCCAACTCAACACTCTGATTACTCAGCGTCGGCTTATACAAATTATATACTGAGTAATTTAAGCAAGCAACACATACATATATATATATATATATCAAGAGAAAGGGTTAGAGATTACTCAGCAGACTTATCCTGGTTCGGCCTCACCGCCTACGTCCAGTCGCCGGAATCCTTCAGGGCTTTTTCAATCCACTACTGAGCTCTTTAAAGGTAGAGCACAAACCGTTTACAAAGCAATTGAGTATGCAAGAGTACCATCCTCTATTCGTCTACTCAATCCTACTGAGCGCTATAACCGAACACTCAGATTTTCTCTACCGCTGAGTACTAAAACCGAGTACTCAATACCACTCTTCTAACCTTTACAATTGATACAAGATTGTTCTCTCTAAATGAAGAACACTTTAGATGAATACAAATTCACTCTAGACTTTTAGACAATGATTGGAATTGGGTGTAAGAACTTGCTTTTTCTAATCAGACAGCTTCTCTTTTTGATCTTTTAACTTAGTGAAGATCTTGCTTGTCTTTTTTCTTTTTGTAATTCGGCAAAGGATCCAAGTGATGAACTTGTCCTTTTATAGCAAAATCTGAAGCTTCAATGATTTGAATTCGGACATATCCGTTGAATTCAAACGGTCTTCTTTCGTCATTCGTTGGTCAGCATTTAGAATCGCAGGCCAATCCTATCGTCTGAATTTAGCAGGCGTCAAGCTTGCCAGTTTTGTCTTCTTGCGCCAGGTTCATCTTCTAGCGCTAGGTTTGTCTTCTTGCCAAATGACAGGCGATCCATGCGTCTCGAAAAGGCCTCTTGGTGTAATTCCGAGGCTTCTGAATTGGTGCAGACCTTTGTCGGACTTTGTCTTCTAGTCAACGGATCATTGGTGCTGTCCTGACGAATACTCAGCTTGACTTGATTGACGTTGCCTTTAAGATCTCCTGTGACGGGGCTGAGTTACGTTCTACTCAGCTTCTTCGGTCGGCTTCGCCTTCAAGCGTTATTTTGAGGAAGACTTTTCTTTTATGATGCTGAGTTACATTCTACTCAGCTTCTGCCGTGTGTCTTTACTCATGCTGACTTCATTCTGTCTTTCTTATTGAACACTTAGTTCTTGTTCTCGTTAGTAAACTTTACTCAACATTGAACAAACTCATTAGTATAATTAAATCAAAGCACTTAAATTTAATTGTCTTAATCATGGGATTAACTTAAATAATTTTGTCAAATCAAAATCATGTGGAAAGGTGTTTCAACAAGGAGGACATGTAGGGGCTGTCAATAGCTTTAACACAAGCTCATTGTTATCATGTTGCAGCTGTTGAAACAAAATAATGTCAATGGAGCATGAAAATTGAATGCATTTATCATCCATACAATGCATTTATCACAGCACCTATGGATTAGAAGCCCTCCAAACAAATAAAAATTAGGAGAAACAGCAACATAAAATCTTCTAATCATACAACCATTTTTATACTATTTGGCCTTACTAAGAAAGTTCCATTTTTCTCAGAATCTGGGGATGGGCTCTTCCTTTACTGCTGAGCTCTGGGGTATCTTCTCGGGGCTTAGACTGACCAAAGATCTGGGTCTGAAAAGGCTGCTCGTGGATTTTGACAACCTTGAAGTGGTTAATATGATTTCCAATAATAAGGCTACATGTTTAAATAGTCAAAACCTAGTTAAAGAGATCAGAAGATTGTGTTCTTCTTTCGATACCATAATCTTAAGTCATGTGTACAGGGAGCAGAATAGGGTGGCAGATCGCCTTGCTGCTGAGGGCCATATAAGGATGTTGGGAATTTCAACATTCTCTTCTCCTCCGGACTTCCTTTGTTCGATTCTGTCTGATGATCGGATATGGGTTAGCTTTCCTAGACTAATCTCGGGTTAGTTGGGGTTTTTGTTGTTTTTTCTTTCCCTTTCCTAAAAAAAAAAAAAAAAAAATCCCATTTTTATACATGTTGGATTGGATTTCTGGATTAATTCCACTAAATCATATTTGTCTTAACTTTGCCTTTTATTCAAGCAGATATGTATCTTCCATTCTTCTAGAATATCGAAAAAATCAAGCCAGTGGCTTAAACATGGCCTAGCTAGGACACTAGACATGACATAGATAATAAGGTATGTTAACTCAAAGTCAATATGTTTGTTTCATTTCGGAATTAATTGTATTAAATACTTGGAAAAAAGATAAGATTAATTGGGTGCATAATCCATCATCCAATGGTGAAAACCACACCAAGTAACGGTACTTTGTAAAAAACAAAGTAACCATAACGGACACCAGATTAATTGTATTTTAATTTTCGTAAAAATCATCCCTTCGCAAACAAACAAAGCTCAAATCTTCTATAAAAGAATTCACAACATAAATACAACGGGCTAAATTAATCTAGTTTTGTAATTTTTTATAGGTAATTAATCTTTTTTTACACTTTACATAAGATCAAGGTTGTAAAAGACACTAGGCGCTAGTCGGGCGGACAGAACCCTTACTGATTAATCAGGAATTAATCGGATTTGTATTTTTTATATTTATTTATTTTTTATTAAATAAAGTATTATATAAATACAATTAATATATGAATTATACTATGTAAAAATAATAATATAAATATTTAGGATAGAAAAACATACATATTTTAATATTATTTACATTAATATCCTTAAAAAAATAACAAATAGATCAATAAAATAACATTTATAACAAAATGTGTCAAAATAAAATAAAATTAATATTCTTAAAAATAAATTTAATAGTTTAAGGTTTTTTTTGTTATTTAATATTTTTTTAAATTAAAAAAATTGACATAAAATTTGAGGCCCAATTTTTTTAAAAAGACCGCATGAGACCGCTTGGAAGCGTCTAGACCGCCTAGGAGCCGCCTAGGACCGCTTGAGACCGCCTAAGAGGCCAAAAATCGGTCAACCGATTTATGCCGCCCGATTAGTGTAAATCGGAACGGTGTCCTAAAAATCTCCGCCTAGGTGGCCGCCTTGGCCGATTTTTAGAACACTGCATAAGATTATTATTTTTTTTACTTATTATCAATCTTTTATCTTACTTTGCTTTTTGTCCCTTCTATTTTATATATTAAACAATCTTTTTATTTTCTATTTTACATAAAACAAAATAACAGTTCTTACATTCCTGAATTGAGATTTAGATTTAGAGAAGAATGAAGCCAATAGCATGTTGGCTCGTCCCACAAACTTAGAGAGCAAACCATCACCGTGTGAGGGAGGAGGAGGAGCATATGAGGCGCCTCTATTGAGTAGAAACGAAATGATTCTCCGATCCTTACTGTCCATATTTATCTCATTCACACTCTTGAGTCCACTATCATCGTGGTTCCGCTTCTGAATTCCATAAAAGGAAATTATTCATATAAATAGAAGAATATCAATTATAATAATGAGCACTCAGTATTATTGGTTGATTCCCATAAATCATGCTATAGTTTTAGGTAACTTTGAACTTCCCTTTAAATTTATAAAAAAAAAAATCTTACTTAACTCAAATTTGACACTATAAAATTTGGCTAACTGTCTAAATTAGGTTAATTTGAGTGTTTTAGCTTATGTTAATTTATTTTCTTTTGATATAATTTTCATTAGTAATTCAATTAGCCAGTTTAATTTGCAATAGTCTAAATCAATTAGTTTAATTTTTTTATAATTGGTCAAATTAAATATATGATTACTTTTTATTTCCATATAATTCATGTTTCATTTTTAACGTAATATTTATTAATTTCAATTTTCCATATCCTATTAAAGATGAACCGATTAATTCTCATTTCCATTTTGATTTAATTTTGATTTTTAGGGTAATATTTTTTATATATGCTAATAATATTCTTAAGGGATAAGGTGCAAAAATACCCTTAACGTAGGCACTAAGGAGCAATATTATCCCTAACGTTCAAAATAGCACAATTAAGAGCCTAAGGTTAATAACTTGGAACAATTTTGTACACTGTTAACAGATTTCTTTACACCGTTATCGTTTCCATTTTCTTTCTTCATCTGCCTACCATATGAATGACTTATTATCACGTTATTGAAGAATAAAAATAGGGTTAAGGTGCAAAAATACCCCTAACGTTTTGGGTCAGGAGCAATTTTACCCCTAACGTCTAAAATGGTGCAATCTTATCCCTAATGTTGGAAGCCAAGAGCAATTTTACCCCTAACGTTGATAAATTGGGTCAATTTGAGAAATAATTCATGAAACTGTCTTCTCGGTTATGAATCTTGTCATCTACACTTCACACATGCGTTATTTTATCAGTAATAAATCACAAACATATGTTGGGATGTGAAAAAATAAGAAAAAAATATTAAAAATATAATGTTTTTTTTGTACGAATTAGACAAAAAAAATTCAAAAAATTCATCGAATTTATAAATATTAATCTCCAATTTTATTATTAAGTTACAAAAAACATTATATCCTTTTTTTAAGAACAAATTGATATGCAATTGGTGTAAAATAAAGAAAAAAATGTATGTATTTTATAATAGTGTCTGAAATTGATCCAATTTATCAACGTTAGGGGTAAAATTGCTCTTGGCTACAAACATTAGGGGTAAAATTGCACCATTTTAGACGTTAGGGGTAAAATTGCTCCTGACCCAAAACGTTAGGGGTATTTTTACACCTTAATCCCCAAACAAAATTAAATTAACATAAGCTAGAGCCTAATTAATCTAATTTAGACGGTTAGTCAAATTTTATAAAGTGTCAAAATTTGAGTCAAGTAAGACTTTTTTTTTTTGTATCAATTTAAAGGGAAGTTCAAAGTTACCTAAAACTATAGCATGATTTATGGGAATCAACCAATAATATTGAATGCTCATTATTATAATTGATAATCTTCCATTTATATGAATATTTTCCTTTTATGATTCCGTCCCTTCTTTTGTCTATAAATAAAGAATGATTTCTTCAATTGTAACACACAAGAAAATCATATATTTTAGCTTTTAGATAAAAATTGATAGGTATGGAATCCAGAAGCGGAAGCATGATGATAGTGGATTCAAGAGTGTGAATGAGATAAGCATAGACAGTAAGAACCGGAGAACCATTTCGTTTCTATCCAATCGAGGCGCCTCACATGCTCTTCCTTCTCCCTCACACAGTGGTAGTTTGCTCTCTAAGTTTTTGCGTAGAGCCAACATGCTATTAGCTTTCTTCTTCTCTAAATCTAAATGTCAATCTGATAATGTAAGAACTCTTCTTACATTCTCAGATTGAGATTTAAATTTAGAGAAGAAGGAAGCCAAAATCATGTCGGTTCCTCCCAAAAACTTAGAGAGCAAACCACTACCGTGTGAGGGAGGAGGAAGAGCATGTGAGGTGCCTCTATTGGGTAGAAACGAAATGATTCTCCGGTCCTTACTGTCCATGCTTATCTCATTCACACTCTTGAGTCCACTACTGTACTTCCGTTTCTGGATTCCATACCTATCCATTTTCAATTCTAAGAACTAAAGTATATGATTTTCTTGTGTATTACAATTGCAGAAATCATTCTTTATTTATAGATAGAGGAAAGGGAGGGAATCATAAAAAGAAATTATTCATATAAATAGAAGAATATCAATTATAATAATGAACGTTAATATTATTAGTTGATTCTCATAAATTATGCTATAGTTTTAGGTAACTTTGAACTTCCCTTTAAATTTATATAAAAAAAAAGTCTTACTTGACTCAAATTTGACACTTTATAAAATTTGACTAATTGTCTAAATTAGGTTAATCAGGGTGTTTTAGCTTATGTTAATTTATTTTCTTTTGGTATAATTTTCATTAGTCAATTCAATTAGCGAGTTTAATTTGCAATAGTCTAAATCAATTAGTTTACTTTTTTATTAATTGGTCAAATTAAATATATGATTATTTTTTATTTCCATATAATTTATGTTTCATTTTTAAGCGTAATATTTATTAATTTCAAATGAAAGGGTATTAAGCCATAAAAAAATTAAACTAATTGATTTAGACTATTGCAAATTTACTGGTTAAATGAATTGACTAATGGTATACCAAAAGAAAATAAATTACCATAAGCTAAAACACCCTGATTACCCTAATTTAGACGGTTAGTCAAATTTTATAAAGTGTCAAATTTGAGTCAAGTAAGACTTTTTTATAAATTTAAAGGGAAGTTTAAAGTTACCTAAAACTACAGCATGGTTTAGGGGAATCAATCAATAATATTGAGCGCGCTCATTATTATAATTGATATTCTGCCATTTATATGAATATGTTTCTTTTATGATTCCCTCCCTTCATTTGCCTATAAATAAAGAATGATTTCTTCAATTGTAACACACAAGAAAATCATTTATTTTAGCTATTAGAATTGAAAATGGATAGGTATGGAATCCAGAAGCGGAAGGACGATGATAGTGGACTCAAGAGTGTGAATGAGATAAGTATGGACAGTAAGAATCGGAGAATCATTTCGTTTCTATCCAATCGAGGCGCCTCACATGCTCTTCCTTCTCCCTCACACAATGGTGGTTTGCTCTCTAGGTTTTTGGGAGGAGCCAACATGTTATTGGCTTCCTTCTTCTCTAAATCTAAATCTCAATCTGAGAATGTAAGAACTCTTATTTTATTTTGTGTGAAATAGAAAATAAAATTAAATTTATTTTCTATTTCACACAAAACAAAATAAGAGTTCTTACATTCCGAGATTGAGATTGAGATTTAGAGAAGAAGGAAGCCAATAAGCATGTTGGCTCCTCCCAAAAACTTAGAGACCAAACCACTACCGTGTGAGGGAGGAGGAGCATGTGAGGCGCCTCTATTGGGTAGAAACGAAATGATTCTTCGGTCCTTACTGTCCATGCTTATCTCATTCACACTATTGAATCCACTATCATCGTGCTTCCACTTCTGGATGCTATACCTATCTATTTTCAATTCTAAGAGGTAAAGTATATGATTTTCTAGTGTGTTACAATTGAAGAAATCATTCTTTATTTATAGATAGAGGAAGGGAGGGAATCATAAAAGAAATTATTCATATAAATAGAAGAATATCAATTGTAATAATGAACGCTTAATGTTATTGGTTGATTCTCATTAATCATGTTATAGTTTTAGGTAAATTTAAACTTCCCTTTAAATTTATAAAAAAAAAGTCTTACTTTATTCAAATTTGACACTTTATAAAATTTGACTAGCTGTCTAAATTAGGTTAATCATGGTGTTTTAGCTTATGTTAATTTATTTTCTTTTGGTATAATTTTCATTAGTCAATTCAATTAGCCAGTTTAATTTGCAATAGTCTAAATCAATTAGTTTAATTTTTTTATTAATTGGTCAAATTAAATATATAATTATTTTTTATTTCCATATAATTTATGTTTCATTTTTAACGTAATATTTATTAATTTCACATTTCCATATCCTATTAAAGGTGACAGTAGTGCTTACAAGCTTGGATCTAACGGTGAACTGATTAATTCTTATTTCCATTTTGATTTAATTTTTATTTTTAGGGTAATATTTTTTTATATATGCTAATAATATTCTTAATTTTTTTTACTTTTTTTTTAAAATTTGTGCGCAATGCACTTATATTAAACAAAGGAAAATTACATTAAAGAGAAAGAAAAGCCCCCACCCCACCTCACCCATGTGATTCGAACTCATAACCTCTGCAATCACAGGTAAGCTCTCAACCAAAAGGCCAAGAGCTTCATCACTAATTTTTTTTACCTTACATATATGTCAAATTGGATTTATTATTTATGCATTTTTAGGTGTGTGGAATTGAACAATTTCATACACACTCAATTTGTTTAAATCTACATTAAATCAATTTGATTCAGAGCTGAATCAAATTGATTTAATGTAGATTTAAACAAATTGAGTGTGTACGAAATTGTTCAATTCCACACGTAAAAAGGCATAAATAATAAAACCAATTTGATATATATATAAGGTAAAAAAATTAAGAATATTATTAGCATATATAAAAATATTACCCTAAAAATCAAAATTAAATCTAAATGGAAATAAGAATTAATCGGTTCACCTTTAATAGGATATAAAAATTTAATATTAATAAATATTACGATTAAAAATAAAACATAAATTATATGGAAATAAAAAATAATCATATATTTAATTTGACCAATTAATAAAAAAAGGTTTAATACCCTCCCAATCCCTTCAAGTTGGTCCAATATTGCAACTGACCTCTCGTACTTACACTTTTAACAAGTAACCCCTAACTTGTTTATTTCGAACAAATAACCCCTCAAATAGGTTATTTCGAGAGTTTTGTTACCCATTACGAGTTTTTTTAGATGTAGCAACCGATAATTTGAAATCTTTTATTTCTGATGTAATATTATGTTGAATGGATTTTTAGGTTTAGGGGTTATTTATTCTAATTAAGCAACTTGATGAGTTATTTATTCCAATTGAGACATTTTAGAGGTTATTTGTTCGAAATAAGGAAATTGAGAGGGTTACTTGTTAAAAGTATAAGTACGAGGCCGGTTACAGTATTGGACCAACTTGAGGAGGCTGAAAGGATATTAAGCCATAAAACACAGGCCATTGCGCAGCACGTGGTCAATTACTATGAATCTCTATTCACAGGATCAATAAGGCATGCAAATTATGAAAACATCAGCTCTGTAATCCCTCATAGTGTGTCTGACTTGGATAATGAATGTCTCCTCTCTCGCCCTACATGTGAGGAAGTCCGGAAAGTTGTTTTCATTATGAACAAGGACAGCTCGCCTGGTCCTGATGGATTTGGAGGTATGTTCTATCAACATTTTTGGGACATTGTTAAACATGATGTCTATCAGATGGTCTTCAGTTTTTTTGATACTGGCTACATGTTGCCTGGGATGAATGCAAGCATAATAGCGCTAATACCCAAAGTTGAGGGAGCTAACGAGATTCAGCACTTTCGTCCGGTGGCGATGGGAAATTTGAATTACAAAATTATATCAAAGATTATCTTTGACAGGCTTGCTCCTATTGCCTCACGAATTATTTATGACAACCAATTTGGTTTCATAGCCGGAAGAAGCATTCATCACTGCATTGCTGCGGCTTCAGAGGGAGTAAATTTCCTGAAAAAGAAGTGTTTCGGAGGTAATATGACTCTGAAAATTAATATCAGAAAGGCCTTTAACACCCTTGACTGGAACTTTCTGCTAGCTGTTCTTGAATCCTTTGGCTTCTCTCTGAAGTTTAGGAGCTGGATTTTAGAAATTCTAAGGTCGGCCAGGATTTCTATTACTCTTGGAGGAGGAATTAGAGGTTACTTTGGATGCTCCTGTGGAGTCAGGCAGGGAGATCCGCTATCTTCTACGCTTTTCGGGTTAGCCGAGGACTTTCTAAGTCGATGGATTTCAAGATTGGTTGTTGATGGCAGATTAGATCCTATGTGGTACACTAGACAATCAGTTTTTCCTTCTCACCTTCTGTATGCTGATGATATGATGATCTTTGCCCGCGCGTCGATAAAAAACATGAAATGCATCCGTGACCTTTTCAATATGTATGAAGCCTTTTCTGGTCAAGCTGTCAATTGGAACAAATCTCAGGCTCTATTCGGAAACTTCATTATAAATTTACGCAGAAACAGCCTTGCTGCGATTTTGAACATCACGCAAGCCACACTTCCATTTATTTACCTGGGTGTTCCGCTGTTTCAAGGGGCTCATAGAGCTCGCTACTTAAATCATTTGCTCGACAGATTCCTCAGTAAGTTCAGTCTTTGGCGAGGACACACACTTTCATTTGCTGGTAGGCTCACTCTCATTAAATCGGCTCTTACAGGAGCTCTTGTGCACTCTTTTCTCCTGTACCACTGGCCTGCTGCGCTTATTGCCAAGGTAAATAGAGCTGTGTGTAATTTCCTTTGGACAGGTGACAGATATCATAGGAAACTAATAACGGTTCCCTAGAAAATTTGTTGTCAAAAAGCTGAAAACGGTGGCCTGGGAATCAAAAACTATAAGCTGTTTAATTCGGCACTTCTTGCAAAATTTAACTGGGAGCTGATTCAAGGAAATGGTTTTATCATTAATCTGCTTCGTCTTCGGTTCCTTGAAGCTTCTGGCTTGGCTAAAAAGTGCTTAACAAACTCCTCTGTCTGTTCTTCTCTAAGAAGGAACTATAAAGATATTATAACTGACTCTGTTTCGTGGATTGGAGAGGGATCTGTGCGGAATTTTTGGGTTGACAGGTGGTGTGTGCCTACGGTTTCTGATCAACTGTGTATTCCTGAGAAAGAGCAATCCAATCTCTATGAGCATGTTCACTCCTACAGGAAAAATGGGGCCTGGACTAACTTGAATGCGCTACCTGAAATTATTCAAGACATAATTCAGCAGATTGATATTTTACACGGGTCTGATGAGTGCATTTGGGAGCCGTCGGAATCAGGACAGCTAACGGCTAAGGCGTTCTACGATAGTCACAGTGCAAGGACACGTGTTTGTTGGAACAAGTTCTTGTGGAATTCGCACATTCCTCCTAGAAGGGCTGCAACGTGCTGGAAATTACTGCAAGGGAAATTACCGCTGCAATCGCTGCTGCAAAACCGTGGTCTGCAGCTTGCGCAACGCTGCGAGCTCTGTAACTCCAGTGATGAAACAACTATCCATCTGTTCGTTAACTGCACGACTGCCAGGGAGCTTTGGCTTTTGATCTTTAATCTGTTTGGTATTTTGTACTGTTATCATTCTAACGCTGCAGACTTCATTTTATGGTTAAAGAACATGCGCATCACCCGAAGCCGACGAAGTAAATGGAATTTTGCGGTTATAACTTGTATTTGGTTCATCTGGTCGATCAGAAACCGCGCTACCTTTGAAGCAGATCTCCCTTCAATCCAAATCCTCAAGCACAGACTCATGTTACTGATTAGAGAAGAAGGTAAGAATGACGCCACTTCTTCTCGTCTGCCTGTGTACCCGGATTTTATAACTGTTCGATGGCTGGCTCCCCCAGAGCAATGGATAAAAGTTAATACTGATGGGGCAGCAAGTTCCACATGTAATGCCGGTGCTGGAGGGATCTTTCGCAACTCAAGGGGCTTCGTAGTCGGTTGTTTTGCTTTCCCTATCCGTTGCTCACCTCCTCATATAGCTGAAATGAAGGCAATTAGTTTTGCTGTCAAAGAGGCATGGGAGAGAAATTGGAGGTCAATTTGGATAGAATCAGATTTGGCCTATGCGGTTCACCTGCTCAAGAACAACCGGACTGATGTGCCGTGGAAAATTCGAAGAGAATGGCAATCCTGTTTACTCACACTATCTAAAATGTCATGGAATGCTACACACATCTTCAGAGAAGGAAATCAGGTTGTGGATCGGCTAGCAAATCATGGTCAATCAGCAACGGATACCTGCTGGTGGAACTCTGCACCATACTTCTGTCAGGCTTTTGCGTTTGATGATTTATGTAATGTAGCACACATTCGTTTCTTGTAGAGCTTTGTTTTTTTTCCCTTTTTGCATTCTGTTCCTCCCCCTCTGTATTTTCTATTTTTTATTAATAATATTCAGGTTGTTGGTTGTGTTGGAGGTGCCAGCCTAGCTGGGATGTCTGACCTTCCTTCGCGTCCCAACTTTCATTCAAAAAAATTAAACTAATTGATTTAGACTATTGCAAATTAACTGGCTAAATGAATTGACTAATGAAAACTATACCAAAAGAAAATAAACTAACATAAGCTAAAACACCCTGATTAATCTAATTTAGACATTTAGTCAAATTTTATAAAGTGTCAATTTTGAGTCAAGTAAGACTTTTTTTTTTATAAATTTAAAGGGAAGTTCAAAGTTACCTAAAACTATAGCATGATTTATGGGAATCAACCAGTAATATTGAGCGCTCATTATTATAATTGATATTCTTCTATTTATACGAATAATTTCCTTTTATGATTTCCTCCATTCCTCTATCTATAAATAAAGAATGATTTCTTCAATTGTAACACACAAGAAACTCGTATATTTTAGCTCTTCGAATTGAAAATGGATAGGCATGGACTCCACAAGCGGAAGCACGATGATAGTGGACTCAAGAGTGTGAATGAGATAAACATGGACAATAAGGACCGGAGAATCATTTCGTTTCTACCCAATAGACGCGCTTCACATGCTCTTCCTCCTCCCTGACACAGTGGTGGTTTGCTCTCCAAATTTTTGGGAAGAGCCAACATGTGATTGGCTTCCTTCTTCTCTAAATCTAAATCTCGATCTGAAAATGTAAGAACTATTTTGTTTTGTGTGAAATAGAAAATAAAAAGATTGTTATTAAAAAATCTTTTTATTTTCTATTTCACATAAAACAAAATAACATTTCTCCAGATTGAGATTTAGATTTAGAAAAGAAAGAAGCCAATAGCATGCTGACTCCTTCCAAAAACTTAGAGAGCAATCCACTACCGTGTGAGAGAGGAGGAGCATGTAAGGCGCCTCTATTGGGTAGAAACGAAATGATTTTCCGGTCCTTACTGTCCATGCTTATCTCATTCACACTTTTGAGTCCACTATCATCGTGCTTCCGCTTCTGGATTCCATACCTATCCATTCTCAATTCTAAGAGCTAAAGTATATGATTTTCTTGTATGTTACAATTGAAGAAATCATTCTTTATTTATAGACAAAGGAAGGGAGAGAATCATAAAAGGAAAATATTCATATAAATGGAAGAATATCAATTATAATAATGAGCGCTCAATATTATTGGTTGATTCCCATAAATCATGCTATAACTTTAGGTAACTTTAAACTTTCCTTTAAATTTATAAAAAAAAAGTCTTACTTGACTCAAATTTGACACTTTATAAAATTTGACTAACGGTCTAAATTAGGTTAATCAGGATATTTTAGCTTATGTTAATTTATTTTCGTTTGGTATAATTTTCATTAGACCATTCAATTAGCCAGTTTAATTTGCAATAGTCTAAATCAATTAGTTTAATTTTTTTTTGAAACAAAATAATCACTTTATTACAGAGTAGAGGAAGCATCCCTGTGTAGGATACTTCTAATGAATACAGGACAAGACCAATGAATTACCATAGGAACGTGTGTTTCGTGCCATAATATCTGCACCGTTCGCTAACCTTGAAACAAACTTCACCTTAAAACTAGGGTGATTACCAAGAATATCTCGCACATCACTAATAACCTGGCCAAACTTTGTTAGATCCTTTCGTTGTGTGAGACTTGAGTCTAAAACTACTTTAGCATCGGTTTCAAATATAACCTGAGAATAGCCTAATGACAATATCCAACCAATGCTTTCCTTCAATGCAAGTGCTTTTACCATTTTAACCGAAACCGCTCCCTTTGTATGTGTACTATATCCTTGAATAAAGTTACCCATATAGTCACGCAATAAAGTTCCACACACATATAACATACACACCTAAAAAGGCACAAATAATAAATCCAATTTGATATATATGTAAGGTAAAAAAAATTAAGAATAGAGATAAGATGCAAAAATACCCTCAACGTAGACATCAAAGAGCAATATTACGTAAAAAATGTTACAATTAAGGACCGAAGATTGACAACTTGAACCAATTTTATACCTTTCTAACAGAGCTCTTTACATAGTTATAATTTCCGTTCCATCCTTTTGCCATGTCATGGATTTATCAAGTGAATGAAAAAAACAAACCGCAAGAATATCACCAAGCTCCAGGGGGATCAATAAAAAAAAATTTAGTCCAAAAATAAGGGTTAAAGTGCAAAAATACCTTTAATATTTTGGGTCAGGAGCAATTTTATCCCTAATATTGGAAGCCGGGAGCAATTTTACCCCTAACGTTGATAAATTGGATCAGTTTGAGAAATAAATCATCAAACCGTCTTCTCGGTCATGAATAATAGGGGTTAAGGTGCAAAAATACCTCTAACGTTTTGGGTCAGGAGCAATTTTACCCCTAACGTCTAAAATGGTGCAATCTTATCCCTAATGTTGGAAGCCAAGAGCAATTTTACCCCCTAACGTTGATAAATTGGGTCAATTTGAGAAATAATTCACGAAACTGTTTTCTCGGTTATGAATCTTGTCATCTACACTTCACACATGTGTTATTTTATCAGTAATAAATCACAAACATATGTTGGGATGTGAAAAAATAAGAAAAAAAATATTAAAAATATAATGTTTTTTTGTACGAATTAGACAAAAAAAAATTCAAAAAATTCATCGAATTTATAAATATTAATCTCCAATTTTATTATTAAGTTACAAAAAACATTATATCCTTTTTTTAGAACAAATTGATATGCAATTGGTGTAAAATAAAGAAAAAAATGACTGTATTTTATAATAGTGTCTGAAATTGATCCAATTTATTAACGTTAGGGGTAAAATTGCTCTTGGCTACAAACATTAGGGGTAAAATTGCACCATTTTAGACGTTAGGGGTAAAATTGCTCCTGACCCAAAACGTTAGGGGTATTTTTACACCTTAATCCATAAAAATAACAAGAACCTCTCTTCTTCTTTTTCAAGAAAATCGCAAGAATCTCACCATTTATCAAATCTCATAAGGAAATTCATCTCAAAATCGAAACAAAAAAAGAGAGAGCAAGAATCTCAAATAAATCTGCAATTGAGAAAAAGGAATTATGCGAACTCAATTTTAAGTGCTTCTACACAACTTCCAACTTACGTTCGGAATTAATCGAAGGCCGAGATTCACATTTCGCTTGTAGAAAACTATATAATTTTGTGTTTTTTTTAAACAATATAATTTTGTGTTAGTTCACAAATATCTAAACTTAATATTATTTCATTTGCTATTAGATGAGTTCGGTTTCATACATAACAAATGAGTAATAGACGAACTATTTGTAAGCATCTTGTTTATTTATTCACGAACTTTGCTTGTGAGCTTGTTTATGTACACAATTAAAGAGTTATTTGCGAGCAAACTTCACAAATATAATTAACAATTTACTCACAAACAATTCATGGTTAGATAATTTTCTTAATCAACCAAGTCCAAAAGAAGAATTTGGGCTCGAAACAAGCTCGAAGCTCGGCTCAAGCTCGTTGAGCAAGCCAAAGCTCGGTTCGGGCTCGACTCGTTAATTTTATAGTAAGCTTGGCTCAGACTCGAGCTCGTTAATTTTATAGCGAATCGAGCTTGAACAGGCCAAAGCTCGGCTCGGCTCGGCTCGATTACAGCCCTGGAATGAAGCTCCAGATGAAATCAAAATGAGATCGAAGTGAAATTTGGGGGAAATTGGATTAGGGTTTTTTGTTATTCCAGATTATTGCAATTCTTTTTGTTTGGTTTCAACTTTCTGATATGAAAATTGATAATTAAGCTTCTCTATTCCCAGATCTAATGCGACTTCAGAATCAAAGGGACCAAGTTTCTAATTTCATGGTTTGCCTGGATGCAAAAACGTTAAAGAGAACGAGCTTGGCAATGACGAATCCAGGATTTGAGGGAGGGGGGACAAAATTCTACGTAAAAAAAATTAGACAAAAAATGTAAAATTGTTCAATTTTCTATGACAAAAAATGCAAAATTGTTCAATTTTTTGTGACGAAAAATGCAAAATTGTTCAATTATCATGCATTATTTTCATGATTTTTTTGATAAAAATCGTAAATTATAATGTTTCCGATTCGTAATCATCCATTTCCGGGATTCTCGGGTTGTTACGCATCAAATATCCCTAACGTTTTGGGTCAGGTGCAATTTTACCCCTAACATCTATAATTGTGCAATTTTACCCTAATGTTTGTAGCCAAGAGCAATTTTATCCCTAACGTTGATAAATTGGATCAATTTCAGACACTATTATAAAATACAGTCATTGTTTTCTTTATTTTGCACCAATTGCATATCAATTTTGTAATTTTGCACCAATTTTACCCCTAACGTTGATAAATTGGATCAATTTCAGACACTATTATTCATGACCGAGAAGACAGTTTGATGAATTATTTCTCAAATTGATCCAATTTATCAACGTTAGGGGTAAAATTGCTCTCGGCTTCCAACATTACGGATAAAATTACTTCTAACCTAAAATATTAAGGGTATTTTTGCACTTTAACCCTATTTTTGAACTAAATTATTTTTTTATTGACCCTCCCCCCCCCCCCCCCCCCAATCCGCCCTTGGAGCTTGGTGAGATTCTTGCGGTTTGTGTAAAGAGCTCTGTTAGAAAGGTATAAAATTGGTCCAAATTGTCAATCTTAGGTCCTTAATTGTAACATTTTTTATGTTAGGGGTAATATTGCTCTTTGATGTCTATGTTAAGGGTATTTTTGCATCTTATCCCTATTCTTAATTTTTTTTACCTTACATATATATCAAATTGGATTTATTATTTGTGCCTTTTTAGGTGTGTATGTTATATGTGTGTGGAACTTTATTACGTGACTGTATGGGTAACTTTATTCAATGATATAGTACACATACAAATGGAGCGGTTTCGGTTAAAATGGTAAAAGCACTTGCATTGAAGGAAAGCATTGGTTGGATATTGTCATTAGGCTATTCTCAGGTTATATTTGAAACTGATGCTAAAGTAGTTTTAGACTCAATTCTCACACAACGAAAGGATCTAACAGAGTTTGGCCTAGACCTGGGCATGGGCCGGGTTGGGACCGGGCCTGTTGGGCTTTTAATAAAGCCTGACGAGCCCAAGCCCAGCCCAGCCCGTATAAAATTTAGTCGGACTCGGGCTCGGGCTGGGCTCGGACCTAAGATATGAATCTCAAGCCCGCCCGTCCAAGCCCATTTATATATTAAAAAATATATTATAATTTATATATTATAAATAAATAAATATATATATAATAATAATAATTTATATAATATGACAGTAAAGTTTTTTTTTTTTTACTAAATAACACAGCAAACTTGATTTGTATCTATTTATAAAAATATATTATAATTTATATTTATATATTATAATTTATATAAATAAATAAATATACTATATAACTATAGTATATCGGGCCGGCCCGATGTAAAATTCGTAAAGCCCAAGCCCGCTCAGTTTTTGGCGGGCTTATACGGGCTTGGGCCGGGCCGGACCTGACAACATTTTCAAGTGTCCAAACCCGGCTAAATGGGTCTGGGGCTGGACGAGCCGGGCGGGCTCGTCGGCCCATGCCCAGGTCTAGTTTGGCCAGGTTATTAGCGATGTGCGGGATATTCTTGGTAATCACCCTAGTTTTAAGGTGAAGTTTGTTTCAAGGTTAGCGAACGGTGCAGTCCATACTATGGCACGAAACGCACGTTCCTATGCTAATTCTTTTATTCATTGGTCTTGTCCTGCATTCATTAGAAGTATCCTACACAGAGATGCTTCCTCTACTCTTTAATAAAGTGATTATTTTGTTTCAAAAAAAATTAAAGTAATTGATTTAGACTATTGCAAATTAAACTGGCTAATTGAATTGACTAATGAAAATTATACCAAACGAAAATAAATTAACATAAACTAAAAGACCCTGATTAACCTAATTTAGACGGTTAGTCAAATTTTATAAAGTATCAAATTTGAGTCAAGTAAGACTTTTTTTTTATAAATTTAAAGGGAAGTTTAAAATTACCTAAAACTATAGCATGATTTATGGGAATCAACCAATAATATTGAGCGCTCGTTATTATGATTCCCTCCCTTCCTTTGTCTATAAATAAAGAATGATTTCTTCAAGAAAATCATATACTTTAGCTCTTAGAATTGAGAATGGATAGATATGGAATCTAAAAGTGGAAGCACGATGATAGTGGACTCAAGAGTGTGAATGAAATAAGCATGGACAGTAAGGACCGGAAAATCATTTCGTTTCTACCAAATAGAGGCGTCTCACATACTCCTCCTCTCTCACACGGTAGTGGATTGCTCTCTAAGTTTTTGGAAGGAGCCAACATGCTATTGGCTTCCTTCTTCTCTAAATCTAAATCTCAATCTGGAGAAATGTTATTTTGTTTTATGTGAAATAGAAAATAAAAAGATTTTTTAATAACAATCTTTTTATTTTCTATTTCACACAAAACAAAATAGTTCTTACATTCTCAAATCGAGATTTAGATTTAGAGAAGAAGGAAGCCAATAGCATGCCAATAGCATGTTGGCTCTTCCCAAAAATTTAGAGAGCAAACCATCACTGTGTGAGGGAGGAGGAAGAGCATGTGAAGCGCGTCTATTGGGTAGAAACGAAATGATTCTTCGGTCCATGTTTATCTTATTCACACTCTTGAGTCCACTATCATCGTGTTTCCGCTTGTGGATTCCATACCTATCCATTTTCAATTCTAAGAGCTAAAATATACGAGTTTCTTGTATGTTACAATTAAAGAAATCATTCTTTATTTATAGACAGAGTAATCAGGATATTTTAGCTTATGTTATTTCTTTTCTTTGGTATAATTTTCATTAGTCATTTCATTTAGCCAATTTAATTTGCAATAGTCTATATCAATTAGTTTAAATTTTTTAATTAATTGGTCAAAATAAATATATGATTACTTTTATTTCCATATAATTTATGTTTCGTTTTTAACGCAATATTCATTAATTTCAAATTTCCATATCCTATTAAAGGCAAACCGATTAATTCTCATTTCCATTTTGATTTAATTTTGATGTTTAGGGTAATATTTTGTATATATGCTAATAATATTCTTAATTTTTTTACCTTACATATATATCAAATTGGATTTATTATGTGTGCGTTTCTAGGTGTGTATGTTATACGTGTGTGGAATTCAACAATTTCATACACTCTCAATTTGTTTAAATCTACATTAAATCAATTTGATTCAAATTATATGGAAATAAAAAATAATCATATATTTAATTTGACCAATTAATAAAAAAAATTAAACTAATTGATTTAGACTATTGCAAATTAAACTCGCTAATTGAATTGACTAATGAAAATTATACCAAAAGAAAATAAATTAAAATAAGCTAAAACACCCTGATTAACCTAATTTAGATAGTTAGTCAAATTTTATAAAGTGCCAAATTTGAGTCAAGTAAGACTTTTTTTTTAAATTTAAAGAGAAGTTCAAACTAAAACTATAGCATAATTTATGAGAATCAACTAATAATATTAAATGCTCATTATTATAATTGATATTCTTCGATATATATGAATAATTTCCTTTTATGATTTCGTCCCTCCCTCTATCTATAAATAAAGAATGATTTCTTCAATTGTAACACACAAAAAAATCATATACTTTAGCTTTTAGAATTGAAACTGGATAGGTATGGAATCGAGAAGCAGAAGCACGATGATAGTGCACTCAAGAGTGTGAATGAGATAAACATGGACAGTAAGGACCGGAGAATCATTTCGTTTCTACCCATGGACAGTAAGGACCGGAGAATCATTTTGTTTATTTTTTATTTCACACAAAACAAAATAAGAGTTCTTACATTCACAGATTGAGATTTAGATTTAGAGAAGAAGGAAGCCAAAAGCATGTTGGCTCCTCCCAAAAACTTAGAGAGCAAACCACCACAGTGTGAGGGAGAAGGAAGAGCATGTGAGGCGCCTCTATTGAGTAGAAACGTAATGATTCTCTGGTTCTTACTGTCTATGCTTATCTCATTCACACTTTTGAGTCTACTATAATCGTGCTTCCGCTTCGGATTCCATACCTATCCATTTTCAATTCTAAGAGCTAAAATATATGATTTTCTTGTGTGTTACAATTGAAGAAATCATTCTTTATTTATAGACAAATAAAGGGAAGGAATCATAAAAGGAAAATACTCATATAAATGGAAGAATATCAATTATAATAATGAGCACTCAATATTATTCGTTGATTCCCATAAATCATGCTATAGTTTTAGGTAACTTTAAACTTTCCTCTTAATTTATAAAATTTTTTTTACTTAGACTCAAATGTTGACACTTTATAAAATTTGACTAACTGTCTAAATTAGGTTAATCAGGGTGTTTTAACTTATGTTAATTTATTTTCTTTTGGTATAATTTTCATTGGGTAAATTACACCCATGACCACTGAACTTTACCCATTTTAACATTATTGCCACTGAACTTCAATTCTTAATGGTATGACCACTGAATTTTATACTTTTTAACATTAATGGCCACTCAATTTTAACTAACTCTTCAAAATGATCGTTAAATACCCCAAAATGAATATATTCAAGAATTAAAGTTGTTCAGAACGACATTTACCATGAAACCACATTTTTTATTTTCCAAAATCACATTTTTTTGGAGCTTTCTCTCTCTAAAAATTTAATTTCTCTCTCCTAACCAAACAACACCTAAATGACCTTAAAACGAAAAGTTTCAAGAATTAAAGTTCCTTAGAATATCATTAACTCTTCGAATCTTTTATTTTGAGGCCGTCAATGGTCGTTTTGAGGTGTTGAGTGGCCACCGATGTTAAAAAGTGTAAAGTTCAGTGGCCATACTGTTAAGAATTAAAAAAAAGGGATCACAATGTTAAAATGATAAACTTCAGTGGCCATGGGTCTAATTTACCTAATTTTCATTAGTCAATTCATTTAGTCAGTTTAATCGCAATAGTATAAATCAATTAGTTTAATTTTTTTATTAATTGGCTAAATTAAATATGTGATTATTTTTTATTTCCATATAATTTATGTAAATATTTATTAATTTTAAATTTTGATATCCTATTAAAGGTGAACCGATTAATTCTCATTTCCATTTTGATTTAATTTTGATGTTTAGGGTAATATTTTTTTTATATATGCTAATAATATTCTTAATTTTTTTACCTTACATATATATCAATAAAATTGGATTTATTATTTGTGCCTTTTTGGATGTATATGTTATGTGTGTGGAATTGAATACACACTCTTTAAATCAATTTGATTCAAAATATTTTGGTCCCTCGTAAAATCTGAACTAAACTAATTCCATGTAAAATGCCTTTTTTAATCTTTCATAATCCAAAAACTAAAGGTTAGTATACTAATTTCAGATTATAGTGTAGACACGTGGAGATTTCAAATTATACAACGTAGCTGAAAAATAACAAGTCTTTATCCAATTAATAAAATGATTTCATAATCAATAAGTAAACCAACGAACAAAAGACATGAACATTTAAACAAACACATAGATGGCAGTAGAAATATACAGTAAAGGTAAAAGGTACATACAGCAACAAGTTCATATGTTTGACAGAAAACACCAAAGTAATCAGATTTATCTTTGGTCTGAACTGGAACTGTAGCTTGAACTTGGCTGAAAAAGAGATCCAAAAATGGAAGTTGTTATGTTATCCATTAGTGAAATTATTGATGGAATATCAAGATCAAAATCAAACTAAAAACTTAATTGAAGAGCAAGTGTTATTTAGTGTTTCTAGGCCGATGATACAAAACACTCACAGCAAGAGAATACTAAAGATTGAAATGAAAGCTTGAAGAGAAAGTATTAGAGCTCAATAATATTAATGGAACAGTGCCTAACAGAAATGGAGAAACTACAGCTGTAACCTCTACTCAGGGACAAGCCCCAAACCTCTGTAACTAATTCAGTAGGTCCCAAAATAAGCTTTACTATTGTCTACCCTTTCTAACAGCTCACCCCCTTATTTAATACCTTTGTCCCCAGAACGGACAAAACCTCACTCTCATACCCATCACCCTCTCACACGTGTTTCCCTTTCTTTCTAACATAGACCCTTAATATTTTGGGCCCATTCTTAGGCCCTTCTTCAATCGACACTTCAAATCCTTCCGGAACGGCGGGCTCGACCGTACGTGGTTTGCTGGCGGATTTTAGCATGGAGACGTGAAATACTGGGTGCACCCTGGACTGTGCTGGAAGTTGCAGTTAGTAAGCGACTTTTTCGATACTCGTTTTACTTGAAAAGGCCCGTAGAAACGTGCCGATAATTTTTGGTTTACCCGTTTAGCAATCAATTGTTGTTTGTGGGGTCTTAGCTTGAGAAACACCCAATCACCTTCTGCAAATGTTACATCCCTTCTATGTTGGTCAGCCCCTGCCTTCATTGGCTCTTGTGACCTTGCCAAATCAAACTTCAATTGTACTAGTGCTTCCTTATGATCCTGTAATTCCCTTGCCATCCATTCGACCTTGATTTCACCTGGAATGAACTGAAACAGAGTAGGAGGCTTCCTACTGTAGACTATCTCAAAGAGAGTCATTCCTGTTGAACCATGGAATGTCGTGTTAAACCAATACTCAGCCTATGGTGTTGAAACACCTTTCCACATGATTTTGATTTGACAAAATGATTTAAGTTAATCCATGATTAAGAGGCAATTAAATTTAAGTGTTTTGATTTAATTGTACTAATATGTTTGTTCAATGTTGAGTATAAGTATAAATGCAAACAGAAATAAAAAGTAAGACAGGACGAAGTGAGCATGAGAACACAGCACAAGCTGAGTGGAGTGCAACTCAGCATAAAGGAAAGTCGTCTTCAGAACAAACGTTTAAAGATGAAGCTAACCAAAGAAGCTGAGTGGAACGCAACTCAGAAAAGTCTTCCTTCAAACTAACGCTTGCAGACGAAGCTGACCACGGAAGCTGAGTAAAAATATGACTCAGGAACAAAGAACAAAGGCAATGTCAATAAAGTCAAGCTGAGTGTTCGTCAAGACAGCATGATTGATCCGTTTGCTAAAAGACAAGATCCGACATCTGTCTGCACCAATAACAGAAGCCTTGGAATTACGCACAGAGTCAATTTCGAGATGCATGGGTCAACTGTCCGTTAGCTAAAAGATGAACTGGCACTAGAAGACACACCTGCAGGAAGAAGACAAGCCTGACGCCTATGAATTTCAGACGACAAGATTGGCCTGCAAATCTGAAGCAGACCAGAACAATGACGCAAGAAAGAGCCGTTTGTATTCAACGGATAGATCCGGATTCAAATCATTAGAAGCTTCAGACCTCAACTATAAAAGGGCAAGTTCATTCTTGGATCCTTAGCCGATTGCCGAAATAAAAAGAGAAAAAGAGAAACATACAAAGAACATTCAAACAAGAAAAAGATCTTACACCAAATTTCTATCTCTGTGTAAAAGCTAGATTGATTTTATAATCATCTAAAGTGTTCTTCATCCAGAAAGAACAAGTTTGTATCAATTGTAAAATTGAGAGAGTTGTGCTGAGTACTCGGTTTTAAGTACTCAGCGGTAGAGAAATCTAGGTGTTCGGTTATAGCACTTAGTAGGAGTTGAGTAGACGAATAGAGGAAGGTACTCTTGCATATTCAACTGTCTTGTAAACGGTTTGTGCTCTACCTTTAAAGAGCTCAATATTGGATTGAAAAAGCCCGGAGTGACTCTGGGGACTGGACATAGGCGGAGAGGCCGAACCAGGATAAGTCATGCTGAGTAATTTCTAACTCTCTCTCAATATATCTATATGTGTGTTGCTTGATTAAATTGCTCAGGATATAAATTGTAAAAGCTGACACTGAGTAATCTTGGTGCTGAGTTGGAAGTTGACCTCAAATGTTAATTCCCAACTCACACGTAAAACAGATCTAGTCAGCATCTGACTAAAGCTGTCTTACATCTCTCGGCCGTGCTGACCTAAACTAAGTTAAGTAAGTTAAAGAATTGATTAAGTCATCATAATTTAACAAAAAAGTTACATTAGTTCCTAACCCCCCCTGGAACTAATCACACGGGACCAACACATGGAAGCCATATGGCCCACGTGCGGGGCTGCTCTACTGCAAAGCATCTTAAGTAGGCCTCTAAACATCTGTTGGTTACTTCAGTTTGCCCATCCGTCTCCGAATGATAGGCTATCGACATCTTCAAAACAGTTCCCTGCAATCAGAATAACTCGGACCATAAGTTACTCATAAAAATGGGATCTCGGTCGCTTACAATGGCCTGTGGAACCCCATGAAGGCGAATGATCTCCTTAACGAACACATCAGCGATGGATTTAGCAGAGTAGGGGTGCTTAAGCAAGATGAAGTGGGCGTATTTGCTTAATCTTTCCACGACTACTAAAATGGTATCGAACCCCTTCGATTTAGGAAGCCTAGAAATGAAATCCATCGAGAGTTCTTGCCACACCATGTTTGGAATGCTAAGAGGCTGCAAAAGTCCTGCTGGAGCCAATGTGGAAGCCTTAAACCATTGACAAACATCGCAATTCCGTACAAACTCTCGAACGGTCCTACTCATGCCCACCCAATAGATGTTGGCAGCCAGTCGACGATATGTTCTATAGAATCCGGAGTGCCCGCCACTCGGGGTTGAATGAAATTCTTGTAACAATTCCGGGATGAGATGAGACTTGGCTGAAATTACCATTCTGTTCTTATAAAGCAGCACACCTTCTCTGATTTGGAAACCCGGCCTCGACTGAGGGTCCTTTAACAAGTCAGCCTTGATTTTCTTCAAATGAGCATCCTCCTCTATCCCATCTCTTAATTGTGTTCCGTCCGCCCATTGAGGATAGGAAGAAATTAGCACGCCCAACTCTCCTTCTTCGCCTTGACGAGATAAAGCATCCGCTGCCATATTCAATTTGCCCGGCTTGTAGAATATCTCAAATTGGTACCCTAGTAACTTTGCGACCCAATTTTGCTGGTCACAGGTGCTGATGCATTGGCTGAGTAGATGCTTCAAACTCTTTTGGTCGGTGAACACTCGAAACCGTCGGCCTTGTAGATAGGTTCGCCAATGTTGAATTGCCAAAGCTAGCCCCATGATTTCTTTGTCGTAAGCAGACTTTGCTAAATTTTGATCGGCCAATGCTTTGCTAAAGAATGCGATCGATTTGGACTGCTGCATGAGGACAGCCCCTACCCCTCTCCCGGATGCATCACATTTGATGTCAAAAATTTCCCCAAAGTTTGGGAGAGCTAGAACGGGAGCCGTTGTGAGGGCCGTTTTGAGCTTTTCAAAGGCGTCTTGTGATTCCGGCTTCCACAAAAAACCGTCTTTTTTTGTCAAGTCAGTAAGTGGTTTGGCAATTTTCCCATACCCCTCAATAAACTTCCTATAGTAGCCTGTGAGCCCGAGGAAACCCCTCACTCCTTTAACTGACCGTGGTGTCGGCCATGATTTCACTGCTTCAATCTTGGCTGGGTCCATCGCGACTCCCCTACTTGAGACAATGTGCCCCAAATACTCCACGGTTTTGCCACCGAACTGACATTTCTTTAAGTTTGCTACAAATTGTTGGTCCTTTAAGACTCCCAAAGCCAATCTCAAATGTTGGACATGCTCTTCCCAACTATTACTGAAAATGAGAATATCATCAAAAAATACCAGGATGAATTTCCTAAGGTAGGGCCTGAAAATTTCATTCATTATACCTTGGAATGTAGCTGGGGTGTTGGTTAAGCCGAATGGCATCACCAAGTACTCGTAGTGGCCGTTTTGGGTTCGGAATGCAGTTTTCTCCATATCTTCCTCCTTCATAGGTATTTGATGATACCTAGGGACGGATCTACAGTGGGAGCAATGGGGGCACTTGCCCCCACTGAGATCTGGTATTTCATGGAACCCCAAGTAAAAAAATCCTGAACTTTAAAATTTACCCCGTTTTTGCCCCCTTCATTCTCCACCATTGTTACTACTTGGTTTTCTTTATCATCTTCTCAAGGTACAAGAAGATAGAAATTTTTTATTATTATTTCTTATTACCAAAACGACGGCGTTCTATTTAAGTGGAACTGCGTCAATTTGATATAAAATTGAGAGTGAATATCTCTGCTCTACTCATGTTGTAACCATTTGATCGGCCATCATAAATTGAACAGCTGTCAACCTCTTTCAATTTTCAAACCTGGCTCAGTTCCTTTCTTTTCTTTTTTATTTTCCATTAAATTAGTCCATTGATTTTCTTGTTTCCTTTTTACCCTACGTCATTCACTGAATTTCATGTATAAATGTAATTTTCATTTGGGTAAATACACTTTTGGCTATTTAACTTTGCTACTGAATGTCAAAACTTAATATAAAGTCACTAAACTTTACACTTTTAATACTCGTGGCCACTCAATATCTCAAGACGATGGTTAACGGTCTCAAAATAAAAAATTCAAAGAATTATGATATTTTAAGCAACTTTTATTTTTGAAATTTTTTGTTTTGATGTGATTTAGGTGTTGTTTGGTTAGGAGAGAGTGAATTTTTAAAGAGAAAAAACTCTAAAAAAGGTGATTTTGAAAAATAGAAACGGTGGTTACATGGTAATTGTTGTTCCGGACAATTTTAATTCTTGAATATTTTCATTTTGAAATCGTTAATGGTTATTTTGAGGAGTTAGTTAAAGTTTAATGGTCATATAAGTTAAAAATTATAAAGTTGAGTGGTTTTTATGTTAAGTTTTGAAGTTTAGTGGTCATAATATAAAAAAAAGCAAAGTTCAATGGTCATGCGTGTAATTTACCCAATTTTTATTAATATTATAATTTGATAAGAGTGGGACTAGATTTGTATTTCTTGAGATTTTTTTCCTTTGTATTGTGAATTGCAATTCTGATAATTGTATTGTGAATTGAAATTGTTAGAGTTATTTATGAAATTGTGAGTTTCTGCCCTATTGTTAACTCAAATAGGTAGGGAATAAAATTAACAAGTAACAGATTGAATAAAATTCGCAAATAATTTAAGTCAATCACAGAAAACGTATAGAAACGAAAAAAAAAGTTTAATTATTTTTAAAAATAGTCTCGAACTATGATTAAGCACCTTTAAACAGCCTAAAATTAGTAAAAAACCATATTGAAATAATTTATTTATATCGTTATTGATTTTTTTATAAATTTTTTATTTTACGATATATTGTTTGCCCCCACTAATAAAAAATTCTGGATCCGTCCCTAATGATACCCGAACTTTAAATCTACCTTTGAGAAGTATTTAGCCCCATGAAGTTCATCCAACAATTCTTCGACAACTGGAATTGGGTATCTGTCCGGAATTGTTACTTTGTTCAAAGCTCGATAGTCGACACACAGTCGCCACGAAGCGTCTTTTTTCTTTACAAGGAGCACTGGGCTGGAGTATGCACTATTGTTGTCCCTGATAATTCCTTGCTCCAGCATATCAGCAACCTGCCTCTGAATTTCATCCTTGTGGTGGTGCGGGTATCGGTACGGTCGTACGCTAACGGGCCCACTTTCGGCAACCAAATTAATCGCATGGTCAATTCGCCTTGGCGGAGGTAGTCATCTAGGCTCCTAGAAGATGGACTGAACCTCATGCAACATTTGGTTCAGCTCTCTTTGTTGTTCTTTACTCAATTCCTCATCTTTTCCCTTGTTTGCTAAGGGATCGATTCTAACTTCCTCCTGTCTATCTCCCAGCCAACATTGCAATGAACAATTGTCGTTATCTGCTATCTTCTCGTTCCCAATGAGTTCTACCAATTTCTCTCCTTGCCAAAATTTCATACGCCTCTGCCCCCAGTCGTGCCGAACCTTTCCCAACGTTCTCAACCACTCCATTCCTATTATCACATCTAAGTTTCCGATGTCAAAAACTAATGCCTTAATGTGGCATTCAAATTCCCCCATTGTTACCTTAATTTTTGGGCAGTACTCTGCTATTTGCACCCGGTATCCATCTCATAATCATATTTTTATCTCCTTCCCCACTTCTGCCTGTAGTCCCAAGGAATGCACCAGCGTCTTGGATATAAAGTTGTGGGTTGCGCCGCTGTCCACTAATACCGAAATCGGAATCCCCCGAATGTCACCCATGAACTTGAAAGTTTTAAGTTCGTCGTCTACTGCTCCCTCAATCCCGTTCCATTCCAATACGTGGCACTCGCTTCCGCTTCCTTCACATTCTTTCACCTCCTGACTATCTGCTTCTGCGACAATTATTTCCCCTTCGTCGTTGACATCCTCATCATCCTCCAACAGTAACATTCTCAATCCACCTTCCGCGCACGATGTTGCGGTGTATACGGTTGCGCACAACGGAAGCACAAGCCTTTCTTCTTTCGATCCTCCCAATCCTTCTGGGTCATGAGTTTGGTTCCCCTATTTCGCAGTACCGAATTTTTCCCTACGGAAGAAGTCGATTGGGCAGTTGACATAGCAGGGGGCGATTTGGGAAAATTACTCCTAGGGCTGTTAAACCCTCTATTGGCTGATCCGGCCCACTTAGTATTGTCTCTGCCCATGTTACTGTTTTCCCTATTAGACCCACCTCCAGTCAAGTGTGTCACGTGCATACCACATGTTCTTCTCTCCGTCGCACTCCAGTCTCCATTCCTAAAATTCCCAGCGACCTTCCGTTCTCTGTTTAACGATGCCTCGGCTGTTTTTGCTAGCCTCATCGCCTCAAGCCTGGTTAAAGGATGGTGCATCCTTACTTTATCACAAATTTCATCCTTAAGCCCTCCAATGAAATAACCCACGTATTGTAATTCCGGTTGTCTAGGAACCAACGAAGCCACCAATTCGAAGTCTTCAATGAACTCCGTGATGGTACCAGTCTACTTCATCGTTGCTAATTCCTCATAAGGGTTTTGAATATCCAAATGGCTAAAACGCTGGAGAAGTTCTTCCTTAAAGACATCCCATGTCAGTTGAGTGTTGGTTTTGAAGAATGGTGGACCAATTAATGGCCGGGCCCTCCATACAGATTTTCACATTGGCTGTACGAAGATCTGTGGGTGTGTGGTTGATCCTTAAGTAAGTATCTACCCTGGTTATCCAACCTTGTGGGTCTATTCCTTCAAACAATGGGAGTTTAACCTTCCAGCCGCCCAAACGCGGGTCGACGTCACGGTCACTATTGATGGTGGTGGGAGTCTCCAACCTAAGTTCAAGTTGTCGCCTTGGCCTGGGAGTTGTGTTCTGGCCTATGATTCCAGTATTTCGGTTACTTCCTTCTATCTCATCCACCCCGCCTCCTTGGATTTGTCATTCCAAGTTGTCTTCATTCTCTGGTTGTTTCTCATATCGCCTCGCCCAACCGGAGAACTGGACTCTGAACTCCTCAAGAGTAATCTGTATTGTTGACATGTTCTGGGATAGCATTTTAACTTGTTTTCCCATGCCGGTAAGTTGTTTCTCCACTCCTACTATCTGTGGCATCGAGCCTTTCTTGAACCTGAGGGTCCATATCGTCGGTCTTGGTCATCTGACAGGTCGGACCAATTGATACAAAACACTCACAGCAAGAGAATACTAAAGATTGAAATGAATGCTTGAAGAGAAAGTATTAGAGCTCAATAATATTAATAGAACAGTGCCCAATAGAAATGGAGAAACTACAGCTGTAACCTCTACTCAGGGACAAGCCCCAGACCTCTGTAACTAATTCAGCAGGTCCCAAAACAAGCTTTACTATTGTCTACCCTTTCTAACAGATCACCCCCTTATTTAATACCTCTGTCCCCAGAACAGACAAAACCTCACTCTCATACCCATCACCCTCTCACACGTGTTTCCCTTTCTTCCTAACATAGACCCTTAATGTTTTAGGCCCATTCTTAGGCCCTTCTTCTCCCATAGGCCTATTGTCGGTCCTATTCCTATTAGCCGAGAAAGAGGTCGAAAAGTTATATGGTTACAGAACAAAATTTCTGCAAAAACAACAATAAACATGTTTTTAAAAACACAAAAAATACCAACAGATAGAAATACAACAAATCATAAGGTTCAAACACATCATAAAAATTATAGTTAGCTTCATTGTCATCCAAAAGCTATGGAATAGCAGATGGAGGGATATGAAAAAATAAAAACACAAGATAATGTTGCTTCAAGGGAACAAGTCAAGGTGAGAAGCATACAACATATATCAGTAAACAAAAAAGTTAAAATATCTACAACTCAATGACTAGAATGAACACACATCTGTATTACAAAAAAAAAATAGGCGGCTAAATATCAAAGAGCAGGTCCATAACTGTAAACCAAAAAGTTCATTTCCATGAATCACAACATGTACAGTAAAAAATATTTTATCAGATCATCAATTGTTCCATTCGAAAAAAGATTCTGATGACTTATACCTCATTGATATCAAGAACGATCAATTAGTCAATGCCACTGAAATACAACACACAGTTCAAAACCAATCAGAATTTACTTAAAATGGCAACAGCTTTCCAATCTTTCCAGATATCAGCAATAGGAATTCCATTTCCATCCAAATCAAACACTTTCAAAGTATTCAGTAAATTCGCGGAATCCTCATCCACCGAACCCGAATAGTCAATTCCTATCAGATAAGTTCATATAATCAGCTATTAATTGAAAATCAAGCATAGATTGATCAAAACTTCTTTCAAGTAATAAGACTATACAGTACTTACTAGTGGATCCTGATGTTGCAGAGCAGACGGCGAGGCTTTGACGGGCGGTTTCGGCCAGTAATTTAGTTGGTCTACGGCGGTTGATCGTCGAATTAGAGACAAAAATAGGTATCAAAGTCTTACCAGTGGTAGCGACGGCAGGTCCGGAAATATTTGGGAAGAAACGGTGGAGAGAGAAACTGTCGTGGCTCGCTTGGCTCCGACTCGTTTCCATAGTTAGCTTTGGAGTAATAGAACGAGCTCTGTTGTGGCCGTTGGATTTAGGGTTTTTACTTTTAATAAACTCCTCACACCAGATTAGCAAAACAGAGGAGGGGAGGCGTTCACGAGAAAGAGAGAAGAGAAGTGATACAGATTGAAAGCGATAAATGGAGGTTTTAATCGTAAACCAACAAAGATCTTCTTCTCTAGCTAGACTAGAAGGAGTGAATCCCGATAAACAAAGGTATAAACCTTAATCTCAATGAGAAATGATATTTGATTGATAAAAGTTGCCATATCCTTACAAAATGAGGGTTTAAATACAACCTCTAAAAGATAAGCAAAGGACAGGGACTACCCCTACTAGGGTTACAATACAGTTAATAATAAGAGGGTAAGATAGGTAATGTGCCCAGACAACAGGTACAGAGGTGCAGGTACGGAGAGTCAGAGGTTGTTGGTGAATTCCTTCGGCAGGAAGTAAACTTGAGATCCGCCCAGTGTAGTTATTGGTACGCCTCATGGCGTACGCCTAGATCCGCCCCGCTCGCGTGTCCAGGGGATCCGCCCTCTTAGATACAACCTCTGTGGGAACGCCGAGAGGAGATCCGCCAAGGCGCGTGTTATTATTGATCCCAGTTAGGATGTCCGCATCATTCTCCCCTTCTTTAAAAGAATTCGGCACTGGCTGGTCTGTGTTGTTCTCCAAAGGGCCATCTGACTTCCACGGGCTAAGGTCACGAACATTGAATGCCGGTGAGACTTTACCAAGCCAATTGGGCAAAGCTATGTGATAGGCATTGGCATTGACCTTCTTGGTGATCTTATATGGCCCGTACTTTCTCGGTCGAAGCTTGTTGCTTGTGGCGTTGGCGAGTCTCTCTTTTCCCAAGTGAACCATAACCTCATCTCCCACTTCGAACTGTAGGTCCCTGCGGTGCTCATCCGCCGTAGCTTTTAGTTTCTGGTTTCTCTCCTCAAGAGTCTCCTTCACCTCTTGGTGCATCTGGACATAGTCTTTGGCTAGATGGTTTGCAGTCACGTTTCCTTTGGGAAGATGGGCTATATCAAGGACGTGATTCGGGGTCTTAGTGTATACCACCTCAAAGGGTGACTTCCGAGTTCCCGAGTGTACAGATCCATTGTAGGCGAACTCAGCTTGTGCCAAAACCACGTCCCACATCCTGGGCTTATCCTTACATTTGCTGCGCAGTAAGTTTCCCAGAGTCCGATTGACCATTTCTGTCTGTCCGTCTGTCTGGGGGTGGGCGGTGGTACTAAACTTCAGAGAAGTATCAAAAAGAGCCCACAAGGTCCGCCAGAAATGACTCAGGAACTTTGTGTCACGGTCTGAGACAATGCTCTTTGGTACACCATGTAGTCTGACAACCTCTTTGAAGAATAGCTTGGCAGTCGCTGAGGCGTCGTTAGTCTTACGTCATGGTATGAAGTGTGCCATTTTCGAGAACCGGTCAACAACCACGAAGATGGAATCCATGCCTCTCTGAGTTCTGGGTAACCCTAGGATAAAATCCATGGACAGATCCTCCCATATGGTTTCTGGTACAGGCAAGGGTAGCTGTAAGCCAGCATTTGTAGCGTGTCCCTTGGCGGTCTGGCAGATATAGCATCGTTCTACCAGGTACGCCACATCTCTTCTCATTTTGGGCCAGAAATAACGGGAACTCACTGCTGCATACGTCTTGTCTCGCCCAAAATGTCCCCCCAGGGATCCGCCATGTAGATCTCTGACCACCTTCTCGCGGATAGAAGTGCAGGGTAAACAAAGTTGGTTGCCCCTCATTAGATACTCATCCATCAAGTGATACGCCCATCCCCCGGTTGGCGCTGGCACTTCTCCCAGATACTTCCAAAGTCAGGATCCGCCAGGTACTCTCCTCTGATGTGTTCGAAACAGTCGGTCTCTAGGTTGACTGTTTTTATTAGTGCAACCCTCCGACTCAAGGCGTCCGCCACTATGTTCTGTTTTCCCGCCTTATGGATAAGCTTATAGGGGAACTTATCTATGAAGGCGGACCACCGGGCGCGCATGGTGCTTCGAAGTTGCTTCTGACTTCCCAGGTATTTGAGAGCTTGATGGTCAGTGTAGAGGATGAACTCTTTTCCCACCAAGTAATGTTCCCATACTTTCAACGCCCTCACTACAGCATAAAACTCTTGATCATACGTTGCCCACCTTTGCCGTGCCTCACAGAGCTTCTCACTAAAGTATGCAATGGGCCTCTTTTCTTGCATCAAGACACCACCAATCCCAATTCCACTGGCATCACACTCAACTTCAAACAGTTTGTCAAAATCGGGATACGCCAGCACTGGCGCTGTACTCAGCTTTTCCTTGATCAAGGCGAAGCTCTCTTCTTGGGCGTCCGCCCACTCGAACCCGTTTCCCTTCTTCAAACATTCCGTCAACGGGGCCACTATGGAACTGAAGTTCTTAATGAATCGGCGATAAAACGTTGCTAGCCCATGAAAACTCCTGATATCCCCCACGTTCCTCGGAGTAGGCCATTCTCGGATGGCTCTTACTTTCTCCCCATCAACTTGGATTCCATTCCCGCTGACCAAGAATCCAAGGAAGACTAAGCTCTCCATGACAAAGTCACACTTCTTGGTGTTGGCGTATAGTTGGTGTTTCCTTAACAGGTCAAACACTGTCTGCAAGTGCTCTTCATGTTCCGCTAAGGTCTGGCTATGGATCAAAATGTCATCAAAATACACAACTACGAACTTCCCAATCACTGGGCGAAGCACTTGATTCATCAATCTCAAAAAAGTACTAGGGGCGTTGGTCATCCCAAAGGGCATAACTAACCATTCATACAATCCATCCCTTGTCTTGAAGGCAGTCTTCCACTCATCCCCAGATCGGATTCGTATCTGATGATACCCACTCCTGAGATCAATCTTGGAGAAGACTCGAGATCCGCCAAGTTGGTCCAACATGTCATCCAACCTTGGGATCGGGAACTTATACTTGATGGTGATCTTGTTAATAGCCCTACTGTCAACACACATCCGCCAAGACCCATCCTTCTTCGATGTAATTAATGCTGGAACAGCGCAAGGACTCATACTCTCCCTAACGTATCCCATCTCGATGAGTTCCTCCACTTTTTGTCTCATGACATCATTCTCCTTTGGGCTCATTCGATAATGTGGGAGGCTTGGCAAACTAGCCCCAGGCACCAGATCGATATGATGTTGGATATCTCTCAAAGGTGGTAACCCACTCGGCAGTTCGTCGGGGAACAGATCTTGATACTCGCCAAGTAAGCGGGTCACCCCATTCGGCATCTCTCTTTCAACCCTTCGGGCGGCCTCGTGATTCGCCTTAACCATCACCACATACACCATCTGGCTCTCCTCACATTCGCTGACGAACGATTTGTGTGTAGGACAGACTACCAAGGTAGACTTCTCGTCGGCCTTTGGCTCTATCACCATTGGTGTAAGGACAAACTTCACCCCATTCTTCACAAATCTTTAAGTGTTCTCTCTTCCGGTATGGGTGGCGTTGTTATCAAACTGCCAGGGTCGGTCCAACAATAGGTGGCATGCATCCATGTCGACCACATCACAATAGACTTCATCATGATAGTTACCAATCTCAATTGGTACCTTGCATCTCTGGGTCACCCTCAACTCGCCCACGTTCTTGATCCATCCCACCCTGTAGGGATCAGGGTGCGCCTCTACCAACAATCCGAATTTCTGAACGGCGCTGCTACTCACAATGTTCTCTTGGCTCCCACTATCTATTATCACATTACATCGCCCGCCCTTCACAAGACAGCGAGTCCTAAATAGTCGGTGCCTCTGATCGCCCTCTATCTGGCTGGAGACTAACAAACGCCGTACCACATGAATGGCGTACCTCTCTTCACATGCCACCTCATCATCTTCTCCCAAGGGTTCACAAAATACTTCCTCCTCTTCGTCATAGTCATCTTCATACCTCTCCACCATGTTGGCGCTCTTCCTTCTAGGACACTCGTTGGATCTATGTCCCGGCTCATTGCACCGAAAACATTTGAAAGGTGCTGGCCTTGCATACGGATTGTTGCTCTTGGGTGGCATAGGTGCTTCTTTGTATGGTCTAGTATCTCCAACGGATCCCCTTCCCACACTGTTAACCCTAGCCCCACTGGCACTCGCCACCTGCTTGCCTTTGTCGTAAGACTTCACGTTATCTCTTCCTCCAGGCGTATACTCAGTAGTGGCGGATCTCCTGGATCTCCCGGTCAGTTGGGACTCAGCCTTGAGGGCTAAATTCCTAGCATCTTGTACTCTAACCACCATCTGCGTGCCAATACGATCCTGGATATTGTACCTCAACCCTTCTAGATACCTAGAGGTCTTCTGGCTTTCAGTTTCAGACAGGTTGGCTCTCGCCGAAAGCCTTAAGAACTCAGAAGTATACTCATGGACACTTCGGGTCCCTTGAGAGCATCCTTTGTAGGAGCTGTAGATATACTGTTTGTAGTCCGGCGGTAAGAACCGCTCCCTCAGCATCGCCTTCATCCGTAGCCAAGATCTAATCGGATCTCTGCCCCCTCTTCTTCTTTCTTCCCTCATTTGATCCCACCAAACTGATGCGCCACCCTTCAGGCGATACGCCACCAGTCTGACTTTCCTCTCATCAGGAATACCAGCATACTCAAAGAAGCGTTCAACTTCCGATAACCAATCTAAGAATCCCTCTATATCTAGCTCGCCACCAAAAGATGGTAAATCTATTTTTAGCTTAAAGGCATCATCTCTGTCAAAGTTTCCTAGGTCTGGTTCTGCCCTAGCCATTCCCACACGCCTGTTATCAATCGGACCACCATTCCTCACAGTTCTAAAGGCACCATTATCCCCAATGTCCTCAAAATCATCACTATCACTATCAGCGTTATGTACAAGGACAAAGTTGGGTCTTCTTACCTCAGGATCCCTAGGACCCATTCGTGGAAGTTGGACATTTGCCAATGGTAGTCGAGGTGGCGTGGGTTGCCTTTGGGGTCGTGGTTCAAGGACTCCTTCCCTCCTCTGGTCGGACTCCCCGGCGGCTGGTCTGACCACTGCACGGATCTCCAATCTGAGGTTTTCTAGGGAAGCGATTAGCTCCTGGAACCGTTGGTCGTTCTGTTTCTGCCGCTCAAGGCTGGCCTGGATTTGTTCCGCGAGGTGCTCTCTCAGCTCCTCATATCTCCGGTCACTGGTTTCCATGGAATCTTGCGATTGTCGGGGTTGAACCATTGCCAAAAGAAGTTTCGGGTCAGGAAACGATTGGCTCTGATACCAACTGATACAGATTGAAAGCGATAAATGGAGGTTTTAATCGTAAACCAACAAAGATCTTCTTCTCTAGCTAGACTAGAAGGAGTGAATCCCGATAAACAAAGGTATAAACCTTAATCTCAATGAGAAATGATATTTGATTGATAAAAGTTGCCATATCCTTACAAAATGAGGGTTTAAATACAACCTCTAAAAGATATGCAAAGGACAGGGACTACCCCTACTAGGGTTACAATACAGTTAATAATAAGAGGGTAAGATAGGTAATGCGCCCAAACAACAGGTACAGAGGTGCAGGTACGGAGAGTCAGAGGTTGTTGGTGAATTCCTTCGGTAGGAAGTAAACTTGAGATCCGCCCAGTGTAGTTGTTGGTACGCCTCATGGCGTACGCCTAGATCCGCCCCGCTCGCGTGTCCAGGGGATCCGCCCTCTTAGATACAACCTCTGTGGGAACGCCGAGAGGAGATCCGCCAAGGCGCGTGTTATTATTGATCCCAGTTAGGATGTCCGCATCAAGAAGGGGGTAGACAATGTTTTAGCTTTTCTTTCGCTAAAGTTCAAATTTTAAGGGTAAAAACGAAAATAAGAGTTTAAATTTACAATAACAGTAAATATTTTAAGTTTTTGTAGTGATACTTTTCAAAAATGCATTTAAAAAAGTGTTGGTATAGGGGTTATTTTTTGTAGTGTTTCCAAGAAAGATCAATTTTAGCCTCAGAGCATCTCCAATAGAGGTTACTTTAAATAGTGTCAAAACTTAACCCATTATACTAAAATATAATATTTTATTAATTTAATCATCTACATCACTCTTGGCAACTTTTGTTAAAAAATGCTCCAATATTAAGCAATTTTAAAAGTTGCAACAATGGTCCTACAAATTAATACTTTATATATAATTTGTTTTCATTATAAATATTGTCAACCAAATTGAATGTGTATGGAATTGTTCAATTCCACACGTAAAAAGGCACAAATAATAAATCCAATTTGATATATATGCAAGGTTAAAAAATTAAGAATATTATTAGCATATATAAAAAAATATTACCCTAAAAATCAAAATTAAATCAAAATGGAAATGAGAATTAATCGGTTCACTTTAATAGGATATGAAAATTTAAAATTAATAAATATTACGTTAAAAATGAAACATAAATTATATAGAAATAAAAAATAATCATATATATAATTTGACCAATTTATAATAAAAAAAATCAAACTAATTGATTTAGACTATTACAAATTAAACTGACTAATTGAATTGACTAATGAAAATTATACCAAAAGAAAATAAATTAACATAAACTAAAACACCCTGATTAACCTAATTTAGACAGTTAGTCAAATTTTATAAAGTGTCAAAATTTGAGTCAAGTAAGACTTTTTTTTATAAATTTAAAGGGGAGTTTAAAGTTACCTAAAACTATAGCATGATTTATGGAAATCAACCAATAATATTGAACGCTCATTCTTATAATTGATGTTCTTCCATTGATATGAATAATTTCATTTTATGATTCCCTCCCTTCCTCTATCTATAAATAAAGAATGATTTCTTCAATTGTAACACACAAAAAAATCATATACTTTAGCTCTTAGAATTGAAAATTGATAGGTATGGAATCCAGAAGCGGAAGCACGATGATAGTGGATTCAATAGTATGAATGAGATAAGCATGGACAGTAAGGACCGGAGAATCATTTCGTTTCTACCCAATAGAGGCGCCTCACACGCTCCTCCTTCCTCACACGGTAGTGGTTTGCTCTCAAAGTTTTTGGGGAGAACCAACATGCTATTGACTTCCTTCTTCTCTAAATCTAAATCTCGATCTGAGAATGTAAGAACTATTTTGTTTTGTGTGAAATAGAAAATTATTTTCTATTTCACACAAAACAAAATAGTTCTTACATTCTCAGATCGAGATTTAGATTTAGAGAAGAAGGAAGTCAATAGCATGTTGGCTGCTCCCAAAAACTTTGAGAGCAAACCATCACAATGTGAGGGAGAAGGAAGAGCTTGTGAGGCGCCTCGATTGGGTAGAAACGAAATGATTCTCTGGTTCTTACTGTCCATGCTTATCTCATTCACACTCTTAAGTCCACTATCATCGTGCTTCCTTCTGAATTTCATACCTATCAATTTTCAATTCTAAGAGCTAAAATATATGATTTTCTTGTGTGTTACAATTGAAGAAATCATTCTTTATTTATAGACAGGGGAAGGGAGGGAATCTTAAAAGGAAATTACTCATATAAATGGAAGAATATCAATTATAATAATGAACGCTCAATATTATTTATTGATTCCCATAAATCATACTATAGATTTAGGTAACTTTGAACTTTCCTTTAAATTTATAAAAAAGGTTTTACTTAACTCAAATTTGACATTTTATAAAATTTAACTAACTGTTTAAATTAGGGTAATCAGGGTGTTTTAACTTATGTTAATTTATTTATTTTTGGTATAATTTTCATTAGTCATTTCATTTAGCCAGTTTAATTTGCAATAGTTTAATTTTTTTATTAATTGGTCAAATTAAATATATGATTATTTTTTATTTTCGTATAATTTATGTTTCATTTTTTTAATCGTAATATTTTTTAATTTCAAATTTCTATATCCTATTAAAGGTGAACCGATTAATTCTCACTTCCATTTTGATTTAATTTTGATTATTAGGGTAATATTTTTTATATGTGCTAATAATATTCTTAATTTATTTTATCTTACATATATATCAAATTTGATTTATTATTTGTGCCTTTTTACGTGTGAAATTGAACAATTTCATACACACCCAATTTGTTTAAATCTACATTAAATCAATTTGATTCAAAATATTTTGGTCGCTCGTAAAATCTGAACTAAACTAATTCGATGTAAAATGTTATTTTTAATCTTTCATAATCCAAAAACTAAAGGTTAGTGGTAATACCTGAGAATGAATTATAGATTTGAGTAACTTTTATTTTATGTTTTAAAGTTGGGATAAAGACTAAATTTAGTCCTAACTTTTTTAGTGAATTGCAGATTTAGTCCTAACATATATAATGGTCCAAAGGTAATTCTAACGTTTCCAAGAAAGATCAATTTTAGCCTTAGAGCATCTTAGATAGAGGTTAGTTTAAAGAGTGCCAAAACTTAAACATTATACTAAAATATAATATTTTATTAATTTAATTGTCTACATCACTCTCGGCAACTGTTATTAAAAAAAATGCTCAAATAGCCCCACAAATTATTACTTGTCACAATGGCCCCACAAATTATTACTTAATATATAATTTATTTTAATTATAAATATTGTAAACCAATAGTAAAATAAGAGAGACTCCTCAAAAAGGTACATCAATAGTAATCAAGTAAATCACTTTTTATATTAAAAAAGTCTGGCAACCTTACTTGATCAATAGTAATCAAGTAAATCACTTTTTTATATTAAAAAAATTCTGGCAATCTTCAAGCAAGGTTGCCAAAAAGTGGCAACCTTACTAAGCAACCACATATATTCCAATAAATGGCACTCTTTGAAAGTTGCCAAAATAATTGACACATAATTTTTGAAAAACCCGGTTTGATTATTATTTAACTGTCACGTCAGAGCTTCGAAACAAGTTTATCTATAAACTGAAGCAGTTTTATATATTTTTAGTTGGTTATTTATAACTATATTAGTAACACAATAAATATATTAGACAAAAAAATTTATTAACTTATATATGACAGACTTAATTGTTAGCATTTTAAATGTTTTTTTTGTAGCTGTATTAGTAATACATCAAAGGCTTGTTTGATTCACATGTTAGCTAATAGTTGTTGTTGTTGCTGTTAGCTTTTTACCGTCTCAGTAAGCTGTTTGTTATTAGTTGTTTAATTATTAGTGTTTGGTGAAATTATACTGAACTATTGTTATTAGTTTATAAAAAAGTCTAATATTATATGTTTTAAATTAATCAATAAATAAATTATAAAATAAAAAATGTATTTCATAAATTAATAAAAATAATCTAAATGAATAATTTAAAATAAAATTTTATTGAATATAGTAAAACCTTTCGGTAATGATATTATAGAAATAAAAATAATATTAAAGAAAAAAGATATTTTGAAAAAATAAGAAAGATAATTTTAACAATATCAAACAATTATAATCGTTCAGGAAAAGCTATCAAACTCAAGTTGTTTCCATAAAAAAAAGGTAAAACTGTTGTTTTTTAAACCTAACTAAACACTATATTTTTTGCGGTTTGTAATAAAACAATAAACTTTGCTCTCTTTTTTTGGTCGAGGTGTGTGATAAACTTTGCTCTGAAAAGTTAAAACAAACACCCCCTAAATATTTTAGACATGATTGATATTTAAAAGGTCTGATGTGACAGTTAAATAGCAGTCAAGTCAATATTTTCAAAATTTTAGTAACGTAAGGCTAAAATTAATCTTCCATGCAGCTGATCATTGAGGAGCAAGAGCTGTGTGACCGAACTGATGATCCCTGTCTCTCACCATACACCAAGAATTTTGGTGCCGGTGACTCAGACTCAGACGAAGCTGCTACAAAAACAAGGAAAGTAAATCCCAAGGATGATGCATCATCTTCTTCTTCTACTTCTCCACTGCTCGTCGAGGAGAAAGAGAAAGACGGAACTGTGAGCGAGAAAGTTGGTGTCACAGTCACCACTGGCTCAGAAGAAGCTGCAGAAACAGGGCTATTGCTAATGACAATATCAGTGCATGATGCATCATCTTCTTCCTCACTACTCGTCGAAGAGAAAGAGAGAGACGAGACTGTGAGTGAGAAAGATGTTGTGGGTGGCTAAGAAGAAGCTGCAGTAGGCGGAGGAATCTTCTGTTGGGAAGTAGAATCATGTAGGATAATTAGTGAGGATCAAAACTTGAGTACAAACAAATTCTAAAAGATGATATATATATGCAAAAATAATAAAACAGGAGATAAAAACCTGAGAAGGAGTAGGTGGATTTGTATCAAGGTGATTTAATATTCTTGGAGCCACCCGGGTAGACTCGACAGGGATTCCTAGAGTAAAGACTTGAGTGTTTTGTGGCTGACTAACTCCAGTACTCCTTTCTAGCGGGTGTTTCAGGACTAACTCTAACCTTAAACCGCACCCTACGAATAGGCCCCACAGATCCGTGGAAAGCATTTACATTTCTCTTTGGATGTAGCTATATATGCAGTCCAACAAAGACTCAGACAATAAGAATCAATGCAGAAACTTAATGAACAAAATATTTCATACCTAAGTAGAAACAAAAATTACATGTCTTAAAGACTGCTGAAATGGATTTGTGTGATGATAGTAGGGTGCCTAGCACTATTTCCCTCTAAATGGATGAACTAGTGAGACACAAGAGTTACAAAAATAACGAAGCCCAAGTCTATTTCTCTGGTCCTGATCCTGATCCTGCACTATAGGGGCAGGAGGACATGTAGGGGCTGGCAATGGCTTTAACACAAGCTCATTGCTATCATGTTGCAACTATTGAAACAAAATAATATCAATGGAGCATGAAAATTGAATGCATTTATCATCCATACAGTGCATTTATCACAGCACCTATGGATTAGAAGCCCTCTAAACAAATAAAAATTAGGAGAAACAACAACATACAATTTTCTAATCAGACAACCATTTTTATACTCTTTGGCCTTACTGAGAAAGTCTCATTTTTATACATGTTGGATTGGATTTCTGGATTCTTCTTGAATATCGAAAAAATCAAGCCAGTGGCTTAAACATGGCCTAGCTAGGACACTAGACATTACATAGATAATAAGGTATGTTAACTCAAAGTCAATATGTTTGTTTCATTTCGGAATTAATTGGGGTAAACTGCACAAATGATATCTAAACTTTACCTAGTTTATATTTTGGTATCTAAATTACATTATGTCCCCAAAATATAGCTGAAGTAATGATGACAGGACAATTTAGTATAATTTAGCGGTTAATGACCGGTCAATGCGAGTTTCATGAGTTAATTACATCAATGGTACTTGAACTTTATCATAATTCACATTTCGGTACCTGAAAGGTGACTGAAAAATTTAGTTCATTTGATCGGTTAGTGACCGGGTAACGTGAACTAAACATTGGAACTCACCATACACTCAATTAACAATGACAATATTGTAATTTTATGTTAATTGAGTGTATGATGGATCTCAATTTTTAATTTAAAATGGCCAAACTCACATCGGTCAAATGTACAAAAATGTTGAGTCATTTTTACTTTAGGTGTATTTTTTGGACAAAATAAAATCTAGGTACCAAAGTGTGAATTAGAGTAAAGTTCAGGTACCATCAGTGTAATTTACTTATCAAAATCGCATTGACCGACCATTGACCGGTAAAATATACTAAATTGTCCGGTCATCGTTATTTTAAATATATTTTTGAGACAAAATATAATCTAGGTACCAAAGTATGAATTAAGATAAAGTTCAAATAACATTAGTGTAATTTACTCGAATTAATTGTATTAAACACTTGGAAAAAAGATAAGATTGATTGTATTTTAATTTTCTTAAAAATCATCCCTTCACAAACAAACAAGGCTAAAATCTTCTATAAAAGAATTTACTACACAAATACAATGGGCTAAACTAATCTAAGTTTGTACTTTTTATAGCTAATTAATCTTTTTTTACACTTTACATAAGATTATTATTATTTTTACTTATTATGAATCTTTTATTTTACTTTGCTTTTTGTCCCTTCTATTTTATATATTAAATAATCTTTTTATTTTTTATTTCACATAAAACAAAATAACAGTTCTTACATTCTCAGATTGAGATTTAGATTTAGAGAAGAATGAAGTCAATAGCATGTTGGCTCGTCCCAAAAACTTAGAGAGCAAACCACCACCGTGTGAGCAGTGATGGAACCAGGATCCCAGATAACTTGGGGCTCAAACATATCACCAAAAAAAATTCAAAACGTCAAAAAACATTCGAAATTAAATAAATATTATTACATGTCTATTTTTTATAACTGAATCCTATGTTTGTACAATTTTTGATAACGTTGCAGAATAGGTTCATTTTCTATGCTTACAAACATATCTTTCTCGATGTATACCACCATACTGTCATTCAAATATTTATCTCCTATCTTGTTACGCAAATCAGTCTTGATAATGTTCATTGCTGAAAACACTCGCTCAACAGTAGCCGTCGCGACAGGTAATACCAAGGATAGCTCAATAAGTCGATAAACTAACAGTTAAACCAATTGTCTATTCATCGCAACCATCTTAATATCAAGCTCCCTAATATCTTTAAGTTCAGATAAATTTTTATCATTTCTCACATCAAAGATAAAATTGTTCAATTGATTGATCAACAACTCTCGGTCCATTTCTGAGAAATCTTCCGGATCAAATTGAGTAAGGCGAAGAAGTTTTACTTGATCAAAGCTTGAAAATGTGTTTCTCGAATCAAGACAACTCATGCATAGAAGTAACTCTGTATTTCCTTCTGTGAAACGATCATCCATCTCTCTACCAATAATAGCAATAACCTAATAGACAAAATAGACGAAATAAAAGCAACTTAATTAAGCCGAAAACAAAATAAGTATCCTAAATCTATTACATGAATTCCTTTGTTATAAAATAAATTAAAAGCAACTTAATTCACATAAGACACTCAATCAATTTTAAAGTCAAACCGGTAAAAAAAAAGAAAACTAACCTCATACAAGATTTTATGACGATATATGTGGAAATAAGTAACACCTTGTCCTTCACGCCTCGATTTACTACGTATTTTCAATGTGTCTTCTATATTGGGCACATCAATAGAGTTTGCAATATAAATTTTGGATACACTTCTAAGAAATTCTCCCATTGATCATCTCTCATAGCTTGCAACTGTAGCTTCATAGATCGAACTATTGTCATAACATTGACAATATTCTGAGTCTTTTGTTGTAAAGCTTATGACAAGTCATTGGTAATTCCTAGAATACCTTTCATCAAATTCAATATAAACACAAATTCAAATGACTCCATTTTTTCAAGCAAACCCTTAGCAATCCTTTTTTGCTCAGGAATACTAGAATCTTGACGTACATGATCAAGCACTTCAACAATTAACGACCACATATGAAAACAACGGACTAATGTTCGATGATGTGAACCCCACCATGTATCTCCTGGATGTGTTAAGCAGGTTTCTTGATTCTTTCCTTTGCTAGAAGAAATTTCGCCACTTTCCAAACCATCAACTAACTTTTCATGTTGCTTTTGCAGAAGCATGTCTCGCCTTTTATATGAAGCTCCAACCAAATTCACAATTCGAGATAAATGATCAAAAAAATCTCCCACATTAAGTGGCCATTTTGCTATAGCAACCACTACTAATTAGAGTTGATGAGCAAAACAATGAATATAATACGCAGATGGATGTTCTTTCAATATGATTGATTTGAGACCGTTGAATTCACCTCTCATGTTTGCTGCCCCATCATAACCTTGGCCCTGTAATCGGGATAGTGAAAATCCATGTCTAGAAAAGAGCCTATCTATGGAAGTTTTCAGCGATTGAGATGAAGTGTCAGCCATATGTTCTACCGAAATAAATCTTTCAATCACCTCATCATGCTTGTTCACATATCTTAAAACAACAGCCATCTGTTCCTTTATAGATGTATCTCTAGACTCATCAACCATAAGTGAAAAAAAGCAATCCCCAAGCTCAGCAAAAATAGCTAATCTTGTCTCAGCTGCACAAGCACTTACCAATTCCTTTTGTACTTTCGGGGAAGTAAGCTGATTGTTTTTAGGAGCATTACCAAGTGAAACTTTTACAACTTCTTCATTTTTAGCACTATAAAATTTAAGTATCTCAAGAAAGTTCTGTTGGTCCCGTGTAACGTGACAATAATAGTTCCAAGGGGGGGTTAGGAACTATTTTAAAATTTTTGTCTCTAAGGCTGACTTGTTTTACTTTTAGGACTTTAACTTAGTCTTTTTAGCACAGTGGTACTGAGTAAGTTTTAGATACAAGCTTAGTCAACGGGTGACTAGGACTGCTTCTATTCTTGAGTCAGGAGATAGCACTTAAGTCTATTTCTGAACTCAGTTTCTCAGTTAACTCAACTCAGCTTATGTTCTTTTTAGTGTTTTACTAGGCAGTATTTTAGCAAGCAATATATAAAGGAGATAAGGGTTAGAAAGATATTACTCAGCAGGCGTATCATGGTACGGCCTCTCCGCCTATGTCCAGTCCCCGGAATTCCTTCCGAGCTTTTCAGAATCCTCTACTGAGCTCTTTATACGTAGAGGACAAACCTTTTACAATAACAACTGAGTATATAAGAGTACCTTTCTCTATTTCTCTACTCAATCCTATTTCTACCGCTGAGTGCTATAACCAAGCAACTCAGCGTCTCCTTTCTATTCTTCTAGAAATGATAAGTGTTTTGTTCTAAACAAAAGCTAAGAACACTTTAGATGAAATAACTCACTCTAGACTTTTACACAAGAATATGAATTGGTGTAAGATTTGTTTTGCTTTTCTAACACAGAACTTTGAGTAATGATTTGGTCAGCGTTTCGACTTGTTGAAGATCTTAATTGAATGAAGCGTTTGAAAGGCCTATTTATAGTGACACTTGAGGCACTAATCATTTCGAAATAACCGTTGGAGGGAAACGGCTTCCTATCGCTTTCACTGAGTCAGTGCTCAGCGTCTTCGGTCAATGAGATTCTTGTATCTTCTATCTTCGGCAGCGCTCAGATGCTTTTTGTCAGGCTGGTCAGAGTGTCTCTATATTTTTGGCAAAGTCTTCCAGACAGCTTCATACGTCTTCTGAACTTACCTAAAATAGAAATACTTTGTCTCCAAGTTTGTTCAGGTCAGCCGCTGACCTGACTTCCTTGTCGCACAACTCAGCAACTTCGTCTTGAAGCTTTTGGAGAAGGCCTCTCGATCCTTCTCTTCGTTGGGCTTGCGTTTCATTCAGCTTGAGCTGCATTTTGATCTGCTTGGGCTGTGTGGCTTTCAGCAGTTGACTTGGGCTTGACTTTCTCTTGTGGGCTTTTGGACCTTACACTTTTAATGTTTTGAATCTTATAAATCAATTAACTCAACATTGAACAAACACATTAGTATAAATAAAGCATTTAAATTTAATGTGTTAGAATATTTTTATCATGGTGATTTTAATTCTACTTAAATAATTTTGTCAAATCAAAATCATGTGGAAAGGTGTTTCAACAAGTTTCCCTTGTTCGAAGAAGTAGAAGACTCATCATGCCCGCGAAAAGGGAAACCTTGGTGTAAAATTAATTATTCCTTGTGCAGATAATATATGTGATACACTTTGCCTCTGATTTTTTAATTCTTGACATTATTTTTTAGCTTCATTGTGGGAGCTACCAAAAGCATCAACATGTTGTCTAAATACGTCCAATGCCTTCTTCCAATTGCTAAATCTTGTTGTTTTAAACACAGCTAATCCAGAATTATCCCCCCTATTCGGCTTAAAGAGATAACACCACAAACAATATAGGGTAAATAATTTATTAGTCCCCTAGTTTTTACCTAACACACTGTTTAGTCCCCCTATTTCAAAAAACACATTATAAGATCCCTAGCCTTTGCCAAAATTAACCCTTTGGTCCCTTTGTCTAGTTTTTTAGACTTGTTATCGATATATTTTAGCATAAACATATATATATAAAATAACAGAGTATCATGGTCAACTTGTATTGTACTGCGATTTTCCAAAAGCTAAGATATGTTCGATTAAAAATCTAAAAGAATAGATAAAAGGACCACAATGTTAATATTGGCAAAAGATAGAGACCTTAAAATGTGTTTTCAAAATAGGGGGACTAAACAGTGTGTTAGGTAAAAACTATGGGACTAATAAATCATTTACCCAACAATATATGCTTCATCTTTAGCAACACTAAATTCCAACCAAGTGAACCAATGCTTTTGAAAACTTCGATTTATTTTGTTAATACACCTTTTTGGATAGGTAGCATCAGAAGGTTGATAAGGACCCTTAGCGAGATAGGTCCTCCGAACTTGATCTCTAATATTTGGATCGTAGTTGTCAATTGGAATTCGAATCCCCGGATCTGAAATAAGATCTTCTGGATTGAACTCGATGGATACTGTCTCAACAACAGGCGTTTCTAAAAAAGTATCATTTGTCGATGTCCTTGGTCTTCTAGTTACGAATTTGTCCATTCTGAAAAGACCACTTACCAATATGCAAGTGGGGAACCAAAGTTTTAGAACTAAATACAAACAAAAATTCAACTAAGCTTTTATAAAAAAAAAAACAAAGTGTTGAAACAACAACTATAAAAATGGGATTAGACAGGAATGTGCTGAAACTAAGATTGGAAATTGGCATTCAATTCAAGAAACCATCCTAGCATTCAATGATTGTGACAAGATGCAAAAGTGAAGTACCAACAAACACATCAGAAAGAAATTGGCATTCAATTCAAGAAACCATCCTAGCATTCAATCAACTTACTTCCCCGAAATAGGCATTCAATTTTAATCCCAATTCATAATCCCAATTCAATCCAATTCATAATCCCAATTCATAATCCCAAATTCAATCCCAATTCAATCTCAATTCAATCTCAATTTCAATACTTATTCAATCCCAATTCATAAGCCCCAATTCATAATCCCAATTTCAATCCCAATTCAATCCAATTTCAACCCCAATTCAATCCAAATTCATAATCCCAATTCTTTCTTAGACATTTTATCAGACATATAAGCAAGCAGCAAAAGGAAAAGGAAAATCACCAAAATTTATGTACTCAATCGAGAGAGGTCGTGACAATATTGGAGGCTGATCCAAAAACATTAACTAAGCAAGCAGCAAAAGAAAAATCACCTTCCCCAGCAAAAGAAAAATCGTCTTCCCCAACATTAAGCTTTTATCAAAAAAAAAAACCAAAACAACAATTAGGGGGAGGCGACTGACCGGTGGCCGACCGACGACGACTCTTCTTTCTCGTGTGTTTTGCATCGACGGTGGAGACTGGCTGCTCCTCTCCTCTTGTGTGATTCCCTTGCGCCGGTGTTGTGCGATTCCCTCTGCGTGTGATGCTTGACAATGAATTAGGGATTAATTATTAGGTGATGTAATGTGCCCTTATTCTGCAATCAATTTTCATTTAAATCAAAACGAGGTCATTTTGATATTAAAAAAATTTCTCGGCCGGCTGCCGGGGCTCGAGCCCCCCAACCCCCTGATTCCACCCCTGCATGTGAGGGAGGAGGAGCATGTGAGGCGCCCCTATTAAGTAGAAACGAAATGATTCTCTGGTCCTTACTATCTATATTTATCTCATTCAAACTCTTGAGTCCGCTATCATCGTGCTTCCGCTTCTGAATTCCATAAAAGATCATATAAATAGAAGAATATCAATTATAATAATGAGCGCTCAATATTATTTGTTGATTCCCATAAATCATGCTATAGTTTTAGGTAACTTTGAACTTCCCTTTAAATTTATAAAAAAAAAAAAAAAAGTCTTACTTGACTCAAATTTGACACTTTATAAAATTTGATTAACGGTCTAAATTAGGTTAATCATAGTGTTTTAGCTTATGTTAATTTATTTTCTTTTGGTATAATTTTCATTAGCCAATTTAATTTGCAATAGTCTAAATCAATTAGTTTAATTTTTTTATTAATTGGTCAAATTAAATATATGATTACTTTTTATTTTCATATAATTTATTAAATATATTACTTTTTTAACGTAATATTTATTAATTTCAAATTTTCATATCCTATTAAAGGTGAACCGATTAATTCTCATTTCCATTTTGATTTAATTTTGATTTTTAGGGTAATATTTTTTATATATACTAATAATATTCTTAATTTTTTTACCTTACATATATATCAAATTGGATTTATTATTTATGCCTTTTTAGGTGTGTATGTTATATGTGTGTGGAACTTTATTGCGTGACTGTATGGGTAACTTTATTTAAGGATGTAGTACACATATAAAGGGAGCGGTTTCGATTAAAATGGCAAAAGCACTTGCATTGAAGGAAAGCATTGGTTGGATATTGTCATTAGGCTATTCTCAGGTTATATTTGAAACCGATGTTAAAGTAGCTTTAGACTCAATCCTCACACAACGAAAGGATCTAACAGAGTTTGGCCAGGTTATAAGCGATGTGCGGGATATTCTTGGTAATCACCCTAGTTCAGGTGAAGTTTGTTTCAAGGTTAGCGAACGATGCAGTACATGCTATGGCACGAAACGTATCCTAATCAAAAGGCTCTGAGACTGCTACTTAGCCAGGCTACGAGATTGATTCTCTTATGATAGAAATAGGGTAAAGATCACGCAGCCTTTTCCATCGTCTTTCGCTGAGCCTGGTGTGAACTTATTCCTGCTATTCCTAAACCTAGAAGGTCTGGGCTGATTAAAAAATTCTTTTGACTTAACTGCGAAGCTAATCGTCCTGTCCTACTGGACTTTCTTAGGATACCTCCTCTACTCTTTAATAAAGTGATTATTTTGTTTCAAAAAAAATTAAACTAATTGATTTACACTATTGCAAATTAAACTGGCTAATTGAATTGACTAATGAAAATTATATTAAAAGAAAATAAATTAACATAAGCTAAAACACCATGATTAACCTAATTTAGACAGTTAGTCAAATTTTATAAAGTGTCAAATTTGAGTCAAGTAAGATGTTTTTTTTTAAAAAAAATTTAAAGGGGAGTTTAAAGTTACCTAAAACTATAACATGATTTATGGAAATCAACCAATAATATTGAACGCTCATTATTATAATTGATATTCTTCCATTTATATGAATATTTTCCTTTTATAATTCCCTCCCTTCCTCTATCTATAAATAAAGAATGATTTCTTCAATTGTAACACACAAGAAAATCATATATTTTAGCTCCTAGAATTGAAAATGGATAGGTATGGAATCCAGAAGCGGAAGCACGATGATAGGGGATTCAAGAGTGTGAATGAGATAAGCATGGACAGTAAGGACCGGAGAATCATTTCGTTTCTACGCAACAGAAGCGCCTCATATGCTTCTCCTCCCTCACACGGTGGTGGTTTGCTCTCTAAGTTTTTGGAAGGAGCCAACATGCTATTGGCTTCCTTCTTCTCTAAATCTAAATCTCAATCTGATAATGTAAGAACTCTTGAATCTACTATCATCGTGCTTCCGCTTCTGGATTCCATACCTATCCATTTTCAATTCTAGGAGCTAAAATATATGATTTTCTTGTGTGTTACAATTGAAGAAATCATTCTTTATTTATAGATAGAGGAGATGGAATCATAAAAAGGAAAGTATTCATATAAATGGAAGAATATCAATTATAACAATGAGCCCTCAATATTATTGGTTGATTCCCATAAATCATGCTATAGTTTTAGATAACTTTAAACTTCCCTTTAAATTTATAAAAATAAGTCTTACTTGACTCAAATTTGACACTTTATAAAATTTGACTAACTTTCTAAATTAGATTAATCAGGGTGTTTTAGCTTATGTTAATTTATTTTCTTTTGGTATAGTTTTCATTAGTCAATTCATTTAGCTAGTTAATTTGCAATAGTCTAAATCAATTAGTTTAATTGTTTTATGGCTTAATATCCTTTCAGCCTCCTCAAGTTGGTCCAATACTGTAACAGACCTCGTACTAACACTTTTAACAAGTAACCCCCTCAATTTCCTTATTTCGAACAAATAACCTCTAAAATGTCTCAATTGGAACAAATAACTCATCAAGTTGCTTATTTAGAACAAATAACCCCTAAACCTAAAAAATCATTCAACATAATATTACATCAGAAATAAAAGATTTCAAATTATCGGTTGCTACATCTAAAAAAACTCGTAATGCGTAAAAAAACTCTCGAAATAACCTATTTGAGGGGTTATTTGTTCGAAATAAACAAGTTGGGGGTTACTTGTTAAAAGTGTAAGTACGATGGGTCAGTTGCAATATTGGGTCAGCTTGAAGGGACAGGAAGGATATTAAACCTTTTTTTTATTAATTGGTCAAATTTAATATATGATTATTTTTTATTTCCATATAATTTATGTTTTATTTTTAATCGTAATATTTATTAATATTAAATTTTCATATCCTATTAAAGGTGAACCGATTAATTCTTATTTCCATTTTGATTTAATTTTGATTTTTAGGGTAATATTTTTTATATATGCTACTAATATTCTTAATTTTTTTACCTTACATATATAACAAATTGGATTTATTATTTGTGCCTTTTTACGTGTGGAATTGAACAATTTCATACACACTCAATTTATTTAAATCTATATTAAATCAATTTGATTCAAAATATTAAAGTGATTTACTATCGAATTAGTTTAGTTCAGATTTTATGAGGGACCAAAATATTTTGAATCAAATTGATTTAATATAGATTTAAACAAATGGAGTGCGTATGAAATTGTTCAATTCCACACATATAACATACACACCTAAAAAGGCACAGATAATAAATCCAATTTGATATATATGTAAGGTAAAAAAATTAAGAATATTATTATCATATATAAAAAATATTTCCCTAAAAATCAAAATGGAAATGAAAATTAATCGGTTCACCTTTAATAAGATATGGAAATTTGAAATTAATAAATATTACTTTAAAAATGAAACATAAATTATATGGAAATAAAAAATAATCATATATTTAATTTGACCAATTAATAAAAAATTGAACGAATTGATTTAGACTATGGGCTAAATCAAAATAAAAAATTGGTTCCTGCCTCAGTAACGGTAAGATTGCGGCTGGAGGTGTGCTTAGAGATGCAGGGGGCGCCTGACTTTCTGGGTTCTCCCAGAATTTAGGGTTGGGTTATTCCTTTTCTGCGGAGCTCTGGGCTATTCTTACTGAAATCAATCTTGCTAAAAGGCTGGGTGTTAAGAGGCTCTCTGAGGAGTCTGATAATTTGGAAGCAATCAAAATGATTTCTGAGAATCATTCTATGGGTCTTAACAGTCGCAACCTCATCAAAGCTATTAAAAGGCTTTGCTCCTCCTTTGAGTTCGTAGAGTTCAGACACATTTTTAGAGAGCAGAATCGTGTTGCTGATCGCTTGGCGGCGGCGGGCCATGAAAGGACGTTAGGCGTTACTAACCTTCTTGTTTCCCCTAGTTTCATCTTTCCTCTTCTCTTAGAAGATAAGATTGGGGTTAGCTTCCCTAGGCTAATTCCTGGGTAGTTTGTTGTTGTTCGTTTTTCTTTTCCTTTTCTACCAAAAAAAAAAAAGACTATTGCAAATTAAACTGGCTAATTGAATTGATTAATAAAAATTATACCAAAAGAAAATAAATTAACATACCCTGATTAACCTAATTTAGACAGCTAGTCAAATTTTATAAAGTGTCAAATTTGAATCAAGTAAGACTTTTTTTTTTTATAAATTTAAAGGGAAGTTCAAATTTATCTAAAACTATAACATGAATAATCAGAATCAACCAATAATATTGAGCGCTCATTATTACAATTGATATTCTTTTATTTATATGAATAATTTTTTTTATGATTCCCTCCCTTCTTCTATCTATAAATAAAGAATGATTTCTTCAATTGTAACACATAAGAAAATCATATATTTTAGCTCTTAAAATTGAGAATGGATAGGTATGGAATCCAGAAGCGGGAGCAGGATGATAGTGGACTCAAGAGTGTGAATGAGATAAGCATGGACCGTAAGAACCGGAGAATCATTTCGTTTCTACCCAATCGAGGTGTCTCACATGCTCTTCCTTCTCCCTCATACTGTGGTGGTTTGCTCTCTAAGTTTTTTTTGGAGGAGCCAACATGCTATTGGCTTCCTTCTTCTCTAAATCTCAATCTCAATCTCGGAATGTAAGAACTCTTATTTTGTTTTATGTGAAATAAATAATAAATTTTATTTTATTTTCTATTTCACACAAAACAAAACAGGCTTAAGGCCCAAATGAGTCCTTCAACTATTCACCCAAAATCAATTGGATCCCTATCCTTTCAAAATCATCAATCACCTCCCTATCCTCTTCTCAAATCTCCAATTAACCCCTCCCTCTGCAATTAACCCCACCCCAATCATTCAACCAACTTAGCTCCGTGAAAAGGGAATTAGCAATAAATTTAACCTAGCTATTTTTGGGTTCCCATGGTTGCAAATTCTTATTTATTGATTTATTTATTTATTTATGGAATAAGGTGTAAAAATACACTTAATATTTACCGCTAGGAGCAATTTTACTTCTAATATCTAAAATTATGTAATTTTATCTCTAGCATTAACAGCCAATAATACTTTTATCCTTAACAGTTTGGTAAATTTAAGAAATAATTCATTAAATTGTCTTCTCGATCATGAATCTTGTCATCTACGCTCAAGATATGAGTCATTTTATCACTTATTAGACGTGAATTTTTTTTTTTAAACAAAAGAAAAGATATATTGACTTTTGTATGAGTTGGAAAAAAAAATCAAATATTTCATTTGAATTTAAAAATATTAATATTCAATTTTATTATTAAATCATAAAAAATATATAATACTTTTTTTTAAACAAACTGTTATGTAATTGGTGCAAAATAATGTCTGAAATTAACTCAAATTGACAATGTTTAGAGTAAAATTGCTCTTGGTTGCTAATGTAAGAATAAAATCATCATATATCTAAAAGCCACTTTTGCTTTTGTTTTCTTTTCATGCTCATCTCTCTCCATTCAAAAAAAATAATCTAATGTGGACTCTCTTCACATGTTATAAGTTATAATTCGAAATCCTCACCTTGCAATTTTGTGAACAAGCAAATAATAATAAACATCAAATTTAAGATTATGCAACAATGAGTCCATGGAAAAATGCAGATAAATAATTAGGCTTCAGGATGAGTGCTTTTTTCATTTAATATTCAGTATTTGATTTTTGTTAGAAGAGAAAGCTAACAGTGTTTAAGGGAGGGGCTGATTGGAGGTCGAAGAATAGAATAGGGTGATGATAGATGGTTTTGAAAGGATGGGGATTGAGATTTAGATTTAAAGAAGAAGAAAGCCAATAACATGTTGGCTCTTCCCAAAAACTTAGAGAGCAAACCATCATAGTGTGAGGGAGAAGGAAGAGCATGTGAGGTGCCTCGATTGGATAGAAACGAAATGATTCTCCGGTTCTTACTGTCCATGCTTATCTCATTCACACTCTTGAGTCCACTATCATCGTGCTTCCGCTTCTACATTCCATACCTATCCATTTTCAATTCTAAGAGTTAAAATATATGAGTTTTTGTGTGTTACAATTGAAGAAATCATTCTTTATTTATAGACAAAGGAACGGAGGGAATCACAAAAGGGAAATATTCATATAAATGGAAGGCTATCAATTATAATAATGAGCGCTCAATATTATTGATTGATTCCCATAAATCATGCTATAGTTTTAGGTAATTTTAAACTTCCCTTTAAATTTATAAAAAAAATGTCTTCCTTGACTCAAATTTGACACTTTATAAAATTTGACTAACTGTCTAAATTAGGGTAATCAAGGTGTTTTAGCTTATGGTAATTTATTTTCTTTTGGTATAGCATTAGTCAATTCATTTAACCAGTTAATTTGCAATAGTCTAAATCAATTAGTTTATTTTTTTATGGCTTAATACCCTTTCAGTCCCTCAAGTTGATCCAATATTGCAACTGACCTCGTACTTACATTTTTAACAAGTAACCCCCTCAACAACCTTATTTCGAACAAATAACCCCTAAAATGTCTCAATTGGAACAAATAACTCATCAATTTGCTTATTTAGAACAAATAACCCTTAAACCTAAAATAAATTCAATATAATATTACATCAGAAATAAAAGATTTCAAATTATCGGTTGCTACATCTAACTAATCTAGTGAAACATTAAGTAATGGGTAAAAAAACTCCCGAAATAACCTATTTGAGGAGTTAGTTGTTCGAAATAAGCAAGTTAGAGGTTACTTTGCAATATTGGGCCAACTTGAAGACACTGGGAGAGTATTGAGTCTTTTTTTATTAATTGGTTAAATTAAATATATGATTATTTTTTATTTCCATATAATTTATGTTTTATTTTTAATCGTAATATTTTTTAATTTCAAATTTTCATATCCTTTTAAAGGTGAATCGATTAATTCTCATTTCCATTTTGATTTTTAGGTTAATATTTTTTATATATGCCAATAATATTCTTAAATTTTTTTTACCTTACATATATATCAAATTGGATTTATTATTTGTGCCTTTTCACACGTGGAATTGAACAATTTCATACACTCAATTTGTTTAAATCTACATTAAATCAATTTGATTCAAAATATTAAAGTGATTTACTATCGAATTAGTTTAGTTCAGATTTTACGAGGGACCACAATATTTTGAATCAAATTGATTTAATGTAGATTTAAACAAATTGAGTGTGTATGAAATTGTTCAATTCCACACACATATAACATACACGCCTAAAAAGGCACAAATAATAAAGTCAAAAAATTAAAAATATTATTAGCGTATATAAAAAAATATTACCCTAAAAAATCAAAATGGAAATGAGAATTAATCGGTTCACCTTTAATAGAATATGGAAATTTGAAATTAATAAATATTACGTTAAAAATGAAACATAAATTATATGGAAATAAAAAAATAATCATATATTTACTTTGACCAATTAATAAAAAAAAAATTAAACTAATTGATTTAGACTATTGCAAATTAAACTCGCTAATTGAATTGACTAATGAAAATTATACCAAAAAAAAATAAATTAACATAAGCTAAAACACCCTGATTAACTTAATTTAGACAGTTAGTCAAATTTTATAAAGTGTCAAATTTGAGTCAAGTAAGACTTTTTTTTATAAATTTAAAGGGAAGTTTAAAGTTACCTAAAGCTATAACATGATTTATGGGAATCAACCAATAATATTGAGCGCTCATTATTATAATTGATATTCTTCCATTTATATGAATATTTTCATTTTATGATTCCCTCCCTTCCTTTGTCTATAAATAAAGAATGATTGCTTCAATTGTAACATACAAGAAAATCATATACTTTAGCTCTTAGAATTGAAAATGGATAGGTATGGAATCCGGAAACGGAAGCACGATAGGGGACTCAAGAGTGTGAACGAGATAAGCATGGACAGGAAGGACCGGAGAATTATTTCATTTCTACCCAATAGAGGTGCCTCACATGCTCCTCCTCTCTCACATAGTAGTGGTTTGCTCTCTAAGTTTTTGGGAGGAGCCGACATGCTATTGGCTTCCTTCTTCTCTAAATTTAAATCTCAATCTGAGAATGTAAGAAGAGTTCTTGCATTATCAGATTGAGATTTAGATTTAGAGAAGAATGAAGTCAATAGCATGTTGGCTCCTTCCAAAAACATATAGAGCAAACCACCACCGTGTAAGAAAAGAGGAGCATATAAGGCGCCTCTATTGGGTAGAAACAAAATGATTCTCCAGTTCTTACTGCCCATGCTTATCTCGTTCACACTCTTGAGTCCACTATCATCGTGCTTCCGCTTCTGGATTCCATACCTATCCATTTTTAATTCTAAGAGCTAAAGTATATGATTTTCTTGTGTGTTACAATTGAAGACATCATTCTTTATTTATAGACAAAGGAAGGGATGGAATCATAAAAGGAAAATATTCATATAAATGGAAGAATATCAATTATAATAATGAGCGCTGAATATTATTGATTGATTCCCATAAATCATGCTATAGTTTTAGGTAACTTTGAACTTTCCTTTAAATTTATAAAAAAAAGTTTTACTTGATTCAAATTTGACATTTTATAAAATTTAACTAACTGTCTAAATTAGGGTAATCAGGGTATTTTAACTTATGTTAATTTATTTATTTTTGGTATAATTTTTAGGATTTTTCCTTAAAATAATGCCTATTTTGGCATTATTGATGACACTAAAGCCGGGTTAAACTTATTGCACACTGTAATGCTAAAAAGTTTAACCCGGGTTAGTTGAAACCGGTGATCCATTCTCCGGTTTCAAAAATTGTGAAGACCCCGGTATTTCATTTACCGGGGTCACTGCCATGTCTGCCGAAAGCAGACATGGCAGTCTTGAAACCGGTGAATGATTCACCGGTCTCATGGGCATGCGAATCTCACTTTGGTGAGATTCGCACGCCAACTCTGCTTCCTCCTTTGGGGAAGCAGAGTCTGTGAAGGGGCAAAATTATGTTTTGCCCCTTCAATTCCGAAAATTACAAAAAAAAAAACCTTTTCAAATTCAATTTATATATACACTTCATTTTCACTCTCACTCTTTCTTACTTTTCAATTTCTACTCTACACTCTTCAAACTTAACTCTTCTCTCTTTTCTTCAAAAAACTCTTTCCTCTTTTGTTCAAAAAACTCTTCCCTCTTCATTCTTCTTCTTATTCCATTATCTTATACACAGCTAAATTCTCTACTTTTCGTTCCACCATCTTGAAGAATTACTTTCAATAAAAATATTAAAGGTATGTATTTTAATTTATTTGATTTTGTATAAAATGTTGTTATTGTTTTTGCAGTTTAAATATTTTCTGTGTTGCTCTAAAAACAGGTATGTCTATTTACAGTTAATTTATATTTAGTTATGTTGTTACACTATTGTTGGATTAAATCAGTATTTTGTAAAGTTAGATAGCATTAATTTTTTTTATGTAATTAGATAGTATTAGTGCTATTATTTTGTATATATTATTTGTATAATAGAATTTGTTCTTCATTCAAGTAGTATATAACTAGATAACTAATAATAAAATTATCCATAAAATTAATAAATGTAGGTAGTTAATAAAATTATTCATATTGTTATTATTTTGTATGTATTATTTATATTATTAGTCAATATATTATTTAATCTAATATAATTGTATAAAATTAAAGTAATACCACCCATAAAATTAATAAATGTACGTAGTCAATAAAATTATTCATATTGTTATTATTTTGTATGTATTATTTATATTACTAGTCAATATATTATTTAATTTAATATAATTTTATAAAATTAAAGTAATACCACCCATAAAATTAAAATGATACTATCCATAAAATAACCACATACATAATAACCATAAAAAAATACTACACAAAATACACATAAAGTATGCATAATATATTATCCATAAAATGTTATTTTGTATGTATTATTTGTACTACTATTCAATATATTATTTAATTTAATATAATTGTATAAAAATAAAATATTACTACCCATGTAATTAAAATAATATTATCCATAAAATATGACTCTACATAATAATCATAAAATAATATTATCCATAAAATATTACTACCCATTAAATTAAAATAATACTATCCATAAAATATACTATACATAATAACCATAAAATAAGAATCTTACCCATAAAATTGTAATGAATATAATAAAATAAAAATGTAGAGTGGATTTTTTAAGCTTATAAGAATATTTGACAATATTTGATCATTTTTTTATATTATTTTAATTTGTATACTATGTAGGTATTTTAGAATGACCGAATATACTAATTACATCATAAGTTGGGGAGGGGAGATGAGTTTTATTGGCGCCAGTTTTGAATATGATTGGTCTAGTGCATTGGCTAAGAATAAACGACTTAAGTTGAGAAGGAGACCATCATATAACAATCTTGTATCTAGGATCCGAGCAGCTATTGAACTAAACAGTGGTGACAGAATAACCCGAATCGTGTACAAGTATCCTATCTTTGGCCAAGCTTCACTATCGTTTTCTCATATGCTTATTTCGAGCGACGACGATGTTGAATTCATTTACGATAATTTGAGCAACGTACCAACATATAATACTATTGAGTTATTTGTTCAGTTTGAGAGAGTAACCAATGACAGACCCATGTCAAGTATGTTTCCTGTAACCAATGAGTGTGTGAATACTAATATCGGTTATGGGTCTACAACTGCTGGACCTAGCTATTAGCCGACATCATCTTTCTTATCACTAGGCACGAGAGAGTGGGACCAAGTCGGACCATCTTATGCTATTCCAAGTGGCGATTTCCAAGACGACAGACATACTAATATTGGTTACCAATCCAACGTGACTGCATTCCCTAATTATGATGTTGAAATAAATCGACATGAAGTGGGCACAAGCCGAGATTATGATGAACCTGATCCAGTAATTGAATATGGTCTCGATGATCTAGTTGAAAGTGAGAGTGTGATGGATTGGATGTGGAGGAGGATTTTGATTATGAAGAATATGCCGATGAAGACGAAGAGGTGGAGGAAGATGTGATTCTGGATCATGAAGGAATGGTAGGGGTGATTATAGCACAATACCTTCAATTCCCGTTGTATCTTCATGGATGATGGATTTGAATGTAGCTCCAACTGATGTGCCTGAGTACTATGGCATCCCAGCAATTGCTCCTTTATCATCATTTACATTTCCAGCTCCTGCATATTCAATGATAGAGGAAGACCGTGTATATGGTGCTTCAAATGATACCGAAGAGATATGCGTATGGGATGGAGTTTCAGAGTTGAGAAAAGGATTAGTGTTTGCTGACAAAGACGACGTTCAATCAGCTGTGAAGAAATATTCAATGAGTAGAAATGTTTCGTACTCAATAGTTGAGTCCCAACCACACAAATTAGTCTTGAAGTGCTGGAAATCAGAACAAAATTGCGATTGGTGGTTAAGGGCACTTTTGAAGAAAAAATTGGGCTACTGGGTAATAAGTGTGTATCATGGTCCTCACACATGCTTTGGTTCAATGTTGACGCAAGATCATAATAAGCTTGATAGTAAAATGATTTCAAACTGCATTATGGATATGGTTGCAAAAGATCCAACGTTGAGTGTCGGAGTTATACAAGCAAACATCAAGACTCAATTCAAGTTTTGTGTGTCCTATAAAAAGGCATGGTTTGGGAAAAAGAAGGCGTTAGAAAAGATTTTTGGCAATTGGTAAGAGTCGTACAATATGTTGCCTCGATACTTGAATGCCATGAAACACTATAATCCGGGATGTGTTAGTTGTCTAGTGACCGATGAAACACATAATCAACAACATCAAATATTCAAACGAGTTTTTTGGAGTTTCAAACAGTGCATCGAGGGTTTCAAACATTGTCGACTCGTGATATTGATAGATGGGACATTTCTCTACGGTAAGTATAAACATACATTGTTGGTGGCAACGTCATTTGATGGCAACAACCACATACTTCCTATTGCATTTGCAATTGTAGAAAGCGAGAATCAGTCTAGTTGGTCATGGTTCATGGATTGCATTCGGAGGTATGTCACTCAACGCATTGGTTTAAGCGTCATCTCAGATCGACATGCTGGAATTTTATATGCAATGTCCCAACCGAACTTGGGTTGGGCTGAACCGATGGCATTTCATAGGTTCTGCCTCCGACACTTTGTCAGCAATTACAACCACAGTTTCCATAAGACTGGAAGTAAAAAACTTCTATACCGGGCTGGTACGTGTTAGTATATATGTTTTAAATGATTCCATCTCAATATGTAGTATATGTTTTCACAAAATGTTGAATTAACTTATTTAGGTGCACAAGCACAACCGAGGAAGTTTCAGAAGATAATGGATGCAATCAAGGCAATGGATGTAGCATCGTACAATTGGGCAATGGAGAGACCTATGGATCGATGGAGTCTGTCACATGATAATGGTGCACGGTGCGGCAATATGACAACAAACATTGCAGAATGTGTAAACAATGTTCTAAAAGGCATCAGACAAATGCCTATACAAAGCATTGTGGAGCATACATTTGCAAAAATGGTGCATTACTTCGACTCGCGCAGACAGGTGTTTAGTAATTTGAAGGATAAAGGTGAGACATACACACCTGTTTGCAAGGATTTGTTGAAAAGGTATGGACAAAAGGCGAATGGTCACACTGTCATTGAATACGACACTCGAACTGGGTTATGTCAGGTTCGGACAGCTTATGATCCCATCAAACAGAAAGGGAACAACATCCAAAATGTTAAACTCCAGACTCGTAAGTGTACATGCTACAAATTCCAAAATTATAAACTACCTTGTTCTCATGCAATTGCAGTGTGCATGCACCTACACATAAATTTATGGCAATATGTTGACATGACACATACATTGGCTGAGACTTTGTGTGTATATAACTATCCATTCCAACCGTTAGCTCATCAAGAATATTGGCCTGAGTTTAGTTCACCGAAAGTGCATGTTGATCCAAGGTTGAAGCGTAAGCAAGGACGACCTAAGTCAACAAGAATTAGGAATGAGATGGACTTGATTGAGACGGGTACGACTAGTTATACCTGCAGCATTTGCAGAGAAAGTGGTCATAATAAGAAGTCATGCCCAGAAAGAGCAGGCAATGTTGGAGGCCAAAATAGGATGCCCAGTTCTACCGGTAGAAATGCAGGCTCTTCGTCTAGACAACGGGGGCGAAATTGATTATATATTTGTTTTCCAATATGTTGTTATGTTTTTCAATATGTAGAACAATTAGGATATGTTACTTATCTAATTTGTATGGATACATTATTTGTATGGATATATTATTTATGTTGTTTTATGTTTATGTTGTATGGATTGCAACTTACGTTAAAACTTCCTCAAATATTTTGATTAATTCATGTTTATATGCTTTGATTTAATAGGATATGGATATTTGGAGTACAAATAATTTCACTAACGGAGATATACTAGATATCTACATTGATCCAGATTGTGAAACATGGTACGGAAAAAAAAAATTGCCAATGCTAGAACCCACTACCATTTGGTGCGGACAGATGCAGGACATATTTTTGAAGGATACCACACCAAAAACCTACCCGATAATTGCATAGTTAATGAGTATACTCCACCTGAATGGATGAGGTTATAGGAAGTTCGATGTGAGCTTGAAGCATACTGTGTTTGCCATTGTATAAAAAGGCCGAAGATCATATCATCCATGTTGCCAAGATGAACAACAGCAGAAAAATGCATTGTGAAAGAACAACTGCAACGGGAAATAGATATAATGGAGGTTCGACTAGCTAAGGTCCATGATGAGGAAATCACAAAAGAAGAACCGACCACATCAACATCTGATTTATCTTCTGGCAGTGACGATGACGCTTTTCAAACATTTTTACCTCGTTCGTTGCCTCGTTGTTGTTTTACAACTTTTCGCATGTAGGCCATGTCCACATTTTTTTTCAAATGTTTTTCAATATGTATTTCTGTTTCTCAATATGTACTTATATTGTTTATGTTTATGATGTTTGAATGAATATGTTATTTGTGTTATTTGTGAATGAATATGAATATGTTATTTATGTTATTTGTGATAAAAATAAATTTGAAGTATGGAGAGATACTTTTAAGCATGATGAATTAATTTGAATTATCATAAATTTTAGCATGCTAATAGTAGTATGGAATTGTGATAACGATAATTTCAAGTATCATAATATAGAAGTATACTAAAAATAATATATATTAAAGCATTTTAGAAATAATACATATTGAAGTTTGCTATAAATAATATATAAAACTTATCTACGTGCACTACAAGAAAATATCAGTTTACCAACGACATTTTACCAACGGCACATATGTCGTAGTTATTAGCAATGATATACCTACGATTTACTTGCAAAATTATTAAACCAATATTGTAAACCAAAATACCAAGAAATCGCAAACGACATACCGACGACAGAAGTTACCAACAACTTATGTCGTTGATAATTATAACGACTATACATGTCATCATCATGTCGTTGGAATTAAGGACAACATGCCAACGACATACATTGTAAACAAAAAAGTATTGATTACAAAATTTTTATTAAAAGCTGCAGAATATATATATATATATATATAATGTGCAAAAATATTTTTAAAGGTTGACAAACAAGAGCAAATTTACTCTTCACATCTACGTCCTTGTTCATCTTCATCCACTTCAGGATTATTAGACCCAACCACAGCTTGGTTTTCATCCACAGTTGCCATTTCAGGATTACTAGACCCCCCACATATTGAGTTGCATCCACAGCTTGGACCCATGATCCTACATCTTGTTGAGTGAGTAAAAAATGATCATAACTTGGCATGTTTAGGTCCAGACCTATGTGGGAATTATACGGTATAGGTGGTTGACACATCATATTACCTGCAATAGAAGCACTGCCACCAAATAACCATTGGGTAGAGTCCATTGTTGAATTTCCCACCAAATTGTCTTGTGCACTCCACTGACTCATACCATAATTTGGATTTTCAAAAGAAGGAACAATATTTTGTTGCGGAGTGTAGAACATACTTGACTGTTCTCCTATATCAGTTCCTTCAAATTGATGTGGTGATGTATAGTGGAATGGTGAAAAGTGTTGTGGTGATGGTAACACTATTGGTGAGAATTGTTCAGCAGCCAAACCGAAATGTGATTGTGTCGGTTGGGGACCACTATCCCATACAGACTGTGGACCTGTCTCGGCTGTGGGTTGTGGAATTATTTGAGGTACTTCTAACGGTACTTTGGGCATTTTCTCCTCCGCAGCATGGGAATAAAGATCATAAATCCTTTGCCTAGGTATTTGTTGAATACCCACCGGTGCCGGAGGGTATGGCAATTTCTGACGTCGTGACAATAAAGTCCGTTGGCGCCTCCTTGTTTCGACCTCTGGCTCTTCCATATGTGGAATTGACAATGAAGCTGGAGCAGGTTGTGGTTCATATGTATTTGCCATACGATGCTCTTCATTCATTCCACCTAACATGTTGGCCGTCATTTTTCTTACATTTTGCAAATTATCAGGTTGCATATGATACAGATGTTGTAATCCGTCTCCCTACACACATAAATTTTTGCAAACATTACTTTTTATTTAATATGCAATAAATTAACCTTAATTTAATACTACTTACAATTGCCGGTCTAGCAGCGCTTGTAGGATCAATCCACCTTTTTGTGTGTTGTAAGTACCATTGCATATATTGTGCTTGGGAATGCAATCCAACTCCTAATGGAACTGACTCTGCTAACCTAGAGTGTCTTTCATTCCACAAAACAAGTGAAGGTTGATGTCATTGTTCCCAATTTATTCCGTGATACCCTCGCATGTCAAGCGTGTGGTATGATTCAATTTGGAAAGGGTGTTGGGGAATAGGTTGGTTCATACCAAATTGACAAAGACATCTATCCGGTTGATGGAATTCCATAGTGGAATTGAATATTAAAGGAACAACGGATCGCCATACGCTCTCTCCAGCACGACAATATGGAGGCAACAGTTGTAGCACATTAGTATATGGCTCCCAAATAAACTAACAAAAACTACATACAAAATAATTAGTGAGTTACATTAATTAACTGCGTACATATGGTGTGATTTTAAAAAATATGTATTTACCTCATCGTCTCTCTGGTGATCTAATGCATATCTAATTTGCCTGAGATTATGATGTGTTGTTTGTGCCATATTTTTTGGATATTTCCACCTACAAATATAGCAACATCATTCGTACATGTTACTTCATAGATATATATAGTACTCAATAACCGTATTAAAAATTAAAACAAATTTATTTACTTGGCAGCGAGTGGCCGATCTGTGTGAATTTGTGAAGACACATTCAGCAACCGTGGCCGAACCATTGGAATTCGTTCGTATGCCCATATTTGCAGAAATTGTAGGCATCCACTAATTTGTTTAGTGGGTGGATTAGTAGCTTTGCACAACTCTCGATATAAAAATGCTAGCATGGCAGCCCCCCATGCATATTTTTTGGCCCCTTCGTCTGTGACTAGGTCGATTAATAGTGGCAACATCGTCATATGAACTACATCACCACTCTTACTAGCAAACAACATACCACCACATATCCGCATTATCAAAGCACGGGTATGGCACTGGATTTCAAATTCAGTAGCATGCTCGGGAAGCTTTTCAAACTTTTCTTTCAGCCAGCTAAGTTTTATATTTGCACCAGTTAGATCACCAGCAGAAGGCACTTGTCCTAAAAAAATCCAGGCAATAGTGTTTCCAATCTAGATTGGCTTCACCACAAATAACAGCCTCACTATCAACTTTTAATCCGGTTATAACTTCCACATCCTGTAATGTCGGAGCTGCCTCCCCGACAGTGAGGTGAAAAGTGTGCGTTTCTGGACGCCATCTTTCAACTAGTGTAGTGATTAAAGATTGGTCAACTGACATACCACCAACACTAGTAATACAACTAAATCCAGATGATTTTAGATATGCCTCAATCCTTGGATCTATGTTGCGGAATGCCTTGAACCCCAATGCTCTTTGACATCGCAAAACAACACCATCATCCTATATATTTATAAACGTAATATGTTAGAATATGTTTGAAAACATTTAGTAAGACTAATATGTTAAGGTTGAAATTTTACCGGATTCATCCATATATTTTGTGAACGGTGAGCGGATTGTAGATGCAATAAATCTGCATTCTGTGGATGAGATTGTATAACTTGTTCAGCTCTTCTTTCATATGTCATTGTCTCTTAAGAGTTCACATACATAATAGATGATAGTAAAATTTGATTAGTATAATATTTAATTGAAATGATAACTAAAAATATATTTACTAATAAATATAACAATTTAATTATATAAACTAATTTAATTTACACTAATTTATATACACTAACTAAAAGATATACACTATTTTACTAACTAAAGGATATTAAGTTAACTAAAAACACTAATTTACTAACTAAAAATATATTTACTATATAATGTAAACATTTAATTATATAAACTAATTTAATTTACACTAATTTATATACACTAACTAAAAGATATACACTATTTTACTAACTAAAGGATATTTAGTTAACTAAAAACACTAATTTACTAACTAAAAATATATTTACTATATAATGTAAACATTTTCATTACTACAATATACACTCTTTCACTAACTAAAACATATTTAATTAGCTAAAAACACTAATTTACTAACTAAAAATATATTTACTAATAAATATAACAATTTACTATCTAATATAAATATTTTCATTACTTAGAACTATAAATTATACAAGTATTAACATTATCATGGAAGTATTAACAAAATAATAAATTACAAAGTAAAGTATACAATATTAATTACCTTGTAGAATTAAAAGTATGTAGGTAATTGATGAAGATTAATCAATATTTTTGGGATCCTTAAGTTTGAAGAAGAGAAGTATGAAGAAGAGAAGAGTTAAGTGTGAGGAAAGTGAAGAAGGGAGGAGTTAAGTGTGAGGAAAGTGAAGAATATAAAGAGAAAGCTTGATATTTAAAACATATAGATCAAGTGGGTATTTTTTTAAATATTCCGGAATTGAAGGGGCAAAACAACATTTTGCCCCTTCAATATTTTCGAAATCAACTCTGCTTCGTCTGTGGAAGCAGAGTTGGCGTGCGAATATTTATTCGCACGCCTATGACACCGGTGATTCATTCACCGGTGTTTGGATTAACCGGTCTCCTCACTGTCATGTCTGCTAAAAGCAGACATGGCAGTGACCCCGGTAAATCATTTACCGGGGTCTTTGTTATTTTAAAACCGGTGATTCGTTCACCGGTTTCAACTAACCATGTTAGAAAAAAAGGAACATTACATGGGTCTTTATTTTAAACCACACATTTCACCAGATATTATTTCGACTTTTGGCATTATTTTTAGGAAAAATCCTAATTTTCATTAGTCATTTCATTTAGCCAGTTTAGTTTGCAATAGTTTAATTTTTTCATTAATTGGTCAAATTAAATATATGATTATTTTTTAATCGTAATATTTTTTAATTTCAAATTTCCATATCCTATTAAAGGGAACCGATTAATTCTCACTTCCATTTTGATTTAATTTTGATTTTTAGGGTAATATTTTTATATGTGCTGATAATATTCTTAATTTATTTTATCTTACATATATATCAAATTTGATTGATTATCTGTGCCTTTTTACATGTGGAATTGAACAATTTCATTCACACTCAATTTGTTTAAATTTACATTAAATCAATTTGATTCAAAATATTTTGATCGCTCGTAAAAACTGAACTAAACTAATTCGATGTAAAATGTTATTTTTAATCTTTCATGATCCAAAAACTAAAGGTTAGTGGTAATACCGTGAGAATGAATTATAAATTTGAGTAACTTTTATTTTATGTTTTAAAGTTTGGGATAAAGACTAAATTTAGTCTTAATGTTTTTAGTGAATTGCAGATTTAGTTCTAACGTATACAATGGTCCAAATATAACCCTAACGTTTCCAAGGAAGATCAATTTTAACTTTAGAGCATCTCTAATAGAGGTTACTTTAAAAAATGACAAAATTTAACATATCATACTAAAATATAATATTTTATTAATTTAATCATTTACATCACTATTGGTAACTTTTGTTAAAAAAAATGCTCCAATAGTAAGCAATTTTATAAGTTGTCAGAGTGGCCCCACAAATTATTACTTTATATATAATTTATTTTAATTATAAATATGGGTTAAGGTCTAAAAATACCCCTAACGTTTTGGGTTAGGAGCAATTTTACCACTAACGTCTAAAATTGTGCAATTTTACCCCTAACGCTGGTAGCCAGGAGCAATTTTATCCCTAATGTTGATAATTTGAGTCAATTTTACCCCTATTATAAAACACAAATATGTTTGTACCTTATTCTGCATCAATTGCATATCAATTTGTTCTTAAAAAAAAGATTTCATGTTTTTTATAATATAATAATAGAATTAAAAATTAATATTAATAAATTCGGTTAATTTGTTGAATTTTTTTTTGTCCAATTTGTACAAAAGACGGTATATTATTTATTTATTTATCTTTTTCATATATGTTTGTGATTTGTTACTAATAAAATGACGAACACGTGAACTATAGATGACAAGATTCATGACCGAGAAGACAATTTGATGAATTATTTCTTAAATTGACCCAATTTATTAACGTTAGGGGTAAAATTGCTCTTGGCTTCCAACGTTATGAGTAAAATTGCACCATTTTAAACATTAAGGGTAAAATTGCACCTATAAATATTGCCAACCAATAGTAAAAGGAGATAGGCTCCTCAGAAAGGTGTATTAATAGTAATCAAGTAAATCAATTTTTTATATTAAAAAAAGTTTGGCAACCTTCAAGCAAGGTTGCCAAAAAGAGGCAACCTTGCTAAGCAACAACATTTACTCCAATAGATGGCACTCTTTAAAAGTGTCAAAAATAATTGACACATAATTTTTGAAAAAGTCGGTTTGATTATTATTTAACTGTCACATCAGAGCTTCGAAATAAGTTTATCTATAAATTGAAGCAGTTTCATTTATTTTTAGTTGGTTATTTATAACTATATTAGTAACACAATAAATATATTAGACAAAAAAAAATATTAACCTATATGTGACAGACTTAATTGTTAGCATTTTAACAGGTTTTTTGTAATTGTATTAGTAATACATCAAATGCTTGTTTGATTCACATGTTAGTTAATAGGTCTTGTTATTGCTGTTAGTTTTTTACTGTCACAGTAAGATGTTTGTTATTATTTGTTTAATTATTAGTGTTTGGTGAAATTATACCGAACTGTTGTTGTTAGTATGTAAAAAATCTAATATTGCATATTTTAAATTAATCAACAAATAAATTATAAAATAAAAAATGTATTTTACAAATTAATAAAAGTAATCTAAATGAATAATTTAAAATAAAATTTTATTGAATGTAGTTAAACCTTTCGGCAATGATGTTATAGAAATAAAAATAATATTAAAGAGAAAAAATATTTTTAAAATAATAAAGATAATTTTAACCATATCAAACAACTACAATTGCTCATAAAAAGCTATCAAACTCAGTTGTTTCCATTAAAAAAAACTAAAAACTGTTTTTTTTTTTAAATCTAATCAAACACTATATTTTTTTGCGGTTTGGAATAAAACGATAAACTTTGCTTTAAAAAGCTAAAACAAACACCCCCTAAATATTTTAGACATAATTGATATTTAGAATGTCTGATGTGGCAGTTAAATAGCAGTCAAGTCAATATTTTCAAAATTTTAATAACGTAAGGCTAAAATTAATCTTTTTGAAAAATGTTAGGGTTAAATTTAGACAATTTAATACATCATGCACTTCACTGAAAATGTTAGGGCTAAATTTGATCTTTATCCCTTCAAATTTTAGTGGTTATACCGTGAAAATGAATAAAATTCAATAATCATGGATATAATTTACGCCATAAAAAGTCATTAAACTTCATTTTGTTTCAATAAATCCACTGAATTTGGCATTTAATTTTAATAAAATAATTTCAGATCGGTGTAATATTAATGTAACACAATTAAAGCAGTTGAGTATACATGTAGCAACTAAACATCACATGAATCAGTTTGGCATTGTTGCTGCCAAAAGTTTAACTTTCATTATAAGTTGTGTAAAATGTTTTCTCCCAACAGTTGTTCCTAGCTTTTAATGAAAACAATTTTTTATTTACTAAATGTTACTTTTAGTTTTTACAGTTTTTAAGAAAAACAATTTTATATTTATCAAACGATTTTTTTAACTGAAATAACTAGGAAATCGCTGCTTTTTAGCTGAAAAAACTAGAAAAACTATTTTAGGATCAAGCAGTGTCAAACTAGTTCACATTAAACACACTTGGCTAACACATTTTGGGACCACTCAACTTTACCCATTTTAAAACTTTAATTCTTAATAATATAGCCACTGAAAATTACATTTTTTAACATCCGTGATCACTCAACGTCTCAAAACGACCGTTGACGGTCTCAAAATAAAAAATTCGAAGAATTGATGATATTCTAAGAAACTTTAATTCTTGAAAATTTTTGTTTTAAAATCATTTAGGTGGTGTTTGATTAGGAGGAAGAAAGTGAATTTTTAGGGAGAAAAAGCTCCAAAAAATTTGATTTTGAAAAATAAAAAATACATTTCCATAGTAAATGTTGTTATGAACAACTTTAATTCTTGAATATTTTCATTTTAAGGTCATTAACGGTCATTTCAAGAAATTAGTTAAAATTGAGTGGCCACCGGCGTTAAAAAAGTGTTAAAGTCCAGTAGTCATACTATTAAGAATTGAAATTGAGTGACCACAATATTAAAATGGATAAAATTCAGTACCATGAATGTAATTTACCCCACTTTGGCCACATTAGAAAAACGCTTTTTACTAGAAGATTTTTAAATTCCTAATATTACTAGGAGATTGTAAAATCAAACCGAATATTCGAGGAAAAAGAAAAACCAAAACCAAATTGAATCGTTAACTTAATTAGGTACAATTTTGAAGATTTTCAAATTCCTAATTTAGGTGATTCAACGAATATCCGAGAGAAAAAAATTTCACAACCGGATTGAACCATTGACTTTAGGGTTAATTTCAAATATAACCCATGTGGTTTTAAGTTTTAGCAAATAAATACATGTGGTTTGATTTCGAGTATATTTAGTACACTCCGTTTTTCAAATAAATTATTGTGGTTTGCGTGTTTTTACAAATAGGTACCTGTGATTTGAATATTTTACAAATAGATACCCATGGTTTGGATGTTTAGGTAATAACAAACCATAAACAAACGCTTAATTTAGACAAATACCCGTGTCTTCACTGTTTCCGCGTTTTTGAAAAACACGGCACACCACAAGTATTTATTTGCTCGAAATCAAACCACAGGTATTTATTTGCCAAAACTTGAAACCACATGGGTTATATTTGAAATTAACCCTTGACTTTATTAACTAGAAATCCCCGAATTGTACCGAACCGTACTTACCTCTAGCTTCTAACAAGCAGAAAATTGTACACTGACTTAAACTTCTGAAATAATAATGAAATGATAAAAGGAGAGAAAGCAAAGTACTAGAAGATATATACATGCAGAAAAAATTAATCAAGTGATAAATTTACTGATTTACCCAGAGACTGAAATTTTTCAAGTTTGATGAACAATAACAAAATGATAAAACTAGAAGCTTTTCTTCAATGTAAGCAAATTTAAATAGTGATGACCATAAATGAAATCATCATCCAAAAAAGGGGATAATATCAGTACGAGAAGGGCGAAACAGAGACGGACCATACGATACGCTCAAGCTTTCGCGTTCCTCGTGAAGTCGATGCAAGTCTGGCAGCTGCAATCGGTGAAACGACAGATTTCACACCCGAAACACACACAAGAAGTGCATCCCTTGCATGTTGGTGATCTCGGGCAGCCTCTATATACCCTTCGACTCGCCCGCTCTTCGTCTCCGTCACATGTTATTCTGCGAAATGTAAATCAATCAGTTTAAATTGTTCAATTTTCCAGCTTAAGAATGCAAAGTATCAGTATAATATAGCATCTACATGGGTACGAGCAAGCGAATAATAATCGATTAAGTAATTACGATATAATCTCGTCATTAGGGGATGCACGCAGCTAAGTAAAAGGAGATGTATTTGCTTCATTGAAAGGGGCGACACTTTCTAACACGGCACGATTATCATTTTTTCTTACATTTATATAACATAACACGATAACCCGAATTATCACCCCTTACAACGAAAAGTAGATACGAACTTTCTAATAAGATCAGATGCACGAAATACCAGCAATCACAGAATGATTAAGATCATTAGTAGCTAAAAATGATTATTTCTTAACCTTAATTACGTTTAATCAACGAAACTACTTTAAAAACAGATATAACGTAGCGGACAAGAAAAAAGAGCGGCTAAGAAAGGGTTTTCAGTATGAAGGATAATCTCTAGCTACATGTAAGCTATGCTGCACGGAAACGGAAACGGTACGGGAAACGTTATTTCTAACAAAAATTAGCTAGGAAACCGTAATAGAAACGGACATGGAAACGCGGAAACAGTAATAAAGAAGAGTTTCCGTGCAACATAGCATGTAAGTGAACAACTTTAACTTATTTGTGTGAATTTGTAATTACTTTACCAACAATGTTCACGAAACGCGGTTCTACCAGCTTTCTACGGAATGATTCATACAGTTTCCCCCTTTTTCCATGTTATAACGGATAACAAAAATGAAATGAAAGGGAAAAGGCGAAAAACAGTAAGAAATCTCGAACAACTTCATCGGTCTATCAATCATAATTTGCCATATATTTTTCACATGTTGATATAAAACTTCACAGGTGTAAAAGAGTAAATATAAAATCTACAACGGCTTCTAACGTGCAATCGCCTGCAATCAATTTAGCACCGGTATCATATGAGCTTTGATTTATGTAGTATCCTATATTGCACTTCATTAGCGTTTTTCTGCATTTCATGTGCATTTCCGCGTTTCTATTACCGTTTCATAGCATATTTTGTTAGAAATAACATTTCCTAGGGTCCGTTTTCATGCAACATAGGTAGTATCCTTTTAGGCTTTTCAATGAAGTCGAGAATTTGAACTTAATTTACATTCCTACCACTAGAGCTATCAATTTCAGACACACTAACACGATTTACAGAACACGGTTATCTTTTTATTCCATTTATATCGTATAGAATCATGTGAAACATATAGATAACATAGCACGGCGATTATGAACTCAAAATGTATGTTTTCTGCAGTATAATATTGAATTCCAGATTGCAATTAAACGATTTTCGTTTCGAACAAAAGTAATGAATCGAAGGGAACGTACTTGTCGAATGGTAGATCAGCACACTTCCAGTTTGGATCAGCTAAAGCATCATGGTGAATTCGACACTCTTCCTTGGTTCGTAATCGAAACCTCCGCTCCTTTTTACACTTACTGCAGCAAACAAACTCATCACGATGACAAAGACGTCCGTTTTGGGATCTCTGAGAACCATTGGCAGTTTTCGATGCTTGGTTATAGAACTTGAGCAATACTGTTTTCGACAATGGAACTTTTTCCCCGTTAACTATGACCCAGACATTGTTCTTCCATTTTCTTGCTGTCTCTCTTCCAGAATGCTTCTCAAATGCAGCTGGAGTCAGCTTCTCTGATCACCAAAACAAAACAAAACAAAAACTTTCCATTAAACGATCAAATCCCACAACGCACTTATCTGCTATATTTCTATGAACAGATCACAAAATTCAAAACCAAAGACAGAGAGGTTATGATTTCTATGCACAGAAACTCCTAGTCATTAGCGTTTCCATGTTTAGTATCCGTTTCCATTTCCGTTTCCACTTCCTGGCTATGTTTTGAAGGCTATTGGCCATGTTTTAGAAATAAATTTCCCCGTTCCCATATCTGTTTCCGTGCAACATAGTTGAGCACCAAATCAAACCATTTTTGCAGAGAGCTGTTGCAAACTTGGGGTGATTAATGTACACAACTATATTGCTTCTAGCAAGAGGCACCTATGTTGCATGGAAACGGACATGGACACCGGGAGAAGTTATTTCTACGAAAAATTAGCTTGGAAACGAACACGAAATGCAGAAACGATGAAGAAGAGTTTCCGTGCAACATAGAGAGGCACAGAAGAGCTAGTTTGCAGAAAACAGTTACATATAGAGGTCCCAATTTCTGACACGAAAACACAATTTATAGCTAGGAAACAGCAATGAAAACGAAAAAGAAACGGAAACGGACACGAAACGCTAACGAAGAAGAGTTTTTGTGCAACATAGAGACACAGAAGAGCTAGTTTGCAGAAAACAGATGCATATAGAGGTCTCAGTTTATGACACGAAAACACAATTTATAGCTGTGAAACAGTAACGGAAACAGAAACGGACAAGAAAAACAGAAATGCTAATGAAGAGAGTTTCTGTACAACATAGAGAGGCACATGAGAGCTAGTTTACAGAAAACAGTCACATATAGGGTCCCAATTTCTGACACGAAAACACAATGTATCCAACAACACAGCTCACACCACAAGTTTATCATTTTTATTGCATTTATATCATATATAATCATATGAAACATATAAACAACATAACACGATTTATGCAAACAACACAACTGACACGAATATATAACCAAATGAAACATATAGACAACATAACACGATTTTGACCCGATAACCAGAATTGTCACCTATAGGGGCTATCATTTAGGGAATGAAAAAGATGAAACTTTTAGAGTAATGTTATCATTAGTTCTTGAAGAAATATCAGTAGCTTAAGCTTTAAACACAGGTGAGAAAGTTCTTTTTAGCCTCACTGTTACAAAAGAAAAACATATGACAAAGCAAAAGAGGGTTGTCAGAACATGTATCCTACGGAACTTTCAAGCTAAACTTCAGCTGCACGTATAGCTACATATATAGGCGCACAAAATCACCACAAAAAACATATCTCCATCTAATAATTCTTGTGCAATTCACTTGCCATAACCCGTTTTTCAACACGATTGTGACATGATAACCCGTTTTCTAACAAAATTATGACTTTGTTTCTGTGATAAAAACTGGTAAATAGAAAGAAAAAGATGCCTATTTGGACAGAGAGGTAGAGTGAAAGTAGATAGAGTGTTTAAATAAGATTATGACATGATAACCCGTTTTCGAGTGAAAAGATTTGGATAGTGAAGTGGAGTAAAAGAAGAATAGAGAAGTGGAGTGAAAGAAGATAGAGTGTTTTATAACACACGATGACCCGTTTTCTAGTGATATAAACTGATAAATAGAAAGAAAAAGATGCTTATTTGGATAGAGAAGTAGAGTGAAAGTAGATAAAATAACACGATTATGACACGATAATCCGTTTTGGAGTAATAAAAACTGATAAAATAGGGAGAAAAAGATGCTTAGAGAAATAGAGTGAAAGTAGATAGTGTTAAAGTGCTCAGTAACACGATTACGACATGATAACCCGAATTAGAGTGATAAAAAGAAACAAAAAGATGCATAATAACACAATTATGACAGGATAATCAGAATTCGAGTGATAAAAACCGATGAATAGAAAGAAAAAGATGCATAATAACCCGTTTTCTAGTGATAAAAACTGGTAAATAGGGAGATAAAGAAGCCTGTTTGGATAGAGAAGTAGAGTGAAAGAAGAGAACGAGAAAAAGATGCCTATTTGGATAGAGAAGAAGAATGAAAGTAGATAGAGGAAGAACAGAAGTTTTAAAGCCAATGCTCGCATTGAAAACTCAGTAAAAAAGGGCACAAAAGCTGTAAAAAAATCTTAATATCCGAACCAGAAGATGTTCAGATTACAATTGAAAATAGATAAGAGTGGTGATAAATAAGAACAGAAGTTTTATAGCCAATGCTCGCATTGAAAACTCAGTAAAAAAAGGGCACAAAAGCTGTAAAAAAATCTTAATATCCGAACCAGAAGATGTTCAGATTACAAGCAAAAACCGATAGAGTGATGATAAATAGGAAGAACAGAAGTTTTATAGCCAATGCGGGCATTGAAAACTCAGTAAAAAAAAGGGCACAAAAGCTGTAAAAAATCTTAATATCTGAACCAGAAGATATTGTTCAGATTACAAGTGCATTCTCTCTGGGACAAAAGATCATACACTTGATGAACAAGACGAAAACGACACTCAATCAACGTCAAAACCACATAAAAATGCATAAAAATCAATCAATTCATTCCCAAACAGACCTTCATCGCAACCAGGAGTGCATTCACAGGTGATTTCAAGATCACCATTGATAAAAACCCTAAGTCTACCAACAGCATCACCATATCTATGGCTAGTACAACCACACGTCACTTCAATGTAATTCCCACTTCTCTTCACACCACTCATCTCTCTCAACTCTTCATCGCTGAACATCACCACAACAACTTCCCCCATTTCGCTCTAAAATTGATCTTAAATCCGAACAAAAGATCGGATTTCTCCTATTTTTCCTATCTCGGAATCGCAATAGAGAAAACCCCCAGAGAAGAAGAGGACGAGGTTATAACTTATAATGAGAAAAGAGAGTTTTATCTCATTAAGCAACCGTTTCTCCTAGAGATCTGGTGGAGAAAACGTTGAAACGTGACACTCTAGGGAGAGAAAAGAGGGGTTGGTGTTTTGAGATGCGAGAGAGAGAGAGAGAGAGAGAGGGGGGGGGGGGGGAAGCTAGAGAGAGAAAGTGAGCTGGCTGAGAAGCAAAAGGGGGATAAAAAATAAAGCCCTTTTTATGCTGGTGGTTTGCTACTTTGCTGCATGATATGACACGAGAGAGAGGAGGGGAAGAGAGAGAAAGAGGAAGAAAGAGGGATTTTTTAGAGAGAGAGAGAGGGGAAGATAGTTTGGGGGTTGGAGGAAAAATGACAGCTTTATATAAATTTATGTAAATAAATAAGAGACAATTTCTCAAAAAAAAAAAAAAAAAAAAAAAAGACAAACTAGACAATAGAAATCTGAAAAATCACGTTTTTAGAGAGAGAAAGTATAAGGGTTGTTTGGTTGTCCGTTTTTTTGCTTGCTTTTTCACTTCAAAATATAGAGTTTTAGAGTATATTCAACAGTCTTTTAAGTTAGTTCTTAAGTTAAAATTTATTGAGGGACCAATAGCCTCTTAATGGCTCCTCAAATCACTAAGGGCCCGTTTGGTTCAGCTGTTAGCTGTTTGCAGTTTCAGTAAACCGTTAGCTGTTTGCAGTTGCAGTAAGCTGTTAGCTGTTTAATTACTAGTGTTTGATAAAAGTATATTGAACTGCTGTTGTTCGGATTTAAAATGTCTAAAATGGACATGTTTTAAATTAATCAACGATGAAATTATAAAAGGAAAAATGTGAAAAAATACCTATAATGTTTACAATTAGGAATAATTTACTCTTAACGTATAAAATGATGCAATTTTACCCATAACGCTAGCAACTAATAGCAATTTTACCCCTAACATTGACAAGTTGGGTCGATTTCAAATATTATTTGAAAATATAGTATTGTATTTCTTATTCTACACCCATTGCACATATCAATAGTTTTAAAAAAGAGATTTCATATTTTTTGTGATTTAATAATAAAATTGAAAATTAATATTTATAAATTCGGCGAAATATTTGAATTTTTTTGTCCAACTCGTACAAAATACAATATTTTTTTATTTTCTTAAAAAAAAATTCATGTCTAATCATATGTTTGTGACCTGTTACTACCGATGATAAAATGGTATGTGAAGTTTAGTTGATATATATTCATGACCAAGAAGGCAGTTTGATAAATTATTTCTCAAATTGACCCAACTTGTCAATGTCAGAGATAAAATTGATTTTGGCTGCCAACAATAGGAGTATAATTGCACCATTTTAGACGTTAAAGGTAAAATTGCTCCTAGCTATAAATGTTAGGGGTATTTTTACACCTTATCCTGTTATAAAATAAAAAATGTATTACACAAATTAATAAAAATAATCTATATAAAAAATAAAAAAATTTATTTAACGCAACAAAACATTGTTCTTCCGGTAATTATTTTGTAGAAATATAAATAATATTAAAAAATAAACATATTTTGTGGAAATAAAAATGATAATTTTGTCAATAACAAATAACTACAAACAGCTGTTTATGAAAAGCTCCAAATAGGAGCTTTTCGTGAAACTCTCCAAAACGCTGCAGATTTCAGAAAAAATGTTAAACGCTGCGGTTATATAAACCTAACCAAACGTTATTTTTCCTGCGGTTTCGAGTGAAACGTTAAATGCTCTTCCGAAAAGCTAAACAAACACCCTCTAAGAGTCTCTCAATTCCTCTCTATTAATAGAGAGTTTCTCTCCACCTCTTAGGACCCGTTTGGTTCAGTTGTTAGCTAATAGCTGTTGCGATTGTTGTTAACTGTTTGCAGTTGCAGTAAGCTGTTAGCTGTTTAATTAATAGTGTTTGGTAAAATTATATTGAACTGCTGCTATTCGGATTTAAAATGTCTAAAATGGACATGTTTTAAATTAATCAACGATGAAATTATAAAAGGAAAAATGTGAAAAAATACATATAATGTTTACAACTAGGAATAATTTACTATTAACGTATAAAATGGTGCAATTTTACCCATAACGCTAGTAGCTAAGAGCAATTTTACCACTAACATTGACAAGTTGGATCGATTTCAAATGTTATTAGAAAATATAGATATTGTATTTCTTATTATAAACCAATTGCACATACCAGTAGTTTTAAAAAAGAGATTTCATATTTTTTGTGATTTAATAATAAAGTTGAAAATTAATATTTATAAATTCGGCGAAATATTTGAAATTTTTTTGTCCAACTCGTACAAAAGACAATATTTTTTTTTATTTTCTTAAAAAAATTCATGTCTAATTATATGTTTGTGATCTGTTACTAACGATGATAAAATGGTATGTGAAGTGTAGTTGACAATATTCATAACCAAGAAGGCAGTTTGATAAATTATTTCTCAAATTGACCCAACTTGTCAATGTCAGGGGCAAAATTGATTTTGGCGGCCAACAATAGGAATATAATTGCACCATTTTAGACGCTAAAGGTAAAATTGCTACTAGCTATAAATGTTAGAGGTATTTTTACACCTTATCCTATTATAAAATAAAAAATGTGTTACACAAATTAATAAAAATAATCTATATAAAAAATAAAAAAATTTATTGAACGCAACAAAACATTGTTCTTCCGGTAATTATTTTGTAGAAATATAAATAATATTAAAGAATAAATATATTTTGTGGAAATAAAAAGGATAATTTTGTCAATAACAAATAACTACAAACAGTTGTTTATGAAAAGTTTCAAATATGAGCTTTTCGTGAACGCTCCAAAATGCTGCAGATTTCAGAAAAAATGTTAAACGCTACGGTTATATAAACCTAACCAAACGCTATTTTTCCTGCGGTTTGGAGTGAAACGTTAAATGCTCCTCCTAAAAGCTAAAACAAACACCCTCTTAGTGTCTCTTAATTCATTTTTTATTAATAATTTATTATTGAGGAGTTTCTCTCTTCACACTATTGGTAAATATAACAACAATTAATAATTTTAATAATAAAATAATAAATAAGGAGTGAATATAATGAGTATTGTTGGAAATGAAATGTCTTAGTCACTTTTAAATCACTAAGAGTCGATTATTTATATTATTTTTAGAGAGTTCACTAAAAGTCTCTTGGAGATGCTCTTAGAGCATATCCAACAACCTCTTAAGTTGGCTCTTAAGTTAAAATTTGAGGAGGGAAAATGAAAAATTAGCTCCACCAACCTCTTAGTGGCTCCTCAAATCACTAAGAGTCTCTCAATCCTCTATATTAATAGAGAGCTTCTCTCCACCTTTTAGTGTCTCTTAATTCATTTTTTATTAATAATCTATTATTGAGGAGTCTCTCTATTCACACTGTTGGTAAATATAACAACAATTAATAATTTTAATGATAAAATAATAAATAAGGAGTGAATATAAGAAGTATTGTTGGAGATGAAATGTCTTAGTCACTTTTAAATCACTAAGAGTCAATTATTTATATTATTTTTAGAGAGTGCATAAGAGTCTCTTGGAGATGCTCTTAGGTGTTTGATTAGTGACATTTTGTTTACCTTTTACACCTGAAATGTAGCATAAGATGTTTGGTTAATTAGCGACCTCATGTTTTTCTTTTACACCTGAAAATCTCTGCTTTTTGGAAAAACAGTTTTTTTTCCAACACAGCAAACAGTAGGTAAAACAAACGGACCTTAAGTTTGTTTAATATAAATTTTGCGATTATTTGGTTCGAGACTCGTCAATCAACTTTTACTTTTAGTATTTCCCAATTAGAGAGAGAAAGTAAAAGATAAGTTTGGAATGTTAAATGCGTCGTTGGTCACTGAATTATATGTCAATTTGACGGAAGAAAATCTGTTATTCCTATTTTAGTGTCTCTTTTCATATCTCACTCATAAAAAAATAGTTCTCATTTAATTAAAATAATATATTTTGTGAGCTAAATGGACCCACATAATAAAAAGGGATCACTTTTTGTGAGATGGACAAGGAAGGGGACACTGAAATGAGGACACCCGATTTTCTTCCCAATTTGACATCCATTTATGTACCACATGGCAGCCACGTGTGAGTTAATTTTATGAAAAAACAAATTTTGATTTTTTTTCTAAAAATAACATGTGGCTGTCACTTGTTTGTTTGGTTAGGCATCTCAGTAACTCATGTTCACGTGTTAGTCGTGATATCATTCTGATGCAGTTTAACCATTGAAATAGCTAGAAGGGTCTAATTGAAACGAAACTTAAAATTGAGTAATTTTATTGAAACAAATTGAAATTAAGTAATAATTTTGAGACAACCATATAAATTTAGTAACTAACGGTGCATTTAACCCATAGGTTGGTTACAACCATGGCTACTAAACTTAATAACATAAAAGTTATTAAATTTTATATTTTTTTAATAGTGTGGTCCTCAAACTTCAATTAACATCTCAACATGATCGATGTCGATCTCAAAATAAAAAATAAAAAATTGATTATATTATAAGTAAATTTAATTGTTGGAATTTTTTTATTTTTAAGATAATTTATGTATAGTTTGGTTAGAAGTAACATCACATATCAGATAAAAATAAAGCGTGGTTTGCTACTTTGTTGCATGACATGACACGAGAGAGAGAGAAGGGGAGGAGAGAGAAAGGAGAAGAAATCATATTTTTTTTAGAGAGAGAAAGTGTAAGATAGTTTGGGGGTTGGAGGAAAAAGGAATAGTTTTTATATGAATTTATGTAAATAAATGTTAATCAGACAAACAAAGCAACAGAAATCAGAAAATTCATGTTTTTAGAGAGAGAAAGGATAAGATAGTTTGAGTGGAAGGAAAAAGGGGTAAATTACACTTATGCCCACTAAATTTTAACCATTTTCAATCAAATGACTAAACTTCAAAATGTAACATAAAAGTCATTGAAATTTACACATTGTTAAATCCGTGACCACTCAACACCTCAAAATGATGGTTGACAATCTCAAAATAAAAATTTCTAGAATTAATGATATTATAAGCAATTTTAATTCTTCAAAATTTAATTTTAAGGTCATTTAGATGGTGTTTAGTTATGAGTAACTGTAACATTCTGGTCCAATATCATGTAGATATTGTCCGTTCTGGCCCAAATCCAACACCTTAGGCCTCACGGCTTTAAAATGTCTCTTTATGTATTGGATTCGCATCTTACTAATAAGTCTCAATCACTCCCTCCCAAATCCAACACCTTAGGCCTCCTTGCTCAGGCTTTCTACCCCGACGCCATCCACTCCAGACCGGGTCGTTACAGTAACAGTGAATTTTGAGAGAGAACTTCAAAAATTGTGATTTTGAAAAATAAACAATATGGTTTCATGGTAAATGTTGTTGTGAACAATTTTAATTCTTCAATATTTTCATTTTGAGAAGTTAATTAAAATTTAGTGGCCACATATGTAATCAAATGTAAAGTTCAGTGATTTTTATGTTACGTTTTAAAGTTCAGTGGTCAAATTGTAAAAATAAAAAATTTCAGTGGCCTTGGGTGTAATTTACCCTATAAATTTATGTAAAAGAAAATCATAGTTTTAGAGAGAGAAAGTATAAGATAGTTTGGGGGTTAGTTGGAGGAAAAAGGAATAGTTTTTATATAGTTTATATAAATAAATGCTAATCAGAATACATAGAGACAGGCAAAGCAACAGAAATCATAAAAAATCATGTTTTTAGAGAGAGAAAGTGTAAGATAGTTTGGGCTGGAGGAAAAAGGTATGGTTTTTATATAAATTTGGGGTAAATGACATTCAGGGCCACTAAACTTTATTTATTTTCATAGTATGCCATTGAATTTCAAAATGTGACATAAAATCCATTTTTTACACTTGTGGCAACTCAACGCCTCAAAATAAATGTTGACGGCTTCAAAATAAAATATTTCAAAGAATCGATGATATTCTAAAAAACTTTAATTCTTCAAAATTTTCTTTTTTGATGTATTTAAGTGTCATTTAGTTAGGAGAGAAAGTGAATTTTTAGACAGAGAAAACTCAAAAAATGATGATTTTAGAAAATAAAAAAATTAATATTATGATAAATATTGTTCTAAATAATTTTAATTCTTAAACATTTCCATTTTGAAGTCGTTAACAATAATTTTGAAGCGTTAGTTAAAATTTAGTGGGCATAATATTAGAAATTGTAAAATTGAGTGTCTTTTATATTACGTTTTGAAATTTAGTGGTCACACCACAAAAATAAGTAAAATTCAATCACCATAAGAAAATGATTGATTTGCATTAAATTTATGTAACATAGATTAAAATACCATTTTCTCTCAAGACCCTGAACGGGACGTGTAAGGAAAGGCTCTGTCGATACAAGTGGAGCGGGAATTTCCCGTCCCCGTCGGTGACTCGTCCCGATGGGGACAAGGAATCACCGACAAGAATCCCCCATGAAATGGGGATGGGGATAATTTTATCCCCGTGACAGTGATGGGAGTGGATGGGGAATGGTGGGGATCCCCGATCCCGCCGCGTTAATCCCCGATGGGGAATCCCCAGCAGATTCCCAATTATTCTCCATTATAATTATAATTATACTTACAATATTATAATTGATAATAGGGTAAATTGCACCCATGGCCACTGAACTTCACCCATTTTCACATTATGGCCACTGAACTTCATTTCTTCCCAGTATGGCCACTGAACTTTACACTTTTTAACACCGGTAGTCACTCAATTTTAACTAACTTCTCAAAATGATCGTTAACGACCTCAAAATGAAAATATTCAAGAATTAAAATTGTTCAGAACGACATTTGCCATGAAACCACATTTTCTATTTTCGAAAATCACATTTTTTTATCTTTCTCTCTTCTAACCAAACAACACCTAAATGACCTCAAAACGAAAATTTTCAAGAATTAAAGTTTCTTAAAATAGTATTAACGCTTTGGATTTTTTATTTTTAGCCGTCAACAGTTGTTTTGAGGCATTGAGTGGCCACCGATGTTAAAAAGTGTAAAGTTCGGTGGCTATACCGGGAAGAAATGAAATTCAGTGGCCATAATATAAAAATGGGTAAAGTTCAGTGGCCATGGATGTAATTTACCTATTGATAATATTTAACTTAAATTAAATAGACTTATTTTTAAATAAAAATAAATTAATTAAATAAAATATTAGTCAATGATTAAATGAATATTTTTTCTAGCCTAAACTAAGTTAAAGGCATTGTATCTATGTCTAGAATTAGAAAGGAGAAGAGAAAAGAAATATATATTAAATTTTTTGAAATATAAATGGTGATTCTCCGCGAGGACGGGATGTGGAATAGGAAAAATGTGTTTTTAAACGGGGATGAGGATTCCCTGCGGAATGGGGGAAAAATCTGTCCCCGTCTAACTCGCGGGGATGGAGATGGGGAATCCCCTACTAGTCGGGGATGGTGAGTGGCCACCGTCAACGGTCGTTTTGAGACGTTGAGTGGTCACCGGTGTTAAAAAGTGTAAAATTCAATAACCATATTATTAAAAATTGAAGTTCAGTAGTCACAATGTTAATGGATAAAGTTCAGTTGCCATTGGTGTAATTTACCCACCTTATTTTACATGTTGGAGTTAAATTAGTTTTTTTTTTTAAACTAAGGTCATTTTAGTACTTATCCATGTTTTTTATTTGTTTATTTTAGTTGCACTCTTTCCAATTCTAGGATGACTTCTTCTTTGTAGTTCTTACTTACTACAATCTTTTCAAGATTGTAGTTTGTGCCAATCAAAGAAAACAAGAAACTTGAAAACCATAAAATGGAGGTTGGGAAGGAAGTAGTGAGATGGGATGGGAGTAGGTGAGAAATGAGAATAACCATGTGATCAAGTTAGTTTTTGTAATTAGAAAATCTTTGAATTAGTCAATGGTTTGCAAACTATTCGAGTTCGGTTTGGTTCAATCAAAATTCGGTTAAAGTTCGGCTCGATAGAACTCAACTCAAGTTCGGGATCAGTTCGAGAACTAACAAACCTTGAATCGAAACACGACTCCTTGAATCGAAACCATAAATCATATGGTGAACATTTTATGTTATTTTTACTAATTTAACAATTTTATTAAGGGATAAGATGCAAAAAATACTTCTAACATTTACATCCCGGACCAATTTTACCTCTGACGTCTAAAATGGTGCAATTTTACCCTCTAACACTGACAAGTTGGGTCAATTTCACACATCATTATAAAACACATATATTTTGTTCCTTATTCTGTACTAATTGCATATCTGTTGTTTCTATAAAAAAAATCATATTTTTTTTTGTGATTTAATAATAGAATTGGAGATTGATTTTTTAAAAATTTGATGAAATATTTGAATTTTTTGTCAAACTCATACAAAATACAGTATATTTTTTAATTTTTATTTTATTTTTTCCACGGCTAATCATATATTTGTGATTTGTTACTAATTAATAATACAATAACACACATATAAAGTGTAGATGAGAAGATTAATGATTGAGAAGATAATTTAATGAATTATTTCTCAAACTGATCCAATTTATCAACGTTAGGGATAAAATTGCTCTTACCTGCCAACATTAGAGGTAAAATTGTACCATTTTAGACGTTAGGAATAAAATTGCTTCTGACTGTAAACTTTATAAATATTTTTGCACCTTATCCCTTTTATTAACTAAATTGATATTTAAGTTTATTTTACACTGCTGTAATTCGATTTTGGAATATGTGTTTTATCAATCTGTAAATGTAATTTAAAGAAAAATAAAAAAAATGCTATTGGTGGTTATCAGTAAATAAAATATATTATAAATCTCTGTTTGCAAACTTTTAAATCAGATGACTCTGTTTATAAATTGGGCAAACCATAGATATTCAGTTTGGTATTTCCCCTAATAATAATTATGAAAATTAAATTCTAAATAGATTCACCTCAGAGTGGTTTTTTTACCAATAGATCCAACTAAATGTTTTTTGTTTTCTTTATTGGTAACAAATAAATATATGTAAATATGTAAATCCTTTTCTCTAGCCACAACGTTAGGTACAAAAGTTGGTAAATAAGTCTGTTTCAAAATCCGTACATATTGACTGAATTTTCATTTCAAAATACATAAATTAAGAAAGTTTTTTTTCACCTTTTCGGAACAGCGTTTAATGTTTTATTTCAAACCGTAGGAGTTTATATCAGATTAAAACCAAAACAAATCGAATCGAAAAAACCGAATACCGAAATTCCCAAAGTAATCGACACCAACACCGAACCAAATAACATGTAAAACCGAAATATTCGGTTCGGTTTTAAACCGAATTTAGTTAAAAGAAATAAAAATCACTATATTTCCTAATTAAATTTATCTCAACCACAAAAAAAAAAAATTAAAATACTTTCAAAATATTTTTATATTTTGGAAGTATTTAAAAAAAATTAAACTTCACACTCAACTATATGTTTATACGTATATAATAATGTATAATATTCGATTTTTTTTTACATTTTTTTATCAAACTGAACCGAATACCGAAATACACCTAAAAATAAAACCGATGCCGAATCGAAAAACCGAATTTGATCGGTTCGATTTGGTATGCACTTTAAACCAAACCGATGCACACCCTTAGGAAATATAATGTTTTGGTTAGGTTTAAAAAACAGTAGCCTTTAACTTTTTTTTTATGGAAACAACTGCATTTCGGAGCTTTTCACAAAAAACTTCTTTTTAGAGTTTTTTGTGAACAGTTATATATAGTTATATAGTTATGTTTGACAAATAGTTGTTAGTTGGTTACCTTTTTAGTTAGCTTATTTAACTAGCTAATTGAAATGTAATCAATTGATCACTCAGTTGCAAACAGTGGCGGAGCCGGGAATTTAAACTTGAGGGGCTAATTATAGTCGTGTGGTTGAGGGTAAATTTTCAAAGTCCAACCCGTTAATATGTTTTAAAACCTAGATGATTGCTAACCGTTGTTTATATAAAATGACAAATAAGGACAATTAATATGTTTTATTTGGGGTTAAAAGGTAGTAATTAGGGGTAAAAATGTGTTTCAAAAGAGATTGAGCAATAAACTAATTGAAAATACTCATGTATTAGTTTTTTCAAAATTAGTTTTTTGGAATAAGGTGCAAAATTACCCCTAACATTTATAGCCAGGAGCAATTTTACCCCTAACGTCTAAGATGGTGCAATTTTACCCCTAATGTTGATAGTTAAGAGCAATTTTACTCATAACGTTGTTAAATTGGGCCAATTTGAAAAATAATTCATCAATTAATGTACATAGATTAATATATTTCTTAAATAAAAAGGCAACTTAAATATGTGTATATTTGGAAAAACATCAATTAATGTATATGGATTGAACCAAAACGTCAAAATTATGGAACAAAAATTTTTTATAGAAAGACAAATATTATGGAACAGATAGAGTATTTATTACTCCATTTATTCCCTTATAGTAAAAGTCATTCTAGGGAATTTCACGCAAAATAAGAAATATAATTAATATAGAGTTAACTTAATAAATTTACATTGGTTAACTAAAAAAGATTCTCTTCATATTATGATTGGGGAATAAGTTTTGAAATATTAAAAACACATTAAACAAGATAAAAAATTTAATTCTTGGACCAAAAAACTAAACTAAAAATTCCTTGGAATCCTAGAATGACTTATATTATATTTGGAAAACAAACTAATTTACTATAATGACTTATATAAGGGGTTAAATGCACCATCGGTCACTGAACTTACATGGTTGTCTCAAAATAACCACTCAATTTCAATTTATCTCAATAAGACCACTCAACTCTGAGTTTTGTCTCAATTAGGTTACTCCGACGATTTCGGTAATTAAAAGGCATCAGAATGATGACATTAGTGACACGTCAACATTAGTCAACTTACATCTCTGACTGAAACGACACATGATATCCATGTATGTGCCACCTGGTTGTCACGTATCCTTATTTTTGTGTTAATTTTTTTCCATAAAAATAACTGCCACATGGCTGCCACGTATTGTTTCGGTCAGAAATCTGAGTTGATTTGTGTTGACGTGTCAGTCGTGGAATCATTCTGATGCCTTTTAACCATTAAAATCGTCGGAGTAATATAATTGAGATAAAATTCAAAATTGAGTTATCTTTTTTGAAACAAATTGAAGTTTTTTATCTTAATGGAGGGGACGAAATCTCGGAGCACAACAAAAAACAAGCTAAGTGATACTAGTCATCCTAGGAAGACAAGTACCACAGATATCAGAAAATAAGATATCCAGGATGCCTACAGGGGGCACCTCACACTCGTGAAGACCCAGGGGTAAACTTCTTGCGTAATTCGCCATCCAGTCCGCGGCACGGTTACCTTCGCGGAGAACATGAATCAACCTAACCTCTTCCCAATCCTGTCTTAACAATCTTTGACACTCATCAATCAGCCCCCTGCAGCCGCCGGACCTGGGGCTCCCTTACAAGCGCCATCACTATTCACCTTGATCCAGCCCTTCGACGGGGGCTTCCAACTAACCATGACAGTCCTTCTACTTCTATTTCTCATGCGCTGCTCATCTAAAAAGACTTTCTGACATTCTCCAGCTTTACCATATACAAATTCCAGCTTATTTTGACAAACAGCAGTATCCGGATCGAACACCGCCGAGCATCTCCACCGTCACAACCACCAGATGGTGTAGACAAACACGATACTCCAGCCTATACCACGCCAATTCCCCTTTTTACTGAGACCAGCTAACAGCCAAGAACTAAGATCAGCGCGATAAAACTCAATTCAATCCGCAGCAGGTATCAGGATCCGCCAAAGCCCCACAGCCTCACTACAGTCCCTCAAAACGTGCAAACCGCACGCTAAGCACACATCAGACTCGCTCAGATGTCTTGCCATCCGAACCATATTAACCAAAACAGCTTCATACATTAGTAACTAAATAAAGTATTTCATTCTCTCCGGGGTTTGCAAATTCCAAATCATCTTCCAATTGTTAGTATGCATCAAATCCCTCCCATGGACTTGGGTTAAACTAAACGCAGATTTGACGCTAAACATACCTGAACTAGTGAGCCGCCACCTCCAGGAATCTTGCTGCTCGTCGCCAGGAAAAACGACCATTGATGCTAGATGAAGCAAAGTAGAGCTCGGAATTAGACCATGAAGCATCTCCCAATCACAACCCCCTTTCCTCCTCCAATAGGAAGCTATAGATCTACTTCTAACAGTCTCAGGAATCACTGAAATACAATTTTCCTCAAGAGTGCTATCCCCCACCTATCTATCAATCCAGAATTTCGTTGAAGTACCATTCCCGACGAGCCTTTCAAGCCCATGATTCAATAAAATTGAACCCTGTACAATGCTCTTCCAAACATGACTAGAATTTTGCTTAGCACGAATCTCCTTAAGATCAGACGTACCTCTCATATACCTGTTCCTCAAAACTTGAACCCAAAGGGTCGAATCTTCAGTGATTAACCTCCAACCAAGCTTCGCCACCATAGCCAAATTAAACTCCCGCGTGGGGCGAATTCCCAGGCCACCCCAACATCTTGGCCGACACACAATGTCCCATCGGACAATGTGAATTTTACGCCGGCTACCCACACTACCCTACAAAAATTGACGATTCAAACGATGCAAATGGCGTCACACATTTATCGGCATAATCGTCGTCTGCATAATGTAAAAAGGAATAGAGGAGGCAACATAGCGAATCAGGGTGGTTCTACCAGCAAGGGATAAGCAATGACTCTTCCACCCATTCAGCCTGTTCTGCACTCTATCCACTACATGCTGGAAGTCACTGCGATCCACTCGTTTATGGAAGAGAAACACTCCCAGATACTTACCCAGGTTCGTAGTCGGTGCCACTTGCAACACCGTGCGAATCCTAGAAGCAACCCACTCCGGAACATTAGAGGAGAAGGAGACCCTTAATTTGGAGAAGCTAACGCACTACCCTGAAGCAAAACAAAAACTGTCTAGGACGCCTTTCATCGTGATGGCCTGATCTACCGACGCCTGCGCCATAAGTACGATATCATCAGCAAACATCAAATGAGAGAGCTTAGGACCTCTTCTAGACACCTGTATCGGCTTCCACCTCCCATTCCCAATGGCGTCACCAATAAGATGGCTCAGCCGCTCAATACAAAGCACAAACAAATAAGGGGACAGAGGATCCCCTTGAAGAAGACCACGGTTCAGACTGAACTCCTGAGACTCTTCTCCATTCCACAGAACTGACATATGGGGAGTGGAAACACAAGTCATAATCAAGTCCATCCAATGAGGAGGAATATTAAGAAGCACCAGTGTATCACGTAGGAAATCCCAATTAATGCGGTCATAAGCTTTCTCTAGATCAAGCTTAAGGATCATGACTCACGTTTTACCTGATCTTCGTTTAAGGGAATGCACAACCTCTTGCATAAGAATAACATTATCAAAAATCTGCCTACCTGGAACAAAACTACTCTGACACGGGCCAATGAGGTACTGGAGATAAGTTCAGTAGTCAGTGGTGTATTTAACCCCAGTATAAGGAGTATAAAATAATTAAATTTCCGTTAAGATTCTTGCTAGGTGTCAAATGGGAAAAAATTATATATATGGACCAAAACGAATTTTTTTTAAAATATTAAGGACATAAATGAGAAAAATGAGTGTTGATTTATAATCTTAAATGTACCTGTACGATACGTAACACTGATGGGTATAGATGGAACGTTTTGTGCATTGTATTTAATAATTTGAGCTTCATTTGAATCAATTATTTTTGAAGTGAACAAATAATTAAATTATATTTTATTTTCCTCATAAAATCGTTGGAGAGTAGAGTTTCAAAGATAAGTCCGGCGATAGAGACAAGTCGACAATACATGTGGCATATGCAATAGCCATTTTGTTGCTAAGCAATTATTAGAAACAACTGATTTTTCAGGTTAAAATTAAGGCCGTAATCGAACCCAACAGAGCCAAGTTCAGTTCGCTATAAAATTAAAGGTAAATTTTAAAATAAAACCCTTGTGGTTTTACTAATTTTCAGATAAAGGATTGTGGTTTACTTTTTGTCAAAATGAGGATTGAGGTTTTCAACTTTAGCAAAATAATGACTTTTTCGATTGATACTATTAAAATCATCATTGACGACTTCAAAAATGACATATTTTAAGAACTACTAATATTTTAAGCAACTTTAATTCTTCAACTTTTTTATTTTGAGATTATTTAGATGATGTTTGGTAAAGAGAGAGAAAGTTAATGTTTAGAGAGAGAAAGTTCCAAAAAAGATGATTTTCGAAAATCGAAAATGTAGTTCCATAGAAAATATGATATTGAACAACTTTAATTCTTGAAAATTTTCATTTTCAGGTAGTTAAAGATGGTTTTAATAGCATTAATCCAAGTATGAAACCTCAATCCTCGTTTTGACAAAAAGTAAACTGCAGTCCTTTATCTGAAAATTAGTGAAACTACAAGGGTTTTATTTGAAATTTACCCTAAAATTAATGAATTCGAGTCTGAGTCGAGTTTGCTATAAATTTAACGAGCTCAAGCCCGATCCGAGCTTTGGCTTACTCAACGAGCTCGAGCCGAGCTTCGAGCTTGTTTCGAGCCCAAAATCCTCTTTGGATTTGGTTTATTAAGAAAATTATCTAAGCATGAATTGTTTGTGAGCAAGGACGGAGACAGGGGTGGGTCCGGGGGTCCGGGCCCATCCAGCCGCCGGAACTACCATGGTAACCAATAGTTTCAGCCCCTCTGGATATTAGTTTATATACACTTTATGTAGTAATATTTCATTGTTTAAAGATAGATGAGATGGTTTAAAACACTTGTTTCTTTTTAAAAGGTTCTAGATTCAATTCCCCCCAAACTCTATTTATTTTAGAAATTATTTATTTATTTATTGTTTAAAGATAGATGAGATGGTTTAAAACACTTGTTTCTTTTTAAAAGGTTCTAGATTCAATTCCCCCCAAACTCTATTTATTTTAGAAATTATTTATTTATTTAAATTTTATTTTTCAATAATTATAAAACTATGTTACCATTATTAATTTATTTATTTGTTTTTCTAACACTTTTTAACTCATTTTTATTATGTCTTTTCCATTAAAAAAAAAATTAATTTCTTATTTTTGAGACTCAAACAACTTAATTTCTAAATTAAATTATAAAATTTTAAAGCTAAAAATTAAAAAATGTAAAAATGTTATAATTTTTTAGAAACTAGCATTGAAATAATAAAAAAATTAAATATATCCCATTACGTGTTAGGCTTGTCCAAAATTCAAAATTGCAATATTTTGGACCTATTAGGTACCCCCTAAATCCAAATTTCTAATTTTTTTAGGCCTATTAGGTCTCTATATATCCAAATTTCTAATTTTTTTGACCTGTTAGGCCCCCATGAATCTAAATTTCTAAATTTTTTTTGGCCTCTTAGGCCTCCTTAAATCAATCTTTTTAATTTTTTTTACATGTTCATCCCTTCCTAAATCTAATTTTTTTTACATGTTAGAACTATTAAACGAAATCTAGCTTAATTTTGAGAAATTATATATTAATACTTAAAATTGGTACTTGACAATTCAAATTATAACACACATATATACAAAAAAAAATTAAGCAAGTTCGATTTTGCAAAAAAAGTTGTTCCCAAACGCACGTGTAAAATCGGCCCCCTCCAATCGAGTAATCCTGTATTCACCACTGTTTGTGAGTAAATTGTTAATTATATTTGTGAAGTTTGCTCGCAAATAATTTTTTAATTGTGTACATAAACAAGCTCACAAGCAAAGTTCGTGAATAAATAAACAAGATGCTTACAAATAGTTCGTCTATTACTCATTTATTATGTCACGTCCGTGTCTAAATTTCTAGAATTTATATATTGATATTAGTATATATTATAATTATTGGATATATGATATTAATTTGGTACTATAGGAAAAGTTTGAGGTTAATTTGATAGTTTTATGTGTAAATTAAAAATTAGGATAATTTTTAACAGATTATAGAAAGATGGAGAATCAAATGTGATGTTTGACAAATTTGAGATATATATATCTCAAATCTCTCAGGCGGTGGTGATATACGATCATATCTTCTTTCCTTTTTTCTTTTTCAATTCATTTTTCAATTTATCAGTTTTCTCTGAACCGTTTCTCCACCGTTTCTTTGATTTACGGAGATTCGACCGTCCGAATCACTCAAAATTAAAACCATAGCATCCTTATGCATAGATCTAAGTCCTACCCGAACAGTTTTTGAGTTTCGACAGTGTTTGGAGGGAAATGTCTTAGACAGAATTTAGAGGCGAGTCGATCGGGTGTATTTTATTCAATTAGTGACCAAGGTAAGTAACTATCAACTATATTTTGAGTTTTATGTATATAGATATATATAATCAAAGAATTTTCAGAAATTGATATTTCAGGGTTTATACGGATATTTTATAAAATTGGGATTTTCCACGATTTTGCTTTTTATTGTGAAATTATGATTCAAATGAAGCTATTGACTATGTTTCTAAATGAATTTCAGATTTTACTTAATTATGTTGATTTAAGGCTTAATTTGATTGATTAACTTTGGAATTTTTATTGATTAAGGATTAATATTTTGAATAACTGTGGTTACTTTTACAAAATGGCTAATTGAAGCCAAATGATTTATGGTGATGAAATAGTTTGGAATTTGATTGTGAAAGGAAATGTGAGCACGTTATGATTTTATGATTTTATATCCATCGAGAGTTATCCGGATCGGTGGTTTTATATTTGAAGACCATGTTCAGTGAGGGACATGACCTGTGTATACAGTTTGAAGACCTATTAGGTATGGCAGCGAAGTGTTGGGTAAGACCATATGGGATAGGCAATGTTAAGAAACGTCTCGATTATATATGTGGTTATGGATTGATACTTAAGGGGAGAAACTCGAGGATGGATACAATGTTTTAAGTTCATTTGGATTATGTTTTCGGTTATGATTGATTTTGATATAAGGTTTTACGTTTGATTGATTACGAGTTGGTTTGATAAAATATTTCTTTGATTACAAGTTGGTTTGATAAAACATTTATTTGATTATGAATTGGTTTGATGAAATGTTTAGTGTTTTGATTCGTTTTGATAAGATGCATCATATATATAAAGTTATATAAACTTAAGTTTTGAGTATATTTTATAAGGTTTTGATTAAATCCCTTTATAAATATATAAATATATATATATATATATATATATATATATATATATATATATGTAGCTATGTTAAGTAAAGTTGGTTTATATAGCTGATAGTTTCTTACTGAGATTTCTGTCTCACATTTTTTAAATGTTTAAATGTTTTTAGGTGAGAAAGTACAAGGTATAGAGAAGGTTACCGACCGATTAGGTGAGGATTGGAAGTTGTTGCTTAGTGTTAGAATTATTATTAGAACTTTAGTATTTCAATTGTAATATAATGGAGTTGGTCAATATATTGAGGTTCTTGAATGACCAATGTATAGGAATACGAGTTTATTATTTTAGAATATATATTGAAGAGGAAGGCCAAAATAAATAAATATGATATTATGATATTTGGATAAATTAGAGACTCCTAAGTATTGATTATGATCTTTCTATTTCACGTCCGATGCCGATTGAGGTCGTCTAGGGTCGGGTGTGACATATTATGTTTGTGAAGGAACTCATCTAATAGCAAATGAAATAATATTAAGTTTAGATATTTGTGAACTAACACAAAACTATATAGTTTTCTACAAAGCTAAAATTTGTTCATAAATGTTCTAATCGAGCCTGCTCGCGAGCTTTGGCATGCTCAAGCTCGGCTCGTTTATGAACCGAGCCAGTAAATCGTGCTCACGAACAGCTCATTTACAAATCGAACCGAATTGAACCGAGCTTATATCGAGCCGGCTCGGCTTATTTACAGCGCTAGTCAAAATAGAGGAAAAATATTAAAAGCATTCCGTTTTTTTATCTTAAATGGAAAACTTTATATATATATATTTCAGGTTTAATATATATTTAAATCCTTAAACTTTGTTACCCAATGACATTCTCAACTTTTAAAATAACTAATTATAAATTTATGGTTGGTTTTAAAAACCTATCGCATACATATAGTTAGCTTTAAAAACCTAACACGCATTTATAGTTGGCTCATTTAGACCTCTTACACATAAAATCGTTGATCTGTTATCTTTGACAGATGAGATGGAATACGTGTTATAGAAAAAAAAGCGCGCGAGTTCGTTCTATATGCCGCGTTATCTGTCAAAGATGTTAGATCAATGATTTTGTGTGCAAGAGGTCCGAATGAACCAACTATAGGTGTATGATAGGTTTTTAAAGTCAAATATAAGTGTATGATAGGTTTTTAAAGCCAACTATAGGTGTGTAATAAGTTATTTTAAAAGTTCAGGGTGTTAATAGGCAAAACATGCTAAGTTTAAAGGTGTAAATATGCATTGCGCCTATATTTTACCATGTGTAATGTGGACTCACACATATTATAAGAGACTCCACTATTTTAATTATTAAGCGGTATCATAATATACGTGTCCAAATATGAATATGAGACCCTCCAAGTGACATGAAAGACGGGGTGCTTAGTATAAAAACTCATCAAATAGATGACCTCTCATATATATTCTGTTATGTCTAGTATGGACTCATATATATTATAAGGGTTCTACTATTTTTTATTATTATTATTAAATGAGTCACAAAACACATGTTCAAATATGAATTAGAGTCCTCTAAATAACACGAAATACCAAATTCTTAATATAAAAACTCAATTTTACACCTCATCAATTTATACAAACTAAGTGGTTGTTTGGTAAGATGTAATGGGTAGAGGAGTAAGAGAATGGTGTAGAAGGAGCTCTCCTGCACAGGACCCAAAATTTAAGAGGCCCAATTTTTTTTATTATAGCCTCAATCTGGAAGTTGCTCACGACGCCCTCGCGAAAGGCACTTCGTGCGAACCCCTTAAACAAAAATGCTTCAGGAAGATGCCGCGATCTTTCGAGGAACTCATGACCATGGCACAGACTTTCGTCCGCTACGACGATTGTGATCGGCCAGCAGGATACGAAGAATCCGAAAAGGACAAAGACAGAGGAGACCCATGGAAAGAAGAGAAAAGCAGGCTAACTGGGGAAACGGAACACCAACCTTGGGGAAGAGCCACCCTTGTTCTATCATCGAGTTGGGTTCCAACTCTTCTAAAGAAGGGGAGTATGATGAGGGTATCCGTCCTCTGGAGGCGGACCCGGAACCTAAAGACGAGACTCGTAGAGGGCTAGCCGAAGGAGATGAGCAGCCTGTCGGATTGTTAGTAGCGGGTAAGCTGAACCGAGAGAAAAGTCTTGCTAGTGGGGTGAGCGGAACATCAACCTTGGGGGAGAGTCATCCTTGTGCTATCAATGAGTTGGGGTCCAACTCCTTTAAAGAAGGAGAGTATGATGAGGGCATCCGGTCCCCGAAAGCGAACCGGGAACTAAAGACCGAGACCCGTAGGAAGCCAACCGGAGGAGATGAGGGAAAGGGAGAACAGGGGAGCACGCGGGGCGTGCCTGGTAGGGCGCGGGGCGTGAAGAGCCCAAGGCCTGTAGAACAACTCAGCAAGTCGAACACGCGGGGCGTGCCCTCCGAAGTGCAGGGCATGGAACCAGCCTCCGACAAGAGTTCAGGCGAGGAGATCGAGTACGCAGGGCGTATGTTCCAGGACGCCACGCGTAAGAGTGCCCAATAAGAAGCACCAAGTTCAGGAACACATCCACGCGGGGCGTGAGGAAGGCCACGCGGGGCGTACCTGGGTTGAGGAATACTTCCTCCCCAAGTTCTTGTTGTTAAGGACAATATCTGCCACCTCTTATTTACTGTTTTGCCATCACTCAATATTTACCATGTTGCCATTGTTTCCTACTCCTTCCCATCCTACCCCTTGTCCTATGTTTTGTTAGAAACCCTATTCAAGGGCTTTTAGTCTTTACCCTTTTTACTTTGTTGGAGTATATAAGCTCCATTGTTTGTAATGAAACCTAACTTTTGATGAATTTAAAACTATAGCCTCCATAGAGAGCTTTGGATTTCTATCCATTGGGTTAACTCAACCTTCAAGTTTTAGCTTGAGAAGATCAGATTCTTTGTCGGTTTACGATTAAAACCTTCAGTCGATTTCACGCTACATCAGTTGGTATCAGAGCTGAGTCGTTTTCCTTGACCGAAGACTTCTTCTCGGAAATGGTTCAACCTCGTATTACCAACGAAACCACCGGATCCATGGAGCAATGAGTTGAGGCACTAGAAGGCAACGTGAAGCATATCACGGAGTCTCTAAGAGTGATAGACGAGAAGCACGACGCAAGTACCCGAGAACTTCGCCTCATCCTTGAAGAACTCACAATAACAACCCGTAATACTCAAGCTCTTCTAACCGGAGAGCCTCACTGGCGGCAAGAAGAACAAGCCCGTCCTCTACTTGACCGACAACCATCACCACCACCAAGGAGAACGTATGCACCCCAAGCCTTGGGCCCTCGGGTTCAAGAGGTAAGACGTACTAATCCCGTAGCCGTTAGAAACGTTGATAGTGATGGAGATCTATTTGATGATTTTGAGATGCCTAAAATTGCTAGAACTATGGGGATTAGAATGGATGATGATGCTTTGAATGCTAGGCATGTGAATGATATGAATATGCATGATGTTGTTGGCCCCGCACATGTGCGTGCCGGGAATTTGGATATTTTGAATGTCGATGATGTAGGTGGTCACGGAAGGGGAAATTATGGAATGAATGACCCATATGGGGGTCGTGATGTTGGTAGAGGCGGATATGGAGACGGAATGAATGGAAGAGTGGGGCATGGAGGACACTATGATAGGGATGATGCTTTCAAACTCAAGGTTGACCTACCTTCATTTGGAGGGGAACTTGACATTGAGGGGTTCCTTGATTGGTTGCTTGAGGTGGAGAGGTTCTTCGACTATGCGGGTATACCGGAAGATAGGAGAGTTCGGTTAGTGGCGTATAGGTTGAAGGGGGGAGCCTCGGTATGGTGGGATAATGTGAAGGAAGAGAGGAGAAGAGGAGGAAGGGAACCGATTAGGTCTTGGAGGAGGATGAAATCGATGATGAGAGAGCGGGTTTTACCACCCGATTATGAACAGTACATCTACAGTTCCTACCGGAATTGCTCACAAGGGCCTAGGAGAGTGCACGAGTATACTTCGGAGTTCTTGAGGCTTTCAGCAAGGGCTAACTTGTCGAAAACCGAAAGTCAAAAGACTTCAAGGTACCTAGAGAGGCTACGGTATAATATTCAAGACAGAATTGGGACACAAATGGTAATCCGGATTTAAGATGCGAGGAATCTAGCTTTGAAGGCCGAGTCTCAATTGAATGTTAGAGCACGTGATGGGTATCGGAGACCGAAACTTGAGGAAGTATGTGGGGAGGGCGAAGAGTCCAAAGGGGTGGATAAGGATAAATGTGGTGCTAGTTCAAGTGGCACCAAGATCTTGAGTGGGGGAAAATCACCTAGCGGAGATGTGGAACCCTATAGGACAGCCACCCCCCTAAGGGCAATAACCCGTACACCAAACCGGCTCCGTATAAGTGCTTTCGATGCAACGAACCGGGTCACCGCTCGAATGAGTGTCCAAGGAGGAGGAGAGCTAATATGGTTGAGAGGTATGAGGATGATGAGTATGGAGGGAACGGTGGAGTGTATTGTGAACCCGTAGATAGCGGATCATCCGGCGATGACCGAGGAGTCCATGTAGTGAAGAGGGTCCTTATGACGGAGGAACAAGAGCATGACCCGAGGCACCAATTGTTTAGAACGAGGGGTCTAGTCCACGGATTGCGATGTGAGTTGATTGTAGATGGGGGAAGTCAAGAGAACATCCTTAGCAAAGCCGCTTTGAGCAAATTCGGCTTAGTGCCCGAGCCACATCCAAAGCCGTATCGAGTGGGTTGGATTAAAGAGGGGGAGAAGCTTAATGTCACTCACCGGTGCAAGGTGCCTATCACTATTGGAGCCTACCAAGATGAGGTTATGTGTGATGTGGTTGACATGGATGTGTATCACTTGCTCCTTGGGAGACCTTGGCAATTCGATCGTGATGCCTCCCATGCGGGAAGGGACAACACGTACACCGTGTTCAAAGGGGTGAACGGAACACCAACCTTGGGGAAGAGCCACCCTTGTTCTATCATCGAGTTGGGTTCCAACTCTTCTAAAGAAGGGGAGTATGATGAGGGTATCCGTCCTCTGGAGGCGGACCCGGAACCTAAAGACGAGACCCGTAGAGGGCTAGCCAAAGGAGATGAGCAGAATGTCGGATTGTTAGTAGCGGGTAAGCCGAACCGAGAGAAAAGTCTTGCTAGTGGGGTGAGCGGAACATCAACCTTGGGGGAGATTCATCCTTGTGCTATCAATGAGTTGGGGTCCAACTCCTTTAAAGAAGGAGAGTATGATGAGGGCATCCGGTCCCCGAAAGCGAACCGGGAACTAAAGACCGAGACCCGTAGGAAGCCAACCGGAGGAGATGAGGGAAAGGGAGAACAGGGGAGCACGCGGGGCGTGCCTGGTAGGGCGCGGGGCGTGAAGAGCCCAAGGCCTGTAGAACAACTCAGCAAGTCGAACACGCGGGGCGTGCCCTCCGAAGTGCAGGGCATGGAACCAGCCTCCGACAAGAGTTCAGGCGAGGAGATCGAGTACGCGGGGCGTATGTTCCAGGACGCCACGCGTAAGAGTGCCCAACAAGAAGCACCAAGTTCAGGAACACATCCACGCGGGGCGTGAGGAAGGCCACGCGGGGCGTACCTGGGTTGAGGAATACTTCCTCCCCAAGTTCTTGTTGTTAAGGACAATATCTGCCACCTCTTATTTACTGTTTTGCCATCACTCAATATTTACCATGTTGCCATTGTTTCCTACTCCTTCCCATCCTACCCCTTGTCCTATGTTTTGTTAGAAACCCTATTCAAGGGCTTTTAGTCTTTACCCTTTTTACTTTGTTGGAGTATATAAGCTCCATTGTTTGTAATGAAACCTAACTTTTGATGAATTTAAAACTATAGCCTCCATAGAGAGCTTTGGATTTCTATCCATTGGGTTAACTCAACCTTCAAGTTTTAGCTTGAGAAGATCGGATTCTTTGTCGGTTTACGATTGAAACCTTCAGTCGATCTCACGCTACATCACGGAGAGCTTCCGAAAGAGAAGAGTAGCTGATCAGACCCTGACACTACAGCCACCTCTTCGGACTAGCCACTCAGAAGCCCTCGTGGTCACTATTAGCATCATCGGCTTTAAGGTGCACCGGGGTACTAGTAGACATGGGAAGCTCGGTAAATCTGCATACCTGGAAAGCGCTCCGCGCCATGAAAAATACTCGCACGGCCCTACGGGCAGGAACTTTTCCCCTGGTCGGATTATCAGAAATAGAAGTCCCTATGAATGGAGTCATCTCTCTCCCAGCGATGCTCGCTGAAAGCGACGAAATGGTAGAAGACACCGCCGAATGGGTGGTGGTGGATATCCCCTTAGCCTATAACGCCATTATCGGAAGACCTCTCCTGGCTAGCCTCAAGGCTACGATTGGCATCTCCGACCTATGCTTAACTTTACCGCATCGAAGTGGCAAAATCACCATCAAAGGAGACCGTATCTTGGCCAAAAAACTGCAATGGGAGGCGACTCAACCTCGGACGGCTCTCTATCTTGAAGACGGCCTGATGGATATGAGGGGGTACAATCCCATGCCAATCGAGCCAGTCAGCGACTGCCTAGTCGGGGAGAACAAGACATTAAAGATCGGCACCAAGCTCTCGTCTCCGCTGGCCGATGAAATAAGGGCCGTTCTAGCTGAACATTCCAACGTATTTGTTTGGTGCACAGAGGACATCACAGGCGTTTCGCCCGAGCAAGCAATCCACAAGCTCAATATCGACCCTTCCGTCGAACCGCTAAAACAGAAGAAACGGGTGCAAGCAAAGGACAAACAGGCAGTTGTCAAAGCAGAGATCAACAAGCTTTTGGCTGTAAATTTTATTCGTGAGGTCCACTATCCGGATTGGCTTTCTAATGTCGTACTTGTAAAGAAAGCCAGTGGAAAATACCGCATGTGTGTAGAATTTACCGATGTTAATAAAGCATGCCCCAAGGATTCTTATCCTCTGCCTAACATAGATCAGCTTCTCGACCAAACGGCCGGGCGCAATATTCTGTCACAATTTGATGCCATAGGTGGTTTTCAGCAGATACCTCTGGACCCAGCCTATGCCGAGAAGACCTCTTTCATAACGCATGAAGGCACGTATTGCTATAACGTAATGCCTTTCGGCTTAAAGAACGCAGGGGCCACATATCAGCGACTAATAGACAAGATATTCACTCACCTCATCGACAAAACGGTACAAGTATACATCGACGACATGGTCGTCCTGAGCACTGCTGAGAGCGACCACCCGCGTGACTTGGCGGAGGTGTTTAAAATTTTCAGAGATTATAACCTCAAGCTGAACCCGGAGAAATGTTTCTTCGGTATTCGTAGCGGCAAGTTCCTTGGTTGCATGGTTTTGGAAAAGGGTATTGAGCCTAATCCCGCAAAGATCGTGGCAATCTTAGAAATGGAAGCGCCACACAATCTACAGGGAGTTCAGAGGTTCAACGGGAGGGTTATCGCCTTGGGACGATTCATTTCCTGCTCGGCACAGCGATGTTTGCCTTTTTACAAAGCAATCAAGAAGGAGTATCCCTTTAAATGGTCTACGGACTGCCAGGCGGCATTCAACGCCATCAAAACTTTCCTCGCCACGCCACCACTACTGACGGTACCAAAGCAAGGATGGGACATCCATCTGTACTTCACTATCGCCGATGAAACTGTGGCAATGGTCCTAACTCAAGAAGAGGGTACGGAGCTCTATCCGATTTACTTTTTGAGCAAGGTCCTAAAGGGAGCAGAAGTCCGATACTCCGAGGTTGAGAAGGCTCTGTTCGCCATAACGCAAGCATCCGAGCGTCTTCGGCCATTTTCCAAGCGCATACGGTTGTGGTCAAGACCAATTATCCTCTCAAGAAGGCAGTCCAGAAACCAGAAGTCTCCGGTCGGATCGCCAACTGGTCGGTTCGACTGTCGCAGTTTGACATACGCTTTGAACCCCGCACGGAAATCAAAGCTCAAGTGCTGTCCGATTTCATTATCGAATTCATCGGGTCATCGACTAGTGACCTCACACTGGCAAAAGCTCACAACAGCGACCTATGGACCATGAGTGTGGACGGATCCTACGGCCCAGGATGGGCAGGCACATGCATTGCCATTCAGGGACCTAATAACCTCCGCCTACGGTACGCCGTCCAACTCGACTTCCGAACCACGAACAATCAAGCAGAATATGAGGCCCTGATCGTGGCCCTTTGGTTAGCCAAAACGATGGTAACCGGACACCTGACGATGTACTCAGACTCCAAACTCATCGTCAGCCACATCAGCGGTACTTACAGAGCAAAAGACCTGACGATGTGTCAATACTTGGTGCTTGCCAAATCCCTGCTCGAGGATCTCAAGAACAAAGGAGTAACCTTCATCCTTACGCTCGTACCGCGAGAAGAGAATAAAAGGGCGGATGCCATTGCCACTCTCGTAGCAGGCGAGCAGTCCCGTGACCCGCATACCCTTATAGAAACTGCTGCGGCCCCAGCCATTAGCACACAATGCTCGTTGCAGATCGACACGGCGGATGCAGCAGCGAGCGGCTGGAGGAGTCCGATAATCAGGTATCTAGAGGATGGAACACTGTCGGAGGATCGGACGCAGGCATCCCTCGTGGTTCGGCGTTCCTGGCGGTATGTAATGCACGACGGCCTACTCTATCGGAAGTCCTCCAAACACCCTTAGTTGCGTTGCATATTTGAGGAGGAAGGAGATCACTGTCTAAAAGAGATACACCAGGGCGTGTGCAGCTCACATCAGGGCGCTCGGTCCATTGCAAAGAAAGCCCGATTACAGGGACTTTACTGGTAGACTATGGACTCCGATGCAGTCAGTCTAGTGCGCAGATGCCAGGCATGTCAAATCCATGCGAATACTCATCACGCACCGGCGGCTCCCCTCAAGGGCATCATCACACCCTGGCCTTTCGCAGTATGGGGAGTTGATCTACTTGGCCCTTTTCCGATTGCCTTGGCACAAAAACGCTTCATAGTAGTCGCAGTCGATCATTTCACAAAATGGATTGAGGCGGAGGCTATCGCCAAGATAACCGCCGACAATGTTATAAGCTTCCTAAAACGAACAATAATATACCGATTCAGAGTCCCTCATTCATTCATCATAGATAACGGGCAACAATTTGACTGCACTCAATTTCGCGATTTCTGCACCGAGTGGGGCATAAGAGGTCGTTACACCTCAGTCGCGCATCCTCAGAGCAACGGGCTCACTGAAGTAAGCAACCGCACGATCCTATGGGGTATAAAAGCACGCCTTGGTGACAAAGGACAAGCATGGCCCGACTACATCCCAGTGGTATTATGGTCATATCGCACAACCCCGCACTTTGGCACTAGACGAACCCCTTTTTTCTTAACCTATGGGGTGGAGGCAATGGCACCATCCGAGGTCATCCTTCGTTCTCCTCGACAGATAACTTTCAAACAAGCTGACAACGACGCAGAGCTTACTGAGGCTGGAGAGCGATTGGAGGAAGAGCGCCTTAACGCACTGCTCCACATCACGGCCCATAAGCAAAACTTAGCACGATATCACAACAAGAGGGTGCGACCCCACACTTTCTAAGTAGGGGACCTAGTGCTCCGAGATGCAGCCGCCGCTCAATCTCTACTCGCCAAAGGAAAGCTAGGGCAGACATAGGAAGGGCCCTATATAGTCGACACGGTCCTACACAACGGGGCCTACAAAATCGCCTCCTTGGACGGGACGGTCTTTGACAATAGCTGGAACATCCAAACATTGAAGAAATATTATCAATAAGCTCCTGTAATCTGAACCATGAATAAAAATACATGTTTACAGAACACCGCGTTATTCCCAGATTTCTCGAAAATCTCGAACGTTTCTCCGATTGCGTCAATAACCCTGTGTTATTACCAATCACGCAAGAACGCGAGCTATCCGACAAGGGTCCTCGCTCAATAAATAACTCAAAACGTTATTCAAAGGCCTCTCGATCATCTCGAACGCCTCTTAGCAAATCGCGTGAACAACCCCATGTTGTTACCGATTAAACAGAACGTGAGCTATCCGACAAGGGTCCTCGCTCAATAAATAACTCAAAACGTTATTCAAAGGCCTCTCGATCATGTCGAACGCCTCTTAGCAAATCACGTGAACAACCCTATGTTGTTACCGATTAAACGGAACGCGAGCTATCCGACAAGGGTCCTCGCTCAATAAATAACTCAAAACGTTATTCAAAGGCCTCTCGATCATCTCGAACGCCTCTTAGCAAATCGCGTGAACAACCCCATGTTGTTACCGATTAAACGGAACGCGAGCTATCCGACAAGGGTCCTCGCTCAATAATAACTCAAAACGTTATTCAAAGGCCTCTCGATCATCTCGAACGCCTCTTAGCCAATCGCGTAAACAACCCCATGTTGTTACCGATTAACCAGAACGCGAGCTACCCGGTCAGGTCCTCGCTACGAATAACTCAAAACGTTATCTCAAATTTTCTCAAGCATCTCGCCCTATGAAAACGCGGGATCAACCCAATGTTTCTTTCCAAATAGGAACTGATAACGAATATACATTTTGACAAACAAGCAAGAAAGCATCATAAAATTCATGAAAAAGGTCGGTACATCATATCAAAGGAAAGCACAAATACAGAAATTTAAGCAAACATTCATGCGAGCTGCACGTTTACACGGTCCGGGTTGGGGATAGCCTCGTCATCCATCAAGTCTTGATACATTGCTCGCCAGTCAACACACTCATCAGTATTATGCCCGTTCTGCCTATGATACAAACATGCCTTGCCAACATGGGTCACGCGGTGGTTAGGGTTAGCCGGAACCGGTCCAAGACAGCCTTCCCTAGAAAACTGGAGAAACACCACGCTTCGAGGCTTTAAAGGATCGACAAACGTCAGACCATACGGATGAGTCGGTGAAGCATGACGCCCCACTCGTCGATACTCCGTTTTATGAGGAAGATTAGTTACCCTCTCCAGCTCGTCGGCAAGAAGCCTCTTAATCCATGAAGGATGAGGATTTAAAACAGGAACAACTGTCTCATCGGGATTAAGATAGCCAATCCCTTCTTGCGATCAGATTTTCTTCTCAGTCGAAGAAAATGCACTTAAAGCTACCTCGCAGGAATCCGTCACCGACCCAGTATAAGGCATGGAACTCTCACTTTCCATAGTCCTTTTTTGAGAGCTTGTACTCCGCCTCACCCACACCGGGGAGGCATATCACACTTTTCTGTCCAAATCATGATCTGTTGGGGTTTAGTGTCCTATAGACAATTGTTCTAGGATACGAACTTAATATAAATGAATTGTTCTCTATATCATTTGTTTTAATGAGTTATATAGTTATAAAACATAAATCTCATTAAAACAAATGATATAAAGAACAATTCATTTATATTAAGTTCGTATCCTAAAACAATTGTCTATAGGACACTAAACCCCAACATACTCCCACTTGGACTAAAGCCAATTGTTTCTAAAACTTATCCCAGTAGAAGTTAGATGACGATCATGTACTCTCTGGGTTAAGGGCTTTGTCAACGGATCTGCAACGTTGTCCTCTATAGGTACTCTTTCTATTCTCACATCTCCTCTAGCCACAATCTCTCTTATGATGTGGTATCGCTTAAGGTAATGCTTGGACGCATTATGAGACCGTGGTTCCTTTGCTTGCGCAATGGCTCCATTGTTATCACAATACAGTGTGATGGGATTTACAATGTCAGGCACCACACCAAGTTCTGTAATGAACTTTCTTATCCAAACCGCTTCCTTTGCTGCTTCCGCAGCTGCGATATACTCTGACTCGGTAGTAGAGAAAGCTACGCTTCCCTGCTTGGAACTCTTCCAACTGACCGCGCCCCCATTCAAGATAAACAGGTATCCTGATTGGGATTTAAAATCATTCTCATCTGTGAGATGACTTGCGTCTGAAAATCCTTCTATTTTCAGATCACCTTCTCCGTACACTAGGAACATATATTTAGTTCTTCTCAAGTACTTAAGAATGTTCTTGACGGCAATCCAATGCTCGTCTCCCGGATTTCCTTGGTAACGACTCGTTACAGATAACGCGAACGCTACGTCAGGTCTAGTGCATAACATAGCATACATAATCGAACCGATTGCGCTGGCGTACGGGACTACAGCCATGCGTCTTTTGTCATCATCGGTTTTAGGACATTGATGATTGTTTAACTTTACTCCATGTAGCATGGGTAAGTTACCTCGTTTCGATTCAAGCATGCTAAACCGATTTAGCACCTTTTCAATGTATGTAGCCTGTGAAAGACCAAGCAGTTTTTTTGATCTATCTCTGTAGATCTTTATACCAAGTATATAAGCTGCTTCACCAAGGTCTTTCATTGAGAAGTTACCAGATAACCATACTTTTACCGACTGTAGTAGAGCAATGTCATTTCCCATTAATAATATATCGTCCACAATTAGTATGAGAAATGCTATAGAGCTCCCACATGCTTTCTTGTAAATGCAAACTTCTTCGCAATTTTGTTCGAAACCAAATTGTTTTATGGTTTCTTCAAAACGCTTATTCCAGCTTCTCGATGCTTGCTTGAGTCCATAAATGGATCTCTGAAGTTTGCAAACTTTATTTGCATCCTTCGATATGAAACCTTCAGGCTGCATCATATATACATCCTCAAGCAGGTTTCCGTTTAGGAAAGCTGTTTTCACATCCATTTGCCAAATCTCATAATCGCAGTGAGTGGCAATTGCAAGCATGATTCTGATTGATTTGGACATAGCCACATGAGAGAAAGTTTCGTCATAATCAATTCCTTGCTTCTGACGATATCCTTTCGCTACTAACCTAGCTTTGTAGGTGCTAACCTTTCCATCCATGTCTGTCTTCTTTTTGAAGATCCACCTGAACCCAATGGGTATTATCCCTTCGGGTGGATCAACCAAAGTCCACACTTGGTTAGTATACATGGAATCCATTTCAGAATCCATGGCCTCAAGCCATGCTTTAGAATCTGGACTAGTAAGAGCCTCTTTGTAGTTTTCGGGTTCGTCGTCTAACACGGGAACCTCATTATCATCTCCCACTAGAAAACCATATCTAACTGGGAGTTCACGAACTCTTTATGATCTACGAATAGGTGGCACTGGAGTCTCATCTAATGGGACTACTTCGGGTACCTCAACCGCCTCTGTTGTTTCAGTCGGTGTTTCTTCTTCTTGAACTTCGTCAAGTTCAATCATGCTTCCCTTTTGTGTTTCTTCGAGAAACTCTTTCTCTAAGAAGGTTGCGTGCTTGGATACTATTACTTTCTGATCATCTGGATGATAGAAGTAATATCCCATAGTTTCCTTAGGGTATCCAATGAAGAAACATTTATCAGATTTCGAATCTAGTTTGTCGGACGCAATGCGTTTGGCAAATGTTGAACAACCCCATACTCTCATAAATGAAAACACGGGTTTCCTACCAACGAACAATTCATATGGTGTGGAACTAGCGGATTTAGTTGGTACTCGGTTTAGGGTGAAGAGGGCAGTTTCTAAGGCATAGCCCCAGAACGTCTTTGGAAGTAAGGCCATGCTCATCATGGATCGTACCATATCCAGTAGGGTACGGTTTCTCCTCTCGGATACACCATTGTGTTGTGGTGTATAGGGAGGTGTCCATTGTGAGCATATCCCACATTCAGTTAGATAATTCAGAAAATCATCTGAAAGATATTCGCCACCTCGATCAGATTGAAGCGTCTTTATTTTCTTTCCTAATTGATTTTCTACTTCATTCTTGAAGCATTTGAATTTCTCAAAAGCTTCTGATTTGTGCTTCATCAAGTAGATGTAACCATATCGGGTATGGTCATCTATGAAGCTTATGAAGAATCTGAATCCTCCTCTTGCTTGGACTGACATAGGACCGCATACATCTGAATGAATGAGTCCTAGAGTGTCTGATACACGCTCACCTTTATTGCTAAAGGGTGTCTTTGTCATTTTACCTTTTAAACATGATTCGCATGTTTCCAATGATTCGGGATCGATTTGATCTATAAGCCCATCTGAATGTAGCTTTAGCACGCATCTCTTGTTTATATGGCCTAAACGACAATGCCACAAGTAAGTTGAATTATCTAGCTTATGTCTTTTGGTATCAATTGCAAAAACAGGAATTTTGTCATCTAACACATAAATCCCATTTTGTGATATTCCTGAAAAATAAAAGATCGAATCTTTATAAAAATTGCAACTCTTGTCTTTTATTGAAATATGAAAACCGTTGTCAACAAGACGGCTAATAGAAATAATGTTGCGAGACATTTGAGGAACGTATAAACAATTCCTTAATTCTATTACAAGCCCAGAGGGCAAATTCAAAACATAATCTCCAATTGCGAGGGCGGCAACTCTTGCTCCATTTCCCAGTCGCAAGTTTATGCTTCCTTTCTTTAGTTCCTTAGTCTGTTTTAGCTCCTGCATATTTGTACAAATATGAGATCCACATCCGGTATCAAGTACCCAAGATTCAGACTGTGAAACTGCATTTATTTCAATATAAAACATACCAGATGCTGAAGCACCGCCATTTCCCTTCTTGAGGGAGACTAGGTACTCCTTGCAGTTCCTCTTCCAATGCCCGTCTTTACGACAGAAGTGGCACTCTCCTTTGGGCTTCTTCACTTCCTTTCCCTTAGTTTTGTTGGGCACGGCTTTCTTACCTTTCTTGGGATGTTTAGGATTGAGAAAATTCCATTTCCTCTTCTTTGATCCCTCTATGACAAGAGCCGGTATGGCTTTGTCTTTCTTCATATTGGGCTCAACTGACTTGAGCATATTTGCAAGCTCTTCAAGAGAGGTTTGCAAGTCATTCATCTGATAGTTCATAATGAACTATGAATAACTCTCTGGGAGGGATTGAAGAATTAAGTCTATGCTTAATTCGTCATCCATCGCAAATCCAATACTAGAAAGTTTGGTAATGTAGCCAATCATCTTAACACAATGTGTCATGACAGACGTGCCCTCTTGCATCCTGCAACGATATAGCAACTTGGATATCTCGTAGCGTTCGCACCTGGTCTGTTTCCCAAACAATTCCTTTAGGTGCATGATGATGGAATAAGCATCCATTTCCTTATGTTGCCTTTGTAATTCTGGTGTCATCGATGCAAGTATGATGCATCCGGCATGATCATCATCAGCCTTGTGCTTCTGGTAAGCATCAATTTCCTCAATGAGAGCATCATCAGCAGGGAGAGGGGGTATCGATGTATCAAGTACATACCCTATTTTATCGAACTTCAAAACAATTTTGAGGTTACGAAACCAGTCGGTGAAGTTTGAACCATTCAATTTGTTATCGGTAAGAATGTTTTGCATATTGGTTTTAGTCATGATTTTAAGAGTGTGTTTAATTAAACCTGAGAGTGAGAAAGAGTAAACGTATGTCATTCATTTGCTTAAAGTATATCAATCTAAAATTATAGGCCTTTTAGTTTATTTTAGATTGCTCCCACTATTTTGCCAAATTAATAGCCCTCCATATTAATTCAAAGAATTTCACAAACCCTTTAGTGAGCTAGGATCCTAACTCCTGAGATTTCGCCTTGAGTTTACTCAACAAGCTAGTCTCATTCATTAGGTAGATTCATGTAATCAATCACATCCTTAATGTGATTCCTAGGTTATTGGGTTACTAACCACATTAGTAACTAATATGCTATTCATATTAATCCCAACCATATTGCCCATTAGTTTATGACAACATGAGTTTACTCATCCAATTATCATAATCTAATTTAAGTATTACCCCATATTCATGAAAAATGATTTTCGATAATTCAGGTGTTACCGTAAGACCCCAAGCTTGAGTTTACTCAACAACCCAAAGGCCCTCAGTACTGTCGGCTGAATTATAATATTAGGGAGGGGCAACCGATTTTAATAACTTGCTTATTTACTTAACTTTTTAATGAGGGATTTTATTTTAGGTCTCATAATCTGACTTAGCCTTGATTTGCTTTAGCATACATCAGACACATACATTCACATACATTGGCGTTATGGACATATCATCTAAATTATTCCGTCGAGCCAGAGACGGAATAAAAGGGCAAACCCAAGGAAATACTAACTATTACATATTTCTCTTTAGGTCCTCCGTCTTCTCCATGGCGCATTGAAATTATATATTAATTTCTATACTACTAAAGAAAACTTCAATTGAATTGAAGGGAATCAGATGAGAGGAGAAATTACAATAGATAGTAGAAAGGCAGGAGTCGCAGGCCCTATTTCAAAAATACCAAAAGACTAAAAGATGGTCCAAATATGTCCATAACTCCAAACATGCATAGACTCAATTAAATAAATTTAATTGGTTGATTACGTAACTATTTTACGTAATATTTATGTTAATCACATTAACTTATCAAATTAACTTTCATCCAATTTTACTTCTAATAGTTTCGTATCTTTTATATTAATTCTAGATTAATATAACTATACAAAACTTTAATTATGCACGTCCCAATTATTTTGATTTTAATTCATTTAACATTTTGATTTACAAATTGGTAAAACAAACTTTTAAACAAATTTTCATTCGATAATCAAAACAGAAAACTATCAATTTCTGAAACATATATATATTTAAATATAAAAACGATTTTAAATAATTTAAAATCAAGTGGGTCTCGGGCCGGGCCCGAGAGTGGGCTGCTGCCGATTGGCAGCAGCCCTAGCGCGGCTGCTGCCGCGCGACAGCGGCCAGTCGCGCCGCGAGGCGCGACTCGGGCTGCTGTCGTATTTTTTTTATAATAATAATTTTAAATATATATATATATATCAGTGTTCTAAAACGGTTTTAAAACGATTTTCAGAAAATAGAAAAACTACTATAGATTTCTGTTTTATCTTTAGAATTAATAAAACTGATTTTATCAATCTAACTATAAAACTAATAGATTTCGTTATAATGATTATCAACCAAAATAATTGGGAACATATGCATAATCTGTTTTAATTAACAATTAATTAAAACTTATTTATCTTTAGGATTAATTAATCAAAACAATTTGTTAATTAATCCTAACTATAAATATTTATTCAATCCTATTGAAAACTTCTAAATTTTCATATATGAAATAACGGATTTAACGATGGCTCTGATACCACTGTTGGAAAAATAGGCTAACGTATAGCAGCGGAAATATAAAAATTTTAACCTATTTCCATAAACCACAAGATCCGTTAACCATTATTTCATATAAAGAGGGATAAGAAGAAATACATTTTAGATGTTCTATCTACCGTTGCAAACGAAGTGCCCACAACTTCATAAGAGATAGAAACTGTCTACCAATCTGCCCCTACCCGAAAATACTTTCCAGACCTCCGAACGACAATCCGAACGATGGAAACGTGGAAGAATATGTCTAGAAGCTCCTGTCCAAAAATCGCGACGATCCGACGGTTCAATCTCCGGGAATCCGCAAAATCGTGAACTGACCTGATGTAGGAGTAGTAAAACGAATTTCCCCCTTTTGTTTGTTTTTCCTTCTTTCATGAACACAATAAAACAAAACAAGTAAACTATCAGAAATCAACCGATGAATAGCAACCAAAATAGATTGCCTCTAATTAATCAACACAAGATCAAGGATAAAGAGAAAGAGATGAAAATCAATTGAACGGAAGGAAGCGGTGAAATCTCATCCTCGGCTAAGGGGATTTCGAATTCTCTCTCCTGAAATCAATCATGGATTTCGAAAATCCCTAGTAGGGGTATTTATAATCTCTTGTATCTAAACCCTAGTTAGATAGAATTAGGTTTCTTGAATAAGAATTCAATTCGGAATAGAATTCTTAAATATTATCTATTAATATATCTACATATAAAAGATAATAATCAATAACCTTATTGGATAATAATAGGAGTAATATAATCTAATTAAAACTCCTAACTTATTTATCCTTTAATTAATTTAATTCATAAGGTTTAGTGTCCTATAGACAATTGTTCTAGGATACGAACTTAATATAAATGAATTGTTCTTTATATCATTTGTCTTAATGAGATATATATTTTATAACTATATAAAGACAATCCCTTTTAAGCACTAAATAAAATCTAATAAAAGGAAATTCGTAAGTTTGTTTAAAGTGATTATAAAGTGTTCATACAAGCATGAAGTGAGACAAAACTTTATAATAAACTAATAAACTTAAAACCACCCCAAGTCAAGTGATATGTTTAGGATTGATATATCACTGTTGAGACTTGCATGTAACAATGTCTTCTGTCCGACAGAAAGCTGATCTCACAAGCTTCATATATACAGATATCTGGACAGTTACATGGATCCGATGAAAAGTAGTTCATTAGGATTGGGGATCCGATTTGAGATAACATGATGGGTAGATTCATCCTTGTCACATGTTCATCTCATTGGTATTAATAGGTATAACTAATCCTCAGACTCAAAGGAATATTAATTGATATTTTGGATTACGGAATGTGATGCTTTGACTCTGGTGTAACACGATCCTTAACAGAGATGACTCTGGGGTGTGAACAGTAGATGTTGGGTATCACAGGAAGTGATTGCGGAGTCGTTATATATTGGATTGAGCATTTATCACTCCCGATAAATGGGAGATACGTCCATGGATCGCTTGTGGAAGACTCGACTCTAAATCCTTGCAAGGTGATAGCTTAAGAGTAGACAGATTTCACTTAACCTATCTATTTGAGTTGACTCGGCCTGTACAAGTAAAACGAACGTCTCGCTATATGTGACTTGACATCACCCATAGTCATAAGATTCAGTTCAAGGATGTAGTTGATAAAGGATCGAATTATACTGTAACTAATACGGAAAGGTTAACGACAGAATCAACCTGTCTTCTTATGGCTCTGGGGGAATGATTACGGACTTGCTAATCACATACTCTGTACATCATTCCGTTATGCAAAGATTAAATATAATTCTTTGAAAATTAATTTAATAACGTTGCATACGACTAGAAGCAATAAGAACCTAATGGGTCACACATAAGACTTGGAACCCAAAAGAGAGACAAATGTTAATTAATTGACGGAAGCCCAACTGAGCCCAATGAGGCCCAGTAATAGAGGGGGGCGATTTATGTATGCAAATACATAAATAATTAGTTTGATTTTATTAATCCTAATTAGATTAGGATTTTGAATTAAATTAATTAAAGGATAAATAAGTTAGGAGTTTTAATTAGATTATATTACTCCTATTATTATCCAATAAGGTTATTGATTATTATCTTTTATATGTAGATATATTAATAGATAATATTTAAGAATTCTATTTCGAATTGAATTCTTATTCAAGAAACCTAATTCTATCTAACTAGGGTTTAGATACAAGAGATTATAAATACCCCCTACTAGGGATTTTCGAAATCCATGATTGATTCCAGGAGAGAGAATTCGAAATCCCCTTAGCCGAGGATGAGATTTCACCGCTTCCTTCCGTTCAATTGATTTTCATCTCTTTCTCTTTATCCTTGATCTTGTGTTGATTAATTAGAGGCAATCTATTTTGGTTGCTATTCATCGGTTGATATCTGATCGTTTACTTGTTTTGTTTTGTTGTGTTCATGAAAGAAGGAAAAACAAACAAAAGGGGAAAATTCGTTTTACTACTCCTACATCAGGTCAGTTCACGGTTTCGCGGATTCTCGGAGATTGAACCGTCGGATCGTCGCGATTTTTGGACAGGAGCTTCTAGACATATTCTTCCACGTTTCCACCATTCGGATTGTCGTTCGGAGGTCTGGAAAGTATTTTCGGGTAGGGGCAGATTGGTAGACAGTTTCTATCTCTTATTAAGTTGTGGGCACTTCGTTTGCAACGGTAGATAGAACATCTAAAAGGTATTTCTTCTTATCCCTCTTTATATGAAATAACGGTTAACGGATCTTGTGGTTTATGGAAATAGGTTAAAAATTTTATATTTCCGCTGCTATACGTTAGCCTATTTTTCCAACATGATCATCCCTCGGCGGACAATACACATAAGGGTGAGGCATCGCCGAGATCGCTCTCTGCACTTCGAGCACCCTGGCAGGATCGACAACATCCCGAAGAGACATACGGGAGGAAGGATAACTCACAACAAAACAAAGAATAAATCTTAGCAGAATAGAAGCACCCAGATTCAATACAAAAACAGCACCAATTTATAGCCAAAGAACGACAAGACATGAAAGATAGCTCATCAAAAGTAGACATCAAATCAAGTACAGAGATAATGATAAAAAGTTCACAGAGATCTTCCAAAAATCCAACAGAGTACGATTACATCATTACACAAGAAAAATTACAACAGGACATCGTTCATGTCTTTTTCTTGAACCGACCACAGAATTCCACAGCTTTGGCCTGGGCCTCTTTGTCGAAGACATCCGGCGCAAAGATCACCTTGGGAGGCACAGAATAACCAGCACTATGAGCTGTAGAAATCAGCATCATTCGGTCCATTTTGATCAGTTTCTCTTCGCGTTGCCGAGCAAAAGTCTGCAGATCCGCCGCCTCTTTCCTCGCTAGCTCAAGTTCCCGACGGAGTCTCTCATTCTCCGCTTGAGCGCCAACTTTTTACTCGATTGCCATAGCAAGCTGGCGGGTCTTGTCCGACAAAGTCTCTTTCAGATTGCGGGTCAAAAGCACATCCAATTTTAATAGTAGTCCGCGGCGCTGCAGTTCTCCGACATCATGAGACAATCGCTGCAATAGCTCGACATTCTTCTTCTTTTCCTCCGCTAGCTGGTCGGACAAACTGGTAATCCGCTCCTTACGACGAATGAGCAACTCATCGGCATTGACCAACTTCGCCTTCACCATCTCTAGCTCAGCCACATCGCCTCGCAAACCCTCCTCCATCTCCTGGAACATGTTTTCATCGTTCACACACATATCAAAAACCATATTCGCATTCGCAATAGCCTACAAACATAACAACATGATAAGTTTCTAGCCTTCAAGAAAATGACCATGTTAAAGAACAAAACTTACCACACCAAGGGCCGACAAAGTCTCCAACCTCAGATTCGCCTTCGAGACACCATCCATCCAGAATAACTCTCCAGGGACTCTGGCAACCCGGGCCATCGCCCGAGGTAGGTCCGACATCATCATATCGGAGTGCACCGATAACCCCATAATGAACTCACGGTACTTTGCCAATTTAGTGTCCATCCTCTTTACCATCTCTGGGTGGTCGCCAACCTTGTCGACCAGGTCTGCCGATAGCTCGACTTTCTCGGCGCGTGTTCGCTTTGAACTCTCACTTGCACCACCAGCACCCTCGGGAACGGCCGACCCTTCTTTTTCGCTCCCCATTTTTCCTTTCCCCTTGATCAACTTGCGCTTCCGAGACGACGCAGCCTCAATTTGACCCTCATCCATCACGGTGTCATCAGGAATAAACTCGGGCTGTTCTTCCACTATAACAAGCTCGTTATCTTTCACAGGAAGCCCCTCGGGAACCTCGGCAGCCACCTCCCCGTCGCTAGCTACGGAAAGCACCCCGTCCATACTTTGAATAACTTGATTCGCATCCTCAAGCGACGAGAATGAGGCCAGAGAGGCCGAGGCCCCAGCAAAAGCTGCTTCAGTATTCTCGATGCCCACACCGAACTCGTCTGGGTCGAAGTCCATGCTTACCCGCGGATCTCCAACACCTGCACATCCATAAAGCCATTCAAACACAATTTCTAAGTAGAAGAAAAAATCACTACAAAACCCCTCACACTCCTCACCTACTACAGCAATATTCACAGTTATAGCTTCCAATTCAACTATCTCGCTAGCAGAAAAGTTGTATCCTGTTTTCCACTTCTCGAAATCCGACACTACCCATCCCTTTAGCTGCGCCATCCTCCACTGATTCCAAATATAGTATCTAGAAGCGAGAAAGTGCCCGACGAGTTCATCCATGTCTTTCTTCTGGTCCTCTCCAACCGGCAAGTTTTTCAAGTATTTCACCAAATGAGTCTCGGAGGCCAACATCTCCCGCGACCTTAACCATCGACCAGAATCCATAGGGTCACCATTCCATTCAACTCGAAACGGGAAATCACTATCCAACTTCCGAACAAGAAAGAACCGATGTCTAAACTCACTGACTTTGTCTTTGAGCCCCCCGAGGACTTTGAATTTTTGATGAGAGAATGTAACGTGTTGCGATCTCAGCCCCTGATTCGACCGGAAGAACTGGCGAAATACAAGACCCGTCGCTCTAAATCCCGCCGACCAACATAACGAGTAGAAAGCGACCATCATCTGCCATCCATTCGGATGGATCTGACCAGGACAAAGGTCATATTCCTTCAGAACTTCCACAAAGAATGGAAGGAGGGGAAGCCGCATGCCCGACTCAAACTGCTCTTCATAAACAATCAGCTCATTCGCCCCACTAACATGATGAGCGCGGTCATCCTTATCCAAAGCCACCAGTTCATACGGCTGCCCTATCCGATATGCCGCGGAGATCGAGGCCAAGTCCGCGGACATGATTATACTATGAGCGTCCTCGACAGCAAACGACTCGGGTCTCCTCGGGCGCTTCGCCCGCTCGAAATGCCTACCATCGGTGCCAGCCGCACCCACCTGCCTCGTCCATATCTTAGACCTCATTTCTTCGTACAAAGTGCCCAGATGACGTGTTGGCGTTATCAAGTTATCCGACACAGTCACCACAACCTCCAGCACACCAGGCCGAACGCCACCAACAGGTCTCTCCGAACTCGGGGCAGCCCTAACCGCAACCGCCTTTTTCTTCTTCCCTCTTACAGCAAGAGAGCTACTTTCCCCTTCCGACTCGGTCCGCTTCCTCCGTTTCGACGAACGAGTACGCGACGCGTCACGAAGAGTAAAGTCACCCGGAATAACAGGCGGCAAACGTCTGAAGGCTCCCCTGGAAGAACCCTCTGACATACTCCCTCTCCCCAAAGAAAACAAAAAAGCAAAGGAAAAGCAGAAAAAGCAAGGTTTAATTGACCTCCGACAAAGGCAAAACAAGATATGGCTAGAAGCAAGCTCCACCGGACGATACGAGGGACGCTACACTACCGGACACCTCCTAATTCTGAACAAACGAACTCCGCGGTACGACATGCAGACTTTTTGCTTCAAGAAAATTTCAAGATACAAGAGAAGCCCCCAAATGAAAATCGCAAGCAAAAGATAAGAGGAAGTCTTTTCTCCACTATTTATAAATACAGCATAAAGTGACAGCGTCGGCAAAACACCCTTTCCAATACATATGGCGGCGCATGCAGGGGGCAATAACTATCGCATTCAATGCTACAACTGTAACCCCTAAATCAAGAAGCACGGAAGTTAAGGGGCCTTCCTCATAATCGAAACAATTGGCTACCCGCTTCTACCATTTCAAATAACACAACCACATCGACTCCAGGCCTTCAATTCGCCAAATCGCATGAAATGCTCGCCATACCTGTTCGCGGGGGGGACTACATGATTCGGAATGTATATATCCCGGCCCAAAACTAGGCCCATGGGCCCGGAAGCCCACACCGATCTCCTATAAAAACCCCTGACAAGGGAAGGGAAAGGGAGAGCACTTCTTGAATAGACTGTCCGGGTAATCCCACATCTTCTCGAATATTTCCTTTGTTAATCCCCTTTGAATATCTAACTGTCTTGATCGTCGGAGTATTTGCAGGGACCGCTCCCCGCACAGATACGATTACCAGGAACCACGGGAATCCATCAAGGCTACCCGAATCACTGTAGTGCATTCCCTAATTATATTATATTATAACACACCAAACAGACTCTAAATATATCACCTTTCAAATCATGCCACATCAACCAACTGTGGCAATGACATGGCATAAGCTCAAATGATCCTAGTCTAAGAACCAATTTACAATTTTCAGTTATAATGAACGTTTTAAGGGATAACATATAAAAAAAATATCACTAACGTTTGAACTAGGAGCAATTTTACATTTAACATTTAAAATAGTATAATTTTATTTTTAACATTGACAAATTTTACCCTTAACATTAGCAAATTTGATCAATTTTGGATATAATTATAAATACACATATATTTTGCTCATTATTCTGTACCAATTGTATACCAGTTGATTTTAAAAGGAGTATTTCATATTTTTGTGATTTAATAATAGCATTAGGGATTAATATTTCTTTATCCGGTGAAATATTTAATTTTTTTTGTCCAACTTGTACAAAATACAGTATGTGTTTTTAACTTTTTTTCCCCGTTTAATCATACGTTTGTGATATGTTACTAATTGCTAGTGATAAACTGATGCACATTTGGAATATAGATGACAAGATTCATAACCGAGAATACAACTTGATAAATTATTTCTCAAATTGACCTAACTTATCAACGTTATGGGTAAAATTGCTTTTGACTACCAACATTAGAGATAAAATTGTATAAATTTAGACGTTGGAGGTAAAATTGGTCATGTGTACTTTTGCATCTTATCCGAGAAAACAATAATGCATCCTTATATAAACAATTCTCAAGAAAAATTGGAATACTAAAATAAGTAAAAGAATTAGCATTAGAACATGCGATACATGCCATTACATGAGTCGCGCTGTTAGCTAATTTAGGAACAAAAGCCACCGAACAATCTTGATAATTTTGAAGAAGAACCCACATATCCTCAATAACACCTCCATAGTTCGTAAGGTCTCGATTTTTAGATACCAAACTGTCGACTACACTTTTAGCATCAGATTCAAACACAATGCAATTATAGCCCAAAAATAGCACACACTCCATTCTCGTACGCAAAGTAAGAGCTTCGACCATTTTTTATATTATCGCGCTATCTGCAACCGAATTGTAGCCAGCAAGAAATTTCCATCCACTGTCTCGAACAACAACTCCAACACCGAACTTGACAGTTGCTGGAAAAATTATCGCGTTGATGTTACATTTTATGGTTCTTGATATCGGTCTCTCCCAATTATTCTGACAACCCTCGTTGTCTCTCGAACTTGCTCTACTATAGACTTGCTGCTCTTTCTACTCTGATACGAAAAGATTTTCTCCCATGGTCACAGTGTGTATATATATTAAGGGTTAGTTTGGTTTACCTGCTATTTGTTGTTGCCGTTTGCTGTTAATAGGAAGTCAAAATGTAGGGATTCCCTGCTATTGAAAAAGCTGATTTTCATATATAAAACGGCAATAATAGTTTCATAATCAAACATTTAAAACTCACATTTTTAATATGAAAAGACAAGCAGGAGAAAAGAATGAAGTAAACAAACGTCACTTAATATATATACATCAGGTACTCTCAACTTTATTTATAAAATCAATTGACCATATTCACTACTGAGATTTATTTAAAGTGACATATTGATTATTCAATTTATTTATAGTGATTTATTGACCTCATGAACTTGATTAAAATGATATAGATTTTAATTTTTTCATATTCTCTCCTGTTTTACAAAATAGACTAATTATATTATTTTTAGTAAATTTAGGGGGCTATGAGTATTTTGTAAATGCAAGCTCGTAGTGTACATATAAAATAAAGTTTCTAACATTTTTAAAGTAAGATTTTACCTAAATTAAAATTTAAATAAAATAAATTTAATTTTAACAATTATTCAATTGTAACACGATTTAAAAAAATGCATATAAATTGATTCAGAATGTCACAAGGCCCAAACAGGGCCTAAGGGCCCAATGAGCAAGGCCCATTAAGCCATCTCAGCTCACTATAAATACCCCCAACATAGGGAAGGTATGCAGATCTTTTTTACTAACTACTCTATCGAGCACCCTCTAAGCTCTTCGATTATTTCCTTTAGTAATCATCTCAAACATCTAACTGTCTTGATCGTCGGAGTGTTCACAGGGACCGCTCCCTGCACAAAGACGATAACCGAGAGTCACGAGAACCCCCGAAGGCTACCCGGATCACTATAGTACATTCCCTGATTATTTGGTGCGGTGATCGTGGACTACAAGTGATTTTCAAAGTATTCAGTAAGATGCAGACGCCAACTGAGTCCACTCCGACCGGAATGCCAAGCGCCGCAGCTACCAGTTCCATGACCAGTGAAGCACGTCCCACGCTGTCCACCCCAATTTCTCCCAGGAACCTGGCTCCGCTGATGGAGGAAGTAGATCCCAAGGAGGAAGAAGAGTACAACACCTCGCAACTCCTCATCGCCATACGAGGATTTTAGACAACTCAGGTCGTTCACACGGCGGCTCAAATGAAGGTCATGGAGCAGCAAAAAAGCCTGCAGGAGGAGAATGCTAAAATCTGGCAATACCTCAATGAGGTCGTGACACCACACCAAATAGGCATGGTTGTGGACAGATCAGCGGCCCTAGAGGCGCTCATCGACAGGCGACACGAGCCCGCCACGGCTGCACTAGGAGTGAGAGGCGCGACGGCCGGGGGACCAGCAGCCACCGGCGATGACGACCTGCTAGAACAGAAGATCCAGCGTTTTTTGGACAAGAGGGCACTCGGGGGAGTGATGGGGGGAAGCATCACCTCCAGCAAAACTCCGCTGGTGCAGAGAATCATCGAAACAAGGTTCCCTCGTGACTGGAAAGCCCCGCGTTTATCCCAGTATTCGGGAACCGAAGACCCAAATGATCACGTGACCTCTTTTATGAGCACCATCAACCTCTACTCCAAGGACGAGGACATCATGTGCAAGGTTTTCCCCACTACGCTCTCCGCAAGCGCGCATGAGTGGTATCGAGGGCTGGCCCCCGAGTCCATCGATTCCTTCGACCTCTTGAAGGACCTTTTTCTCATTAGGTTCGCCGCGACAGCAAAGGTAAGGAAGATCAGCTCAGACCTCAATGGACTCAAACAACGAACGACTGAGCCGCTGTGAAATTTCCTCTCCAGGTTCCACCACATGGCCTCTCAGGTCAAAGGCCTCAATCTGGAAGTAGCCCACGATACCCTCGCAAAGGGCACCTCGTGCGAGCCCCTTAAACAAAAATGCTTCAGGAAGATGCCCCGATCCTTCGAGGAGCTCATGACCATGGCACAGACCTTCGTCCGGTACGATGACTGTGATCGGCCTGCAGGGTACGAGGAATCGGAAAAAGACAAAGCCAGAGGAGACTCCCATAGAGAAGAGAAGGGCAAGCTGATCGGGGAGGCCCGAGACGGAGGACGGACTCGGAAGGAGGCCCCTTTTCCTTTTCCCCCACGAGTAGAGTCGGCAAGCTCAGAACGCATGGGTGACCGGTCCCGAGGAAAGAAGGTGCACTATATCACTCAAAACTCAGCTCGGCGATACGCACACCTGACCCCGCCAACGGACAAAGGGAAGAGCCGCATCGAGAAGGAATACTACAAATACCACAAATCCTCCGGACACTCCACGGAGAACTGTTATCAACTGCAGAAGGAAGTCGAACGGATCACACAGCAAGGTGCCCCGCCAAGACCCATTAGGCAAAGAGAGCAAAGCCCGAAGTAGCGCGACGCTAGCCGAGCAGAGGAACCGAAGAGACCAAGGTTCCATGGGGAAATTCATGTCATAAGAGAGGGGGCACCGACGCTCTGCCCCCATCCGAAGACCTCCCGGAAGAGAAAGACGACCAATCAGACCCTGACACTACAGCCACCACTCCAAACTAGCCACTCGGAGGCCCTCGTTGTCACTGTCAACATCACCAGCTTTAAGGTGCACCGGGTGCTGGTTGACATGGGGAGCTCAGTAAATTTGCTGACCTGGACAGCGCTGCGCGCCATGAAAAATACCCACACTGCCCTCCGCGCAGGAACTTTTCCCCTCGTAGGGATGTCAGAGATAGAAGTCCCCATCAAAGGGATCATCTCTCTCCCCCCATGATCCTCGGTGATGGCAGTGAAGAGGTAGAAAGCACCACCGAATGGGTAGTAGTGGACATCCCCTTAGCCTACAACGCTATCATCGGAAGACCCCTGCTGGCTAGCCTGAAGGCTATGATTAACATCTCCGACTTGTGTCTGACCCTACCACATCAAAGCGGCAAGATCACCATCCATGGAGACCGAATCTTGGCCAAGAAACTGCAATGGGAGGCAACTAAACCTCGGACGACACTCTATCTTGAGGACGGTCTGATGGATATGAGGGGATATAATCCCACGCCGATTGAGCCGGTCGTAGACTGCCCGGTTGGGAGAGCAAAACACTGAAGATCGGGACTAAGCTGCAGCCTCAATTGGCCGATGAAATAAAAGCCGTCCTCACCAAGCACCCCGACGTGTTTGCTTGGTGCACCGAAGACATCACTGGCGTTTCACCCGAGCAGGCAACTCACAAGTTGAACATTGATCCTTCTGTCGAGCCTCTAAAACAGAAGAAGCGGGTACAAGCGAGGGACAAGCAGGCAGCTGTCAAAGCAGAGATCGAGAAGCTTTTGGCTGTAAAATTTATTCGCGAAGTTCACTATCCAGATTGGCTTTCTAATGTTGTACTTGTAAAGAAAGCCAGTGGAAAGTACCGCATGTGTATAGACTTTATCGATGTTAATAAAGCATGTCCCAAAGATTCTTACCCGCTGCTTAACATAGATCAGCTTCTCGACCAAACAGCAGGATGCAAAATCCTATCCCAGTTTGATGCCATAGCCGGTTTCCAGCAAATACCCCTGGACCCAGTCGATGCTGAAAAAACCTCCTTCATAACGCATAAGGGCACATATTGCTATAACGTAATGCCCTTCGGCCTAAAGAACACAGGAGCTACCTATCAGCGGTTGATAGACAAGATGTTTTCTCACCTCATCGGCAAGACGGTATAAGTATACATCGACGACATGGTCGTCCTAAGCACGGAGAAGTGTTTCTTCGGAATTCGTAGTGGCAAGTTCCTTGGCTGCGTGGTTTCGGAGAAGGGTATTGTGCCTAATCTCGCAAAGATCGAGGCAATCTTAGAAATGTAAGCACCACACAATCTACAGGGCGTTCAAAGACTTAACGGGAGGGTCATGGCCTTGGGGCGGTTTATCTCCTGCTCGGCACAGCGTTGCCTTCCTTTTTACAAAGAAATAAAAAAGGAGCATCCCTTTAAATGGTCTACGGACTATCAGGCGGCGTTCAACGCCATTAAGACCTTCCTTGCCACGCCACCCCTGCTATCAGTGCCAAAACAGGGTCGAGACATCCAGCTGTACTTCACCATAGCCGACGAAACCGTGGCAGTGGTTCTCACTCAAGTCGAAGGTACGGAGCTTTATCTAATATAATTCTTCAGCAAGGTGCTCAAGGGAGCAGAGATCCGGTACTCTAAGGTTGAGAAGGCTCTATTCGCCATTACACAAGCGTCCGAACGCCTACGGCCATATTTCCAAGCACATACGGTTGTCGTCAAGACCAATTACCCTCTCAAGAAGGCAGTCCAGAAACTCGAGGTTTCTAGTCGCATTACCAACTGGTCAGTCCGACTGTCGCAGTTTGATGTACGCTTTGAGCCCCGCACTACAATCAAAGCTCAAGTACTCTCCGATTTCCTTGTCGAATTCACCGGGTCATCAACCGGTGACCTCTTGATGCGGCCTTCAGAGGAAGGCCGATCTAAGGGATAAGTGTACCCCGTCGTTATCAAGTAATAAAATTCTGGAAAAGTCCAGGTATCGTCCACAGGATTTATTTCTGCAAGTATCAAGCTACTTGGTTTCAGATGTTATCTAGGCTTTTGGGGTTTTGAGTTTGGTTTTTCTTAAGTTAATCTACTCATAGGTTGAATTATACTACTCCTAGATAGTTATCTAATTCTAACTAAGTTATTCTACGCCTAATTAAGTTACTCTACCCCTAATTAAGTTAAACTACTCCTAGGTGATCTTTTACCAATGTAATTATCCGAAGGAACATGAAGGGATACGATGATAATGAAAATAGATTGTTTACGCAACAGAATTAAAATCTAAGTCACTTGTGTCCGAGGCGATTAACCCTACCTATCCTCCTGAGGTCCCTAGTTCGCGATTCCCTTGTAAGGCTGAAACTAGCTCTAAGGCTCAGCAATTTGGGCTTAATCTTCTATAGGGTCGTCAATCCTATAGGCACTGACTAGGTCAGATTCAGCTCGCAATATGTGCCAACTTAATTTTGGGATTATCGAATGAGTTAAACCAATCAGACAAAGCGTAAGACAAAGATTAAAGCATTAAAACAATTGAATAAACAAAACTATAATATATATCAAAGATGAAAGTATTGTCACGAAGATACAATGAGCCTAGGATTCATAGCATGGATCAGAGGCTAGACAGAATATAAAAGAAGAAAAATCCCTTTCAGGGAACCTGTCTACCAATGCAGGCGTCTTCCTAGGACTTAAGGATGGAGCTTGAGCAATCATCGGTGAGCGGAGCTTCGGAGGCGTCTTCAATGGAGGTTTGAAGGATATGGAGGAGGTGGAGAGGATTTCTCAAGATGAAAGCTAAGAAAATTACAAAGATCAAAGATGTTTAATTTACATTGGAAAAATCCTATTTATAGGCGCGGCTCGGGCCTTTTCTTGACCTATTTCGTGTCCTTATGCAGGTAGGAAGTCGTGGGGCCGGTCGTAGAGTCGTGGGGGCGGAATTGGTCTTTTTGACCAATTCCCGCAGGTCTGCTCGCCGAGCAGGGCGAGCTGCTCGGCGAGCTGGCCTACGAAGGCCAGCTCAGCGAGCTGGCCTAAATAGGCCAGTTCGTCGAGTAGTCTTGCCCGGCACGCCTCTGCACGGTCGCTGAATGCCAAAAGTGTGTTTTTCGCCCGAACTTATCCCTGCGCATGCACAAAAACTCTAAATAGCATTAGTCCAAAGGCTAAATTGACCCGCCAATCGCTTATTTTGAGCAAACGCTTCGTTTGGTGCGACTTTTGACGGATCAATTAGCTTCAAAAGATAACGGAATTATAATATGCATGCTATTTTGGCCGTATTTGCCTAAATTGATCATAAAACGAGCCTAAACAACGAAAAGTAAATAAAACATTTCCAATTTCTAACTAACTCACACAAAAGCATTTAAATGCGAGAATTGCTCGCTTATTAACTAAATAACGTTAAAAACCGTCCTAAAACCGTACCCAAAGATAAGGGTTTTTGACCCCTATCACCTCTCCCAGGATAAAGCTGATAACAGCGACCAGTGGACTATGAGTGTGGATGGGTCTTGTGGCCCGGGACGGGCAGGCGCGGGCATCGCAATTCAGGGACCTAACAACCTCCGCTTGCGATACGCCGTCCGACTTGATTTTCCAACCGCAAATAACCAAGCAGAGTATGAGGCTCTGATCGCGGCCCTCCAACTAGCCAAGACAATGGTAATAGGGCACCTGACGATGTACTCAGACTCCAAACTCGTCGTCAGCCACGTTAGTGGCACTTACAAAGCAAAAGACCCAACAATGTGTCGATACTTGGAGCTTGCCAAGTCCCTGCTCGAGAATCTCAAAAGTAAGGGAATTACTTTCACCCTAAGACTCATGCCGCGAGAAGAAAATGAAGAGGCAGATGCCATCGCCGCCCTCACAGCGGGCGAGCAGTCTAGTGACCCGCATACCCTTATAGAGACCGTCGCTGCCCCAGCAATTAGCACGCAATGCTCCTTGCATATTGACACGACCGACACAGCAACAAATGGATGGAGGAGTCATATAATCATATACCTAGAAAATGGAGTCCTGCCGAAAGACAGGACTCAAGCATCCCTCGTGGTTCGTTGATCCTGGCGGTACGCAATGCATGACGGTATCCTGTATCAGAAATCGTCCGGCCAGCCTTGGTTGCGATGCATATCCGAGGAAGAAGGAGATCACTGTCTAAAAGAAATACACCAGGGAGTCTGCAGCTCACACCAGGGTGCTCGGTCCATTGCAAAAAAGGCTCGGCTTCAGGGACTTTACTGACAGACCATGGACTCCAACGCGGTCCAAATAGTGTGCAAATATCAAGCATGCTAGATGCACGCAAATACCCATCATGCGCCGGCGGCTCCTCTCAAAGGCAACATCACACCCTGGCCTTTCACCGTATGGGGGATTGATCTGCTCGGCCCCTTTCCGATAGCCTTAGCACAGAAGCATTTCGTGGTAGTCACGGTCGATCACTTCACGAAATGGATTGAGGCAGAAGCCATTGCGAAGATAACCGCCGATAATGTCATAAGCTTCCTCAAACGAACAATAATATACCTCTTCAGAGTCCCTCATTCTTTCATCATAGATCACAGACGACAGTTTGACTGTGTTCAGTTCCGCGACTTCTACTCCGAATGGGGCATCAGGGGTCACTACACGTCGGTTGCACACCCTCAAAGTAACGGACTCACTGAAGTAAGCAACCGAATGATTCTGCGAGGAATAAAAGCACGCCTTTTTGACAAAGGGCAAGCATGGCCCGACCACATCCCGGCGGTGTTATGGTCGTATCGGACAACCCTGCACTCCGGCACGGGACGAACTCCTTTCTTCCTAACCTATGGAGCGGAAGCAATGGCACCCTCCGAAGTCATCCTTCGGTCTCCTTACCAAATCACTTACGAGCAGGCCAGTAATAATGAGGAACTTACTGAGGCCGGTAAGCGACTAGAGGAGGAACGCCTTAATGCCCTGCTCCACATCACGGCCCATAAACAAAGCTTGGCACGATATCACAACAAACGGGTATGACCCCACACGTTCCAAGTAGGGGACCTGGTGCTCCGAGATGCGGTCGCCGCTCAATCCCCACTCGCCAAGGGAAAGCTAGGACAAACATGGGAAGGGCCTTACAAGGTTGACACGGTCCTACACAACGGAGCCTACCGAATCGCCTCCTTAGACGGGTCGGTGTTCGACAATAGTTGGAACATCCAAACGTTAAAAAAATATTATCAATAGCTCATGTAACCTATCAATGATGAATCAAAATCAAACGTTTATCTAATACAATCAGATGTTATTCAAAGGCTTCTCGAGCTTCTCGAACGCCTCCTAGCAATTGCATAAACAACCCCATGTTGTTACCGATTAACCAATGCGCGAGCTATCCGATGAGGTCCTCGCTCAATAACACTAGATGTTATTCTAAGGCTTCTCGAGCTTCTCAAACGCCTCCTAGCAATCACATAAAAAACCCATGTTGTTACCGATTGACCAAAACGCGAGCTACCCGATGAGGTCCTCGCTCAATAACACTAGATGTTATTCAAAGGCTTATCGAGCTTCTCGAACGCCTCCTAGCAATCGTATAAACAACCCCATGCTGTTACCGATTGACCAAAACGCGAGCTACCCGATGAGGTCCTCACTCAATAACACGAGCTGTTAGTCAAAGGCCCCTCGAATAGCTCGAACGCCTAAACAAACACTTCGATGGTATAACCCGTTAACCAGAATACAAATTTTGAAGACTGGAAAAAGCGTCACAAAGTTCATTAACGAAGAGTGATACATTACACATACATCAAAAGCGCATACGCAATACAGACATCTAAAAAAAAAACATCAGCAGCAAACCAAGATCCACTAAGGCTGCACATAGGCACGATCAGGGTTAGGGATAGCCTCATCATCCATCAAATCTTGATGCATTTCTCGCCAATCCACACACTCATCAGTGTTATGTCCGTTTTGCCTATAATACAAACACGCCTTACCAACATGAGTCACGCGGTGATTTGGATTCGCCGGAACGGGCCCGAGGTAACCTTGCCTGGCAAACTCAAGAAAAACCACGCTTCGAGGCTTTAGAGGGTCAACAAACATCGGGCCGTACGGGCGAGACGGTGAGGCATGGCGTGCGACTCGTCAATACTCAGATTCGAGAGGAAGGTTCGTCACCCTTTCCAGTTCATCGGCAAGGAGCCTCTTAATCCATGAAGGATGAGGGTTCAGCACAGGCGCGACTATCTCGTCAGGGTTAAGAAAGCCGATACCGTCTTGCGACCAAATTTTCTTCTCAGTCGAAGAAAACGCACTAACGGCCACTTCGCAGGAATCCGTCACCGACCCAGTATACGGCGTAGAACTCTCACTCTCCATATTTCTTTTTTGCAAGTTAGCACCTCGTTTTATCCACACCGGGGAGGCATACCGGGATTTTCGCTCCCCATCATGATCCCTAGTCGGTGGATAGTACACATAGGGATGTGGCATCGCTGATATCGCCTTTTGCACTTCAAGCACTCTGGCAGGATCAACGATATCCCGAAGAGACAAGACGAAAGAAGAAAAAGTCACAAAGCGACCAAGAAAGAGTCCCAACAAAGAAAAGCAACCCAAATTAAACGCAAAATCGGATCCCATTTATAGCCCAGGAAGACAAGACATGAAAGACAGTTCAATAAAAGTAAACATCAGATCAAGTGCAGAAATGTAATAATAAAATTCAGAAAACCATTCCGGAAGATCTTCCAAAATCCAAAAAAAAAGTACGATTACATCATTGCAAAAAGAAAGCAAAAAGGGATAAGCTATCTTCGCCTATTTTTTCTTATTGAAACGCCCACAAAATTCGACAGCTTTCGCCTGGGCCTCTTTGTCGAAGACATCCGGAGAGAATACCACCTCTGGAAGAATACCGTATCCGGCAGTATGAGTAGTAGCGATCAGCATCATCCGGTCCATCTTGACAAGTTTCTCTTCACACTGCCTGGCAAAAGCATGAAGGTCAGCAGCCTCTTTCCGAGCTGCCTTAACTTCCCGATGAAGTCTCTCGTTCTCCGTTTGAGCACTCGTCTTCTCCTCAGCCAACACGGCAAGCTGACGGGTCTTATCTACTAAACTCTCATTGAGGCGACGAGTCCAGAGCACGGCCACCCTCAACAGCAACTTACGGGAGCGCAGCTATTCGGCATCACGCGACAACGCCTGTAACAGCTCAACATTTTTCTTCTTTTCCTCCACCAGCTGATCGGACAAGCTGGAAATCTTGGCTTCATGATGCTCCGGAAACTCGCCGGCACTAGCCAACTTTGCATTTGCCGTCTCTAGCTCGGCCACAACACCTCGTAGACCCTGCTCCATCTCCTGGAACACTTTCTCATCATTCACGCATATGTCGAACACCATATTAGCATTCGCGGTGGCCTGCGAAACGAACAACACAATGAGACTCTGATTTATAAATAAGTCACAACATATTAAGGGAAAAACTTACCACACCCAGTGCCGACAATGTCTCTATCCCTAGGTTCATCTTTGATACCCCATCCATCCGGAATGACTCTTCGGGGACCTTGGCAACCCGCGCCATCGCCCGCGCCAAGTCCGACGTCGTCATGTCTGCATGCACTGACAGTCCCATGACGAACTCGTGAAACTTCGCCAGCTTTACGTCCATCCTCTTCACCATCTTGGGATGATCTCCCACCCTGTCAACTAGGTCTGCCATCAACTGGGCCTCCTCCTCAGCACGTGTTCGCTTCGAGCTCTCGCTAGCACCACCAACACCATCGTCCACGACCAACCCTTCTTTCTCGCTCCCCATCACTTCTTTCCCTTTGCTCATTTTTCGCTTTCGGGACGACACAACCTCGGGTTCCTCCCCGATCTCAATCGGCTCGATTTCTTTCACAGGAAGCCCATTGGGGACCTCTGAAGCCATATCCCCATCATCAGCCATGGATATTACCCCACCCATACTCTGGATCACCTGATTCGCATCCTCGAACGACGAGAAGGATGCCAGCGAAGCCGAAGCACCAGCAAAAGCTTCCTAGGTATTCTCGATGCCAACACCAAACTCATCCGAATCAAAATCCATACTCACCCGAGGATCCCCAGCACCTGTAAAAAATAGCAACAAAGGATTCAAATATTTAGCACATTTTTAAAGCAAAGAAATTAGCACATTTTTAAAGCAAAGAAAGAATCACTATAACACCTAAACCACCCGCACACCACACCTACAACAGCCACGTTTACGGTTATCGACTCCAACTCGGCAAGCTCACCAGCTGAGAAATTATATCCTCTTTTCAACTTCTCAAAATTCGATGCCACCCAACCTCGCAGCTGAGCCATCCGCCACTGATTCCAGATGTAATAGCCTGAGCAAGGAAGTGACCGACGAGTTCGTCCACATCCTGTTTCTGATCCTTTCCCGAAGGCAAGGCCTTCAGATACTTCACTAACTGGGTCTCCAATTCCAACATAAGGCCTCAGCCATCGACCCGAGTCTATAGGATCTTCATTCCAGACTACTCGGAATGGAAAGTCCCCGTCCAGCTTCCGGACAAGCAGGAAGTGGTGCCTAAATTCATTCACTTTGTCTTTCAGACCCCCTATCACTTTGAATTTTTTATGAGAAAAGGTTACATGTTGTGATCGCGGTCCTTTATTCGGCCGGAAGAACTGACGAAATACAAGACTAGTTGCTCGAAATCCCGCTAACCGACACAGGGAGTAGAACCCGACCATCATCCGCCATCCGTTCGGGTGAATTTGGCCAGGACAAAGATCGTATTCCTTTAAGACCTCCACGAAGAAGGGAAGAAGGGGGAGCCGCATCCCCGATTCAAATTGTTCCTCATAAACCATCAGTTCATTGGCCCTACCTGCATGATGAGCACGATCCTCCTCGTCCAGCGCGACCAGTTCATACGGATGACCTATTCGGTAAACCGCAGAGATAGACGCTAAATCTACGGACACGATAATACTGTGGGCGTCCTCTACAGCGAACGACTCTGGCCTCCTCGGGCGCTCCACCCGCTCAAAGCGCCTACCATCGGTACCCGCCGCCCCCGCTTGCCTCGTCAACAACTTGGCCCTCATGTCTTCATATAATGTACCCAAATGACGAGTCAGTGTTATTAAACCGTCCGGAACAACCACCACAACCTCAAGAACAGCAGGGTGTACACCACTAACGGGTCGTTCCCTAATCGGTACAGCTCTTAGCACAACCGACTTTTTCTTTTTCGCCTTTACAACAGGGGAACTACTTTCCCCTTCTGATTCTATCCGCCTTTTCCGCTTCGAAGAGCAGGTCTGCGATGCGTCACGAAGCGTGAAGTCACCCGGAGTAATAGGCGGCAATCGTCTGAAGGCTCCCCAGGAAGAACCCTCTGACATACTCCCTCTCCCCAAAGAAAATAGTAAAACAAAAACAGAAATAGGAAGGTATAACTAACCTTCGAGAAAAGCAAGAGGAGAAACGGACAGAAAAAGCCTCCGCAGATGGCACGAGAAGCACTCAGAAACCGGACACTCCAACTTACAGACGGTCGAACTCCATGGAGCGATGGCTCAACTTTCGCAAAAACGGGATTCCAGTTCAAAGAAACGAGTCACCAAGAAAAAATCGCAAATAGAAACTAAGAAGAAATCACTCTCCCAGTATTTATACTAGGGTAAAAAGTAAAAGAGCTGGCAAAACACTCCCTCCAAGACATCTGGCGGCGCATGCAAGAGGCAATAAATGTCGCATTTAATGCTACAACGGTAACACTTAAGGCACAGGCGTGGAAATTGAGGAATCCCTTCATTTCAACAGGAATCGCTTACGCTGCCCCCGAATCGCTACTCAATCACGTTGATTTGTAGTACTCACTCTGCCACTCGTATGAAATGCTCACCATGTCTGTTCGCGGGGGGGGGGGGGGACTACTTGATTCGGAATGTCACAAGGCCCAAACAGGGCCCAAGGGCCTAAGGAGCAAGGCCCATTAAGTCATCTCAGCTCACTATAAATACCCCCAACATAAGGAAGGTATGCAGATCTTTTTTACTAACTACTCTATCGAGTACCCTCTAAGCTCTTCAATTATTTCCTTTAGTAATCATCTCGAACATCTAACTGTCTTGATCGTCGGAGTGTTCATAGGGACCGCTCCCCACACAGAGATGATAACGGAGAGTCACGAGAACCCCCGAAGGCTACCCGGATCACTGTAGTACATTCCCTTATTATAAATTATAATTAATCAAGGAATAAAGTACAAAAATAACCCAAACGTTAATAGCTATTAGCAATTTTATCCCTAACATCTAAAATGATGCAAATTTGCCTCTAATATTAGTAGTCAAGAGTAAATTTACCCATAACGTTGGCAGGTTGGATCAATTTCAGATATTATCATAAAACATGTATTTTGTATTAATTACATATGTAACGACCCGGTCCGGAGTGGGTGGCGTCGGGGTAAGAAGACCTGAGCAAGGAGCGACCCTAAGGGATGACGATTGGGGTAGGAATGAACTGAATCCCACATCGGAAATGGAGAGAGAGTGATTGGAGCTTATTAGTAAGATGAGAATCAAATACATGCAGACGCATTTTAAAGCCGTGAGGCCAAGGTGTTGGATTTGGGCCAGAGCGGACAATATATGCATGGTATTGGAACATGGTCTTACAACATATCACTTGGTTCTAAAAAAAATAGATTTCATATATTTTGATGGTTTAATAATGGAATTGGAGATTAATATTTATAAATTCGGTGAAATATTTGAATTTTTTTATCCAACTCGTATAAAAGACAATATATTTTTTAATTTTTCATGTCTAATCATATATTTGTGAGCTGTTACTAATTAGTGATAAAATGACGCATATATGAAGTGTAAATGACAAGATTCATGACCGAGAAGACAATTTGATGAATTATTTTTCAAATTGATCCAACTTGTCAACATTAAGGGGTAAAATTGCTCTTCGCTACCAACATTAGGAGTAAAATTATACAATTTTAGACGTTAGGGGTAAAATCGCTCCTATCTGTAAACGTTAGCGGTATTTTTGCACCTTATCTCATTAATAGTTAACAAAAATTGAAAAGATGGAAGATATTTTTTTATTTTTAATTTATTTTTATTTTTATTTTACACAAAATTCACTATACTTTCCTTCTATTCAATTTGATGAGGATTCTTGGTTGGGTTGTCTTGCTTTTAAGAGTACAACAAGAAGCAAGCCTGATTTTGACCAGTAAACTTTGGTGGATATAATCATATATATGGATAGTGGCCTTTATCTACTTAGACGAAAAAGGGGGAAAAGTATTTTTTTTTCAACCCCTAAATTTAAATAAATCCTAATTTTAATTTTTATTGATCAAATCTCTGATATTTTAATTTGATACATTGAATCTTTTTTTTTTTAAGCCAATCCTCTATTAATTATAATTTTATATATTAGAATTCTTAGGATTACACTTTTTTTTAATATTTATTAATGATCAGAATTGCAATAAAAGTTCAATATAAAAGGAGAAATAAAGCTCGGTATAAAATCATAGAAAGTAAAACTAGCAATTTGAGAAGTCGACCTAGCCAAAGCATGTGCCGCACTATTAGAGCCAATGAATTTGGATTAGACTTGTTTTCACGAATTTGGATTGAACGGGAAAAAATGATATTAGAGCCATCGAGGTTCAGGTTCTATCTTGAAGAAATTACATGAAAAATCAGATTTTAATTTTTATTTACAATTATGAAAATTGTCTTTTTTGTCTTTTATTATTATATGATTTTAAATCTTAAAATATCATAATATCATAATTTTGTTTTTTTTATCAAATTTTCAGTTAATCAGTTGCAGGAAAAAACAGTTAAAAAAAATACCAAATTTTACATTTAAATAAGTTTATTTAAAAGTTTGGGACATTTATAAATAATTTTTTAATCCTGGCTATTGTGTAATTTACCCTTCTATCTTGGACTCAAGCTATGAATTTATAAAACTCGGATGTCCAGCTTATGTAGTATGTAATTTAAAGACAAAAAGCATCATTAGGCCTCTGATCTTTCATTTTTTGGTTCATTAAGTTTTTGATTTTTTATTTGGATACATTAAGTCTCTGATTATTTATTTTTGATCTCATTAAATCTTTGGTGACCAATATTCTATTTAAATTAATAATAGGCTGGATTAGACTTCTACGGAGCATTTTTAGATGTAAATTAGTGACCAATGCAACTAGTTTTGAATAGAACTCAATTTCTGCTGTATAAAAAATAAAGCTCTAATTATATTTCAATTTCGATTAAAATTTGAAAATTCACATTTTTTTATAGTACGAACAATATTTTATTTTATAAAGAAAATATTTTATATGTATAAAAAAACACTTTCGAAATGAAAAGTGTTGGGATTTTTTTAAAAAAGTATAAAAAAATTTAATAACATTTAAAATGATGTTAAAAGATTTTATTGAATATGTTAATATCATGCACAATTGAAAATGTACAGATTGATGGACTTATTATAGGTTTATAATACAATAAGTAAACAATAAAATCTTATATTTTAGGCACTATTTATTCCACTAATAAAATAAAGAACCAATAAAATTAGATCTAATAAAAAACAACTTTAAATATCTTTTAATTTTTGTTTCATTAAATTCTTGATTTTTTATTTAGATATATTAAGCTTATGATCTTTTATTTTATTTTTATTACATTAAGCCTTTGGTGACTAACAAAATCAGTTTTAAACATAAAATTCAATTAAAAAGTATTATTTATTTGCATACGTTTGAAATTTGTATTTTATATAGTTTCAAAGCAGGTTTTGATATGAGTATTATGGCTATGAGAAAGTTATAAAATCCTTAGGGTCCGTTTGGTATACCGTAATGTAATGTAATGTAATTAAAGTTGTAATGGAATGGAATGGAATAGTGATTCTATTATCATGTTTGGTTGACAATTAAAAAGAAATGATGAAATGTAATTACCATTACAATACTTCTATTTTCCTAATTAAATGTAATCATAAAATTTTATTTACATAATTAAAATCAACGAAAAACATGAAAAACGTGAAAAGCATGAAAATGTGAAAAATCGAATCGAAATCAAATAAAAAATTAGATTAACCGAAATCAATAAATTAGTATATAGTTTTTCGCTTTTTCATATTTTTCTCGTTTCTTTTCATTTCAATTTTCAACATTTTTCACTGTTTTTCTCGTTTTTCTCGTTTTTTCGTTTTTTCGTTTTTTTCGTTTTTTCGTTTTTTCGTTTTTTCGTTTTTTCGTTTTTTCGTTTTTTCGTTTTTTCGTTTTTTCGTTTTTTCGTTTTTTCGTTTTTTCGTTTTTTCGTTTTTTCGTTTTTTCGTTTTTTCGTTTTTTCGTTTTTTCGTTTTTTCGTTTTTTCGTTTTTTCGTTTTTTCGTTTTTTCGTTTTTTCGTTTTTTCGTTTTTTCGTTTTTTCGTTTTTTCGTTTTTTCGTTTTTTCGTTTTTTCGTTTTTTTCGTTTTTTCGTTTTTTCGTTTTTTCGTTTTTTCGTTTTTTCGTTTTTCTTGTTTTTCTTGTTTTTAATTTTCATGTTTTTCTACTTTTTTGCGTTTTTTAGAAGAATGAGAGGTAAGATTTGAGATGTGAGATTTGAGAAATGAGAGGTTAGATGATAATGTAATGAGAATTCAAGTCATTTTTATATGTAATGTGAATTACAAGATTTGTTCAACAAAATTTAATTTAAGGTTTTCTCATTCCATTACAATAAAATTGTAACATGCAACCAAACATTGTAATGAGCCTTCAATGTAATGGTCATTTCATGACGAAGGTCATTACATCTTACCAAACGGGACCTTAATTCAAACCGTAAAAATATAATTTCAAATACAAATGAATAGATGTTCACGACTAACTAATTTGACAAATAAATGTTTAATGTGTCTAAATAAAATATTAAGGGTTTATTGATAAAAAAATATTAAAGGCTTAACATCCGGGTCTGGTGGAGATTTTTCTTTCTTCTTTAATGTAAGCACATTGTGCGTAAATTTAAAAAAAAAATATTAAAGGCTTAATGCACTAAAAAATAAAAGATCGGAGCTTCGGGATTTTTTTTTTTTTTACAATTTTAAATATCAAAAGTTTAATTTAGCAAAAATTAAATAAGATGAGGGACTTGAAGATGTTATATTCTGAAAATGATGTTTTGTACAGTCAAGCTAGACATATGGTGAATCAAACAAGTGCAACATGAAATAATGGGCATCTTAGAAAGCAGTTGAAAAAGAGAGTATAATATATAAGTGTAATTAATTTATTAGTCCCTATATTTTGACAAAATACACTGTTTAGTCCTTGTATTTTAAAAAACACACGGTAAAGTCCTTAACGTTTTTTTCGATGAACTGTTTAGTCCCTAACGCTTTTCTCGGTGAACTGTTTAGTCCCTGTCGTTAGACTCTCATGAAGATTCTGTTAGTCAATTTGGATTTGCGTTCTTCTTTTCCTTTATTTCCTTTCCTTTAAACTCTAATGCATCTGAAATCAACTTTGAGTGTTATTCTTCTTGATTTTCTTCTTAATCGTTCAAATTCGTAAGCATTGGGTATGTTCTTTTTCTTGTTCTCCATACAAATAGCTTCTTCTTCTAAATTGGATTTCCTCTTCTGAAGTTTGAAGGTAAATAGTAAAGGGTAATTTACTCATTTTTGAAGTCATAAACGGTAAAAAATATAACAAACAGACGGAAGGACTAAACAGTTCACTGAGAAAAAAGGTTAGAGACCTTATCATGTGTTTTTAAAAATACAGGGACTAAACAGTGTGTTTTATCAAAATATAGGGACTAATAAATTAATTACCCAATATATAATATGTAAATTACTTGATTACTTTTTGCAATGATTATCTCTTCAATTGCTCATAATCAAAGTCCTTGAAAATTAGAATAAAGTTGCACTTTTTCATACTTTTTGACATGTGAGTTTGGATTGGTGGACACTATGAAACTTAAAGCTTTCATTTTCCTATCAAATTTTAGCACTCATTGGATTCTCTCTTATGGGTTCCGAGCAGGCATGGAACTTGACTATTTGACATGGACTGTAATGATATCTGGTTTAGCTCAAAATGGATTTCGGGAAAACTTTAAAATTATTTAACCGAATGATTTTTTATGAGAATTCAATTGATGATTTTTGTTTAGAATAAAGATTCAATTGATGATTTTTACTTAGTTCAAGATTGATTATTTTGATAGTTTAAGGCCCTAATTGATTTTGAAGCTATAGTTTGGGGACCCAAATAAGTATTATGCTTTAAATTTAAGTCTTAAAATGCTTCGAATCTTCACCTTAAGATTCTAATAAGTCTAGATTGAACGGTGAATAACCAAATACTACATAGTCATTAAGGTTCATATGATGAAAATCGTCCAACCTCCTAGTTTGTTTACCGAATTGATGTGTATATTTGTAGATATTCATTCAACTCAATTACGAGATGACAATCAGATTCTGCGAGATGATATTTTTTTAAACGATCTAAAATTACTTCGCTATCAATTCTTGTAAACATTTCATTATCTTATTATTTTATCGAAATTTGTTAATTTTTCAACTGGCCTAGTCGAGACTAAATAAAAATATCATCTTAGAGAGTTTGTCAATTTATCGAGTATCAATTTAAAGAGGTTTATTGTAATGACATAGCTCAGTCATATAGATATTGTCCGCTTTGGCTTAAACTCAACATATTGGGCCTCATAACTTTAAAACGCGTCTACATGCATTGAATTCCAATGGTAACGACCTGGCTCAATACTATTTAGATATTATCCGCTTTGACCCAAATCTAATACCTTGGACCTCACGACTTTAAAACGGGTTTACATGTATTAGATTCTCATCTTATTAATAAGCCTCATCACTCTCTCTCCATTTCCGATATGGAATTTAGTTTATTTCTTCTCTCATCGTCACCCCTTAGATCTTTAAATTGGATACATGGTAAATAACAAACTCTTTAAGATAATACCATGTTGATATTGTCCGCTTTAGTCCAAATCCAACACATTGGGCCTCACGACTTTAAAATGTGTCTACATGTATTAAATTCTCATCTTACTAATAAGCTGCGGTCATTGTCTCTCCATTTTTTATATTGAATTCATTTAATTCCTACCACATCGTTATTCCTTAGATCTTTAAATCGATACTCGGTAAATTAACAAACTCTCTAAGATAATACCATGTAAACATTGTCCACTTTCATTCAAATCCAACATATTAGGCCTCACGACACGTTCTACATGTATTGGATTTCAGTTGTATCGATCTGGCTCAACACTATGTAGATATTGTCTGCTTTGACCCAAATCCAACATCTTAGCATCACGACTTTAAAACGTGTTTCTATGTATTAGATTCCATCTTACTAATAAGCCTCAGTCACTATCTCTCCATTTCCGATATGGAATTCAGTTCATTCATTTCCCCATCGTCATCCCTATGATCATTCCTTTCTCAGACCTTCCACCCTGACGTCATCCACTTCAGACCGATTTTTTACATTTATATTACAAAAGTACCCTTGTATTTTTACTTTAAAAGGGCTTTGTATACTTTTACAACTACTTAATTGAGTTTTGTGCCATTGTTTCACTAGAATCCAATGGAGTAACAAGAAATTTAATAGAGTTTGTTAAGAATTAGGTATGAGTGTGACATAAGTAGAAAAATACTAAAAAATAGGTAATAACACCAAATTATAAAGATAAATTCAACTACCAATGAAGAGCTCAAATAAATAAGCTTTACCAACAAATATATGTCTTGCACGCTATCACTCTACCCCTTTGTCTACGTACTCCATTGCCTTATCCTATCAAACAATTTATTCTTTTAATGGTTCAAATCAAACTAATTAATAGATCTATTTTGGGTTAAATGCACCATTGGTCACCGAACTTACATGATTGTCTCAAAATGGCCACTCAACTTCAATTTGTTTCAATAAAATCACTCGATTTTGAGCTTTATCTCAATTAGATCACTCTGACGATTACAGTGATTAAAAAACACCCGAATGATGGTATAAGTAACACGTCAATATGAAACAGCTCATATTTGACACATGACATCCATATATGCGCCACATCGCTATCACGTGTTGACTATTTTTATGAAAAAATAAATAAAATTTAGTTTTTTCATAAAAATACCCGACATGTGGCTGTCACATTTCGTTTCAGTCAGAGATTTGAGTTAACTCATGTTAACGTGTCACTCATGTCATTATTTCGATGTGTTTTAACCACTAAAATCGGTAGAGTGACCTAATTGAGATAAAACTCAAAGTTGAGTGATTTTATTGAGACAAATTGAAGTTGAGTCACCATTTTGAGACAACCATATACGTTCAGTGACCAATGATGCATTTAATCCGATCTATTTACGAGCTTGAGTAGGGCCGGAGACAAGGGGCATGAAGGGAGCCTGATAAGGGGATAGCAACGGATAATGTACTTGCGGGTACTTGACACTATCTGATTTCAATGGGACTATTCGTACTTTATATAAAAAGATATGAAACGAGTATAAGATCAAAACTATTACCCTAACCAGTGGCGAAATCAGGATCCCACGGTTGGAGAGGGGGGTGGGTTGAGTTTAGCCCTACATATATAGTGAAAAAAAATCATTGCTAACGTCATAGTCAGATTTACAGTTTTAGCCCTATAAAAGAGTACATTAACCCCTAATATTGATAAGTTTAGGCAATATCAAATTGTCTTTTCAATCATGAATTTTATTATCTAAGATTCAGATTAGTAACAGATCACAAACATATGAATAGACGTGAAAAAAATTAAAAGATTATACAAGTTTGAAAAAAAAAGTCAAATGTTTATTTATTGGAATTGGTAGGGATAGCAGCGGGTATGTTACATGCGGATAATGTCAATCCAAAACTCTTATCCTTTTATTTTTTAATTATCCGTATCCGTCTCATTACCCTAACGGGTATACTTTTTGCATCCCATACCCGTCCCATTTAATTCGCGGTACCCATGGATATCCTTACCCGTTAAGAATCAATAAATAAAACAAAAAAATATTACAAATTTAACAAAGTATAAATTCAATAAATCATTTATCTAAAAATTGAACAAATTGAACCTTAATTGAAAGAATAAAGTAGCTGCAGTATCACTCAATTGTTGAAAAACAAAAGATTGAGGTTCAAATCTCACGTCTTACATCTAAAAGACAATGATATTTATTAATAAAAAAAAAGTTATGACGAGTAACAGGTACCAGATATCCTATGGGGTATTCTCATACCCGTCTCATTACCCTAACGGGTAATGGTTTTAATCTCATACCTGTCTCATACCCTTTTACACAGGGTACAAATAGTTCTATTAGGGCCGGGTACCTGTGGGTAGAGTACCCGTTGCCATTCCTAGGAATTGGAATTAGAATCGAAAATGAGGTTAAATCGGAATTGGAATAAGTATTTCAAATAAATTTTGTTGAATCAGAATCAAAATTAAAAAAAAAGTTAAAAAAATTCAATACCAATTATAAGGGGTTAAAGTGAAATTTTGATTAAAAAGAATTGAAGCAATGGGTATTTTTAAAGTATGAAAGGTCCAATTATATAGTCTCAAAGGCCCAGCAATGAAAGGCCGAAGAATTAAAAAACAATCAGAATCAGCACTTCTTCGATCGTCCGCCATGGCTGGGGTTCCGAGCCATAGCGAACTGAGATAGAACCAGGGTCGAAGAATTACTCCCTGGGCTCTTCCGGTGGGTCGGAGGGTCGGCCGGCCCTTCGCGACCCCCTGGCTCCACTCCTGCCGTTGAGGTAATGGGACGGGTATGGAAATACCCAGTGGCTGAACCAGGACCCCGGATGACCCGGAGCTCAAACATATCAGTAAAAAAAAATTTAAAACGTAAAAAAAAAATCAAAATTAACTGTGCGGTTGACGGTAAATTTTCAAAGCCCAGGCCGTTAGGGCTGGGCAAACTTTTTTTAGCCTTCAACGCATTAAAACTGTACAAATATTATCATTTTTTTAGAAACTAGCATTGAACTAATAGAAAATTAAACATGTTTACTTTTTTTTAGGGACAATTACAAAACTAGCACTTTTTAAGGGGTTAGTTTTCTTTTCTAACACCTTTTGAAAAACTCACCAAAACTAACACATTTCACTAACTAAATTCCAACCTTGCCCTCCTCTCTAACCTTTTATAACGTTGTCTTTCCCCCAATTTTCCTCTTTTTTCTCGCTCTCTCTCTCTCTCTCTCTCTCTCTCTAAAGAACAAATCAATTTACAGACAACGATCTACAATCTATCCAACCCACAGTTTGTGCTTCAAGATTTTATACACAATCATGTAAGTTTTTCATTTATTTACAATATTTAAAGCTTCGTCGTATTCATGGTTAAGATGTAGCATTTTGATTCTCTAAAACCCAATGTATATTGTTGCTGTTGTGTTGCCTTTTCATGTTATTCCTGTTCGTTCGAATCCCTAAAAACAGTGACATTGTTGTAGGAAGATGCATTTGGTTTTGAACTTCACCCTGCGATTTTTTCCAGAAATGGTCGATATACGTCGATATAGTATGAATATCGACAGACATATCGGCGTCGATAGCTGATGAATATCGACGTATATCGACCTCGGTTAAATGTGATTTTCCATTCTAAATCATAATATTCAAACACAAAACACATAAAACATGGATAAAAACAATATTTTTATATTATAATAAAGAAAAAAATACATAAAACATAAAAAAACGAACAAAAAAACAATAAAACATAAGAGACAAACACATAAACAAAAGAGAAACAAACACAAAACACATAATAACAAAAGCACATAAACTAAACATTCAGATACTCAGGCCCCAAAAGGGCGTCAGCGAAGTCCATCTTGGACTTCTCCAACTGCCTTTTGAGGCGCCTAATGGTCCTCTTCAGCCGCCTGTTTTTTTCCCTAACTGACTCCAGATGGTCAGTCATGGCTTCAGCAGCGAAAGATATGGTTCTCGCCATGCCCTGCATGAATCGGATAATTTCGTTCGTGTCAGCTTCACGGAACGAATCAGTGAACGAAGCTATAAGTGCTTCGAACTCGGAAAGAGGAGGTGGTAGTGGTGGCGCTTCCATTTTCTGGCTATAGAGTGTTTAAGAGTTTACTAGAATGAATGAATAAACTATGAACAGACAAAGCCTCTATTTATAGGGGAAACAACTTGGCTTGTTCATGGGGAATCTCAACAGACAAGACTCATATTTAATTGATAGAGTGATATTCGGTGGAGAGTGAAAGTCAAAGTGATCATTACCTGCATTTAGTGATCATTACCTGCATTTAATGCTCATTAACAGATCATTCTAGAACAGAGTCTTTTGATCTTCCGTCGATATATTATCAATATCGACAGCTATCACGAGAATGCATCGTAGATATATATCAGATATCGACGGAGGAGTTAGTCTTATGTGTCGAAATGTGCCGGTAGGTGTCGATATTTAAGTTGTATCGACATATCTCAACGTATATCGACGTATATTATAGTTTGAAATGTGTATACCATTATATGTTTCGGTAGCTTTCTTTGTTAAGTTACAAATAATATATAATTTACTTCTGTTTTTATGATAATGCAGAAATATGTCCACTCCGAATACTTGTCTGTGTATGCTTTCGTGGGATGGAGAATGGAAAAAAGAGGGGGCCATGGACACAATGATATACGTTGGTGGTCAATCGAAGGTGCTCCATTTTTTAACGCCAACTGATTATCAAAATTTGAGAGGTAGAATTCATGCTTCGTTGAACGTTGATGCAAGCTATTTTGACATACGAATGGCAATGCACACAACATACGGTCCAAATAAACTTTTTGGAAGATTAGCAGACATAGTGGATGACAGTGATATTGCTGGATTCGTTGAGTTTTGTCGATGGAATAAGCCTGATGTGATGCCATTATATGTTTCTATGATTCCACGAACTGCAAAATAGTGTACTCTAGTATATTTTGTATTGATAATTCGTGCTTGAGATTTTATGTATTCTTTACCATGATAATTTGTGATTGAGATTTTATGTCTTTTGAATCAGGAGTTTATGCAACAATATCGCCTATGTACACGCCGAAAGAACATACCTATCGACAATAGGTCTTCGATGTGGATGTCATATCGACTATATACACGCCGATATGGGTTAACTATGGAATATATACACGCTGATACAGACTTAATATCGACAATCTGTCTTCGATATGGATTAAATATCAACTATATACACGCCTATATGGGTTAACTATGACTATATACACGCCGATATGGGTTTAATATCGACAATCTGTCTTCGATATGGATTAAATATCGACTATATACACGCCAACAATAACAGTTTATCAACAATAACAGTTTACCAACAATAAGAGTTTACATTAATAATTTACCAACAAACGTTTACAGTTTACAAACTCTTACAATCCAAGCAAATTAGCCCTTGTAATTAGATCATTCTGGTTGAACAAGCGTTGGTTGAAGAGTTCCAAGCACACCCGCAACCGATAGAAACGTCCATCAGACCCGGAGAAGCCATAGTCCGTACATAATGGCCCTTTTTCAACATAATGCTGAGCAAAAATGCATAGGAAGACACCACAATCATTGGACTTTCGCAGCTGTTGTGGGCACCCGCGAGCCCTCGCCCACTTTATCAATCGATTACCGTTAGGCCTCCCACTTTTCTTCCAATGATCGGCCTCTTCCATTGCTCTTGTCATAATACGAAACCGGGGTTCTAGCCATTTGTCCATTGATTCTTTGGATGCATTTGACTCCAGACTATCATAGAACTCCATCCTCATTTCTTTCAGGTAGAACACTCTGAGTAACCAATGTTCTCCCTTATAGTTGATAGGTATTAGCACATGTTTAACCTCATATCAAGGGCGAGTTCCAAACCGTTCCATCCCATTGATTCGTTGTACAAACAACTTGGCTTGATCCCATTTTCTGGGTTTCTCATAATCCTTGGTCATATTTGTCATCTCCATGAATCCAAAGAAATTTGAGTCGATGGCAGTCCAATCCTGACTCTGATGGACGTTTTTTCCGTTCAATAACCACAAAAATGCATTGACAAGCTGTAACAGACAAAATGTTCATTAATAAGGACCAACACATACAAAGTGAATAATATACACCAAAACATACAAAGTGAGCAGTATCTTACTTGGCTGTCTATGTACTTCCCAGTTAATTCTGCTTCTTCAAACCATGATACAGTCTGTCCCCATTCGGTTCCACCTAACTGCCTCAACAGATCACGGGGCGTATTCTTCTTCCAGTCATCATAGGCCTGTAGGAGGTGTCCTTTTATACGATCGCGACCATCGTGTTGTTCTACGGGGTACTGGTCATCATCATCAGCAAAATGATAATCCATCCGAGGATCGGTGAATGGTGACTGAATGTCTTTCCCAGGTTTCTTTTCTCGTATAGGTCTCCCTTTCACTTCAAGTTCCTCTTTACTGTTTCCACCCCTTCCTCTCCCTCTTCTTCCCCCTCTTCTTCCTCCTCTTCCATCCCTTCCTCCTGCATCCCTTACTCCTCTTTTTCCTCTTCCACCTCCCCTTCCTCCTCTTTTTCCCTTCCCTTCCTCCTCATGTTTTACCTCAATAGTCAAATCTTCTATTTCTCCTCTATCTTCACGCGTAGGTAAAGATGATTGGACAACCTGGTTAACCAGAAGATTAAGCTGTCCATGATCTATATCAGCATCATGGCCATCATGGCTCTCATCCTGTTAAAACACCAAGTAGAAACACAGATTATATCATTATTCTATGTTAAAAGCACCGGGTTAAACATTAAAAACAAACTTACATCAATCATTATAACAGAAGTTGTATGAACACTTTCCCTCTCCTCCGGCTCTTTCTTCTTCCTCTCCTCCTGCTCCTTCTTCTCCTTCTCCTCCCTATCCACCTTCTCCCTCTCCTCCTGCTCTTTCTTCCACCTCTCCTCCAGCTCTTTCTTCTTCCTCTCCTCCTGCTCCTTCTTTTCCTTCTCCTCCCTATCCACCTTCTCCCTCTCCTCCAGCTTTTTCTTCTTCCTCTCCTCCTGCTCCTTCTTCTCCTTCTCCTCCCTATCCACCTTCTCCCTCTCCTCCTGCTCTTTTTTCCACCTCTCCCCCAGCTCTTTCTTCTTCATCTCCTCCTGCTCCTTCTTCTCCTTCTCCTCCCTATCCACCTTTTCCCTCTCCTCCTGCTCTTTCTTCTCCCTCTGCTCCTGCTCTTTCTTCTCCCTCTCCTCATGCTCTTTCTTCTCCTTCTCCTCATGCTCTTTCTTATCATTCTCCTCCATCTCCTTTGCATGATCATCCATCTCTTTCTTCTCACTCTCCCTCTCACTATCATACATATGAACCTCTCCCCCATACATCCCACGTTCCACATCCCGTTGTGACTTCAGTTCCTGCACATCACGTTCTACAACGGACAATCTATTTACAAAGGCAGACAAATGGTCATTCATTATCCTCTCTTGCTGACCAAACTGTTCAGTTATGATCTCCTCTTGCTCAGCAAACTTGTCATTCATCTTCTTCTCGTGCTCAGCAAACATCCTCCTCAGTAGTCGTTCCAGACCAGATTGTTTCTTCTTCTGGACAGGTACTCTAGGAGAGACAATGAAGACATTTTCATCATTATCAGTCTCAGATTCACTGTCATCCTCTACATCAACATCTCCCCCTTCATATGTACCCAATCCCTCATGTTCCTCCTTTTCCATGCCTTCATCCTCTTGCTCCCCTTTCCCCTCTTCTTCCACCTCTTTCCCCTTTGCAACCTCTTGCCCCTTTTCCTCCTCTTGCCCTTTTTCCTTCTCTTGCCCCTTTTCCAAATCGGTAAACACTTGGTCATAATTACATGGCAGACCATCCACATGGTTTACTAGATGTTCATACCATGAGCTTTCTTTCTCCATGTCTTCAGCTATAAGTTTCGTGGCATTTGGTTTTATACCCGACTAAAAATACAAATGTACAAATAAACAAGTCAGTTAGATGTATAGCAAAATGGTGACACATATAGGCACAATGATTGGTCAACTTACTTCAAAAATGGCTAGAACTTTGGGCAATTTAGCGATACCGGTCTTTTTCCATCGTAGCCATCGTGGGATGCGAGTGCCTTTCTTCTCATACCATGCGTGGGTGGCATCCCATACTTCCAACAACCAAGCCTGCAACAAAGTTCCAATTCATTATTTATGCCTATTACCAACATTTCTAGTATACAGAATATACACACATCATACCTGAAATACGTGTGCAAAACCATATAGGTTGTATGAGACACGGATAGTCCTAAAATTCTCCCTATAGGCGACCAATTGATCAATTCGGTCTTTTCCACCAATTATCCCATTAACAAGAGACCTGTAGGTCACATCCCAGGCACAAACACCCCACGAGAACTTGTTAAACAATCTTGGAAATTCAGCAAGTTCCAACACCCAAGGAAGAGCTTTTTTCGTGACAGTGTTATCCAACACACAACCAATGACAAAATACAACATGGCAAATGAAACTGCATCCTGATCAGATTCATCATTCCAAGCAGTTTGCAGCATAATTGTTTCCACTTCTTTAAAGGTTGGTGTAGGGATGCCTGGGAAAAACTTATTCCTAAATCTATATGGCTTATTTATCGCACTAAACCTTTCGGTAAATGCTTCCATGTCTCCAAACCGTAACCCACTTAGGAGTCCAAACTCCCAATCCCCAAATCTTAACTCAACACCTCTAACTTTGAAGCAAAGCTCCCTGGGTTTGAGGTCTTCACGTATGATCTCCCTTGTTAAAAGGGTATGACAAAGGACTCCTGCAAATACGGTATTGGTCATATCCAAATACTGCCCGAAGCAACTCTTCCTAAATAGATCTACTTGGTTTGGTGTTAACACCTCCTTTATATGTTTTGTTGCGTCTAGGTTACACCTAACTGTGATGACGCTTTCCGTTCCAAATGCTTTTTTGTATTTATATTCAGATTTCTTCTTGGCTTTCTTCTTCGAATGAGAGCCATGCTCATCTCTCTTCCTCTTGTCTACACGATCATGCTGAAATTTATTGTAGACATATCATCAGGGAACATACAATTAAGCTAATTATAACGTTGAGCTAGAATGAGCTAACGTATGCTAAAATAAGAGAGTTATCGACAATTAGATCGTCGATATGAATGTTCTATCGACATTAGATCGTCGATATGTATGTTCTATCGACATTTGATCGTCGATATGAATGTTCTATCGGCAATAGATCGTCGATATGGATGTTCTATCGGCCATTAGGTTGTCTATATCTATGTATTCTCTACAATTAGGTTGCCGATAGAACATACATATCGACGCACTTCAACCAAACCGAATGACTTTCTAACACTAGACGAACCCGGATAAACCCTAACACCAGAAGAAGTAAACGAAACGAAATATTCCTTCACAAACACAACAAATGTACATACAATACAAGAGAGAATCGCAAATGTAAAGTCAAGTTATTTACCCTCTTTTTCGTCCTTCCTTCTGAATTCGATTCGTTGTCTGAGCTTCGTGTTCTCGCCATGTCCACTCGAAGTAACAGAGATTCGTCGGATGAAATATACAGAATCGGGCAATGAATCGCCGGAAAGTTAGAGAGATGAACAGCGGGGTGTTAGGTTAGAGAGATGGATGTTCGAATGTTAAAGAGCGGGAGCGGAGTGTTAGAGAGGAGGGCAAGGTTGAAATTTTGTTAATGAAATGTGTTAGTTTTGGTGAGTTTCTCAAAATGAGTTAGAAAAGAAAACTAGCCCCTTAAAAGGCGCTAGTTTTGTAATTGTCCCTTTTTTTTAATGGTAAAGACATAATAAAAATGAATATTAAATATGTCTACTTTTTTTTTAATGGTAAATACATATTAAAAATGAATTCAAAAGTGTTATCAAAATAAAAAGAAAGAGTCCATTTAAATTAATTAATAATGGTAACATGTTTTTATAATTATTGAAAAATAAAATAAAAATAAATAAAAACTTTTTAAAAGAAAATGAGGTTGAAAGGAGTCGAACATAAGACCTTTCAAATAGAAGCATCCTTAACTATCTCATCTACCTTTAAACATTGAAATAGTACATAGAGTAAATATAATTCTCTCCAAAATATTACCAGATACCATTACTAAATTTTTTTTTCTCAATTCTCCGGGCCGCCTGCCGGGGCTCTAACCCCCCCTTGGTTCCGCCCCTGGAAATACCCTTAGGTTATCCGATACCTGTTACCCGTCATAACTCTTTTATATATTAAAAATTATTATTATTTTTTAGATATAAGATATGAGTTTTGAATCCCAACATTTTGTTCTTCAATTATTGAGTGAGACCACTTAGCTACTTTATTCTTACTGATTAAGGTTTAATCTGTTCAAATTTTAGATAAATGATTTATTAAATTTGTACTTTGTTAAATTTGTAATCTTTTTTTTTTGTTCTATTTATTGATTCTTAACGGGTAAGGGTACCTGCGGGCACCCGTGAATTAAATTGGACATGTATGAAATGCAAAAAGTATACCCGTTAGGGTAATGAGATGGGTACGAGTAATTAGAAAATAAACAGGTAAAATTTTAGGATTGACACTATCCGCGGGTACCCTACCCGTTGCCATCGCATGGAGGGGAGCCTCCGGCTATCAGAATTACCTCTACCATAGATGGTTTTCGGCCCCGACCATTGGAACTACCTATATTCAGTGTTCTAAAAGTCGTAAGGCGCTAGTCGGGCGAACAAGACCTCAAAAGATTAATCGGTGATTAATCGGGGATTAATCGGATATGTATTTTTCTATTTTTTATATTTATAATTAAATAAATATTATATAAACATATTTAAAATATAAATTATCACATCTAAAAATAATATTAATAAATATTATATAAATATTATAAATATTTTCTTTAAATAAATAATAAAATATCCATAAATATTTATAAAAAAAAATATGTCTACTACCTTCTCCGTATTCATCAAATAATTCTTTATTTTCTTCTTCAAAATATTTAATATTCGTCATCTAATATATTGAAATTAATTTTATTTAGTGCTATGTAAATTAGTTTTATTATTTTTAGTTGTTGTGTGATCATTAATTATTTGTATTATTTATTTTGTAGCAAAATTTTTATAATTTTATGATTTGACCCGGTTTTTAGCCTTCTGACCCGATTTTTAGCCGTCTGGCCCGATTTTTAGCTGCCTAACCCGACTTGTCCGCCTAACCCGACTTGCCCCGATTTATCCTGACTTGAACCGCCTAGGCGGAAATATATCGGACCGCCGACTTAACCCGCCCAGTTATAAAAAATCGGTCAGTGTTCTGAATTTCGCCGACTAGTCGGCCGATTAGTCGCCGACTTGGCCGACTTTTAGAACACTGCCTATATTATGGATGGTTGCGGTCCTGTGTTTTTAATAAATTAGGGTTCCGAGTGGTTAATTAACTCATTGAGTTTGTATTTGATTAGAAAATCTAACTTGATTAATGTATGATAGACGATAAATTTCTCTAATTTTGTTCAAAACGACTCAATCTTACTTTTGTAATCCAAATCTAGCTTAGTTTTGAGGAATTTTATATTTGTACATAAAAAATGGTTCTGAACCAATCAGATGATAACACGTATATATACGATTATTTTTTTTTTTTTTGAGCAAGTTCAATTTAGAAATACTTCCTAATAGAAAATGGATTCCTAAAAGAAAAGAGATTCGGCAGCGCACTATAAACAGATAGGTATGGAAAACCCTAGAGGTACGTTAGCATCACTAGTTATCGAGACCATATGTCTATTTGTTACTTGTTGTTGATTGTGGGGTTAATTATATCGGGATTCTCTAAGTACGGATAATGAAATATTAATACCACAAAACTTAATCTTTGTTAACATTAAAATCATCTAATTTTGCGTTTCTTTTAATTTCTCATGTAGTCCTTTTGTTCAGGTTTTGACAATAATAATCATTGAAATGGACACATGGACGATACATAAGTCAGATTTTTGCACGTAAATTAAAAAATAATAAAATTACCTAATTTAACCCTGCTAGGTTATGTTCATCTCAGAAATCGAAAGACAAAATGAATGAAATTGACCTAGATTTAGTTACATGTATTTTTTAACCTATATATAAAAATCTAGCTTACATGACGTCTACGTATCATTTCTAAAAATTATTATTGATACGAGGGAAATCAAATGTAAAGTTATTGAATAATTTTGATATTGAGAAAGTAGCTTTTGTGGAATTAGTGTTCCATAATTAATTTAAACGTCAGTTGATTTTTCTTCCGAAATAGTTATTGACGATTGCTTCTCAATCCTAATTTCGCACTCATATATCTATTATTTATTATTCAAAGTTTTTGTTTTTTATATATATTTTGGTAATTAGATTAGATTGAGGTTGCTCATGTACTTTTCAGAGACATCTTTTTATTTATGCATATTATGACTCAAACTCGAGATATCTAACTTAAGCGACTTGAAAAATCATTACCACTTAGTAGACCTGTCCACAGACCCGGGTACCCGTCCGGCCCGTCCAGATCCGTGTCCATTGGGCCGGGCTTGGATAATGAAAATTGAACTTAGGCCCAGGCCCGCTAAAGCCCGTCTATTTTTTGGGCGGGCTTGGAATTAATAAAAATAGCATGGATTGGCCCAGCCCGACCCGCTTATTATTAATTAATAAATTTTTATATTGAATACTTATTTTTTATAATTAAAAACTATATAGGTGGGTTTATATGGATTGTGTTTGGGATTTGATTTTTAAGCCCGAGTCCGCTTAAATTAATAGCGGGCTGGGCTTGGACTGAACATTTTTACCTAAAAACCTGATAGGCCCGGTCCGAACCCGACCCATTGCCAAGTCTATCACTTAGCCAAATTGGTAAAATAGGTTTCTCAAGTAAAGAAACTCAAACAATAAACATTTTCATAGATTGAACCCTATAATTAATTTGGGAAATTTACACATGAATATGTATTTTAAAATTATCTATGAATATATCAACCAATAATTTAAATTATGTCAAGCTGGGGTTTCATTTTTAAGCTCTTAAATTAAGGATTCAAATCTATAAATTACAGACTAGGGTTTAATTTTTAAGCTCTATAAAATTTTAGCATATATATATAATATAAAATAAAAGTATAATTTATTTCTGATATAAAAAAAATAGATTTGTCTATGTTGACATATTGGGAATTAAATTATGTAATATGGTTTAATTATAATTTTTATAACTGAATTTTGTGTAGAAAGTTCAATGGTAAATTGGTTATATTCAGCCCATAAAAGCCCAGTTCAGTCATGGGCTACAGGCCCAGTTTAGTCATGGGCCACAGCACAGCTGGTATATAAGCCTACTTGTTAACTTGGATAGAAAAGGCTGTAAACACAAAATTCCTTAAAACTGGATTGGTTCAAATTATCTTTTAAATAAATAAAATTTTGAAATTATAAACTTAAATGAATCAAATTCCTTAGAAAAAAAATTACCATCTTTAAAAAAAAAAAATTATTGATAAAATCTATAATCTTTTTATTTAATATATTAAACTATCAATTAATTATGGGTAAATAATTTATTAGTCCCTCCTTTTTACAGAAGAACACATTATAAGGTCCATATTTTTTTTATCAATATTAACTCTTTGATCCATTTGTCTACATTTTTTAGATTTTTAACCGAGCATATCTTAGCTTTCAAGACTGTCATAGTACAATACAAAATGACCATGTTACTTTGTTATTTTCTGTCTGTCTTTTTATGCCAAATATAATGGTTAAAAATCTAAAAAAATAGATAGAAGGACCAAAAGGTTAATATTGACAAAAGATAAAGACTTTATAATGTATTTTTTAAAATAGAGGATTAAATAATATGTTAGGTAATTATCCGTTAATTATAGGTACGTAAAGGGTCTCTTTGTGATGAAACGGAGAAGCTAACATTCAATTCTTTTTTAAAAACATGATGGATCATGTCACAGTGACTTTGCAACATTCGGATTTTTACGTTTTTGAACCCTAATTTAATTGAAAATGAGCCAACAACCAAAAGCCATCGCTTTTTGGCCAAATACACCCGTACCGTTTTTAGGGTCTTTTTATAATTTTTCCTATTTCATTTCCTTTTACCTTTAGGATTAGGGTTATGTTTATCCATTTAAAGCATATTTTCGAATGTATGAGACATTTTATCATTAATGAGAACTTGAGTTTCGTTTTCCAAAGTTCTTTGTCGAATTTTGAAGTGTTGATCGGTAATTGTGTGCCATTTAACGATCCGACGAATTCTGTTTTTTCTGTTGAGTTAGTTTGGTTCAGTTGTTGTTGTTAACTGTTTGGTTCGTTGTTGTTGTTAGTTGCTTGATGTTTGCTGATTGCTTGTTATTGTTTGATAAAATTATGATTAACGGTAGTTGTTATTATACAAAATATCTAATATAAACATGTTTTAAAGCAAATAAAAAATAAAATATATAAATAAAAAATTCAATAAAAATAGATGCAATAGAAAAATATATTTCCGAAACAGAGATTTGTGACATGTTTGGTTCAGCTCTTAGTTGGTAGTTGTGACAGATACTTTAAGGAATATTCTATGGAACCATAAGCTCGTGGATCAATGTCAAACTTCGATTCGAAGGAACCACAATGACCGTTCAATCCAAGAAAAAATATTCATTGATGATGTGAATGAAACTGTTCGGCCACGTGTGATGATCCCTACCATCCATCCATACAACCGTAGAGTCTAAACAGAGTATCTAGCCACCTGACAGAATGCACCATTTGACGACGTCGCAGATCGAGCATGGCAGAACCAATCGATAACTGACATGTGCCTTATGACTCATCGAGATACATTCTCAAGAATGACAGAGAATATATCTAGTAACCACTATAAATAGAAAAGATATATGACTTAGACAAGGTATGTCAAATGCACAACTAGTATCAATACTCTGAATATCTTAACCATTCTACAACTCCTGCTAACTTAGGCATTAGAATAGGTTCGCCGAATGCTAACCCCTTTCTGACCGTCTATTGTTCTTATCTCAGACTAATGGAATTAGAATCTAGAAGACTACTTGAAAACAAAGATATCACGTGATAATAGACAAAACTATTATATTTTCTATGAAGGAAAATACGATAACAACCATATAAAAAATAAACCAGAACCATCCACATAGCAAGACATATCACAACATCCATAAAATTAGAAAAAAAAGATAAGATGCAAAAATACCCTTAATGTTCACAGTCAGAAGCAATTTTATCCTTAACGTCTAAACTGATGAAATTTTATAACGTTGGTAGCCAAACATAATTTTACCTCTAACATTGACAAGTTTGGTCAATTTCAGACATTATTATAAAGGGTAAATAATTTATTAGTCCCTCATTTTTACCTAACACATTGTTTTGTCTCCTATTTCGGAAAACACATTATAAGGTTCATATCTTTTGTCACTATTAACCCTTTGGTCCTTCTGTTTAATTTTTTTTTTTGTAGATTTTTAACCATTATATTTGGCATAAACATAAAGACTGAAAATAACAGAGTAACATCGTCATTTTGTATTATACTTGTGGATATCCTGAAAGTTAAGATATGTTCGGTTAAATATCGAAAATATAGACAAAATGACCAAATGGTTAACATTGACAAAAGATAGGGACCTTGTAATGTTTTTCAAAATAGGAGGACTAAATAATGTGTTACGTAAAAAGGTGAGGACTAATAAATTATTTGTTCTGTTATAAACACATGTATTTTGTCCTTATTCTGCACTAATTGCTTATCAGTTCGTTTTAAAAAAAGATTTCACATTTTCTTTGATTTAATAATAGAATAATATTTTATAAATTTGGCGAAATATTTTGATTTTTTTATTCAACTCGTAAAATAGACAGTATATTTTTTAATTTTTTTTCACGTCTAATCATATGTTTATGATTTGTTTCTAATGAGTGATAAAATGATTCACATGTGAAGTATAGATGACAAGATTCATGACCGAGAAGACATTTTGATGAATTATTTTTCAAATTGACCAAACTTGATAATGTTAGGAGTAAAATTGTATTATCTTAAACGTTAAGGGTAAAATTGCTCTTGACTGCAAACGTTAGGGGTATTTTTTTACCCATTGAGTCATTTTTTATTAACATAATGACACCGAGCCCTTATTGCAGCCCGCTCTACTGAATCCGCTGCTTTATTTTTGGTACCATGTCATGGGGGGAGTTTGGTCGATCCACGGCATGGGCAGAGCCATCTCGTAGCCATCAAAGGCGGCAAGGAGGATCGGGCTTGACGGGTGGCTAGTGGTGAATGAGACATATTAATGTCCGCTAACCGTGGGCTTCAAGTTGGTGTAAGAAACGCTTATAAGGGACATGGTTAGCTAGTGTCAGATCTCCACCAACTCCTGGGCATTGTCGGGACTCAGCGATCCATCCTATTACGGGGCGTTTGGTATTCTATTGGGGATAGGGATGAGGATAAATGTTGGGATAGAGATACTGTATGGAGATAAGGATAAAATTACGATAGTCAAAAATTATTATTAAATGTTTGGTATGTGGGATAGGGATAGAGATAAAATAATACATTTTACTATTTTAACCTTATTTAAACTACATAACATTAATTTGAGGGATAAGATAGACTTTTCCATCCGATTAAAATCGCAGGAGCTTATCACACCTCCTTATACCACCTCCTCTTGGGTATAGGATTTGAGGGATAAGTGACTTATCCCTCACATGTCTCACTCTTCTATCTCTCAAACAAACACGAAATAACTTATCTCGTGTTTTTTATCCATATCTCACCTTCTATATTCCTTCTAACAAACACCCTATTAGGGATTAGAAGAGTCGGACATCCGGTCATTAGAAAAAGAAAAAAAAAAAAAAAAAAAAACAACAAAAACGACGTAACAATCCAAAATAAAGGAAAGAAAGGGGTTTATAAACCCAAAAAAAAGAAAAGTTTCTTGGCGGCTAGTGCAGCTATTGCCACTTCTTTGTTAGTCTGTATATTTTCAAATTGTTGGATTGAACTGATTCCGATTCTAGAGACTCGAGAAAAAGTAGGAATCCAAGATCAAGTGAAAACTAAGCAAGAGGATTCCTGAAGATGGAACCTTCAATTTTATACATGTTGTAGAGTTGAGAAGAGAAGAAGCGAGAGCTATAGCCTACAAAAAGCGAATCTGCGCCTGAATTTCAGTGAAGTAATTTTGTTTTCATTTTCGGTAGGTTCCTATAAAATATGCAATCGGTTTCGATATCGAGCTCTGCTCTTGAAGCTGATAACACTCTCCTTTCTATCTGCTACACCCGCGGCTCTCTTCAGCTCCTCGACCAGGTTCTTTTGCTTTTCCATCTCCTTTTAATTAACCTTTGCTGTTGCGTTCAATCGAATTGTTTGGTTAAATCGAAAATTTGTTTGTTGTTCAACAGAGAAAGCTTCCTCTAGAGACTGTATATTTGGATATCTGTGATTCATCAGATGGATGGTATTTCCTGAAACCCTATTTTTAGTAGAAATGGAAAATTGTCTGCTCATTGATTTTCTATTTTGGGGATTTCAAATTTGTTTTCTAGCTTATAAGAATAAGTTGGATCCATTGTTAAAATGTGGAAAATGGGCAGGAGTTCTCTATTTTGGGATAAATTGCAGTAACAGTTACTGATGTTTGGGGGTCTATTTCATAGAAGTTAGAGAATTTCATATTCTTTCAATAAAGTCATTCAATTTCAACTTTCATTTCAATAAATTCATTCCGAGCTAATTTGATGTGACAGAGAAGAAAGCTGAATATATGCCAACTAAGAGCCATTTTAGCATTGCTTTCCCAATCTTCTCAGCTAAAAACAATTTTGTTAAATGCAAAATTGATTTGCTTAAGATATGTGAAAGCTGCTTTAAGTAAAAACTAAATTTGTTGCTTTTGGGAAAAACATCTTTCACAACTTATGAGAATTAACTTTTTTTGGATAAAAATAGTAGTAACTTGCTATATCTTAACACAATATGTATATTTTTTATTTCTTGATTTTTAGAACTTTTATTACGCATTTACCAAACAATTATCCAGGTTGTCAATTTCTGACACGACAACATGATTTGCCGAAACAATTCGCTTGACTTGAATCAATTGACACGATATTTATTTTTGTATCATTCATATAATATACAAATCACATAACACGATAACTCGTTTTGACACCCTATTTACAACTCCGTGGTTCAGGTCTGCCATACGGGAGATGGTTGTCCGCGGGGCACCTGCTATAGCTATTGCAGCTGCCTTATCTCTTGCAGTTGAAGTGTTTAACTTGAAGGATTTTAATGGGAATTCTGATGATGCAGTTTCTTTCCTCTTCAAGAAATTGGAATACCTTGTTTCTAGGTAATTGGTGTGTTCTTGCTAGTCTTCTGTAGAGATGATGTGGATAATTAACTTGACTTTGCCAAATTGCCATAATTATAAGGGTAAAGTTAAAGAAAAACCCTTGTGCTTTCACGTTTTGTCAAACTGCTATCGGTAAATTCTTTTTTGGCCTAAACCATATGCAGCCCCTGAACTTGTCAATTTTGGTCATTTTGCCTTCTGAACTTACGGGACAACCTATTTGTCCCATCAACTATTTAAAGTGGTATTAGCAACCCCCTATTTTCATTATAACGGAAACAAGATGAAGTTCCAACATTAGTACAAGTATTCATGGAAGTATTGGAACCAGCCTCTGTAGACGATATAGAAGGAGTTAAAGCTATATGCAATTCTTACAAGAGAACTTCTATACTGTCTATACTAACCTGATTTGCAGCTTGTTTGAGTAGTGCACAACCCTTTTTTATTATGACTTGGTACTTGCAATGAGAACATGTCATGATTCTTTCCTGTTATAATGAAAAGAGGGGGTTGTTAATACCACTTTTAAATAGTTGATGGGGGCAAATAGGTCGTCACGTAAGTTCAGGGGGCAAAAATGACCAAAATTGACAAGTTTAGGGGCTGCGTATGGTTTAGGCCTTTCTTTTTTGTCCAAACGGGGATTGAGGTTTTCGTTATGACCGGGGTTTTTCTCTCTACTAAAAATAAGGACCTCAAAATTAAAATGAGCGTTTGAGGTTATTTAGGTGTGTTTGGTGATCTTTTTTGTCCAAACGGGGATTGAGGTTTTCGTTATGACCGGGGTTTTTCTCTCTACTAAAAATAAGGACCTCAAAATTAAAATGAGCGTTTGAGGTTATTTAGGTGTGTTTGGTGAGGAGAGAGAAATTAGGTGTGTTAGTGAGGAGAGAGAAAGCTCTGAAAATGATGATTTTGAAAAAATAAAAAATTTGGTTGCATAGTAAATGTGTTACTAAACAACTTTAGTTTTTGGAATTTTCCATTTTGAGGTCGTTAACGATCATTTTATAGTGTCGGACTAAACAATTCTCATTTTCAGCAAAACCAAAACCTCAGTTTCCATTTGGACAAAAACATTTTTTTGCAGGTACCAGTTTGACAAAAAGTGAAACCACAATAGTTTTTTTAGACTTTACCCTACTTATAATTAGTTAATTGTTTAGTGGATTGGCTAAGGTTTATCTTTCATATATTATCAGCCGGCCAACTGCTGTGAATCTCTCAGATGCTGCAACAAAACTTAAAGAAATTGTATTGCAAGCTGCTGCTACTGCTTCAGAGTCAAAAACTGTTTTTCAGGTGCTATGATTTTTTATGTGCTCTGATTTTTTTTTTTTTTTTTAATATTATCACTCATTCTGGAGGGCGAGCCTTGGCGCAACGGTAAACGTTGTTGTCATGTGACCTCTCACGGGTTCGAGTCTTCGGAGCAGCCTCTTGCCAAAAAAAAAAAAAGCCAGGGGAAGACTTGCCCACAATACACCCTTGTGGTGGGATCCCTCCCCAGAACCCTTGCTTAGCAGGGACGTGTAGTGCACCGGGCCGCCCCCCTATCACCCGTTCTGTCTAATTGGGCTGAAATTCAATTTAAGCTTTACCATGTGAATGAATCACTCTAGACTTGGCATGGAATTCAATTTAGGTTCTAATTGATTAGAATTTAGACTTAAAGGGGTTTATGTTTGGTGTTTTGCAACTTCATGGAGTAGCTGTATGTTTAACTTACTTTCACATTTTTATCTGCTAGGCCTACATAGAAGCTGCAGAAATTATGCTTAAAGATGATGTCGCTTCAAATAAAGCTATTGGATCATACGGAGCTAGTTTTCTTCAGAACTTACTGAAGAAATCTGAGAAGCTATCTGTTCTAACACATTGCAATACTGGCAGGTCTTGCTCTTATCACGTTTGTGTTCCTAATTTCAGTCCTCTTCTATGTTGCAGGAAACGCCTCTTAACTAGCGGTTTCTGGGTTCCATTTCTGTTTCAGTTTCACTTTCTGTTTGAAGGCTATGTTTTCGCAATAACGTTTTCTAGTGTCCATTGCAATACTGGTAGTCTTGCTCTTATATCATGTTTGTGTTCCTAATTACAGTCCTCTTGTATGTTGCACGGAAACACCTCTTAAGTAGCATTTCTGTGTTCCGTTTCCCTTTCACTTTCTGTTTGAAGGCTATGTTTTCGAAATAAGGTTTTCCAGTGTCCATTGCAATACTGGCAGTCTTGCTCTTATATCATGTTTGTGTTCCTAATTTATAGTCCTCTTATATGTTGCACGGAAACGCCTCTTAAGTAGCATTTCTACGTTCCGTTTCCCTTTCACTTTCTGTTTGAAGGCTATGTTTTCGAAATAACGTTTTTCAGTGTCCATCGCAATACTGGCAGTCTTGCTCTTATATTATGTTCGTGTTCCTAATTAGTAATTACAGTCCTCTTGTATGTTGCATGGAAACAACTCTTAAGTAGCATTTCTGTGTTCCTTTCCCTTTCACTTTCTGTTTGAAGGCTATGTTTTAAAAATAACGTTCCCAGTGTCCATTGCAATACTGGCAGTCTTGCTCTTATATCATGTTTGTGTTCCTAATTACAGTCCTCTTGTATGTTGCACGGAAACACCTCTTAAGTAGCATTTCTGCGTTCCGTTTCCCTTTCACTTTCTGTTTCAAGGCTATGTTTTAAAAATAACGTTTCCCAGTGTCCATTGCAATACTGGCAGGTCTTGCTCTTATATCATGTCTGTGTTCCTAATTTATAGTCCTCTTATATGTTGCACGGAACGCCTCTTATGTAGCGCCTCTGCATTCCGTTTCCGTTTCCGTTTCACTTGCACTTTCTGTTTGATGGCTATGTTTTAGAAATAACGTTTCCCAGTGTCCATTTTCGTTACGGTTTCGATTTCTATGCAATATAGATCCTCTTTACTTTCGAATAGCAACGCAAAAATAATCTCGGGTTCATTTTTTTTCCCAGTTTGGCTACAGCTGGATACGGTACTGCCCTAGGTGTTATTCGGGCACTTCATACTGAAGGAGTCTTAGAGAGGGCCTATTGCACAGAAACTCGTCCATTTAATCAGGTAGAAGCTACGTTGCACGGAAACTCTTTTTTATTAGCGTTTCCACCTTGCAATATGTTTTCGTTTCATTTCTTTTCTGTTTCCACTACCGTTTCGTAGCTATAATTTTTTAGAAATAACGTTTTCCCGGTTTCCGTTTCAGTTTCAGTTTTCGTTTCCGTGCAACATAGGGTAGAAGTTTTTATTTGTTGTAGTGTCAAATATCACCGGACATAATAAAGATTGGAATTCTGACTGCAGGGATCAAGACTCACAGCTTTTGAGTTAGTCCATGAAAAAATACCTGCTACTCTTATAGCAGATTCTGCTGCAGCTGCATTAATGAAAGACGATCGAGTGAGCGCTGTGATTGTCGGAGCAGATCGAGTTGCTGCAAATGGTATACTATGCTGAAGATTATTTATCTGCTGTGTGTCCTAATGTGTCACTAAAATGTGCAGTAACATTGCAGGAGATACTGCTAACAAGATCGGGACTTATAGCCTTGCGTTATGCGCGTCTCATCACAACATTCCATTTTTCGTGGCAGCACCATTGACCTCTATTGATTTATCGCTTTCTTCTGGAAAAGAAATTATAATAGAGGAAAGATCAGCAAAAGAATTATTAAATTCGCGGGGAGGACTCGGAGAGCAAGTTGCTGCTTCTGGGGTTGATGTTTGGAATCCAGCTTTTGATGTTACACCTGCACAATTGATTACTGGTATCATAACAGAAAAGGTAGTTCTTTTTCTGACTTTCATTTCATTGAAGCTAGAGATGGAAATTTTGGGTTATCATGTCAAAATCATGTTATGTTATCTAAAACCTGTGGTTTGGCCGATTTGTATATATGTGTCTGTGTTTCTTTTTTGGTTGCAAAGAGGACCGAGGTCCGTGTCGTTAATAAGACCAAAGATTTTTAGGTTGTCAGTTTGACTATTATCTGAGAATTGACGATATTCTAAGTAATTTTTTAGTTTCGAGATCATTTAGGTGTTAGATTGATTAGGAGAGAGAAAATGAAAGTTTAGAGAAAATCGAAAACATGGTTCGATAGTAAATGTGGTATTAAACAAATTTAATTCTTTGTAATTTTCTATTTTGAGATCATCAGTCAAACTGAGAGTGTCAATGTAAGTCTTTGGTTTTGCTAACGGTGAGCATTTCAGTTCTCTTTTTGCAACAAAAAAAAAACCCCATAGGTATCTATCTTTCAATCAGCGAAACCACAGGGTTATGTTTGAAATTTGACCTATTATGTTATATACTCCCTCCATTCTCAAATAAGTGTCGTTTTAGAATTTTCACACAAATTAAGAAACACAATTAATATGCATTTAAATTAATAAATTTACATGGATTAACTAAATAAAAGTTCTCTCTCCTATAATGGTTGGAGAAAAAACTTTGAAAGCTTAAAAAACGCATAAATCAAGATAAAATTTAAATGCTTAGACCAAAATACTATACTAAATTTTATTGAAAAACGGAAACGACACTTAAAAAAGAATAAAAACAATTATCTAAAACGACACTTATTTGAGAATGGAGTGAGTATATGGATTAATACATCCCTAGCCCCTGTACTTTACAAAAGTCGATTGTCCCCTTATACTTCTAAAATGTTCAATTTACCCCAAACTTATTTAAAGGGACCTATTAACCCCTTAAAATCTACGTGGTAGAGTAAGGAGAAATTTTGTAAAAATTGAAATGCATACACTTTAAACAAGTTCAGAAGGCCAATAGATCATTTTAAAAAAAGTTCAGGAGGCTAATATGTATTTTTCAAAAGAGTCAATTGGTCACTTTAAACAAGTTCAGGGGTTAATGGAACTTTTTCAAAGTAGAAACAGACAATTGACTCTTTTAGACAAGTAAAGGGCTAAAGAAGTATTAAGCCTATGTTGTGTAGAAGGGATAAGGTCCAAAATTGCCCCTAAATTATGAAGTTGTGTAATTTTACCCCTAACGTTTCTAAGCAAGTTCAATTTTACCTTTTAGATAACAGAAAATTTGAACTAATTGATTTAATAGTTGTTCGACTATCTATCGGATCTTCCAAACAAGTTTGTCGATAAAATAAAGAAGTTATGTGTGTTTGAATAACATAGTAAACATTTTATATATATATATATATATATATATATATATATATATATATATATATATATATATATATATATTTTGTAATTAACTTGTATTTAGCAGACTTAAATATTGTCATTTGACAAGTTACTCCTACTCTGTTAGTAACGGAATAAATATTTTAGATATAATTGATGTTTGAAATTACGTGATAATTAAATAACAAGTTAAGCAATAATATAACAGCCTTTTTAAATTCTGTTAGGTAGAGGTGAAATTGCCCTGGGGTAAAATTTCACAATTTCATAGAGTAAATTTGCACTTTCCGAAAACATTAGGGGCAAAATTACCGTGTGTAGAATAAAGCAATTTCAAAATTAGTCATTTTGGTGATTTATTATATCTAACATTATGTTTTAAATCAGGGTGTCATCACTCAGACAGGCAGTAATGTTTTTGACATAAAGAATTTCGTAAAAGGGACAGCTGGCCTATCTTTTGCATAGTAGAGGCAAGGAGTTAAAAACTCTTACTGTAACGGTAACTGAACTTTCGGTAAAAAAAAATTGTTGAGGTTACTTTACTTATTTTGTGTTTGATAGAGTAATTTAACTACGGTTTTATTCAATAAAGTAACTTTGACCGGTTTATTGCTTATTTCACCATTGTTAATTATTTGTTGTTAATTTAACTCTAACATTGGCGGCCAAGAGACCCTTAACATTGGTAAGTTGTGTCCATTTCAGATATCATTATAAGATTCTTAACATGTAAAAAAAATTGTGGTTAATAGAAAAAATTGGATTTTTAGAATTTTGGATTTAGAGAGGGTTTAACAGGACTGAGTCAATTTTGGAGGATGTTAATTTAGCACCCGATCTAAATTTTTGGGAAATAAGTGGGCCGGAACTACCATAGCCTCAAATTTTGTGGAGAGAGAGGGCTAAAACTACTTGTGGTTATGGTAGTTCAGGCAGTCGGAGGGGCCCGAGCCTCCTTGGGCCCCATTGTATCTGCCCATGGTACCGTTTGTTCCGAACTTCCATGCGTGAATATAACTCCTTCGTTGCATACTATAAGAAAGAAAAATGCACTCCTAAAGCTTTGATACCATAAACAAGCTAAAAGAGAAGAAAAATGTGAGATTCTTATTAATGAGTTGAATTGTAATACATCTGTTATGAGCTTCTATCTGTAGGAACTCTTTTATAGAGAAAATGACAATGTCACCTCACTATTCTGTTATATAGTAGCGTTCACTTGATTCTGAATGACCAAATACCGTTAGATTTAGGCTGATTATAATCCTACAGTGGATATCCAAATAGAAATCTAATTTTCCCGCCTATACTATCTTCTTTTCATTCTTTAGTTTGATGCTTGGTACGTGATATCATACTTCAATAGATAAGTTATAAATTTAGTCTCATGGTTACTGGGAGAGAATGGATTTAACGTCAGATGATGAGTGTTTTTTTTTTCATGAAAAGAAGATGTACAGTTTCAAATTTTATTGGGTGGTTAGAACGCTGAACATTGGAGGGTGACAAAACATGAAAAACAAAGAAACTCATCTTTCGTTAACAAGTCTTGAAAGTGTACTGTTGTTTGAATGTTAGGTTTGAGATTGTATTGTTTATACATATAAGGTTAAATCTGTATTTTCTAATAATCCTATGGTTAAATTTGTACTTTATCTAATTATCCAAACACTTGATATCTAATATTTGGAGTAAAAAAATAAAGGATAAGAATCAAATTTGACCTTAACATTTTCAGAGAAGTGTAAATTTGACCCTAATTTATGAAATGGTATAGATTTACTCTTAGTGTTTCCAATCAAGATCAATTTACGGATTAAAGAGAACCAAAAAAGACACTTAACATGTTATTTAAAGGGCCTAATGTAGTGGCGGAGCTAAGATGTAATTTCAACAATTTCCATAAACTCCTTCCATATGAAAGACTGTCTAGACCAATGATTCAACGGACCCGTGTACCTCTCCGTCTATCGATTTAGGATTTGATTAGATGGGAAAGTTTTGAAGAGTTAGTAAATGAAGGTTGGAAGGGATTATTTTATAAAACTAAGTTTATTGTAACCAACATTTATAAAAAGAATGATAATTGTTTCATTCATAGGAAAAATAAAATATATATTTCAATGTATTACATTTCAGAAGTACACTAGAGAAGTTTGAATCTGTATCTTCAATATCATAGATCGTGATAGAGCAATATTAGACAGTGCTTGAAACTGTTTTTGGCACAACGCATTCCATCCGGAATTGATTTCATAGTTTTTTTTTTTTTCCAGGAATGACTTTATGATCTTTCAATAAATTAGCTTTATATGATGATAGAAACAAAAATTATGTTTTTTTCACAAAGGAAAACATGATAACACGGTAAAACTCATACAAGGAGATATATATGCCACATCCATCCATAAAAAGAGAAAGTACAAAAAACTATAAATAAATAAGAAACTACCAAATCTACCATATTATATCAATAAAAAAATTCATTCAACAAAGAAAATGTAAAACAAAATAAAAAATGGGCTTATTTTCATGCTAAAAGCCGGAAGAAAACTCCAAAACCTGAATGAAGAACAATAGAGTTTCTTGGCGGTTAGGTATAGGTTATAATTTTTATGTGCATATTGTAATACACGAAGTCGAGTATCTCTAACGTCCATTTTGGCACTTAACCCTTGAACTTAATGTCATGTAGACATAAAAGGGTTAGTACATCCATCGCCCCTTGAACTTGTCCCATTTTGCCACTTAACCCTCTCTACTTAATGTCATGTAGACATAAAAGGGTTCAAATATATGACAATTCTTGAGTTGAAATGACTGGTAGATTGACTATTAAGTACATGAGGTTAAGTGACAAAATGAGAGGAAGCGATGAAGTATTAAGCCATCTATTAATTGATATATGAATTAAAATGAGATAAGGTGCAAAAATACTCTAATATTTACAGTTATGAGCAAATTTACCCTAATGTCTAAAATGATGTAATTTTACTCTTGATGTTGGCACCGAATAGAAATTTTATCCCATACGTTGACAAGTTGGGTCAATTTGAGAAATAATTCATCAAACTGCCTTCTTTGTCGTAAATCTTATCATCTATTATTCACATGTGTGTCATTTTATCACTAATTAGTAACAAATCATAACATACAATTAGACTTGAAGTTTTTTTAGAAAAAATATTGTATTTTGTACAAGTTGAATAAAAAAAATCAAATATTGAACCGGATTTGAAAATAATAATGTCTGGTTCTATTATTAAATCACAAAAAATATGATTTTTTTTTAGAACCAATTAATATATAATTGGTGCAGAATAAGGAACAAAATATATATGTTTTGTAATGATGTCTGAAATTAACTCAACTTGTTAATGTTAGGGGTAAAATTGCTCTTGACTACCTACTTTAGGTTAAAATTGCACCATTTCAAACGTTATGGGTAATTTTACACCTTGGCTCTGATTAACAAATAGTTGTTAGCTGATTACATTAGCCGTTAGCTAATTACTGTTTTGGTTAGCTGATTGCGTAAACTTGTTTGGTACAAGTTAGCTGATTGTTAATAGCTGTTTGTATAAAATGACAAATAAAGACATGGTAAACCCTTTATTTGAGGTTAAAAAATACTCTCTCCATTCCATTATATAGGTAATTCTAGCAAATTAGTTTTTTCCCTAAATATAAGTCATTCTAGGATTCCAATACTTATTGCCCAATAGTGACATGAGAGAGAATTATTTTTTGTATTGGTACATGTGTTTTTTAATATTCTAATGCTTATTGCCCAATAGTGACATGAGAGAGAATTTTTTTTAGTTAACCAATATATTTCTTAATTTGTGTGAAATACCCTAGAATGACTTATATAATGGAATGGAGGGAGTAGTAATTATGAGCAAAAATGTTTATAAAAAAGATGAAGCAATAAGCTAATTGTAAAAACTCGTAAAACTAGTTTTGTAAAATTAGTTTTTTTTTTTAACCTAATAAACTCTTTCAAATATCTATGGCTTAATAGGCACCCAACCCCCTAAACTTGTAATTTTTTTTCACCTGGCTCCCTCAACTTAGGGAGACAACCTCTCAACCTCCTCAACTCTCCAAAAAAATTACATACAACCCCTTGTACCCCTATGTTCGGTCAAAATATTGACCCGTGTAGAAAACACGCTTGACTGTTGACCACACCAATGCCACGTGTCATTTTTTATTAAATTTTTCTATTGAGACCCCTACTCGGCGAGCAAGCCCAATTGTGCTCGACGAGCAACTACCAGAGATGGATTTCGATCAGAATTCTTAAGCCAGAATAGAAAATTTTAATAACAAAATGACACGTGACATTGGTGTGGTCAACAGTTAAGCGCGTTTTCTACACGGGTCAATATTTTGACCGAACATAGGGATGTAAGAGGCTATATGTGATGTTTTTGGAGAGTTGAAGGGGTTGAGAGGTTGTCCTTAAGTTGAGGGGACCAGGTGAGAAAAAGTTACAAATTTAAAGGGTTGGGTGTCTATTAAGCCAATATCTATTCACTAAACCCTAACCTGTAAAGTGACTTAAACCTCTCGTAAAAAAAAAAAGAAACGTGAGACTTTTTTTTCCTTTTTATAACAAAGAAATATGAGACTTTTTTTTTTTTTGAACTAAGAAATAAGAAATATGAGACTTGAGAGTTAGGGGTGGGCAAAAAAACCGATCAAACCATTAACTGAACCGAAAACCGATAATCCGAACTGGAAGAAGCGGTTAACCGAATTGGTGGTTTTCTTAATGGTTAAAAAAATATATAGTTACCGGTTTCGGTTTCGGTTTCGGGTTAGAGTTTCAAAAACCGCGGTTAACGGTTAACCGAACCGTTTAATAAATATAACCAATTTTTTTAAAAAAATTAATATATAATTATATAACATAGATTATAAGATTAAAAAAAAGTCTTTAACATAGATTATAACATATATTAATATAAATATATACCATAGATTATACTTAAATGTAAACTTGATGGATTAATGTTGTAATAAACACTTTAACGAAATATTATTTACATTTCTTCATGTTTTAAATGTAAATTTGATGGATTGTTTTTTAGTTCGGTACTTATGTTTGAATTTGAACTTTTATATGAATTCGTTTCGTTTGAATTTTTGAAATGTGTATTTTAATCTTGTTTAAAAATTTAGGTTTGGGTAAAAATTATGGTTAACCGTTGATTTTTGGTTAACTGGTGAGAATTGGTTAAAAACCGTTAACCGAAAAACCTAACCGAAATTAATGGTTAACCGATTGTATGGTTAACCGATTGATATGGACCGGTTTCGGTTTGGATGGTTAAAAAACCGTTAATAACGATTCGGTTAATTTTTTTACTTAATGGACCGGTTAACCGAACCGTGCCCACCCCTATTGAGAGCTGCTTTTTCCTAACTTTTTTTTTTTTAATTAAAACAGAATAACGTCACCATTGTAAAAGGACGCAAAGAGCTCCCACTCATAAATAGTGGTTCTGACGCAAAACTAGCACAGACCCACTCATAAATACTGCTTTTAAATTTTTTTAGGCTAATACAACTCTGCTTGTCCCCCTGGACCGACGGTTGTTATTTAACTGCGTTCAATAACTCTGTATTTCAATAAAATTTATTAGAGGTAGAAAATGGAGATATATTTCATCATGAATTATTTCTCAAATTAATCCAACTTATCAATATTAGGGATAAAAATTATTCTTGTCTGTCAATTTTAGAGGTAAAATTACACCATTTTAAATATTAAGAGTAAAATTGCTCCCGGTTGTAAATGTTAAGAGTATTTTTGCACTTTATCTCATAAATAATTAGATACTTTTGAAAATTCACGAGGTAGTTGAATTTTTAAGGTTATTGAATACAGTTGGACAAAAACAGAAAGCTAGACCTGGGCATGGACCGACATCCCGCTATTTAGCTGAGTTTGGACATATGAAATTGGTGTCAGGCCTGGTCCAGCCCAAGCCCGTATAAAACCCGTCAGAAACTGGACGGACTTGGGCTATATGAATTTTCTATCAGTCCGGTCCGACCCCATATACTATATATATTTATATATATTATAATTTATAAATATAAATTAATTATATTTTTTATGAGATGATATGAATTAATTTATTTTGGATTTGATGTTTCGATAAACAATTAGTTTATTAGAATTTTTCCAAACTTATTAAGTATTGTATTGTGTGTACTAGTTTTTTATCAAGAAAAGTTGATGTGATATTTTAATTGTATTTTTTTAATATACAGATGAGCTTGGACGGACGGGCTTGGGATTCGTATTTTAGGCCCGATCCCATCCCGATCCCCAGCCCGACTCAATTTATTACGGGTTGGGCTGGGCTTGGGCTCGTTAGGTTTTATTAAAAGCCCGACAGATCTGATGCAGTCCGGATCTATTGAATACAATTGAACAAGAATAGAAAATCATTTATAACCGATGTAGAATACGTGAACAAAATATTTAGGTGTGTTTTAACGAGGTTTGAAATTAACTCCACATACCAATGTTTTTTTTTTTTTTTTGAAACAGAGATAAACCTTATTAAACATCACAAAACATGTCTCTTACAATGACATCACCGATCCAACTCGGTTCAGAAAAAGAAATGTAATCGTTAGCTAAGGAACCAGCCTGTCTTGCCATCGCATGAGCAGTTGTGTTCGCTAACCGCGGTATAAATAAGACGGAGTAACCCGGTCTCGAAATCAAAATATCACTACAATCCTGTAATATGCAACCATAGTCAGAAAGATCTTCACTGTTGTTTAGAATACTAGAGACCACTCCTTGCGCATCCGACTCGAATATAACTCGTTCCCAACCCTCGTTTGCTGCTAAAACCAGTGCTTTCCGGATTGCCAGAATTTCAACAACACGAGGTTCCGTTACACCAATAACCTTCGAGCTGCAGACAACAATTACCATACCCTGGCTGTCCCGAACTACACATCCCAGGCCACCCGACTGCTGCTCGTGGAACACAGCACCATCCGTGTTGCATTTCAGATGACCAGCAGGCGGCGGGATCCACCGAATTTGGGGACGAACTGCTGTATCGATAGTTGATTGGACCTGCAGATTGTGCGATTTCCACTCCTCATAAAATCCCAGACAGCGCGTCCAGCATACAACAGGCTGCTGCACCACTCCCTTCCACATCAGTGCGTTACGTTGCTGCCAGATCGTATAAAAAACCAGCACAGTTTTAATAAGATCAGTATCCTATCTCGTCAACCACATACTAATGTTAGACCTTCAATTATACCATTTATATTTATGACATTATAGATAAATTATTGGGGAAAGTTCAAATAAAACCCCTGTGGTTTCACTAATTTTCAAATAAAGGACTGTGGTTTACTTTTTATCAAAACGAGGATTGAGGTTTCACACTTTTAATAATGCTATTAAAACTATCTTTAACGACCTGAAAATGAAAGTTTTCAAGAATTAAAATTGTTCAATGTCATATTTTCTATGGAACTACATTTTTTATTTTAGAAAATCATCTTTTTTTGGAACTTTCTCTCTCTTTACCAAACATCATCTAAATAATCTCGAAATAAAAAAGTTGAAAAATTAAAGTTGTTTAGAATATTAATAGTTCTTAAAATATGTCATTTTTGAAATTGTTAAGGGTGATTTTAATAGAATCAATCGAAAAAGTCCTTATTTTACTAAAGTTGAAAACCTCAGTCCTCGTTTTGACAAAAAGTAAACCACAGTCCTTTATCTGAAAATTAGTGAAACCACAGGGGTTTTATTTGAACTTTACCCTAAATTATTTTATTATTGATCTTCAACTATAATATAATGATATTTTTTTATAGTTACATCATTCTCCACTTCAACTTGATAAAAAAATGGTTTCCACGTAAACTTTTAAAGTGTTGTGTTATTTTTTTTACGGGTTAAGGTGTAAAAATACCCCTAACGTTATGGGTCAGGAGCAATTTTACCTTTAACGTTTAAAATGGTGCAATTTTACCCCTAACGTTGGAAACAAAGAGCAATTTTACCCCTAACGTTGATAAATTTGATCAATTTCAGACATTATCATAAAACACAGATATTTTTGTTCATTATTCTGCATCAATTGCATAATAATTCGTTCTAAAAAAAGGATTTCATGTTTTTTATAATTTAATAGTAGAATTTGAGATTAATATTTATAAATTCGGTGAATTTTTTTGCATTTTTTGTCTAATCCGTACAAAAAGACAGTATATTTTTTTATTTTTTTAAATTTTTTTCACATCCCACCGAATGTTTGTGATTTGTTATTGATAAAATGACACACGTATGAAGTGTAGATAACAAGATTCATGATCGAGAAGACAGTTTGATGAATTATTTCTCAAATTGACCCAATTTATTAACGTTAGGGGTAAAATTGCTCTTGGCTTCCAACATTAGGGGTAAAATTGCATCATTTTAGACGTTAGGGGTAAAATTGCTCTTGACCCAAAACGTTAGGGATATTTTTGCACCTTAACCTTTTTTTTAGGCGTTTAATATTAATTATTCTATTGCAAATAAATAAATTATATGTAAAAATTGTATTGTACGCGCCTTGAAAAATTTAAATAAATTGATATATAAACGTCATGCCGAACTTGGATTGACACGTAGGAAAAAAGAAAGGAGGCTAATTGTTTTTTTCGAGTTCTTATATTGAGCACCGGGTCTTCCATGTCACTCGGAGGACTTCCAATTCACATTTGGACACGTGTGTTGTGGCCCCACCTAATAATTAAAATAGTGAGGTCTCTTATAATATATGTTGGTCCATATTACACGTGTTAAAATATGTATGGGAGATCCTCCATTTGACATGGAAAACCGGGTGCTTCTAATAATTTGCCGTTTTTTTCACCATCAAATCCAACATTTCATGTTACTTAAACAAAATTATTTTTAAGTTAGGGCTTTCACGCGAAAAAAAATATAATTAATTCCATTTTTTTCTATGTGTCAATCCAAGTCCGACGTGTCGTTTACGTGTCACTTTGTTTGATTCTTCTAAGGCATGTGTAACACATTTTCTGCATGCCATTTATTCTTTTTCAATCAAATGATTAATTTACTATATTTCAAGTAAGTTGAAGAAACTATCCGAACATTTTAAGGTTTTTAGAAAAGTTTAGAGGAGCGATGATATATTAAGGGTTTGTTTAGTTTATTTATTGTTTGCTACTAGAAAAACTATATTTTCAAAAGCAGAGATTCTCTGTCTTGGAAAAAAACTAATTATGTATAAAAAAAACATGAGGTCCTAATTAAATACTTAAAACTATCGTTTTTAATATGAAACGGCAAATACGAGAAGAAAATTGAGTAAACAACATTAGGGTTGTGCATCGTTTCGGTTTAAACTGCATACTGAACTGGTTGAATTCGGTTTTTCGGTTCAGTTTTTTTGACATCTCAGTTCAACGTCGGTTTTATTTTTAGGTGCATTTCAATCTTCGATTCAGTTCGGTTTGATAAAAAATGTAAAAAATCCGAACCGCACCGGATAACACATATTCTACATTATTTTATATACATGTGTATTTGATTTTACAAGTCTACTTTTTTTTTTATTATTAGTGTGATAATAAGCTAATATAAATATATTTTAGAAGTATTTTTTTTTCTTGAGGTAAATTTAATACTGAAATATAGTGATTTTTATTTGTTGTTTTCATTTTTTAACTAAATTCGATTTAAAACCGAGCCGAACTGAATATTTTAGTTCGGTTGTATTTCGTTTTTACATTCTATTTGGTTTGATGTCAGTGTGAATTATTTTAATAATTTCGGTATTAGATTTTTTCGGTTTGGTTTGATTTTAAACCGATATACATCCGAAACAACATCCCATAAGTTTTTCTTATATATCTTATCTAGGGGTGCAAACGAGCCTTCGTAGTTCGCAAACTATTCGAGTTCAGCTCGGTGAAAGCTCGATCAAAGCTCGGCTCGATAGGGCTCGACTCGAGTTTGGGATCGGCTCGAGCACTAACAAGCTAAGTCCGAGCTTCCTCAGATTCGGCTCGAAAGCTCGCGAGCAGGCTCGATTATTTTTTAATTACTATATATATTTCATTATATATATATATATATATATATATATATATAATATTTCATTGGTTATTATTAGTTTTCATCACAATTCACAAGTCAAATAAGATTTAACCCATACAAAAAATAACACAAAAAAAAAAGTTTAGACATTTGAGTCTTTAACGAGACAATTAGGTTTTGATAAGGAATAACATACATTACAAAGTTTAATATATGTCATTGTTTGAAATTTTTCTCCGAGCTTGTGTTTTCCGATCACAACTATCATATACTGTTCTGGAATCTCGACAATAACATGATTGTTTTTCTTTATAAATATTTTAAACTCATATGGAGTATGTTATAAGGCTTTTCTTGTTTTATGCTACTTATTCTATGCATGTATGATGAATTTGGTTAAAGCTCGATAAAAGCTCGGCTCGATCAAAGCTCGGTCAGATTCGGTCAAAGCTCGGCTCGATCAAAGCTCGTCAAAACTCAATTCGAGAGGGTTCGGCTCGAGATATTAACGAGCTGATACCGAACCTACCTAGGGTTCGGCTCGGTTCACCCATAGTTATTAAAGGCGCGCCTATGGTGCATGGCGCACCAGGCGCAGGCCTTGGCGCCATGGCAGCCCCATGGCGAGGCGCAATCGCCATGGCGCGCGCCTGGTGCGCCATTTTGCGCCAAAGGCGCACCAAGGCGCGCCTTGGCAATTAGAGGCAGTTATGGGCAGTTTTTTGGTAGTTACTTTATATATCTGGAATGGAACACATGTTATATTAACAAAAAGTGTCAAAAAGGAGAGAGATTATAGGTTTTAAACTAAGTAGAAGACGAAGAGACTCTTTGAAGAGGAAAAGATAGAGTCATTAAAAGAGGAAGAAGTTTAGTAGAAAGAAAACACATCAAACGGATTCAAACAACAGAAACAAAGAAGCTAAAGGGAATTCAACTTCAACAGTTTGATGATCAATAGTTTGATGATGCCTTAGACGATGAGTGTGATAGTGATGATGAGGAGTGATGGATTTGAAGTAGAACTTAGAAATTAGTATTCAACTTTAAAGTTTTTCTACTATGGGGTTTATTTTGCATTTTAAAATTTATTTATACTTAAAATATTTTCATGATTTAGTTTTATGTTAGTTTTATATTTTTTTTAAGTGCGCCTTGTCTCGCTATGGCGCGCGCCATCGCTATGCGCCATGCGCCATGGCTCCAAGACCCCTTGCGTCTTAATGCGCCATGCGCCTTTAATAACTATGGTTGCACCCCAATCTTATCCGATAAATATAATATGTCATTAATGTGTCAAAAGAGGACTTCTGGTTTCCTTTTCTTTTGAGGACAAATTATGTAGATTAATGATAATCTAAACTTTACACGTATATTCATTTTCTTTTTCTTATTTCTTTATCATCTTTGCCAAATTAAAAAATTTATCCTTAAAATTAGGGGAGGATACACAAGCTCGGTCAAAACTACCATGATCAAGCGTAATTTCAGCCATTTTGTCCTCATAAAATTTGAGAGTGTGTGGTTTCGTTAAACCATTTCTAAATCCAAAATTTTAATTTTTTTACATACTACTAGACACTCTCTAAATTCAAAATTATAACTTGTTTTAACCTGTTAGATCCTGTTTAAATTCAAAATTTTAATTTTTTTGGTTTGTTAGACTATTATTAAATCTAAATTTCTAATTATCTTAACTTGTTAGACCCTCTCTAAATCCGATTTTTTTTCTATTAGACACAATTCTTTTTTACATGTTAAGAATCTTAAACACAATGTATCTTAATTTTGAAAAGTTTTACATGAGTATTTGAATATTGGTTCTTGATCACGTATATATACAAAAACTCACACTAATAAATTATTTATCTTAATATTTTCTTTTTTCTAAATGTAATTTAATTTTACTTTTTAACAAGTAAAGGCATATGAAGATTAGGTGCATAATTCTTTAGAAGCAAAATAGACTCTCATCCCTAAAATGATAAATTGAGTTTTGATTTTTCTTTTATCAAGAAATATTTAACACTTTTAGATAATTTTAGAAATCAAATTTACCATTATCCTTAAAATTATAGTTAAAATTATTTAGAGAATTGGATTTTTACTCAAAATAATGATTTAAATGAGCATTATTCTTTTCAAACACTCTAAAAATTATTTCTTAAATAGTGTTGAATTAACTAGATTAAAATTGGATGAAGTTCATTCGATTTTAAAATTATAAAGAAGCGGATGAAGTTTGGCCGAGTACTTAACAAAATGTGTAAGTTTCATAAAAGAGAAGTCGGATGAACTTCATCTGACTTCAAGTTGTAAAGAAGTCGGGTGAAGTTCATCCGACTTCTTTGCAATAATTAATCAAAATTGTAAAGAATTCAAATGAATTTCAACCGACTTCTTTGCAAAACCAGTTATTGGATATATCGCAAACAAGGTGCTTTTAAAAATGGGTAAATTACACCCATGGTCACTGAATTTTACAATTTGTTACACCCGTGACCACTAAACTTTAACAAACTCTTCAAAATGATATCTTAACAATCTCAAAATAAAAATATTTAAGAATTAAAATTGTTCAGAACGTAAATTTACCATGAAACCATATTTTTTATTTTCCAAAACTACCATTTTTGAAGCTTTCTCTCTCTAAAAATCCATTTTATCTATTAACCAAACAACACCTTAATGATCTCAAAACGAAAATTTTCAAGAATTAAAATTACTTATACTATTATTAATTCTTGAAATTTTTTTATTTTGAAAATGTTAACCCGTCAGTTTAAGATGTTGATTGAAATTTAATGGTCATCAGTATAATAAAATATAAAATTCGGTGACTTATATGGTTTCCGGCTAAAGTTCAAATGGCCATGGGTATACCTTTAAAATGTGTATATTTAGTGACACTTGTTAGAAGGAAGTCGGATTGACAATTTTGAAATGGGTAAATTACACCTATGGCCACTGAACTTTATCAATTTTAACGGCGACTGAATTTCAATTTTTAATAGCATGGCTACTAAATTTTATATTTTTTTAACACCGATGGTCACTCAACGTCTCAAAACGACCGTTGACGGTCTCAAAATAAAAAATTCGAAGATTTAATAATATTCTAAGAAACTTTAGTTTTTGAAAATATCCGTTTTAGGTTATTTAGGTGTTGTTTTGTTATGAGAGGGAGTGAATTTTTAGAAAGAGAAATCTCGAAAAAGTGATTTTGGAAAATAAAAAATATGGTTTCATATTAAATGTTATTCTGAAAAAACTTTAATTTTTGAATATTTATCATTTTGAAATCGTTAACCGTCATTTTTAAAATTAGTTAAAGTTGAGTGACCATCAATCTTAAAAAATGTATAATTCAGTGGCTATTAAAAATTGAAATTCAATAACTACGATGTTAAATGTGTAAAATTCAATAGACACAGTAAATTGAGTTACACTTTTTAAAAGGAAATAGGATTGGCAGTTTTGAAGTCTGACAAAGTTCGTCTTACTTCAGACGTCGGCTTCTCCTTCATGCAGTTCGGCTGTGCCGAGCCCGACGGTGTGGCAGCATCCTCCAGTAGGTTTTCTAAAACTGAATGTGGATGGTGCTTCGTTTGCGGACGAGAATGTGGCTGGGTTTGGGTGTATCGTTCGGGACGAGTTGGGCCGGTTTGTTGCAGCTAAAAATGCTACCTTGCAGAATTATCAAGATGCATCGTTCATTGAAGCGCTATCGGTCCGTGAAGCTCTCAGTTGGATCAAAAACCGTGGATGGAAAGATGTAATCATTGAATCAGATTCTTTGATCGTGGTACAGTCTATGGTCCGCCCGTTAGAGGTTTCATCTCCTTTTAACGCCTTAGCCAATAATTGTCAGTTTTCATTAAACGAGTATTCTAACTGCTCTATTCGATTTGTCTGTCGTTCCGCAAATTTTGTTGCTCATTTATTAGCTAGAAGTAGTATTTTACCTTTACATCGGGGTGAGTGGTTTTCTGTACCCTGATTTTATTTGTAATATGCTTATTCTTGAGTCTTAATATATGCTTATTTGGTTGTCGAAAAAAAAAAAAAAATCTAACACTATTTGTTTCGTGGGATTTCATCCTAATTAATCCAAAACTATTTCTCAGCAAAAATTCTAGAAAATTTACTCAACTTTCTTTATAAAAAGAACATTTAAGACCCAAAGTCAAACTACATCGTGTGTGTGTCTTCTACATTAAAAACCGCTGGACCATCTTTTAGCTGTAATAAATAAGGTAAAAATAAAAACCATAGCTTTCTTTCTTACAGATACATCAAAATACCCATCAGCTGCAAAAGTCTCAGCTACCCAAATACGGACCCATTACTTTTCTTAGTCGTATCTTTCTTTTCCTCTCTGGGTTTTTTTTTCTCTCCTCCCAAACAAGAATTATACCAGCTGATTCAACCTTTAAATCTCTCTCTTTTCTTCTAAAAGCCCCGCCTTTTTTTAATAGGTATCTCCATTTATTGCTCTTCCTGTTTTTCTAGAAATCTCTTGCATTTTAAGCATCTGAAACTTCAACTCTAAGCATCTGAAACTTCTTTTTTGCTTTGGATAAATTGGGTAAATTGGATCTGGCAGATTAGAGCAAATCCCTAAAATTGTGAGTTCTTTTTGTTTGCTTTACCTTTCCTTGTCTGAAGCTAGCTTTTCAATCTTTGATTTGTGGGTTTTTGAGGTTAGTCCTTAATTAGCAATCATTTGGGGGTTTTGATTATTGGTATGCCCAAATTTAGCTCATTTGCTTCAAAATCTTAGCTTGAATGTTGTCCATTTACCTAAAAAGAAGGGTTTTTGCTTCTATTTAGCTCTTACTTCACTTTCTTCCTCCTAGAAATTGGGAATTGATATCCTGAAAAACCCTATTTCATTGTCTACATTTCCTTGTCCGAAGCTAGTGTTAGGCTTTAATTGAAGCTAGCTTTTAAATTTTTGATTTGGGGGTTTTTGAGCTTAGTTCTTAATTAGGAATCATTTGGGGGTTTTGATTATTGGTATGCATTATATTTCCAAATTTAGCACATTTGCTTCAAAATCTTAGCTTGAATGTTATTCATTTACCTAAAAAGAAGGTGTTGGCTCTGTTACAGAACCTCTTTGCTTCTATTTGCCTCTTACTTCACTTTCTTCCTCCTAGAAATTGGGAATTGATATCCTCAAAAAACCCATTTCCTTGTCTACATTTCCTTGTCTGAAGCTAGTCTTAGGCTTTAATTGAAGCTAGCTTTTCAATCTTTGATTTGGGGGTTTTGAGCTTTGATTTGGGGGCTTTTCAATCTTTGATTTGGGGGTTTTGAGCTTTGATTTGGGGACTTTTCCATCTTTGATTTGGGGGTTTTGAGCTTTGATTTGAGGCCTTTTCAACCTTTGATTTGGGGGTTTTTGAGCTTTGATTTGGGGTCTTTCAATCTTTGATTTGGGGGTTTTCTAGGGATTTTGATTACTGGCATGCATTATATTCCCAAATTTAGCACAATTCCTTCAAAATCTTAGCTTGAATGTTATTCATTTACCTAAAAAGAAAGCTTTGGTTCTGTTACAGAACCTCTTTACTTCTATTCGCCTCTTACTCCACTATCTTCCTCCCAGAAATTGGGAATTGAAACCTCCAAAACCCCATTTATGGGCATGAAAAAGAATGCAAATTTCCACTCAGGAAGGGTTTTCAATGATAGAAAATGGTTCATCCCCTTCTTTGCAAGCCTACTTATATCCATAACCTTATTATTATCAGCTACATTTGGAGTATTTACCTCTCCTTATGGTGAAAATCAGTTACAATTCGACACTATCACGGAGGATTCAAGTCGGTATTTCGTCGAATCAGACTTAAACTTGTCCAATTCAAGTGAGAATCCCAAATTAGAAGCACCTAGATTAGCATATCTGATTTCAGGTACAAAGGGGGATAGCAGAAGAATGATGAGGACATTGCAAGCAATATATCATCCAAGAAATCAGTACATTTTACACTTGGATCTCGAGGCGCCCGCCCGGGAAAGATTGGAACTTGGAGTGTCTGTGAAGAATGATGTTACATTTGTTGAAGTTGGGAATGTTAGGGTTATGGCACAGTCTAATTTGGTGACGTATAAGGGACCGACTATGATAGCTTGTACACTTCAAGCTATTGCAATAATGCTTAGAGAAAGCTTGGAATGGGACTGGTTTATTAATCTCAGTGCTTCAGATTATCCTCTTGTTACACAAGATGGTTGGTACATATTTCTACCTAATTGTTGTTGCTTGCTTTGCTTTTCTGCGACTGCCTTATTTTATGTTGGGATAAGGTACCCCTAGAGGGCGAGCCTTGGCCCAACGGTAAACGTCGGGTTTGAGTCTTAGGAGCGGCCTCTTGCCAAAAAATTGGCAGGGGAAGGCTTGCTCCCAGTACACCCTTGTGGTGGGACCCCTCCTCGGACCCTCGCTTAGCGGGGACATGTAGTGCACCGGGCCACCCTTTTTATAAGGTACCCCTAACGCTTATAGCCACGAGCAATTATACCCCTAATATCTAAAAGGTTTAAAGCATTCTTTGGCCCTGACCTATCCAAAATTTTGTCATTTGGTCATTGACCTATTACTTGGTCACATGTGGCCCCTGACCTATCCCATTTGATGAAATTTCACCCAATTTGTATGAATACTTAACGGAATCGTTATCTCATTGACAAGTAACAATATTTTGATACTTGAACTTGTGAAACGTGATATTTCTCAAAGTTATTTTTGCCACATTATGTGGAAATAATTAATTAGATTAAAAAAGAAAAAAAAAATCTTAAATTAAAATCCATTAAGTTCAAGGGTCAAAATATCATTACTTATCAATAAGATAACGATTTGGTTAAAGTTTGAATACAATTGGGTGAAATTTCACCAATTGGGATAGACCAGGGGTCAAATGACAAAATTTTGAATAGATCAAGGGCCAAATAGTGCTTTAAGCCCATCTAAAATGGTGCAATTTTACCCTTAACGTTGACAGTTAAGAACCATTTTACCTTTAACATTCGCAAGTTAGGTCAATTTCCGACATTATTGTAAAACACTTGCATATAGTTGGTTCTAAAAAGATATTTCATATTTTTTGTGATTTAATAATATAATTGGAGATTAATATTTATAAATTTGGCGAAATTTTTGAAATTTTTTTTGTACAACTCGTACAAAATACATTAATTTTTTTAAAAAAATTTTACATCTAATCATATGTTTGTGATATGTTATTAATGAGTGATAAAATGGTGCTATGTGAAGCGTAGATGACAAGATTCATGACTGAGAAGACAGTTTAATGAATAATTACTCAAATTGACCAAGCTTGTCAATGTTAGGGTAAAAAATTGCTCTTAATTGCTAATGTTAGAGGTAAAATTGCACCATTTTAGACGTTAGAGGTAAAATTGCTCATGACTGTAAATGTTAGTGGTGTTTTTGCGCCTTATCCCTTTTATGTTTCTTTTCCGTTACCGTTTCCTAGCTAATTTTTTTTAGAAATAACGTTTTCCGGTATCCGTTTCCGTGCAACATAGTGTTTTTTTTTCATATGAAGGATTTTGATGCACCGACTATGTTGCATGGAATCTGAACAGAAACGGACACAGAGAAATGTTAGTTCTAAGAAAAATATAGGCTTAATACATCCCTATCCCCATGGCCTCTGAACTTTACCTATTTTAATATTGTGGTCACTGAAGTTCAATTCTTAACGGTATGGCCACACTGATCTTTACACTTTTTAACACCGATGGCTACTCAATGCCTTAAAATGACTGTTGAAGGTCTCAAAATAAAAAATTTGAAGAGTTAATGATATTCTAAGGAACTTTAATTCTTGAAAATTTTAGTTTTGAGTTCATTTAGTTGTTGTTTGATTAGGAGAGAGAGAAAGCTTCAAAAATGGTGATTTTGGAAAATAAAAAATATGGTTTCATAGTAAATGTCGTTCTGAACGACTTTAATTCTTGAATATTTCAGGTCGTTAACGGTCACTTTGAGGAGTCAGTTAAAGTTGAGTAACCACCTGTGTTAAAAAGTGTAAAGTCCAGTGGCCATGGGTGTAATTTACCCTATCCCATGTACTTGTCTAAAAATGTCAATTGTCCTGTATACTTTTAAAATGTTCAATTTACCCCTGAACTTGTTTAAAGTGACATCTTAACCCTCTAAAATCCACGTGGAGGAGTAAGGAGAGAGTTTAGAAAAGTTGAAATGTGTACACTTTAAGCAAGTTCAGGGGGTAAATAGAACTTTTTCAAAGTACAGGGCAGTTGATTTTTTTGGACAAGTAGAGGGAGATAAAGATGTTTTAAGCCAAAAATATAGATAGGACACTAGGAAATGTTATTTCTAAAAAAATATAGCTAAGAAACGAAACAGAAACGAATTGTTGGTACATATTTCGATCTAATTGTTGTTGCTTGCTTTTCTGGTACTGCCTTATTTTATATTTGCTTAATAATACTCTTCTGAACTAAAGCTTGATTGGCCCCTAAACTAGTGTCTCGTTAACCCATTCAATTTGCTTAAAGTAATCTATTGGCCAATTAAATTTGTTTAAAATGACCTATTGGCCGCTTGAATTTGTTTACAGATACATTAGCCTTGTGAACTTGTTTAAAGTGATATACATTTCAATATGTCTGAATTTGTAAAAAACAAAATTCAAAACTTAAAAAATAAAGGTCTAGTTCGCGATTCTAAATCTTTAAAACAAATTCACTTTCTATTTTTTAGACCGTTTTTATAGATTTAGGGACTTAATCATGACAATTTAAGCAAGTTCAGAGGGCTGATGAGGCACTGTGTATGTTCAGGGTGCCAATCAAGTTTTTTAGACAAGTTCAGGTAGCAACTAATGTATCAAGCCTTTTATATTTTCGTCATGTGAAGGTTTTTGATGCATTGACTATGTTGCACGGAAATGGAAACTGACAAATTTGAAACGGAAATGGAAACTGACAAATTTGAAACGGAAATGGAAACTGACGTTGTGAAATGTTATTTCTAAAAAAAATATAGCTAACGGTAATGGAAACTGAAATGGAAATAGAAACGAAACCGGAAACGCTAATGAAGAAGAGTTTCCGTGCACTGACCTTTTGAATGAATCATAACATACTCATTGCAATGATTGATTGCATTATATACAATTTGATACCAATTAAAGTTGTCGTTCAGTGTCTCAATTTGATTTAATTAGGTTTTGTTAGATTGTTAGATACCCCCGCATTGTTTAATTAGCAAAGCTACTGAGGCAATTCTAGTCTTTTGAGCTAGTTTTCTGGTACTGGTACTGCTTTGTTTTATATTGGTCTAAACCTTATGCTGCCTCGTGAACTTGTTACTTTTGGTCATTTTTCCCTCTGAACTTACGGGACGACCTATTTACCCCTTCAACTATTTAAAAGTGGTATTAGCAGCCCCCTCTTTTCAAAACTTCATCTTGTTTCCGTTACAATGAAAAGAGGGGGTTGCTAATACCACTTTTAAATAGTTGAGGGGGGAAATAGGTCGTCCCGTAAGTTCAGGGGGCAAAATGACCAAAATTGACAAGTTCAGGGGGTTGCGTATGGTTTAGGCGTTTTATATTTTTGTCATACGAGGTTTTTGATGCACTGACCTTTTGAATGAATCATAACATGCACATTGCATTATATATATTCGGGATAAGGTACCAAAATAAACCTATAGTTTTTGGGGAAGTATCAATTTAGGTTCCATGTACAAAATAGCATCAATATAGGTTTAACGTTTAAAAAAGGTACCGATTTAGGTCTCGATAATGGAATGTGATACGTCATTCATATGCTACTGTCAAAACGTTCTACATGATATACTACTGTCAAAATGTTCTATCTGCACTATTTTCTTCAATGGTTTCTTCGTAGTCTTGTGGACTTGCTATAGATTAGTTGTATGGTTGAACTTGTGAGAACATGTTTTTGGATGAATCTTTTACGCAATTCATCGAATAATCTCAGGATAGCTCATTCGATGTCCATAGGAATATTCGAATTGGTTCATGTTTTCAGATTAATTAGATTTTCGTATAGGATGGTCGAAATCTGATTGTTTTTTACCTGCAGATTTACTCCATGTGTTCTCCAATTTGTCCCGAAATCTTAACTTCATTGAGCATATGCATATTACCGGATGGAAACTGTAAGACCTTGTTCTTTATTACTTAATTTCATTATCAATAAGTTCAGTTCAGTAGCATTAAGTTCAGTAACTTATAATTACTTACTATAATTATAAATTTTTTTATTATTATTATTATAAACTTTTTATTTTAATTATGGCTATTTTTAAAGAATTATATTATTATTTTAGTTTCAGTAGACTTCAGTTCAGTTCACTAGCATTCAGTTCAGTTTTTTTTTTTTTTTTTCCAGTAAAAAAGAACAGAGCCTAAGTGATTCGAAAACTCAGCTCACTTCAGTAGAAGATATTCCTTTCAATTTCATGAAATGTTCCATCTTTCTGCAGGAACCAAAGGGCGAAACCGATTATTATTGATCCGGGACTGTACTTATCGAAGAAATCCGACCTTGCTTTGACTTCTCAACGCCGATCACTTCCTACTTCCTTTAAGTTGTTTACTGGTATGCATATCCATTCAGCTGTACTAGTTCTTATTAGGCAAAAAGCATATTTAAGCCCCTGGACTTTACTTGTTTTGAGAATCAAGCCCCTGATCAGTTATTTTTCTACATTGAGCCCTTGATTATTGTTTTTGTTATGGATTTGGCCCTTATTTAACTTTTCAGTCGAGTTTGGGAGAGGAGAAGATCGATTTGAGGATTCTAATGCTAAAAAATCACAAAATGGGAAGGAGAATGCAAACTCGACAGAAAAGTTAAATAAATGCCAAATCCATAACAAAATCAATGATCAAGAGCTCAATGTGGAAAAATAATTGATCAGGGGCTTGATCCTTAAAACATGTAGAGTTCAGGTGCTTAATTATGCTTTTTGGCCTTCTTATTAAGCAATTGGATTCTATGATGCACGGAAACGGGAAACGAAGCGGAAACAGATACCGGGAAACGTTATTTCTAAGAAAAATTAGCTAGAAAACGGTAATGGAAACGGAAAAGGATACGAAACGCGGAAACGCTAATGAAAAAGAGTTTCCGTGCAACATAGATTGGATTCGATTCGTTACGTTACATTACATTTAAGAGTTTTTGTTGCTCATGGTGCACAGGTTCGGCGTGGATAATGCTAACCCGATCCTTCCTAGAATACAGTATAGTCGGATGGGAGAATCTTCCGCGAACTCTCCTAATGTATTACACAAACTTCATCTCCTCGCCGGAAGGATACTTCCACACTCTTATTTGCAACAATGACGAGTTCCGGAACACGGCTATAAGCCATGATCTTCACTACATTGCTTGGGATACTCCTCCGAAACAGCATCCTATCTCGTTAACCATGAAAGACTTCGAAAAAATGGTTAAAAGCAATGCACCATTTGCGAGGAAGTTCGCTAGGAACGACCCGGTTTTGGACAAGATCGATAAAGAACTACTAGGCCGTACAAACCGGTTTGCACCAGGAGCATGGTGTATTGGGAGCTCAGACGGGGATGCTGATCCGTGCTCTGTGCGGGGGAATTATTCGGTGTTTACGCCTGGTCCGGGTGCCGAGAGATTGCAGCAACTGCTTCGCACATTGTTATCGGAAGAGTTTCGGAACAAGCAGTGTTCATGACAAAGGTGAATTTGATTAACTCCAAAGTGTAAATGGCATATCCATAGAGTTCAAGAAGAAAAAACCAGTTCATCTATTTTTGTTCTTTATTTCTTTACTTTTAAGTTTTTCAATTTAGCCCCCGTAGTTGTCCAAAAAGTCAAATGCGCCCTTAGAGTTTTAAAGGGTTAAATGCACCGTTGGTCACTGAAATTACATAGTTGTCTCAAAATGGCCATTCAACTTCAATTTGTCTCAATAAAACCACTAAACTTTGAGTTTTATCTCAATTAGGCTACTCCGGCAATTTCAGTGGTTAAAATGCATTATGGTTGACACGTCAGTCTGAGTAAACTCATATTTTTTGACTCATACTGATTTGTTACTCATGTCATCATTCTGAACCCTTTTAATTGCTGGAGTGACTTAATTGAAATAAGATTCAAAGTTGAGTGATTTTATTGAGACAAATTGAAGTTGAGTGACCATTTTGAGATAATCATGTAAATGACCGATGGCGTATTTAACCTGACTTTTAAAATGTTCAATTTACCTTTTGAACTTGTTTAAAGTGACCTATTTACCTTTAAAATTCACATGGCGGAGTAAGCAGAAATTTCAGAAAAGTTGAAATATGTACACTTTAAGCAAGTTCAAAGAGTTTTTAGAGAGGGTTAATAAGTTCATTTTAAAGAGTTAATTTGTCATTTTAAATAAGTTTAGGAGATTAATAGAATTTTTTCAAAAATATAGGGATAGTTGACTTTTTTATATAAGTATCGGGGCTAAAGAAGTATTCAGCCTTTTTCAATACTTGCATCTGAGCATAGTAACCGAACTGAGTTAACCGATTCTGTTAATTGAACCATAATATGGTTAACCACGAGAACCAAATTGAACAGAATACAATGTATAATCAAACGGTTACTTATAGAAATTTTCTGGTTCGGTTGGATTAGTAATTGAATTGTAATAAAATTAACCAAAATTTATCAAGAAAAAATTTGCAAACCTGCTAATGATTAATTTCTCCATAAAGTGATTAATTGTCTTATGTTTTTAAAATGTTCAATTTTGTTTAAATTGAACTATTAATCTATAAAATTCACATGGTGTAAACAGAAATTTTGAAAAAATCGAAATGTGCACACTTTAAGTAAGTTTAGGGAGCGATAAATCGATTTAAAAAAGTTTAGAGGGTTAATAAATTAAAGAGTCAATTGTTTAGGGGTTAATAGAACTTTTTCAAAATAACTAAGCTTTTTTCAATACTTGCACTTATCTGCTAGAGCTGTACACAGGTTGAGCATAGTAACCGAACTGAGTTAATCGATTCGGTTAATTGAACCATAATATACTTGGCCATGATAACCTAACTAAACTGAACAGAATACAATAAAAGGTGTCTTCTATGCTTATTTTGTTTTCGACAAAGTAAGCTTTACTTTGTTTTTTCTACCATTGGATGAGCTTACTTTGTCAAAGTTCATCACCATCCAATGGTGGAAAAAACAAAGTAAGTTCGGTTATTAATCGAATATAATAAAATTAAGGGTAATTAATTTATTAATTTCTATATTTTGACAAAATACACTGTTTAGTCCATGTATTTTCAAAAACATACGGTAAGGTCTCTAACCTTTTTCTCAGGAACTGTTTAGTCCTTCTGTCTGTTTGTTAGATTTTTACCGTTTATGAATTCGGAAATGACTAAATTACCCTTTACTATTTATTAGTCAAAAGCAATTCATACCTCTATGTCTTTTTCTCACAACTCGCGCTCACAAAAAAATTTGAGAAATGATTGAATCCCTAACCCATAATCGAATCACTCATGCTCACTCTTCATGTTTGAATTGAAGGTAGAAATCGACTCAAATCTCTCTCGCTTACTCTTTCTGTTAGAATTGAAGGTAGAAATCCTCTTATTCTCGATGGTGAGTTTAATTTCCTCCTCCCAATTCTCAACTCATGTTTATTGCCAACTGCTTCACTGATGACGAAAGATGTTTCTGCTAATCCAAATTGACTAACAGAATCTTCATGAGAGTCTAACGACAGAGACTAAACAGTTCACCAAGAAAAACGTTAGGGACTAAACAGTTCATCGAGAAAAAGGTTAAGAATCTTACCGTGTATTTTTAAAAATACAGAGACCAAACAGTGTGTTTTTTCAAAATATAGGGACTAATAAATTAATTACCCTAAAATTAACCAAAATTTATCAAAATTTTTTTTGCAGACCTGCTGATGAACATTTTTTCTTAGAGAAGGTAGACAAAAATGACACTAATTTTTTTCATGGACACAATTAAAAACTTGATTATTGTATCTGTCATTTTAAATCTTTTTTGTATGTTCAGTTTACATACAAAAAAATTGTTAAGAAAATCAATTTAAATAATTTGGTTCGGTTTTGGTTGTATTGAAATTGTATCTGGGATAACTGCCTAAAGTAAAAACGAACAGACTAAAACTAAATAATTAATCGAACCAAATACTTTTTCGATTCGGTTTCTGATATCGGTTAGTATCAGAGTTTGCTCACCCCTACGCCGGTGAATGTGTCGGTTTACAACATATAATTAATCGAACCAAATACTTTTCCACTAACTCGTTTTGCAATTCTCCGAACAGCAGCTATGTCTGTAGTTAAGATAGGGACATTGTAATTGTCAACCCACTGAGTTGCTCCAATTAAAACTGCACCTTTTGCTGCGGATACCTGCGGTGACGGAGCCAAAAACAAATACTCGGAAATCGGAAGGTTAATGGATGAAAATATGTTAAAATTACAGTTTTTTTTTTTGGGATTAAGAACCAGCAACAGCTAATTCCGTTGTAGATTTCTTTGCTGATGTCAAATCCCATTACAGAGTGAAATTACAAACGGAAATTTTCGTTTGTAATTTCAAATTTTATTTCTGGCTTAATACATCATCTAGCTTTGAATTTGTCCAAAAAGCTTGATTTGTCATCTGAATCAAAGTGTCCCATAACCTACTAAACTTTCAAAGTGTCTCCACAGCAGACTAAGACTAGGCGTGTTTAGGCGAAAACCTGTTGAGCCCAACCCGACTTAAGCACAAACATATTCCTAGCCCATTATCATCTTTTGAACTGCTTCTCACTCACTTCTTCCTACCCCGACACAATTCTCATAGAATTGGGTCATTTACAGTCAAATTTAATCAATACGGTAGACAATAGTATTCATATAGATCCTAACAATTCGAATTCAATAAGGAACATGTGAACACTACTACAATAGATTGGAACTTCCTTACTAAAACAATTACCCCTCCAGTGACGGATCTAAGGGGGATTACGGTGCAGATCACCAAAAACTTCATCGAAACTGTTTATGAAGCTTTAATTATTATTATTTTTTTTCACAAAAGACCCCAAAAAGTATCAATTGAGCAACCTATAAATCACCAGAAAACAACTCTATCGGTGAATCCTGATTCCGTCACTGGATAAGTAACTTTCGATTAACTTTTCCTGTGAAAAATCAGTAAAATATCCCATCCCTGCAATCAAACCTTGTTCCTCTGCAACTCTTTCAATTTCTTTCTGAACTCTTTGACCTCCCACTTTATTGGGTTCCAACAAATTACAAGCAACCTCAATAACACCATCACCATGAGTTAATGCCATGGTTTGTACTGAGTCAAGTCCACCTCCTCTTCCACTAACTCGTTTTGCAATTCTCCGAACAGCAGCTATGTCTGTAGTTAAGATAGGTACATTGTAATTGTCAACCCATTGAGTTGCTCCAATTAAAACTGCACCCTTTGTTTCGGATACCTGTAGTGACGGAGCCAAAGACAAATACTGGGAAAGTTAACGGATGAAAATATGTTAAAAGTTACAGTTTTTTTTGGTACTAAGCATCAGTGATGGATAATTCCATTCAGAGTTCGTCATTGATGTCTCGTTGGAGAGTGAAATTATGAACGGAAATATGGGTTAAATGCACCATTGGTCATTCAACGTAAAGTCATTCTAACTTTGAAATATGATGTGGCTTCTGCGTCAGCACAAATAAACATTTTCCACTGACCGAAACAACACGTAGCTGAAATATGATGTGGCTTCTGCGTCAGCACAAATAAACATTTTCCACTGACCGAAACAACACGTAGCTGCCACCTAGCTGATAGGTGTCGTTTCGTTGACTAGGTAACAGCGATGTGTCATCTAAATGACAGCCACGTGTCGTTTGGGTCAGCGTCAAAAGTTGACAACTACTTATGTGACAGCCACATCACTTCTTCAGTCTTGAAAGTCGCTGAAGTAACTTTATTGAGACAAAATTTGAATGATTTAATGGGTTAAATGTATTTACATGGTTGTCTCAAAATGGACACTCAACTTCAATTTGTCTAAATAAGCCTACTCAACTTTGAGTTTTGTCTCAATTAGGTCAATCCGGTGATTTTAATAATTAAAAGGCAATAGAATAATAACATGGATGACACATCAGCATGAGTCAACTTCTTGGACCGAAACAACACATGACATCTACATATGCGTCACATGGCTACCATATGTTGATTATTTTTATAAAAAAAAAACAAAATTTAGTATTTTTTCATAAAAATAACCAGCACGTGGCTACCACATGTCACTTCAGTCGGAGATCTGAATTGACTCATTACAACTTGTTTGGATGAGGGTATTTAAAGTAAGTGAGGGTAGGTAATCTTGTTTGTTTTGAGGTGTAATTGAATGTAATAGTGAGGGTATTTGAGGTGAAATTTGACTAATTTTCTTTACACTCCAAATTGAAGGGTAGGCAAGTGACAGATCTTTCTTTTCCAAAATTGTCCTCTATGTTTTATTTTAAAATAAGACATTGTTTGGATATAAAAATAATTTAAAAATATATTACCTTACCTTACCATCAAACCAAACACAATTACATTATTAAACCACCACTTACCTTAACTTCTATCCAAACACAACAAGTTATTTCATACACTTCACTTACCTTACCTTACCTTACTACCCCCATCCAAACAATGCCTTAATTACCGAAATCGCCGAGTGATTTTATTGACACAAATTGAAATCATATGATCATTTTAAGACAACCATGTAAGTTCAATGACCAATGGTGCATTTAACTCATGATTTTATTGAGACGAATTAAAATTGAGTGACCATTTTGAGACAACTCTGAAAGCTCAATGAGCAACGATGCATTTGACACACGGAAATATTGCATTTAGCAACGAAAATTTTTCGTCTGTAATTTCAATTTCGTTTTTTTAAGTTCTCTCCAAGAGTTGGGGGGTCGACAGACCCTCCACGACCTACTGTCCCATTGCCCTTGGAATACCTGAGATGGACCTTCATCTGGTTTGATTGGCAAGGACCCTGATTTTGGTCCACCGGTCCATTGGTTTCCAGAATTTGGCCTGAAATAACCTAGTTCTCTCCTGATTGATGCAAGTGTCTTTCCTTGTTCACTGGCCGCTCCATATAGAAAAGTAGGGACTGCAAGCTACATTCACGAACATTAGCACTCCAACAAAATAGGCTTAGTACCAGGGGGGCATTTAAAATTCACCACCCAATATCTCTCTATCAGTTTAACCAAAGAAATAAGACTACAATTTAGAGTATGCAGCTGAATCATGATTGTAAATAGTGACCTAGGGATTATCTTACCCATATTTTAGGTAGGAGTGACCATTTCTAAGAAACAACCAGACTGACAGACACGATTCACAAGATTATCATATTTTCATGTATTTATATTACTCCCTCCGTTTCATATTACATGTCGTTTTAGAGAGTTGTATAGAAATTAAGGATATTAGAGAAAAGACATTGTTGCCCCTTATTTATTGATTCCACTGTTTATTTATTCTATAATAAGTCCATTATTCTAATTAATTTTCATAAACCCACGTTTTATAGCAAGAAAAAAGATGACTTAACGTGTACTGATCATATAAAATATACTAAAATAGCGTCAAGGTTTTTGGGGAAGTACCAATTTAGCCTCAAGGCCCTCAACATACAAAATAACACCATTTTGGCCTAAACGTTTGAAAAGGGGTGCAATTACATCCCTGGGTAATGGAACTTGGGGCCAGGGCAAACACAGGGGTGGACCAAGCCCCCGGGCCGCCTACCATGGATGATTCCGGCCCCTGTCTCCAGCCAATTAAAGTTGGGAGTAGTTAATTAGTTCATTGAGCTTGTATTTAATTAACGCAAAAAGCATTATTAGGCCTCCGATCTTTTATATTTTGGTTCATTGACCCCTTGATCTTTTATTTTTGGTCTCATTAAACCATTGATGACCAAATTAGTAAGTTGTGAATATGTAATTCTGTTAAAAAACGTTATTAACTTTATATGTATTTGAAATTATTAAAAAAAAAAAAATTTAGAGTTTCGGTTTTTACAGTTTTCTTATAGCCACATTACACATCCAAAACTACTTTTAAACAGTAAAAAAAATACAAATTTCGAATGCAAGTGCAATGAATAACCGTCAGTTAACCAAATTTTATGTTCAAAATTACTCTTTTTGGTCATCGGGCTTAATGAGACAAAAAATAAATGATCAAGAGCTTAATGTATTCAAATAAAAGATCAAAGGCTTAATAAACCAAAAAATGAAAGATCACGGGCCTAATAATGTTTTTTGCCTTTAATTAATAAATCCAACTTAATTAATATACGATAGAGGATAAATTTTCTAAGTTTGTTCAAAACGATCTAATCTTATTTCTGTAGTTTAGCTCAATTTTGAGAGTTCGATTTAGCAGAATTTTTTTTCCCACACACTGGTTACAAACGTTGAGGCATAAAGTACCATCATTACCTAGAGCTATAATTGCACTATTTTACAAACGTTGAAGCTAAAATGATGCTATTTCGTACGTTAGGGCTAAATTGGCACTTAAACTATAGTAATACCTTATCCCCTCAATTCCAGGAGCCTTTTTTTTTTCTCTAGACTACTACTAGATGATACTAGAATAATTTCAAATAGTTCATACCTTGAAGTGTGGAGCCAACATCAACTGCCAAAGATTTTGCAATCCCAGCTGCTTGGTCCAACGAAGCTTGTGCTAAAGGATGAAAGCAAATATGGTCAACAACACCAAGACGAGGATGAGTTCCACAATGCTGCTCAAGATTAATAGCTTCCACAGCAGCTTTAACCATGGCAAGCACAGCACTCTTCAAAGGACATGAACTTAATGATGATGGCTTTGAAGCCACACTTGAAACAAGAGTATAACCAACTCTATTGTAAGTCACATCTTCAAACTTGTTCACAATTGGTGCTTGAGGGAATAGCTTTGCAGCTTTTTCAATCAACTCCAAAGCAGCCTTGTTTCGGCTTTCCGATATGTATACTTTGCAGCAGGCAAGAGTCCACTTCAACATGGTTCTTCTGCTACTACTCTTTTACAAACTGCAGAAGGAGAACTATTGAGATGATAGGAAGAACAACATCAAGAATTCCATTGTTATAGGGGATCATAATATGTGAGGCAATCCGGGTAAATTGCACTGATGTTCTCTTAAGTTTTGTGTCTGTTTCACAAAGTTCATTAAATAAAGTTACCGAACTTCACATTTGTTTTCAATAAAGTCATTATGGCCAATTTGTATACCAAAACTCACTGGAATGTTGACGTAACATGGAAGACAAGACTACATGTCAAGTAAGAGCCTGGTTGGAAATGTCTAACTTCTATGACGGCCATGTCCTTGCCCGATGATGGCACTTGGTTAGTATGCAGTCGACTATCTTCTGTGCCACGTCAATACACTAGTGAGTTTTTATACCCATATTGGCCAGAATGACTTTATTGAAATCAAATATGAAGTTCAATTGTTTTATTGAAAGAAAACTAAAATTTAGAGACCATCAGTGCTTAACTTACTGAAAATCTGTAATTAGCTATATATGTGTTTAAAGCAGAAACAGAGATGAAAAAACATGCCAAGAAAATGAAATTGGATGCTGAGCCATGATAAACAATTGCTATCCTTAATATACAAATCAACATTGTTGACATTTGATATAAAAGTGTTTATTGAGAAACAACTGTTGATGGCTATTTGAAAGGAAAATCAACTAACATCTATAAGCTAACAACAACAACAAACAACTAACACTAAACACACAACACTCGAACCAAACAAATCCTAAGTGATGACGTGTCTTGTACAAAAGGCTAACCGCCAGGACACGTGTCCCAATAAAAAAACAGGATTTCAAATGCACACTCCTAATCTCTAAGAAGCACCTGTGATATATGGTAAAGGAAAAAGACACAAAAACACACGGAATTATGAGCCAATCAGATGTTAACACGTAGAGACTATGTATCTTTCATATCTTTCGATATGCATCTATAAATAGCCATTCCTAAAGAGGCAAAGGGACATAAATGCCGATCTTCGCTTGGGCCGGCTCCGACAGCTCCATAAGAAAGAATTTGATCCTGGTGGTGAATTGATCCAGTTTTTCTGTCTTTACTCTGTTTTACTTCCTTCTTAGTAAAACACTGACGCCTTTTTAACAGTTTGTTGACTCCAGTTCAGCTTGTTCATCCTACCCTATGGATCGAAGGACATCACTAAGTTTGCTGTACTTTCCAATTTCCAAAACCATCATTAATCCATCTTACCTAAGGTACATATTAGTATTAGAATCCATATTCTCTCTTGATGTGCTTGAAAAGAAATGCCAAAACCATAATCATGAAGTCACCATAAGTTTTTGCATTCACTTACACTGAAATCAAACTTGAGATAGCTGCTTAGTATATATAGATGTCAAGTAACATTATCAGCCCAAAGACCAAAATCACAGCAGCAATGAAATTAAAGCTGTCAATTTTGACACATAATACCATTATGATAATCCATTTTGACACCCTAACTGAAAGTTGGAGCCCTTCTTTTTTATGTCTAGTAAAGAAAAAAAGCTATCATATAGAAGTAATTTTAACAAGCAATTCGAAATCCTATATCCTTCACACCTTCAAAAACCTGTACACAAAACTCAAAATTCAGCATTGTTAGGTTTAGGATATCCATCATACTCCAATTTCACACCCAAACCAGCTCGTATAATCCGAAACTTCAACCTCAAAGAATCCATAATTCCTTGTACACTATCATCCTCCGGATCCGATAACGGGTATTTCTCAAGCAAATCCTCCATTTGCTTAATCGACTTCTGAATCCGGGCCGAGAACGCCGTTGGTTCAACCCGAATCGCCGATTTCCAGATATCAACACAGCCTCTGTAGAATCCAAGTTCTTCTCCGACTTCGAACCCTAACTTAAGGCCAACATCGCGAGCCTCGTCTTTCCCTTCGACTATACCATGTTTGTAACCTTCGTCATATCCTTCTCTCAAATGCGTTTCCTCTAAATTGAGAGAAGATTCGAAGATATCTTCGACTGAATTAGTCTGAAATTGAGACTCCATAGAAAGATTTCGCAATGTGACACACTACTATCTATGTATGATGATAACAGTGAAAATAGATGATGGAATTTGAAGATTTTGAAGAGAGGATAGAATTGTTGCTACCTGCTTGTAGAGGAACAAACTGGCGGCGGAGATAGCATGAGAGACCATGGCCTTCAATAGGGAGTTAGGAACCAGTGGCGGTTGTTGATTCGTTGAGAGTAACTGTCTGGTTATGAGTTCGACTAGATTTAGCCCACCAATGGAACCCAACTTGATGGGCAACTGGGCTTTCATTTACCTAATTTATTGGAGAACTTTTTAAAACGGAAAATTACACAGAAATTCATTTTTTAAAAACTATTTACAACTATGTCAAATTATAATTTTAGATTATATCAAATCAGTAAAATCAGTACTTTTAATATATTTTAAAGATTAAAATTTATAAATTAAAAATCTAGAATCTATGAGCTGCTAAATACCGCCTCCAAATTATGTATCACCGTCCCATTAGAGTTTTTTGTCATTCTCATAATTTTGATCAAAAACTGAAAGTTCTCTCTCCAAAATCATAAATCCGAACAATAATAATTGAAATAATGAAAATAATTTGTGTGACAATCCGAACTCCGAAAATGAATGATTACGAGTCGGAAACATTAAAATTTACATTTTTTTAATCAAAGAACTCATGAAAATAATACATATTTTTATGACAATTTTGCATTTTTCGTCACAAAAAATTAAAAAATTTTGCAATTTTCATCACAAAAAATTGAACGATTTAATATTTTTTGTCACTAAAAATTGAAGAATTTTGCATTTTTCAAAATTTGACCTAAACGGATGGCGCGTTCCCTCCGGCCCATGGTGGGGCGGATGCGACATCCGCCCGACTCATGGCAAGAACGGATGGCACATTCGCTCCCACAATGGGTCGGGGGGAATGCGCCATCCGTTCCCGCCATGGGTCGGAGGGAACGCGCCATCCGTTTAGGCCAAATTTTAAAATTTTTTCTCAATTTTTTTTTCCAGTTTTGCAAATTTTTTATGCAAAATGTAAAATTGTCTAAATGGGGGCAGTGATAAGTAATTTGAGAGCGGTAAATAGCAAAACCCTTTATAAATTGGAGTCTAGATTTTTTAAATTGTGGTGTAAAATCATAATATATAAAGAATAATGGTATATTAAGAATTAAGTTTAGTGATAGGATATAGTTGTAATTTTGTACTTAATTATGATATTCATGTATTTGACCCTTTATTTAAGGCATTACATTCATTTACGTTTTTATTAAAGCTTCAAAGTCAATTAGGACTCTAAATTATTAAAATCATCAATTAAATCCTTAAATTAAGTAAAAATTATCATTTGAATTTTTATTTTATTCTAAAATAAAAACTGTGACTATTTCATATAGACTGTAATAATATCTATATTAGTTCAAAATAAGTTTGGAGAAAAAGATCTGAAATTGTTCAACAACCGAATGATTTTTGACTATGCTTTAACTGGTGATTTTTATTTAGAACGAGACTCAATTAATGGTTTTTGGTTAATTTAGGGACTTGATTGGTGATTTTAATAGTTTAATATCCTAATTGATTTTGAAATCTTAATTTAGGGAGTGAAACGGGTATTATCCTTTCTTTAAACTTTCAAGTTGACAGAGAAGTTGAAGATGATCAGTCAACTGAAAACACTCCTAATCCATCGCAAAGCAGAATCTATTTCTATTTATCCATAACTAACCAATCTGCTCAATCATTGATTCCATGGCTTCTTCACGGTGGAATCATGACGTGTTCTTGAGTTTCGGAGGGAATGACATAAGAAAAGGCTTCAGCGGCCATCTCTTTGCTGCTCTATGCCGGAGTCGAATCAACACTTTCTTTGACGAGGAAAAGCTGGAATACTACGGGGAAATCGGAGAAGTATGCTTGAAAGGAATCAAAGAATCGAGATTAGCACTAATCCTTCTGTGCAAAGACTATGCATCCTCCCGTTGCTGTTTGGATGAACTTGTTCAAATTTTAAAATGTAAGAAGCCTGATCATGTTTGGGCGATCTTTTATGATGTTGATCCATCCGATGTTGAAGAGGTCAAAGGAAGCTATGGATTGGCATTTGTTGAGCATCAGAAACATTTCAAGAAGGAGAGGATCAAGGAATGGAAAGATGCTTTGCAAGAGGTTTCTTACTTGAAGGGGCTTGATCTATCCCATCATTTAGACGGGTAAGTAGGTTACCTTTAATCTTGTCCTTTTAGATTTTGTTGATCTATCTAATCTCGTTGAGTCATATAATTCCATAGTTCATGCTTGAACAAAATTATAGATAATGAATTTCCATGGCTCATAACGGTTAGCTATCCACATTAATTACTTAATTAGGTAGCTATGTCTTTTGGGGGTGAGTTAGGGCTTATATTCAATGTTGAGTCGCCAGGAAGGCTTAATTCACGCTCTAGATGGTTTTGGCTATGTTAGATTTCCCACAACTTGATGCTAAACTATGGAACTATATGACTCCTCGAGAGTTAGCCTTTATTTACTTACCAGGTCTTGTATTCAATACCCATGGATATTTGGTTCTCGGCGTGAGATTAGAGTGTATTGTAATGGTCCTGTCTATGTTAGATTTCCCACAACTTGATGCTGAACTATGGAATTATATGACTCCTCCAGAGTTAGTCTTTATTTACCAGGTCTTGTATTCAATACCCATGGATATTTGGTTCTGGGCGTGAGATTAGATTGTATTGTAATGGTTCTGTCTATGTTAGATTTCCCACATTGCTAAACTATGGAACTATATGACTCTTGGTGAGTTAGCCTTTATTTACCAAGTCATGGATATTTGTTTCATGCTCTGGATGGTTTTCAGCATGAGATTAGAGAGTGTCTTCTTGTATATGTGAGGCAATTCTCACCTTTGGGATGAATGAGACCGTTGTTTACTATAAGTCTAACAAACTATGTGTATATATATGTGTATTGCTCTTAAGTAAAATATATCAACATAGTCTCTTTATCTACATGGTATCCCATGTATTCTTAGTGTATTACATGGTATATAACATTTTTTAAGGGATAAGAAGTTAACAAAGGATTGGAGAAAACAATTCACTGTACTGTTGTTCTTCAGATATGAATTATAGTAGTTGACTAGCTTTGAGTTCTGTTTGTTCTCTATTCAATCATTTCTCTAGCTTTGGGTAAATAATTTAAACCTCTCTTACTTTGACTGAATACACTAGTAGAGTCTTATATTTTAGAACTTTTTATTTATTGGGATTTAAATAAGTACATCAAGCTTATTGTTAACAAGTGGACAGTCAGTTTTATTACAAAAGAAAAAGGACTTGTATTGACACATGATCACGAATCATTCTCCGGAGGAACTGGGAATTTTTCAGAAAGTTTCAGATATTCCACCAATAAATCCACCTGGTCCAGATTCCCTTCTCTAACATTTCCAACAGCCCATTCAGCTGTCCGGAAACCAGCAAAAATAACTGGATTCTGAAGCAGAGAATCACCTGAAAGCACACCATCTACACCTGTCTCTTTCAGACACCTCTTTGATTGCCTTCCCATCAGCTCGGAACTTGTTAAAATCTTTCTCAACTCTGGTTCGGAGAATTTGTTTCTCAATTGTCATCAAAGTAGTCAATTTTATTCTTTCCCTCTTGTTAAAATAATTACATTTTCATCGTACTTGTAGGCATGAGGCAAAAAATATCAGTCATATTGTTGAAGTGATAACAAGACGAGTAAACCCAACAATGCTCAATGTTGCAATGCACCCAGTTGGCATAGAATCTCGAGCTAAAGAAGTAATTTCATTAATGAATGAGTCAGAAGATGTACAAATAGTTGGTCTGTATGGAATGGGAGGCATTGGCAAGTCTACAATAGCAAAAGAAGTTTACAATTCAATCCACCATAAGTTTGTAAGAAGTTGTTTCCTTGAAAATATTCGAGAAGTATCGAGTTCCAAAGGTATTGTTCACTTGCAAAGGCAACTTCTGTTTGAGATATCTGGGACAAAGCATGAAAGGATAGAAACACCTGCAATAGGACTGAATTTGATTGTCGGAAAACTACGTCTCATCAAGGTTCTTCTTGTACTAGATGATGTTGATGAACTTGATCATATACATAAAATTCTCGGAAACTGTGATTGGTTTTTTCCAGGAAGTAGAGTAATCATAACTACAAGAATGAAAGACTTCCTAACTCCATCTGAGTTTTATTATCAGTATGAGGTTGATAAAATGGATAACAATGATTCTCTTCGTCTCCTAAGTTTACCCGGTTGAAGGTTATATTACTTCTGCAACGAAGATGGTGTACTATTGTGGGGGAATTCCTTTAGCTCTTGAAGTTTTGGGTTCTTCTTTATGCGGCCAAAGTCTTGCAGTGTGGAATAGCAGATTGGAAAAGCTCAAAGTGATTGCCAATGATGATATTCAAAGCAAACTTCGAATAAGTTATGATTCTCTTAACGAAACTGAACAACTTATATTTCTTGACATTGTATGTTTCTTCATCGGGTACGATAAGGAGTATGTGCTGAAGATACTAGATGGATGTGGTTTCTTCCCAGTTCAGGGCATCAGTACCCTTATGCGGAGATGTCTTGTCAAAGTTGGCTCTAATGATAAGTTGGTGATGCACAATTTGCTTCGAGAAATGGGAAGAGGGATCGTCCGCCAAGAGAATGCCATAGATCCCGGGGAGCGTAGTAGATTATGGGATTATGAAGATGTAGTAGATGTTTTAACAGATAAAATGGTAATAGAATGATTGCTAGAGCTTCTGATTTATGTTACTAATTATCATTTCCCTTCATCGATACGCTTACCATTTAGACTGACTAATATCATTTTACAGGGTACAACTGCAGTAGAAGGCCTTGTTTTGAACGAGCCAGGATTAAAACACACATGGATGACCAAGAGTTTCAAGAAGATGAAAATGCTAAGGCTGCTTCAGCTTAACTATGTTGGCCTAAAAGGAAGTTACGATCATATCTCTACCAAGTTAAGGTGGTTGTGCTGGCGGGAATTTCCTTCGGAATATATGCCTTCAGATCTCAGTCTCAAAAATCTGATTGCTCTTGATATGCGACACAGCAGCCTAAAACAGTTTATCGAATCAGGACAGGTATATCGCAGTAACATTTAATTTTTCTGATAGTAACTTGCGTAGATAGAGAAACTAACATTTCAAGTGTTTTACTATTTTGCAGTCGGCAACAAAACTGAAATTCCTTAACCTCAACCACTCTCACGAGCTTGTTGGAATCCCTGATTTTGAGGGCTGCCAAAGTCTCGAGAAGCTGATGCTAAAAGATTGCACTAGATTGGAAAATATTGGTGACACAGTTGGACTTCTTTCTAATCTTCTCTTCTTGAATTTTCAAGATTGCAAGAGCCTTAAGAATCTTCCAGGAAGTATAGGTGGACTAAAAGCACTTGAACGACTTGATATGTCAGGCTGCTCCAAACTTGAAGAGCTCCCCAACTCGATTGGAAACCTAACTCACCTAACATTTTTGTCTTTGGAAAACTGTGAGAAACTTGGGCATCTTCCGGGAAGCAGCAGCAACAACAACAACAACAACAAAGCCTTAGTCCCGAAATGATTCGGGGTCGGCAACCATCATATAAAACCGTGAAAATCAAGTCGTGTCAGCGACACAGATTCGCTCCCTCCACTCCGTCCTATCCACTACCATATTTTCCTCAATTCCCAATAAACTCATATCACTTTCGATCACCCTCCTCCAAGTTTGCTTAGGTCTTCCCCTACCCCTCACCACTGCATCCCTTTGCCACTCTTCGGTTCTCCTAACCGGCGCATCAAGCGCTCTACGTCTCACATGGCCAAACCACCTTAGTCGGTTTTCTCTCATTTTATTCTCAATAGATGTGACCCCTACTTTTGTCCTAATTATTTCATTACGCACCCGGTCCTTTCTCGTGTGACCACACATCCATCTCAACATACGCATCTCCGCCACCGACATCTTATGGATGTGGCAGTGTTTCACTTCCGGGAAGCATCGGTGAGCTAAAATTACTTCAGGATCTAAACTTGTCTCGCTGCTCAAAACTCGAGGTATTGCCCGAATCATTTGGATTTTTGACTAGCCTCATTTCCTTGAATTTAAGAAACTCTGAGAACCTTAAGAGTCTTCCAGAAAGTATTGGCAATCTAAAGTCGCTTGAGAAGTTTGATATGTCAGGCTGCTTGAAACTTGAGAACTTGCCCGAGTCTACTGGATATTTTGATTCCCTTCTTTCCTGGAACTTGCAAGACTGCAACAATCTAGAGAACTTCCCTAGCAACATTTTCGGGCTAAGATCACTTCAAAGACTTAACATGTCAGGCTGCTCAAAACTCAAGGAATTGCCGCAGGAACTAGGGAATATGGAATCCTTGGTTGCTCTTATTCTTGATGAAATTGGTGTAAATTCTCTGCCTGAGAGCATCAGAAAAATTAAAAGGCTCAAACATTTGAGTTTGCGCGAATGTCCTCTTATCTTTTCACGTGGAAACAGTTCAGATATTAGCAAAATTTTACCATATTCTCTAAAAAAGTTGGATCTCAGCTACTGTAACATAATGGATGGTGTGATTCCCAATGCTCTTGATGGATTTTCTTTCTTGAGAGACTTGAAATTATGTGGAAACAAGTTCACAAGGTTACCGACTAGTATATGCAGTCTGCCAAAACTTAAACTGCTTCACTTGAGTGACTGTAGAATGCTTCGATCTATACCGCTGCTACCTTCAAGTGTTCAGAACATAAATGCTGAATACTGTTCATCATTGGAAAGCATTGATCTAAGGAACTTCGACGGAGATTCAAACTTAGACCTCGAGGGTTGTGTAAATTTAACAAATATGGAAGGCTATTTCAACACGGAACCATTAGAAGTTAAAATTGCTGAAAAACTTCTTGGAAGCTCAGTCTCTGACTGGATTAGAAATTTTTCAGTGCGTAAGATAGACAATCATGCAAAGGCGGATAAGAAGTGTCCTCCACAGGTATTAATTGATTCCTTTCCTTTCTGTTCTCTGTTTCTGCCTTTTTCTTTCTTTCCTTATGATGACGTTCTGCGCAGGCTGTTTCCGAGATGGGTATGTACAGCATTTTCTTACCAGGCAGTCAAATTCCAACATGGTTCAGCCATCAAAATGAAGGTGATACTGTGTCCTTGAATGTTCCTCAACTCGATCCGAGTTCAACCATCACCGGAGTTATTACATTTGGTGTCTACGCATGGAAAGGAAACTGTGACGTATACAACTGTGCACCCTACATCACAATCACTAACAGAACCAAAATGTTTCAATGGGCATATAATCCATTAGTCACCTTCTTTTCAAGTGATGTTGAGCAAGATATGAGTTGGATGTGCTACTGGATGTTCGACAATCACAAGAATGATGCTGATCGAGTCGATACAGGGTGGCGATTTAAGGATGAAACGGAACAAGGGGATGAAGTCGAGTTTTCACTTGACATGGGGTTCGGAGTTGATGTCAAAATGTGTGGCATCCACTTGCTTTGCCTGCAGCCTAACAACCGTGGCTCGCTATCAGATGAGCTAGCAATGGTTTCTTCTGCAACATCCAGACATCAAAACAGGTTCGACTTTAGTTCTTCTGAAACGTTAACAAAGGAGAGCGATGGAGAATTAACATTCTCATGTGACGACCCACCTGATACTGAGGAACTTGACCAGTAAGCATTCTTCTTTATCTTTTACCAATTCTTCCATCACTTGATACAGACACAATAAATGAAACAATTGGCTCCATTCCCTTTCTGGTTCCTGACAGGTGGTTATACTATAGGAGGGAAAAGTTACACGAAATGAGTTTAATGAATAAGAGAGCATATGAAGACTGCTAACTTCAGGAGCAGTTTTACTCTCTGCAATTCCTTGTGTCCGAGCTTGATAATTGGTAATGATGATGAATATCCTGTTTGTCTGATAATTTTCCTGGATGATTTTTTGAACAATCAAATGAGCTTTTCTTTTTCTGATTTTCCCTATTTCATAGATCTTTTAAGCAGATAACAATACAAAGAAAGATAGCAAATTTCTTCTAGTAATGACTAATGAAAAGATTGGAAGTCACTTGGGTCTCTCAAAATAAACTGAAACAACTCAGTTTTGGGGGAATCCTTTGCCCATTTGATATTAGTTGCACAAATTTAAATTTGATTTCAAGCCTTTTCTAAGATATCTGATTGGGAGTAGTGCTAAGTCTTTTTTTTTTCTTCTGGTATGATCTATGGTTTTCCGGGATTAGCCTTACAAATTGGTTTTCTAGTATTTCAATTGAGAGATAAGGTACAAATTTGCGTTATTGTTATTGGGGGAGAGTGGATTTAGCCTTCACGTATAAAATAGTGCAATTTTAGACAGGGCAATTTCAAGCATCATTAACAGAATATGGGTTTTTCTTACATCTGGCATTTCATGTTTTGGCCACTCTACAACATCCACTGTTCTGGCCACCCAATAAGGCATGAAATTGCACATCTTCTGCTAATGAAAAAACTCATATTCTATTAATGAGGCTTGAAATCATGGTAAATGTTAAAATTGAAATTTTTTGTACGTGGAGACTAAATCCGCTCTCCTCAATAATCATACGGCTAAATTTGTCCATTATTCCTTCTATTGATGATTCTGACTTTCCAAGGAAAGCCAAAGTGGCTGATGTTTGGGGAAATTCTATTTGGAATCTCCCAGACCCTAAATTATTGCAAATGCTTGGCAGCTGGTGAAGTCTTTTTCATTGAACCAGAATAAGGAAGACCAGGTTTTGTGGACCGCAGTGGCGGATGGATCCAGAATTCACTTACAGAACTGCTGGACTAACCAGGGCTCGTTATCAGATGAGCTAGCAGTCATTTCTGCTACGACATCCAGACATCAAAACAGGTTCCAGTTTGGTTTTCCTTATGTGTTAACAAAGGAGAGTGACGGAGACATAACATTTTCGCTTCAAAATCCACCGTTCACTGAGGAACTAAGCAAGTAAGCATTCTGTTATATCTGTTGCCATTTACTAGCCTGTTTTTCCATCATTTGATACAAACAATAACCGAAACAATTCGCTCAATTTCCTTTCTGTTGCCTAACAGGTGGACAAAATATAGGAACCGAAAGCTAGACGAATTGAGTTCGATGAATAAGAGAGCGTACGAAGACTGCTAAGTTCAGGAACAGTTTTAAAAAACTGTAAGTTCTTCAAGACTGGTTCTTCTCTGCAATTCCTTGTGTCCGAACTTGATAATTGGTAATAATGAATATCCTGTTGTTTGTCTGATAGTTTTCCTGGATACCGTACCGGGATGAGTTTGTAAACAATAAAAAGAGCTTTCTTTTTAATGATTTTCTCCCTCTTTCATACATCTTTATTTTTTTTGTAAGAAGATAACATACAAAGAAAGATAGCAAATTTCCTCTAGTAATGACTTATGAAAAGATTGAGGTCACTTATGTCTCTCAAAATAAGCTGAAACAACTCAGTTTTGGGGTATCCTTCGCCCATTTGATGCTGATTGGAGCTGGAGGTAGATACACAAAATTGAATTTGATTTCAAGCCTTTTCTAAGATATCAGATTGGGAATGCTGCTAAGTTTTCTTTCTGGTACGATCCATGGGTTTCTATAGACCCAAGAAATTGAAATAAGTCTTATTTATTTTGGTGTGTTTTAGTTCTAAGCACTGTTGTAACTTCAGTTAGTTATTCGGCAGGCGGTTGTATTTTTATTTCTTTATATAATGAAGTTTGAAGGGAGAGAAGTTAAGTTCCTTTCCACAAAAACTTTACAGGAATCTGAGGTTCTCTCAATGATCCTCATCTATTAGCAACATAGGTTCCAAAGGCACAAGATCGAAGAATAAGAGACCCGATTTAGATTGGAGTCTAGTAAACAATAGATCCATAACTCAATCTCAGACTTCGGGCCATATCAGTTTCCGGGATTAGCCTTACAGATTTGTTTCCTAATATTTCTATTGAGGATTCTGACATTCCAAGGAAAGCCAAAGTGGCTGATGTTTGAGACAATTCTGTTTGGAATCTCTCTGATCCTAAATTACTGCAAATGCTTGGCTGTTCAGGAATACTAGATTCTGTGTGTCATGGAACTGTTTGAACTAAAAGTTTAAGCTAATAGTCAAAGGTCAACTTCATATTAATATCTGAAACCGTGGATTGCATTGACAAAGGACGGATCCAGAATTCACTAACAGAGTGGTCAACCGATATTTTGTAGGTGTTTTTACAGAAAAATTAAAGCTCCATTCAAAGTTTCAATTTGAGTTTTCCGACGAACAGTGGATCTTCAAACAGAAAAATTAAAGCTCCATTCAAAGTTTCAATTTGAGTTTTCCGACGAACAGTGGATCTTCAAGCCCCCTAGATTGGTAACTGGGGAAAGTTTTCTATTTCTACATCATTGGGCACAGTTTTATTGTCTGGTTAGCTCTTTAATGCCCCATGTCTATAAAAGCTAGAATAGCAAAATGGAACTGTACTATTGCACGCATCTTAAAAAAGTAAAACGACCAAGATCGGGGTATGCGATTATAATATTAGAGAAGAAAATGTTTTATAGTTGAATAAGTAAGAAATTCTTTTTTAACATGTTTTAATCTATTTTGTGAAGTATGTAATAACATTCTAAGGCACGTGTAACATATTTTCCGCATTTGACTTACTTTTTTACAACCGAATGATTAATTCATTACATTTTACGCAAGTTTAGAGGGTTAATTGCACATTTTATGCAAGTTCAGGGAGCTATCAAGACAGTTTGAAAGTTCAGAGGGCCAATCAACAATTTTGGACAAGTTCAGATGGCAAATGATGTATTAAGCCTTTTCTATTTCTACATCATTGGGCACAGTTTTATTGTCTGTTTAGCTCTTTAATGCCACGTGTCTATAAAAGCTAGAATAGCAAAATGGAACTGCACTATTGATACAAGATACAAGTTGTGTTTTCTGTTAAAGCTTCAGTTAGAAGATTGGCCTTCTTAGTTGTTATCTATTGGGTTTCGAGAACTAGAAATAATGATCTTTCTTTTTGGGTGAATTGCGCTTATGATGCTGAACTTCAAAACCGAACCTATAGCTTCTGAACTTTATACTTTACTAACATAACGGACCATCCAATAGCTGGTAACTTTTCATAATAGAACTTGTACAAATGATATTCTGAGCAACTTTAATTATTGATCTTTTGGTTTTGAGTTTATTTAAGCGTTGTTTAGAGAGAGATAGAGAGAAATATCTAATAATTGTGAGTTGAAAAATAAAAAACGGTAGTTCCACGGGAAATATAGATCTAAACAACTTTAGTTCTTAGTTTTTTTTTTTTTTCATTTTGAGATCATAATTGGTCATTTTAACGTGGTCAATGTTAGAAAAAAACTATGATGTTAGTAAAGTATAAAGTTCAGGAGTCATATTCGGTTCTGAAGTTCAAGAACTACAATGAAAGTAATTACAAAATTCAAGGGTCAAAGGTGTAATTTACCCAACTTTTTTTTCGATATATTAGTTGTGTTCGGAAACTGTTAGAACAGATTTCTTCAAGTGTTAAACTTCAAACTTTTGTACAGAAACAGAGAGAGAAATAGAGATAGCTGTGTATGAATGCTAAATTGATAATTTTTGAATGTTTTTATATAAAAATCGGATAATCTAACCTGTGCCATAAGGCACATGTTTATTTACTTTTACTTTAATGCATTAATTGCTTTTTAGGGCGGTAAATAATTAATATAACTTCCTTTTTAGTTGTAAATATATATAATAGTCCTTGAACTTTTTTTAGCCATTTTTCTTCTTCTCCGTCATAAATTTGTAAATTATTTATCCAAATTTTTATAATTCCCACCTTGCAATTAGCATTAGATGAATGGAGATTTAGATGTAAATATTGTAAAAGGTATGTAATTAAAGTTGTTCAATATCATATTTGTTACGGAACAGGTTAAATTATCCGATTTAGTTAGGATTTAGGATTTTGATACTCCATCCATTCCATTATATAGGTCATTCTAGCAAATTGGTTTTTTCCCTAAATATAAGTCATTCTAAGATTCCAATGCTTATTGTCCAATAGTGATATGAGAGAGAATTATTTTTTATATTGGTACATGTGTTTTCTAATATTCCAATGCTTATTGCCCAATAGTGACATGAGAGAGAATTTTTTTTAGTTAACCAATATATTTCTTAATTTGTGTGAAATACCCTAGAATGACTTATATAATGGAATGGAGGGAGTATTATTTTTATGTAAAAATATTAATTGTAAGGTGGATAAATAATAGGGATAAGGTACCAAAACAGGCCTAAGGTTTTTGGGGAAGTACCAATTTAGACCTCACGTACAAAATATCACCAATATGGGCTTAACGTTTACAAAAAAAAAAAATTAATGCATATACGCTTTCCAAACTCCATTAAAAGCCGAGTTTATTTTTTTCATAACAGTCACTCTATTTTCTATTTCTTTCACTTACACGCTCTTCCTCCTCCATCCTATTGCATGGAACTGAAAATTTTAGGACAAAATTACCTTTGAGATAATACAACTTTCTGCAAAATTACCAAATGAGTAAGTGCTTATTATTTTTATGTGAAAATATTAATTATGTTTTATTAATGGCAAAAAGCATAATTAAGTCCCTCAACTTTGGCTGTTTTAAGGATTAAGCTTCTGACCATTTATTTTTCCACATTGAACCCTTAATCATTGATTCTATTATGGATTGGTCGCTTATTTAACTTTTTCGTCGAGTTTGGACTGCATACATCGTTAGGGTGATTCGGCTTGTTGACATGAACAAATAAAAATAAGAGTTCCTTGACTAGGAGAGATAAAAATTAAAAACTAAAACGAAATTAGAGTCGGTTTGTGATTTTCAATATTAGAATCGTCAAATCGATCTTTTCAACTCCTAAACTCGACGGAAAATTTAAATAAGGACCAAATACATAACAAAATCAATAATCAAATGCTCAATATGGAAAAAATAATTAATTAGGGGATTGATTCTTAAAACAGGTAAAATTCAAGGACTTAATTATATTTTTTACCTTTATTAATAGTATATGATTACCTAGAAAAACTAAATATTAAGAGGTATTAATTATACCTTAACCTATGCCATAAGGCATAGGTTAGCCGGACCGTATAAAAATATTAAAGTTTCGTATACAGTTTCTATATAAATTTTGATACAGATCGGGTAACGGGCGATAGTTTTCAATCGTAAACTACCAAAGATATTCTCAAGCTCAACTTGAAGGAGCCGTGAAACCCCCAGATTTACAAGCTAAACTTGAAGGAATTAGAAATCCCCATTGTTAAGAGGGATGAACCCTAAAAACACTCTCAAAGAGAAGATATAATTTGATTGATAAAAAGTTGCTCAATCCTTACAAAATGGGGGTTTAAATACATCCCCCTAAAGATAACAAAAGGACAAGGACTACCCCTATTAGGGTTACAATAAGGTTATCAACAAAAGGATAAAAAAGGGTAATACGCCCCGACAATCAGTATAAGGTACAGGTACGGAGTGTCAGGGTTGTTGGTGAATTCCTTTGGGAGGAAGTAAACCTGACGATCCGCCCAGGAATAGCTTGAGGATCCGCCTCTCGTAAGCCCCAGTGATCCGCCACTCTAGTGCCCCTCTTAGGATCCGCCAGGATGTGTCAAGGATCCGATGTGCCTAGGATCTGCCGGTTCTAGTGAGTGATGAAGAAAAGAAAACTTAAATAGGCAGAATATATATTCTTCCTTGTTTAAGGAAGGAAAACTTGCAACTATCCTTCCTTAAACAAGGAAGGAAAGTTCACTCCTTGTAAAGGAAGTAATCTCTAGGACCCGCCTCAGTTATTCAGCCGGTATACGCCATTAGGTGCGCATATTGTTCGTATTGCCCATATCTGAATATGATCTGCCAGGATTCAATGTAGAGTGAGATCCGCCAATCTGGGTCGAAGTAGATACAATAATCCGTCGAAGTAGATATACATCGACAGAAATACAATGAATAGATATGCCAAGGTAGATCCACTCAGGTAGATAATGGAAGTAGATACGTCGATGAGTAGATACGCCAATGTAGATATGTCGAAGTAGGTCCGCTCAACTAGATACCTGAAGGAGATACATCAACGTAGACACACCGAAGAGATCCGTAGAGTAGATTCGTCGAAGAGATCCATTGATGAGATCCGTCGAGGGCGATCCGTCAAAGGAGATCCATCAAAGGAGATCCGTCAAAGGAGATCCATCAGAGAGATCCATCAAAGGAGATCCGTCGAAGAGATCCATCGAAGAGATCCTTCAAAGGAGATCCGTCAAAGGAGATCCATCAGAGAGATCCGTCAACGTAGATCCATCGGAGAGATCCATCGAAGAGATCCTTCAAAGGAGGTCCGCTGAAGAGATCCATCAAAGGAGATCCATTAAAGAAGATCCGTCTAAGAGATCCACCCAGGTAGATACACTTAAAAGAAAAATATATACTAGAACTTTAAGTGTGTCTTCCTCCTCTTCTGAGTCACTTTCCCCACATACCTGACGAAATTTGTTACCTTGCTACTTCCCTAACCTGGACTTGGAATTTGTTGAAAAGATGTCCGCATCAAATTTTGTTGTTTTCTACCGATTAGTGGGTGCTTAAGCCTCCATACCCCTGAATCTGTCCCTGCTCGTATCAATTATCATTTTTGTTACCTTTTCGTTATATATATTCACGTGGAGTACATTGTAAATCATATAACATGATAATCACGTGATAACTTTTTTTTTTTTTTGACATTTGTGGTTTTTAGTTGTTGTTATCTTTTCTTATTTATTCTTAATAAAAAATAAGACCTTTAAATTAAAATTTAAGTTCCAAATAAATATTTAAGGCTTAATATATCATTTTCTCTTTTTCATCTCCTTTAGTCTCCAGTCCATAGTCAACATAGACACAACGTCGTAAATATCTTTAACTCGTCATTGACCCACCTTCCCATTCAAAAAAAAAAAAGAATTTTTATTGCTATTATTTTTATTTACTAATGTTTAAAAACCGAAATAAAATGTTAACTGATCACAACAATTAGTTAACCAATTAGTGGTTAACTGAATTTAAAGGACTAGTGTGTATAGCTAATGTTTTTAAAAACCGATCAAATGATTAACCGATCAAATTAACTTTAATTAATAAACTGTTAAACGTAAACCAAAAAAAAAATAAACTGTTAAACCGACCATGTGCACCTCTAATTTATACGGTCCATATTATCATTTCAATGAGAATTTTACTAAAAGGTTTGATTGAAATTGAAATAGAACTACATAGTAAATTTTTTTATTGTCAAGAGGGGTCGAGAGAAAGAAGTAGTGAATGTTTTGATTTAAAACGGGCAACTATTAGGCAAAGAAAACGCTTAAGGAAATTTTATAGGGATAAATTACAAAACTGACTCATAACTAGATTAATTTAGTTTTGATACATTCAGTTCTTTGAATTCTTATATTAAGCATCGGATCTTTCATGTCACTTGGAGGACCCTCAATTCACATTTGGACACGTGTATTATGATCCCACGTAATAATTAAAATAGTGGGACCTCTTATAAAATGCGTGGATCCATGTTACACGTGTCAAAATATGTATGGAAGATCCTCTATTTGACATAGAGAACTCGGTGCTTCTAATAATTTGCCCCTAATTAAGACTTATTCTTTTGTTTTTGTTATTTCTAAAATAGTTGGTGTTATTTTTATTAAAGAAATAGGAGAGGAATTAATATTGAATCCTACATAATTTTACAATTTTCTAACTTTCATGAATCGAACGTGAGATCATGCCACTTTGACCATGAGCTACCTTGGTGCTTAAAAAATGGCATCGTCATTAATAAAGAGCTGACTGATTCCATTACTGTACTCAGCCTTGAATTCCCACCTCTAGCTCCATGAAATGACCGAAATATCCTTTAAACAATTTTCAGAATTCTCAAATCCTCTCAAACAACCTAAATTCTCTTTAATCTAATCCAGACTAATTTATCAACGAAAACATAGATCGGCGGAGGGGCGGCAAAGGAAATGGACCTTATGATATGTATTTTCGTTTGATTTTGATGTTTTTTGGACATTTTTTTCATCGGATTTTGCTGTTATTCAAAATCGGGACATAAGGCGTGTGGAGATCACGCCGTCACCTCTGGTGCGGCGTATGAACATCATGCCGCACCACATGTGACTGCGTGATATATAGTCTCACGCCTCACCACAGGCGACGGCGTGATATTCATACGCTGTCACCTGTGGTGCGGCGTGATATCCTCACACCCTCACAATGGTGACGGCGTGATGCCCATACGCCCGTGTGGTGTATGGGCAATTCTTTATTTATTTTTTTAATTTAGTTTAATTTAATTAAATTTTTGTTATTTTTAGCTTGTTTAATTTAGTTTAAATAAATTTTTATGTTGTAAATTTTAATTTGTTAATTTTAGTTAAGTTTAGTTGTAAATTTTTTATTTTGTTTAATTTAGTTTAACTAAATTTTTATTTTGTTAATTTATTTTTATTAATTTTAGTTAATGTTTATTCATGAACTATATTATTGTTATGGGTTTTAATTAAAATTATATGGTATTTACAGGTTTTAATTAAAATTGTATATTGTTTACATGTATTTACGGGTTTAATTGAAATAACATGCCTATTTTTTTTGCCTTCCTGACACGCGGGCGTGTGGCTATCACGCCTCACCGCGTGGTCGGATGTGTGGCTATCACGCCTCACCGTGTGGTCGGGCGTGATAGCCACACGCCTCACCGTGTGGTTGGGCGTGACAGCCACACGCCCGACCACAAAGTGAGGTGTGTGGCTATCACGTCCGACCACACGGTGAGGCGTGATAGCCACACGCCCGCGTGTCCGGAAGGCAAAAGAAAATAGCATTTTTCCATCCCCAACCCCTGAAAGAGCATTTTCGTCATTTCACGGGGCTAGGGGTGGGAATTTGAGGCTGGGTATAACAACACCCTTTATGTATTATAAGGCATTTTTCATTTTCATTGCTCTAAAGCTTATGTACTAAGACATTTAACAAACAAAGTTAGCTTAAATCAATTTTAATTTAATTACTTTGATTTTGAATAGTTTTTGAGATCTAATTTCCTTAATTAATTTATTCTTGTCAGAATAAAAAACTATTGGAAATTGTATTTCAACATAAAAGTTTGCTAATATTATGTTGGAGGGTCATGTAAATTGTAATGTGTTTACAACAATATAAGAGGTCGAAGTTGCATTTGCAAATAATAAATGTAATTTTATTATGTTTATTAATAAATGTGACTTGTAAAAATATGAGAGAATATAACAATACTTTTAAATATTCGTGCATTTTCGGGTTTGCAAGTCAATCCTAACCTAACCTAAAAATTTACGAGTCAAATTTCATGTTAAAAATGATGCTTTACCTACTAAGTTAAACTCAAACATTAAAATTACATATTAATTTTATGTCGTATTGAATCATGTATAATTTTTTCAACTCTAACTTTTATCTTACCTCCCTTAAGTAACTCTTCGTGAACCCCATCCAAACAAAGGGTTATTCATCTAAATCTAATTATAGTAAAAATTTTATAAATTAATATCTTTGAAACCTTTTTTTGAACCAGTATATCTTTAAAACCTGAAAAGTTATTACCGTAACATGGTTATTAATTTATAAAATAATTTTTATTTTGTATATTATATTTCTCATATTATACAATTAATTTTTTTCGGTAACTAAAAAATATATAAATAAATAATTAATTAATGATGGTACATTATATTTAAGTTTATTAAGATTCAGATGATAGTAACATTATACCACATGTTTTTCCAAAAAAAACTTTTCTTGACGTATAGACTTTAAAAATTACTTGTTTCAAAATAAGAAGAATGTGCCGAATGTAATTGAATTCAGTTCACATGAGAAGAAAAAACAATTAACTATAGACATATATTTTAGGAAAACATAAAATTTGAAATAAAAGTCGTCTAGGAAGTGCTTTTTTTTTTTTTGTAAACATGAAAAGAAAAAATACAAAAAATGACTAAGGCAGAATCATCCTCGGAAAGCTAACACCCAAAAGGTCATCTAACAGCAGCTTTCGAACCTCCAATGCGGGGAAGAAAGAATAGAGACTCCGAAGTCAAAATCATAAGCCATACCAGCCAAACAATCAGCAACCCGATTCTGCTCCCGGAAAACATGACGAATCCGAACACACTCAAAGTTCCTGATAAGATGCTTAATACCTTTAAATAGATGCTGACCAATACAACCAGCAACACCATCTCCATTAAGAGCCTCCGCAATCTCAGAATTATCCGATTCAATCTCAATCAAATGGTAGCCCTTATTTGAAGCAAGAGAGATACCATAGAAGAACCCCAAAGCTCCGCATCATAGGAGGGCCTTTTACTAATATTATGACCGAATCCAGCCACCCAATCCCCATGACTGTCACGAATGACTCCGCTACCCGAAATGGATCTGTCACTCATTCTCGAGCCATCGGTATTAAGTTTAAGCCACCCCACAGGAGGTCTCACCCAATGAACATTAGTCTCAACATGAGAAGGCCCACAATTGCCTTCCCCCGAGTTATTCCATGCCGCCTGAAAATGACTAACAATCGAATGGATTACCAACAAAAAGTTCGAGGGGATTTCCTCTTTTCTATTAAACACAAATAATTACGTCACCGCCACAAGAGCCAGCAGCAAGTGATAAAAGTAATTTTCCAATTATTAATCAAGTTTAGCTCCTTGTCCCAGAGGCACCACAAAAACCAGTCTAGATCCGATTTTGCAAAGAAGATAGACATCAGGCGAGTCGAAACAAGGTATCGCCATACATCCCCATTCTGCTAACAGTCACGGAGCGTGTGAGTTATATTCTCACAACCAAGCACACAACGAGAGCAAAGATCCGTAGAAACCAGGTGTCTACAAAATCTCTCTTGGTTCGTTAAAAGCTTATGGTGAGGAGTTAGCCAAGCGAAACTGCGCAATCTTTACGGAATTCTTAAGGCCCCGATTTTTTTCCAATGATCCAAAACAACACCTACCAAAGGTTCGCGAACAAGGTCATAAGCCGATTTGCAAGTAAATCGTCCAGAATTGGCACCACCCCAGATAAGAACATCAGAATCAGCCCCATCTAGGCTAAGTTTAACACTATGAATCCTCAAAAGCCAATCCATGTTAAGAAACGGTTCAATCATATCCTAGTCCCAATCTCCATTACTATTGACATAGTCCGCCACCCTCAAACCAAGAGCAGAAGCATGAGGTTTTGGATTAGCTACATCAATCAGTTTAACATTGTTCACCCAAACATCACTCTAGAACCTCACATCAATCCCATTTCCAACTCTCCATTTAACCCCACTGCAAAATTCCTAGAATACAGAGTGGAAGCTCTTCCAAAGGAAGGAACAATTTTTAACACGACCAGTCCCTCCAAACACCTCATCTTCCAAACACCCCATCTTTCATATATTTACCAAGAAGGACCTGTACCCACAAAGCATCAGGCTCTTTCCACATACGCCAAACAAGCTTCATAAGAAGAGCATTATTATTATCTTTAGCTTTTCTGAGACCAGCTCCACCATCATTTTTAGGCCGACAGACATCACTACAAGGAATAGGATGAACCTTTCGATTACTATTAGTACCACCCCATAAAAACCGACGATTAAGTTTGTCAAGCTCCTCCAGGACGGGATTAGGAAGAAAGGAGGACTGCATGACATGATTAGAAGTAGAACTAATGACCGATTGGACAAGAGTCATACGACCCGAAAAGTGATAGAGTAGAAACCTTCCACGTAGATAACTTATTGCTCACAGAATCGATAGTTTTATGAAAGGTTGCTTTAGAAACCCGACCACTGAAGAGAGGGATACCAAGGTAATTCCCAAGAGAGCTAGTCACAGGAATACTATTGATGGAACTAAGGGTGTTACATAGAGAATTATATATGTAATTTTCATACGTATTTAATGAATTATTATCTTATATTTTCAGTGAGCCTCAAGAATTCTTTTAAAATTATTATCTTATGCATTTAATGAGGTTATTATGTTATCTTATTGGGCCAAGTTGGGACCGAAATTTTTTTATTATTTAATCGAGATTATTAATTTATCGAATATTAATTTATCAAGGTTTTACTATAACCTTCTTCCAAGCAATAGTTATTAGACAAAAACATCATGAGGTCCCGATCTTTTACTTTTTAGTTTATTAAACCTTTGATCTTTTATTTAGACACATTAAATCCTTAATTGTCAAATTAATTAATCGTGAATATCTAATTTAGTTAAAAATACGTTATTCATTTCATCTATATATGAAATAATATTTTTTATAGTTTGAAATAAAAAAATTTACATTTTTCCTATAACTACATTACACATATTAAAAGTTATTTTCAAATTATCAAAAATAAATTTTTTGAATGCGGCTCGTTAACAGAATTTTAGGCTTAAAACTGTTTTTTTTAAATCATCAGGGGTTATTGTGCCAAATAAAAGATTAAGAACCCAATATATCCAAATACGAGATCAATGACTTAATAAAGAAAAAAAATAAGGACCTTAACATACTTTTTGCATAGTTATTATTAAGGGTAAATTATTATTTTTTTTGAAGGGTTTTTGTTGAGAGATTAGATTGAGGGTAAATTATTTATTAGTCTCTATATTTTTACCTATTAAAATGTTTAGTTCTATTTTAATAATACATTAATTTTTTTTTTTTTGGTAGAAAAGGAAAAGAAAAACGAACAACAACAAACTACCCAGGAATTAGCCTAGGGAAGCTAACCCCAATCCTATCTTCTAAGAGAAGATGAGAGATGAAACTAGGGGAAACAGGAAGGGTAGTAACGCCTAACGTCCCTTCATGGCCCGCCGCCGCCAAGCGATCAGCAACACGATTCTGCTCTCTAAAAATGTGTCTGAACTCTACGAACTCAAAGGAGGAGCAAAGCCTTATAATAGCTTTGATGAGGTTGCGACTGTTAAGACCCATAGAATGATTCTCAGAAATCATTTTGATTGCTTCCAAATTATCAGACTCCACAGAGAGCCTCTTAACACCCAGCCTTTTAGCAAGATTGATTCCAGTAAGAATAGCCCAGAGCTCCGCAGAAAAGGAAGAACCCAACCCTAAATTCTGGGAGAACCCAGAAAGCCAGACGCCCCCTACATCTCTAAGCACACCTCCAGCCGCAATCTTACCGTTACTGAGGCAGGAACCATCAGTATTCAGCTTCACAACCCCCTCTCTTGGCCTGCTCCATCCCACGAGATGGACATCACAACACTGAGAGGCTCTGGCAAGGGACTCTCCTTTGAAACTATCGATAATAGAGAAAAGTTTTTTCGAGAAGAAATCAGCTAAGTTTGTCATAAAAACAGTTTTATCTCCAAAAATCTCCTCGTTTCTCCATTTCCAAACTTGGTGACAGATAATAGCAAAGAAAATGTCACCATGCTCCATGTATGGAAGCAACTTTCCTCTAACACCATCAGAGAACCAGTTGACCTCAGAATGTGCCATAAAGGAAGAGAAAATATGGTGTGGGAGAATTTTCCTCCAAACCTCTTTACTATTAGAGCAATCTCTAAGAGCATGGCACAAAGTCTTAACATGGCCTCTGCATCTACTGCAAGCTCCAGAATCAGCCAAGTGCCTTCTGTGCCTATCCGAATTAGTAAGAAGCCTGTCCTTAACGCCCAGCCACAGGAAACTCCTAATACGGAAAGGAACTTTAAGGGTCCAAATCGACTTCCACACATCCGAGGGAGGATCAGATCTAAAGAGAGAGAAAGCTTCAAAGGCCGATTTGCAAGAATAAACTCCATTGTTAGTCAGCGCCCAACAGTGCCTATCCAAGTCTTCCTCTTGATTACTCACCTTCACTCCCCGCATTCTAAGGAGAGTCTCAAGGCTAAAGAAAGTATCAAACTTTGACCAGATCCAGTCCCCTTCCGAGTCAACCACATCGGCAATCCTCCAGTTGCGTATATCACTAGGCGGGGGGGGGGGGGGGGAAGAACACACCTCAATTAACGGTTTATCCCCAATCCAGTTATCAAACCAGAAACTAATGGACTTACCATTCCCCACCTCCAGGCCAACTCCCGAGCAGAACTCATCAAACACAGCACTAAGTCCTTTCCAGAGGAAGGAACAATTAGCAACTCTCTCTTTCGGGCCCCCGAAGATTTTGTCTTTCCGATACTTACCACAAAGGAGGCGAACCCAAAGAGAGGAGGGGTTTTGCCACATACGCCAAAGGAGTTTCATTAATAAAACTTTATTATTGTCCTTTGCTTTCCTAATACCCAGATCCCCAGAATCTTTAGGCTGGCAAACCTCACTCCAAGGCACAAGATGGATCTTCCTGCCCTCCGCAGCTTCCCCCCACAGGAACCTACGGTTAATCTTGTCAAGATCATTAAGCACAGGATCCGGAAGCTTACAAGCCTGCATGATGTGATTGGGAGCAGCACAATTAACAGATTGAATTAACGTGAGGCGGCCAGCGAGAGACAGAGTCTTGGCTTTCCAAGTGGCACACTTCGAATTAGCTTTATCCAAAGTCTCTTTGAAGGAGCCTTTAGACACAGGCTCACTATGGAGGGGAACGCCCAGATACTTCCCAAAATAATTATTAACTATTGTTCTATTCAACAGTAGTCCCACATATATTTAAATAATTAAGTCTGTTTATAAGGGATTAAACTGTGGAATGGAACAAAAAATTAAAAACTAAATAATATCTTATTAAAAGAAAAGATTAGACATTGTATTAATAAAAAATATAGAAATTAATAAATTATTTATTCTATTATTAACCATCGCTAACCCTACCTTTACTAACCTATACACTGTAAACTTTATTATGCAATGGTTTAATACATCATAAGTTCTTGAATTTGGTTAAAAAAAAAGTAAATTAATCTGAATTTACAAAGTATTTCATTAATCTCTTGAACTTGTTTAAAATGATATGATTAATTTTCTAAATTCATGTGGCAAACAAAATCGATTCTAGACAAATAGAAGTATATATAACTTTAAACAAATTCAAGGGACAATCACTGTAAGCAAGTTTAAGGTACTAATAGGTCCACTTTAAATAAATTAAGGTGGTCAATTGATAATTTTAAGCAAATTCAGAGAGCTAATGAAACACTTTATAAGTCTAGTTGACTTTTTGAGTTAAGTTTAGAGAATTGTGGATGCATTAAGCCTAGGGATGAGCATTGGTTACCGAACCGAAATATGTTCCATTTTCTAAACTGAATATTACAACAACAACAACAAAGCCTTAGTCCCAAAATAATTCGGGATCGGCTAACATGAACCATCATATAAAACCGTGAAATCAGGTCGTGTCAGCGACACAAATTCTCTTCCTCCACTTCGTCCTATCCAGTACCATATTTTCCTCAATCTCCAATAAACTCATATCACTCTCAATCACTCAAGTTTGCTTAGGTATTCCCCTACCATCATTGCATGCCACTATTCAGTCCTCCTAACTGGCACATCAAGCGCTCTTCGTCTTACATGGCCAAACCACCTTAGCCGGTTTTCCCTCATTTTATTCTCAATAGATGTAACCCCTACTTTTATCCTAATTATTTCATTACTCACCCGATCCTTTCTCGTATGACCACACATCCATCTCAACATACGCATCTCCACCACCGACATCTTATGAATCTGACAGTGTTCATTAAAAAAATTAATGAACACTCATAATATTATTAAATTAAAAAAATTCAGTTGGGTTCAATTTTCGACCAAATAACAAAAAAACTCATAATATTTCATTTCTTTTATATTTTTGTTTTATTGGTTAAATAATACACCAGAACCAGAGGAAGGGAGCGGTCGATAATCAATCTATGTTAGTGTACTTCCGGGAAGAGGAAGAGTTTTTTCTTTTAACTGTGCAGAAATTACAATTGAAGAAATTAAATGCAATTAAACCAAAAATTATATATATAAAGATAAAAATTATATTTTTATATTAAATTTGCTTCCGTTATGTATTATAACGATTTTTTCCAGTAACCAAATCGATAATCGGTCTCGTAATCGATTAATTTTGCTGATTCCTAATTAAGCTTTATTATACAATTAAACCGAAGGTCTTTCATGTAGCTTCAGTTATAAAAAAAGGTAGGCAGTTGGAGCAACTAGAGATTATTAAAAACCATTAATAATCACAATAATCAATCTACGTTTTGTTCATTAATTATGGGGTAAATTACACCCATGGCCACTGAACTTTACCCATTTTAATATTGTGACCACTAAACTTCAATTCTTAACGGTATGTTCACTGCACTTTACACTTTTTAACACCAACGACCACTCAATTTTAACTAACTCCTCAAAATGGCCATTAAAGACCTTAAAATGAAAATATTCAAGAATTAAAGTTGCTCAAAATGACATTTACCATGAAACCATATTTTTTATTCTGAAACAGTCAATGACCTCAAAATGAAACAACACCTAAATGACCACAAAACGAAAATTTTCAAGAATTAAAGTTCCTTATAATATCATTAATTCTTCAAATTTTTTATTTTGAAGCCGTCAATGGTGGTTTTGAGGCATTGAGAGGCCACTAATATTAATTGAGAGGCCACTAATATTAAAAAGTGTAAAATTCAATAGTTATACCGTTAAAAACTGAAGTTCAGTGGCACAATGTTAAAATTATTCAGAATGACATTTACCATGAAACCACTTTTTTATTAAAAAAATCACATTTTTGGAGCTTTATCTCTAAAAATTCACTCTCTCACCTGACCAAACAACACCTAATAACCTCAAAACGAAAATTGTCAAGAATTAAAGTTTTTTAGAATATCATTAACTCTTCGATTTTTTTATTTTGAGACCATTAACGGTGGTTTTGAGACGTTAAGTGGCCACAGTGTTAAAAAGTATAAGTCATACCGTTAAAAATTGAAATTCAGTGGTCACAATATTAAAATGGATAAAGTTCAATGACCACGAGTGTAATTTATCCATTAATTAGGTGTTTAAAAGGTGAAAACGGTGCAAGGGTAGTATAGTAAATGAATGTAAGAAAATGCATGGGAAATCCCAATACACAAATAAAAAGTTTTCCAGAATCAGCGCCCTCAAACATCTCCCAAATGCTTCTATTCAATAGTTTAACTCTTGCTCTAGAGAGAGAAAGTTGGAGAGAGGCAGATGCATAGTTCTTTTTGCATGACAAGAAGCAGTTTTTGCATGAGATATAGACCTTGAGATCAACCAAAAGAATACCCATTTCACTGTTTATCTCTCTACCCCTTCTTTTCTTCCAATTTCTAGAGAGAGAAAGTAGAGAGAGGTTTGCTGCATGAGATATAGCCCTTCCGATCAAGAAGACAAACAAACCCATTTTCTTTGTTTCTCTTTCTATCCCTTTTTTTTGTTCTACTTTCTAGAGAGAGAAAGAGGATTGCTGCATAAGCCCCTTCTTTACTTCCAGTTTCTAGAGAGAGAAAGAAGAGAGAGGTTTGCTGCATAAGATATACTCTTAAGATCAAGAAAAGATACAAGTTTTCTTTGTTTCTCCTTCTACCCCCTTAATTTCTTCAAATTTCTAGAGAGGGAAAGAAGAGAGAGGTTTGCTGCATAAGATATAGCCCTTAAGATCAAGAAAAGACACAAGTTCTCTTTGTTTCTCCTTCTACCCCCTGTTTTCTTCTAATTTCTAGAGAGAGAAAGAAGATAGAGGTTTGCTTGCATGAGCTATAACCCTTAAGATCAACAAAAGAAACAAACCCATTTTCTTCCTTCTACCCCTTATTTTCATCAAATTTCTAGAAAGAGAAAGAAGAGAGAGAGGTTTACTCCCTGAGACATAACCCCATAAGATCAACCAAAAACAACAACTCCATTTCATTTGTTTCTCTTTCTACCCCTTCTTTTCTTCAAATTTCTCAAATTTCTAGAGGGAGAAAGAATTTCTAGAGAGAGAAGTTAGCTGCTTGAGACACAGGCCATAAGATCAACAAAAGAAACAAACCCATTTTCTTTGTTTCTCTTTCAACCCCTTATTTTCTTCAAATTTCTAGAGAGAGAAAGAAGAGGGAGAAGTTTCCTGAGACACAGTCCTTGAGATCAACAAAAGAAACAAACCCATTTCATTTGTTTCTCTTTCTACCCCTTCTATCCTTCAAATTTCTAGAGAGAGAAAATAACAATGGTGGGATTACAGAAAGGAAACAGCAATGGAAACAGAACCGGAAACAAGCCATATGGGTTAATGTTACTTCTAGCATTTGGAGCTGCTTTGCTAGGAGTTATGACTATTCATAAACTTAGAGAGAGAAGAATCTTCAATCTTCTTGTTAAAGAGAAAGATCATCAACTCATTTCTCTTCAGCTTCTTCTTCAGGTTTCTCTCACTAACTTTCTCTCTCTAGATTTCTATTGCATGTGACTCGTATACGTGTCTTTTTGTATGATTGACATGTGGTAAACATCCTTGCAATGTTTCTTATGATTCATCTCTGAATTTATTTGGTGTAGAAAAGGTTGCTACTTTTGCTTTATTTTGACCCTTTTGTGAAATTTGAAAAGATAGCTTCTTTTGGCATATTTTTATCAACTATATCTTACCCAAAAATTTGATTTTAGAGTTTGAAATTTATACAGTTGGACCTTTCCTAAATTTATCGCATAATCCATCATTCAATTTCATACATAATTGGCATAATACTTATTTGGCCCTTAAATTAAAATTTAAAGTCAATTAGAATTTTAAATTATCAAAATCATTAATTATGTCTTTCAACTAAGCAAAACTCATCACTTGAGTCTTTGTCCAATTCTAAAATAAAAAATCAAAAAATTCAAAATGGATTGAGAAAAGAGGGTATGAAACTTTTAAAAGACTAATTTTCAATGAAAACTCGATGAACTTGATAGTTTAATGTTTTAATTGACTTTAAAGCTTTAGTTTGAAGAGTCAAATGGATTTTAAATCTTTAGTTTGGGGAGTCAAATAAATGTTATACCTAGATAATTTCAAATTGTCCCGTTCCTTTGATTACTTCTTTGGAAATATTCAAATGAAGTCAATTTTAGACATCATTGACAGAGCCCTCTATCTAGTCATAAGCAATGTTGTCACACCCGGATCCGTTCGGCCAGTCGATTGGAAATCTGCTAGGTCTCGGGTTTGCGTCATGCTAGGTTTGTTAATTTTCAACCATGCGGTACCCGGCACTCCAATCGGGACCTGTCATGGAACCGATTGAACTAAAAGCTCGAACTGATAGTTAAGGTCCAATATATATTGATACCATGTCATGTAACCGATTGAATTAAAAACTCGAACTGATAGTTAAGGTCCAATCATATATATTATATTAATCTCCGACAGGACCTGAGTGACCCGTTTCTCTCTATCATAGATTAATTAAAACTAAAAGAAAAAGGTAAAAAATAAAATAAAAATCATTACTGGAACTTGGTGGTGATGAATCATAGAGCTTATTAAGTTATAGTTGAAAAAAATAGTTACAACTGTCAAGTGATGTATAACTGGTTTATAATTTTAAATTAACTATATATTTTACGTCATCCAGTGCAAACAACCCGAATCATTTGGTTGAACTAAGTGATTCATGACCCAACTATAAATCCGGTTTGATATTCGATCCAATTCGTGTATGTCACAAATTGCCACTCCTACATAATATCATGATGTCTAATCGACCCGACTTACCAAGGGTAGACCGAATATTTATTAATGTCTAATTTTAATTTCTATATATACACTAACAGAAAGAAAGAGAATACACCAAAGAAATGAAAAAGAAGGCTGAGGAGATGAAAACAAAGATATACTCTCTCAGGAATCAAAATATGGAGACAGATAGAAGAATTCTAGAGTTGCAGTCCACAATTCATTCTCTAAAGGATGAAAGGAAGATCTTAGAGTCCGCATTAGACGAGAAGCGGACCGAGATCAAAGCGAATCAAAAGAAAATCATTCGGAAAGAAAATAATCCTCAAGTAACAGCTTTAATGGAGAGGTTGAAGCAAAAGGAAGCTGAGATTGAAGATTTGAAGCGCCATTTGGAAAGTTCGGTTAGGAGATCATCGAACGGAAAACCGAATTTCAACTTGACTGGAAATTCGGTAGGTAATGAGACACGGGTGAGTCAGAGTAAAGTTGAGACTGGTGAATTGTATGACTCTACAAACAACAGCAATGGTGTGAATCCGTTGGAGCGAGGTAACACGAGTACAGTAGAGAGTGAGAATGCTGGCAGATTTGAGAACAGAAGTGAAAGCAAGGGAGGTTTAAGAGTAAATGGGGAAAATAATACAGCAAATGCAGCTGAGAAACTAGTAAATACAGGCGATACTGATTCCGGAATGAGATCAGCACACGGTCAAGAGAATACAGTTGCTAGAGATGAGCAGATGGGACTTAAAAATTCCGAACAAGACGAGGGCCAAGGGACATTAAGGAGATCAGCATACAGTCAAGAGAATAAAGTTGCTAGAGATGAGCGGATGGGAGTTAAAAATTCCGAACAAGATGAGGGCCAAGGGACATTAAGGAGATCAGCATACAGTCAAGAGAATAAAGTTGCTAGAGATGAGCAGATGGGACTTAAAACTTCCGAACAAGACGAGGACCAAGGAGCGTTAAAGGGCGGGCAGAAGTTGGAAATGGCAAACAAATCTAGAACTTCCAACGGTAGGACAAAGAGTAAATATGCCAAAGAAACGCGGTGGAGAAAGCTTGCTAGGAACAGGAGACTTGTAAACAGCAGAAATGACGAAAACGATGAACATGAGGGCATCGGAAAAAGAAAAATTCCGGTGGATAATAAGAATCACCAGAGTGATGAAGAAGAAGCAACAAAGCTAGAAGATTTATCTAATGCAAAGTTACTCAAATTCCGGAAACCTGACTACTTAAAAGATGCGAAAAACGTACCTGTAATAGAGGACACAGTTCAACATCTGGAGAAATTGCAGGCAAATGGAAGTTTAGATGATGAAGCCACTGGTAACAGAAGCAATGCCACCAAAGAGAGCTCCGATTCCAACTCTGACTCGGAGCTGGACCAAGAAAACTATGGCAGAGGTATGAAGATGCAAGATAAAGCTGCACAAGCAAATGATGTCAAGGATGAAATGCAAGAAGCAGACAATGAAACTGTTAAGGTCACTGCAGAATTTGACAGGGAACTAGTTCCTGATGATTTGGAAGAAAATAAAGAAGATTACAAAGAAGAAACAGAAGAATCTGAGTTCTAGCTATTAACTTTTTTTTTTGTTCTTTTCTTTTGTTTGGATGTTTTTGTTTTCTATAAAGATTTTGACAGTTGTTGCATGTATATTTGAGTAGCTACCAGTTGCTTTTTCTTTTGCCTAAAACTAGGGATGGCAAAATGGTAATATTTAACACGATAATTCGATTTACATAAATAGCCTGACTAATATAAAGGGCGGTCCGGTGAGCGAGGGTCTGGGGAGGCATTCCACTACAAGGGTGGGTGCACTGGGAGCAAGCCTTTCCCTATTAATTTATTTGGCAAGAGGCCGCTTCTAAGATTCGAACCCGTGACCTCTTGGTCACACAACAACAACGTTTACCGTTGTGCCAAGGCTCGTCCTCTATGTAGATAATATAATTATAACGGATAATATAATATAAATATGATATGATAATCTGATAACCTGTTTTAGTTAAGCCAAACTACTTCCGAATATTGTCTTATAAGATTTCCTATGTATCAAATCACGTCTCTGACTCTCATATGAGTGTGCAGTCACACTATGAGCCCAATGGCCCCTATAGTGTCCATAAGACTCCTCCACTATGGAGATATCCCTCCTATCTTTCCTAAGGCCAGATGTCGCCTCCTAGTCCTCGATTGACTAGGATGAATCACTTAAGCCAAACCTAACCAATTGTCCTATAAGTTCCTCTATGTATCAAATCTCGATTCTCATATGAGTACGCACTATGAACCCAATGGCCTTGTAGTGTCCATAAGACTCCTTCGTTATGGAGATCCCGCCTATCTTTCCCAAGGCCAGATGTCCATCTCCTAATCCACGATAGACTAGAATGAATCACTTAAACGAAGTGCCTGTTCACTGGCCTAAGGGTGGTGGAGAGTCACAGTTTCTAACCCATTAATGTTTACAAATCTGTTATAGATAAAAGTGCAGTAGGGTTATGGTATAACTGCAAATAAACATGTTTATTTTTTATTATATATATAATTTGGATCTTCAAGAACATGTTGCGAGTTCATCATAATAAAAAAAGGTAAAGATTCAATTTATCAGAATAACCATTGTCTATAAAAATGGACAAGCAAATGAAAATGGCTTATTTTCAAAAAAAAGCAATTTAAATCTAATCATCCATCATTCTCCAGTAAAACAGATGACAAATTGGTTAGCAGAACAATCTGCAAGCTGTGAAATCAAAATCGCGCAGGTGATTTCGAACCAAACACGTTATTACTAGGATTTAGAAGTGTGGCTGAAAAAGCTTGAAACCTCAGTTCGCTGCTTCTACCAGTTTCTGCAAATATGCAATTGAGTATCAGAAAACCTGTAATAAAAGTTCAAATTGATAAAATATAAAACAATGGCTATTGTATTTCTGGGCTGGAACTTCCGCACTAAATTTGATAAGAGCGCCCTAGCTAGCTCTGAAGGCAGGCATCCCTTTCTAATAAGATTCTTTCTGTCTGTTTCCGTGACACTATTTCTAGCCGAGCAAGAAGCTCGATCCATGAGCTCAAAGAAGCAAGAGCCTGATATGCTCTCTCTTTCTTTGAATTGTGATTGTAATTGTATATAAGCTCAGGAAGAAACAATTCTTTTGATTACAAGTCCATAGCATTTGATCAATATACTGGACTCACCATAATGACCTAAATACGACCCAATATACTACGGGATTTACATTATACGCAGCAGAGGCACCTGAAGTACTAAACTGCTTAGGTATTAGTTTGGTAATGGTTCGAGCAGCAAACTCAGATTCGGCAAGAATCTCATTTTTTGGCAGTACAAAGGGGGTATTGGCCCAAAAATTGGATAGGGGTCAAGACACAGTTGGGCATCGACAGCGGCCGACTCAAGTGTCCCCGGAACCGCACGAAATAGTTACCTATTACACAGCTCACTGATTATCAATGTTATGAAGAACATCACCAAAGACCCTATGCGTACCAAACAGCTGAGAAAGGACAGGAACCAAATTGCCAATGACAAGGCCAGGTTGCACAAGAATGGATATGCTTGTCATAGGAAAAGTATATGAAAATGTACCTCTTCCTTCTTGCCTTTGCCTCTAGTAAAGAAACTGTATCCACCATAAATAGCTAGACCCCAACCAGTTAGAGAGACAATGACAAACTGCAAAAGCAGAATATCAGCAAATAGTCAAGAGAGCTTCTCATGTTAAGGAACTTATAGAAAAGGAAAGACCAACAGGAAGAAACAACTAATATTATGATTATGACTATATCGAATTCTAATACAAAATCAATATAAACGAGAACAAACTTTCGTTCTTTTGCATTCTTGTTCGAAGAACGAAAAAGAAAGGAAAAAGGTGCAATGCTATTGTCTTATCTTAATTTACTAAATCAAATGAACCCTAACTTAAATTTTCGCAAATTTAGCTTATTAGCTTCCAAACGACGAACAAGAGCAGAAAACTCACATGCTCTTCCTTCCACTTGGATGGACTCATTGGGTCTGTCCAGCAATTAACCTTTGGAGATCCATGATGATCTGCCATAACAAGGACAAGAAATTTATTATTAAAACAAGAGCATCAACAACAAAATTGAACGAAAAAAATGCCAAAACAATACATCAACAACCAACAACTGAAATAAACCAGCAGCTCCGAGTTCAAAGATCAATAATAGAAACGAAATCAAAAACTTCCAATGCCAATTCTTCAATTAGAAAAAGTTGAGGCATTAATAGACACGATCAATCATCAACAGGAAAATAGAAGTGAAATCCATTCATATAAGCTAACCTAATGAAATATTTTAACAAATTCAATTTTGACCTCAAATTTTTGAGCATCCACACGATAAGTACAAATTGCATCTGAAGAATCTAAGAAAAAGGATTCGATTCTCCGATCTAGATCAATTTCAATCAGTGTTGATTGAATTCTTAAAAGAGAAATAAGTATCGAACAGCTACATAACATATACACATGTATGGCGGCTGTAAATGTGCATATAGAATATGGATTACCTGCAGCGCCGGCGAGACCACGGCGGTGGATGAGGGAGGAGGCTTGTGCGGATGTTCTGGGAGAGGAAAATCGGGAGAGTGTGGCGGCTTGACGAGCTGCAGCTGCTGCTAAAGTAGCCATAGCTCCTTGCGAGAGACACAGAGGAGAGAACGATAAGTAATTGAAATGCTCAGAGATCGGAAAAGCTTATGCCTAAATTATGGAAATGGAAATGGGTTGTGCTGTAAATTCTAATTAGGGGCGAGTTGAGTTTGTTTGGGTTAAATTTGACAATTTTAATTTGGAAATAGGAAAATTTTATAAATTGAATATCTAAAGTTGTTATTCCAAAAAAAATAAGTTGCAAAAATACCTCTAACCTTTCCCGCCACAAGCAATTTTACTTTTAACGTCTAAAATTATGCAATTTTATCTCTAACATTGATATAGTGAAAAATCATTTTACCCTGAACATTGACAAGTTGGGTCAATTTCAGACATTATTATAAAATGCAGATATTTTGTTACTTATTTTGTGTCAATTGCACGTGTGTTGATTCTAAAAAAAATCATTTTTTTGATTTAATAATAGAATTGAAAATCAAATTTTTTAATTTCGGTGAAATATTTGAATTTTTTTTCTGCGTACAAAATACAGTTTTTTTTTAAATTTTTTTTCTCGTTGAATCATATGTTTGTACCTGTTACTAATTAGTGATAAATGACATGCATGTGAACCGTAGATGACGAGATTCATGATCGAGAAAGACAATTTGATTAATTATTTCTCAAATGGACTTAACTTGTCAACGTTAGAGGTAAAATTGCTCTTGGCTGCCAGCGTTAGAGTAAAATTACACAATTTTAGACGTTAGATGTAAAATTGCTCATAGTTGTAAACGTTAAGTTATCCCTTCTAAAAAAATATAATGAGAAAGAAAATAGATTGGATTGTATTGAATTTTTTTGTTAAGAAATTTGAAACATTCAAATTTTTTTTAAGGCTTAAAGCATTATTTGGCCCATGATCTATCCAAAATTTTGTCATTTGGCTCCTGACCTATTATTTGGTCACATTTGGCCCCTGACCTATCCCATTTGGTGAAATTTCACCCAATTTGTGTTCAAACTTTAACCGAATCGTTATCTCATTGACAAGTAACGATGTTTTGACACTTGAATTTGAAACGTGATATTTATTTTAGTGTTTTTGCCACATTATGTGAAAATAATTAATTAGATTAAAAAAGAAGAAAAAAGGAAAAACAAATCCTAACTAATATCTATTAAGTTCAAGTGTTAAAATATCGTTACTTATCAATGAAATAACGATTCGGTTTAAGTTTGAATATAAATTGGGTGAAATTTCATCAAATGGGATAGGTCACGGGCCAAATGTGATCAAATAATAGGTCAGAGGCCAAATGACAAAATTTTGGATAGGTCAGAGACCAAATAGTACTTTAAGCCTTTTTTTAATAGAAGAAAGGCTACACGTCTAGGAAACATGAGAAAACAAAGAACGATAAAGCGCAATTACAACCAAACAATCCTACTACTAGTAGTTTCTCGCGAATCAGCAAAAAGAATATCATAAATACTTGTAGAGAGACATATCACACTCATAATGTCCTAAAGAAAGATTTTCTGTGTAATTTATCATCTAATCCACTACTTTATTATCCTTTTTGTAAAGTTTGCAATGCTGAATGACGATGCATATCACCCAATTTATTAATATAGTCCACAAGTTAATGATTTTAATTTCCACCGTAAAATTCTAGTAAACCTAGATGAATGATCATGCGATAATGAAAATGAGTAATGTTCAGTAGATATGAGTGTAATTTATCCGACAAAAAATATATTAAAAAATTGTAAGTATTTTTCGAAATTAAGTATTAACATTGATTATTTAAGCCGCAGATTCCTTCATTAATGTCAAATAGTTGTTTTCTTTCTGATCTGACTAATCTAGTTTGAACAGAACAAATCAAAAAGGTCAAAAACAATAAACACCAAAAATAAACTAAGAGACAACATCCTTCCAAAACTAAGTCAGTACACTCAAATGTTTTAAGTCTAAATTAGATCTTGGAAGACTTAGAATAAAGTTAAAACAAAATGTATGCAACCCTTACGGGGGAGTAATTTCAGCATAAAAAAAATAATTCAAATCATGGGGTAACTTATAACTGAGTTCCGTAATTATGTATTTTGCCAACATCAAAATGGGGGAGTTTGTTGAAACACCTTTCCACAAGATTTTGATTTGACAAAATCATCCATGATTAAGATGCAATTAAATTTAGATGCTTTGATTTAATTGTGCTAATATGTTTGTTAAATATTGAGTGCAAAAATATATAAAGTAAAGACAGGACAAAAGTCAGCACGAAAGAAGTTGAGTAGAACGGAACTCAGCATGACAGAATAGAAGTTGAGTGCAGTTAAAATTCAGAAGCAAAACGAAGCTGACTAAAGTTGAAGACTTCTTCAGGAGCGGTTAAACAGAACGAAGCTGACCTTGAAGGAACTCAGCATGAACGTTGAACATTCGAAAAGAACAAACGGAGCCGAGTAACAGTCAGGACAGCATGAAGGATTCGTTCACTAAAAGACAAAGTCTGCCAATCTTCTGCACCAATAATTTGAACCTCGAAGACACCTAAAAGATTAATTCCAAGAGTCATGGGACGTTGGATTATTGGAAACAGACAACTGGCACAAACAGACAAACCAGACGCTAGAAGACAAAACTGACGCCTAAAGAAAACAGAGAAAGGGGATGGAGATATAGTCTGAAGCTTTCCAGAAATTGTTCCCCAAAAGAGCCGTTTTGATGTTAACGGTTAGGACATTTCAAAACGATCAAATCTACAGATTTCCTTCTATAAAAGGACAATCGAAAAACTTGGATAAAAAAAGAAGCATCGAAAGAAAAATACAAGAGAGAAAGGTTCAAAAGCACTCAAATACAAAAAGGATCTTACACCAATTTTTCATTCCTTGTGTAAATGCTAGATTGATTTGTAATCATCTAAAGTGTTCTTTAGTCAAAAAGAACAAGTCTGTGATCAATAGGAATATTGAGAGTGTAAAGCTGAGTGCTTGGTTGTAAGCATTTCAGTGGTAGAGAAATCTAGGTGCTGAGTTGTAGTACTTAGTAGGAGTTGAGTAAACGAATAGAGGAGGGTACTCTTGCATATTCAACTGCCTTGTAATTGGTTTGTGCTCTACCTTTAAAGAGCTCAGTATTGGATTCAAAAAGCCCGGAGGACTCTGGGGACTGGACGTAGGCAGAGATGCCGAACCAGGATAAGTGATACTGAGTAATCTCTAAACTCTCTCTTATAATTGCATGTGTTGTTTGCTTTATTTACTCAGCATATAAATTGCCTAAGCTGATCCTGAGTAAGTAAGTGGTGCTGAGTTAGAAGCTGACCTCCAAGAGTGTCAATTCCTAATTGTCAAGGAAACAACTTTGGTCAACATCTGACTAAAGCTGTCCTGTGATATATCTCACCAAGCTGACCAAAGGCTGAGTTAATAAACTCTCAAAATAACATCCAGTCAGCTCAATTAAAACACGAAAAAGTTATATTAGTTCCTAACCCCCCCTTGGAACTAATTACCAGGGACCAACAAGTGGTATCAGAGCTTAAGCTCACTACTCAAAGATTTAACAATCTTGAGCTGATCCCTAAAAATGGGTGAGAATAGCACTCATTTCCTTCCTGGAAACCAAACAACGCAGATACTCCCTGAGGGGTTATCGATCACTAGACCTCCCCTATTCTTTGGGTCAAACTATACTTTCTGGAAGAATAGGATGAAGAACTTTATACAAGCCACAAACATGAATGCATGGCTTGCAATTGTTCAAGGTCCACATGTGCCATACAAAACTGTTAACAATGAGAAAATTGTTAAAAGTGAGGCTGAGTGGACAGAGGATGACCTCAGAAAATTACAAAATAATGCTTCGGCTATAAATATGCTTCACTGTGCGTTAGATGCTGCAGAATACAATAAGATTTTAGGTTGTGAGTCAGCACAGGAGATTTGAAAGAAGCTTGAAGTAACCTATGAAGGCACAAGCAAAGTTAAGGAGTCTAAAGTCAATCAACATATGAGACTCTACGAGCTGTTTGAGATGAAGGAGAATGAAGACATCTCAGAGATGAACGCAAGGTTCACAAACATTATAAATGAGCTAAAAAGGCTTGGAAAGAACTTCACTGAAGAAGAACATGTGAAGAAAATTCTGAGAAGTCTGCCCAAGAGCTGGCAAGCAAAGAAAACAGCCGTAGAAGAAGCCCAAGATTTGACTACCTACAAATATGATGAGCTGATTGGATCACTGCTGACTCATGAAATCTCCATAAAAAACTTTGAAGCCAAAGAGAAAGAAAAATCAGAAGATAAGAAACAAAAATCCCTTGTCATGAAAGCTGACTCAACTGAAGCGGAGTCAACTGACGATGAGGAACTGGCCATGTTCACCAGAAAGATGAAAAAGCTGTTCAGGAGAAATGATAGAAACGACAAAAGATCATTTAGAAGAAATGACAAGTACAAAGCTGAGTCAAATGACAAGTACAAGAAAGACAGCTCGAAATCTGTCACATGTTTTGAGTGTCATCAAACCGGACACATCAAGTCAAGCTGTCCCAACCTCAAGAAAGAGAAGAAGGGAAGCAAAAAGGCTATGGTAGCCACATGGAGTGACAGTGATGAGTCAACATCATCTGAAGCTGAGCAAAATGAAACGGCCAACATATGTTTTATGGCAGATGATGGAGCTGACCAATCCCAATCTGAGCATGCTGACCTCTCTGATGAAACTGACCAGGAGAATCACAACAATGAGGTAACATCCTTACTTTTGCTTAGAAACGAAATGGTAAATGCCTTGAGTGACCTATATACACTAACTAAGAAGTGTAACAAAAAGATTAAGGCACTCAGCAGGCGCTGTGATGAGATTGAAGAGGTCAAGCTGAGTGACCTCCGATATCTTCTCCAGGACAACTCTGACTTGCATACCAATATGCAAATCTTACATAAGTTTGTCATGGAGGTTCAATCTGAGTCAAAGAAACTTAGAAAGGATATCACAACGTTATAGAGTCAAGAGAAGGGCTCAAAAAGAAATAAAGCCCATGCTGAGTATGCAAATACTAGTCAGCATAAGCAAGTTACTCAATGTGAGTGTTGTGGAAAAAGGGGACACACAAAGGATGTGTGCTGGCATAACAAGCGGACTGTCCAATGTGACTTCTGCGGAAGAAAATGACATACCATAAAAGTATGTTGGCATGCCCAACACAATAATGCTGACTATACTCAGTTCAACCCACAAAGGGTACCCTTTTGTGATTTCTGTGGTAAGCCAGGCCACACCATAAAAGTATGTCGTCACAAGCTAAAATATGATTTTGCACCTGTTTATACTAACAAGAAAGGACCCAAAAGAAATTGGGTACCTAAAAATGAATAGTTTGAACTGCAGGTCAGCTTGACATGCGTGGAGAAGTCAAAACTATGGTATATAGACAGCGCATGCTCAAGGCATATGACAAGTGATGAAACTCAGTTCATCACATTAGAGCTTAAACGAGGTGGAAGTGTAAGCTTTGGAGACAACAAGAAGGGTAAGATAGTCGGATCAGGTACTATCGGAGGTAGCCCAACTATTGAGTCTGTCTCCTTAGTTAAAGGTCTCAAATACAATCTGCTGAGTGTAGCTCAGCTTTACAAGAGCGGCAGAAAAGTTGTATTTGATGATACTAAATGTCAAATACTCGAGGGAAATACAAATGAACTGATTTTAACTGCCCCTCGTGTAGAAAATGTATATATGTTAAACTTAGAAAAACAGTTTTCTAAAAACATATGCTTAGTGTCTAAAGAGGACAACTCCTGACTATGGCATAGAAGACTTGGGCATGTCAGCATGGACCTTCTCGCCAAATTAGCTAGAAAGCAATTAGTTGAGGGATTACCCAAATTAAAGTTTGAAAAAGATCAACTGTGTAAAGCTTGTCAGCAAGGCAAACAAACAAAAAAGTCATTTCATAGAAAAAATATTGTCTCAACCAAAAGACCATTGGAATTACTACACTTGGATCTTTTCGGACCTATCCAGCCACTTAGCTTGGGAGGTAAGAAATTCTCCTTGGTTATTGTAGATGATTTCTCTCGGTACACTTGGATCATCTTGCTGAGCAGCAAGGATGAAACTTTTGAGATGTTTACCACACTGATTAAAAAGCTTGAAAATGACAAAGACCTAAGAGTAGCTCACATTAGAAGCGACAATGGTGGAGAATTCAAAAACCAACAGTTCGATGAATTCTGTGAAACCTGTGGTATTGACCACAACTTCTCTGCTCCTAGAACACCTCAACAAAATGGGGTCGTTGAAAGGAAAAACAGAACCATTGTCGAAATAACTAGGACAATGCTGAGTGAAAATAGGCTTCCAAAGTACTTCTGGGGTGAAGCTATTCACACGGCATGTTGCATACTGAATAGGGCTCTAGTTAGACCTATACTTAAGAAAACCCCATACGAACTTTGGAAAGGTCGAAAGCCCAACATTGGATACTTTCGTGCCTTTGGGTGTAAATGTTTTATACTCAACATAAAAGATAACCTTGCTAAATTTGATGCTAAAGCTGATGAGGCGATCTTTTTAGGGTACACAACAAACAGTAAAGCATATAGAGTATTTAATAAAAGAACTCAGGTTGTAGAAGAATCTGTACATGTTGAGTTCGATGAAACTGACCCTACAGGTAAGTCAGCTCAGCCTGAAGAAGATGAACCAGGCTCAGCTTCCGCTGATCAACCAGAAGCCTCTGCGTTATCTAAGTAGGAGCTGACTCAAGGTAAGCAAGAAATTGAAATATCATTTGCTGACCAATCTATTCCTGTAGAGATTGTAGAAACACCTCTTCCAAACGACTCAACACTGCCCAAGGAAATAAAGATCCCAAGAGGACATACAGAGCAAGCCATTCTTGATGCCGCCAACAAGAAATTAATGACCAGAGATCAACTCAGAAAATACCTCAGCAATGTTGCATTCGTCTCAATACATGAGCCAAAGAACTTTGCTGATGCTGAGCAAGATCAATATTGGATCAATGCTATGCAAGAAGAGCTTGACCAATTCACCAGAAATGAGGTATGGGATTTAGTACCTAAACCTAGGAATCAAAAGCCCATAGGAACGAAATGGGTCTTTAGAAATAAGCTAGATGATCATGGAAATGTGATTAGAAACAAAGCTCGACTTGTAGCCCAAGGCTATAGTCAGCAAGAGGGTATAGACTATGGAGAAACATTTGCTCCTGTTGCTAGATTAGAAGCTATACGTATACTGTGTGCCTATGCTAGTTACATGAATTTTAAACTATACCAAATGGATGTAAAAAGTGCGTTTCTTAATGGCTTTATAAACGAAGAGGTATATGTTAATCAACCTCCTGGGTTTGAAGATTCAAAATTTCCCAACCATGTTTATAAACTCAAAAAGGCCATGTACGGCCTAAAGCAAGCTCCAAGAGCTTGGTATGAGAGGTTGACCAACTTCCTGCTGACCAGGAACTATGTCAGGGGAAAAGCTGACACAACCTTGTTTATTAAGAAAAAAGGGTAAACATACCCTACTTGTGCAGATATATGTTGATGATATAATTTTTGGTGCTACTGACGAATCCTTGTGCAAGGAATTTAGCCAGCAGATGCAAACTGAGTTCGAAATGTCCATGATGGGTGAACTCAATTTCTTCCTTGGACTTCAAATCAAGCAAGGAAAGAATGGCATCTTTATAAGTCAGTCTAAGTACACCAAGGAAATGTTAAAGAAATTCAGCATGGTAGATTGCAAACCAATATCAACTCCCATGGGTACTGATACTGTCCTATGCAAGGATGAAAAGAGTGAGTCAGTTGATAGTAAACTCTATCGAGGTATGATAGGTTCATTACTCTATCTCACTGCTAGTAGACCAGATATTCAATACTCAGTATTGCTATTGTGCTAGATATCAAGCTGACCCTAGGGAATCTCATCTAACTGCTGTAAAAAGAATTTTTAGATACTTGCAAAGCTCAGTTGATGCAGGTCTATGGTATCCAACCTCAAATGATTTCACACTCATTGGATATACTGATGCTGACTACGGACGAGATAAGCTAGAATGAAAAAGTACTTCGGGAGGATGTCATTTCCTTGGAAGCTGTCTAGTATCTTGGTTCAGCAAGAAGCAATCATCCGTAGCTCTGTCTACAACTGAAGCTGAGTACGTGGCTGCTGGAAGCTGTGTTGCATAAGTCCTATGGATAAAGCAACAGCTTGAGGATTACGGAGTCAAAACAAAGACAATAGAGATCAAATGCGACAACAAAAGTGCCATTGATCTATCTAAAAATCCAGTCCAACACAGCAGGGTGAAGCATGTTAGCATAAGGCATCACTTCATCAAAGACCATGTACTAAAAGATGAGATCAAGCTGACCTACGTGCCTACAAATGATCAGCTTGCAGATATCTTCACAAAGCCCTTGGCACGAGAACAGTTCAACACACTAAGGGAAGCAATTGGTATGTCAAATCCACTCTAACTAAATCTGTATTGAATAAATTGTCACATGAGTTGAACTTTGAATAATTGTGCAAATGCCATGTTGAGTAAAATATCCACTCCTTACTAAGCTTGAAAATGAAAAAGCCACCCTATGCTGAATTGACATATATATTGAGTGATGATACTGAGTAGGCATAAAAGCTGAGTAAACATCCTATGCTGAGTAGATAAACATATTGAGTAATCACTCTATGTTGAGTAAATACACATGCTGAGTGAGTAACGTATGTTGAGTAAATTAGTGATAGAGAAATTATCTTAGGCAATCAATATCGTGGATGCTTCGAATTCCAGCAAAACCTAGTAAAAACCCACTGGCGTAAAGAGAACCTACACGTGTTACCTCTGGCACCTTGGGAAGACGCACATTAATGACAAATCCCATGCGCCGAAGATGTCATAATTGACAGAATTTTTGTCGGTTGAACGTCCCTAGGTAGAAACGGGTAGTTAATGATTAAGGGCCGTCGTAAATTTATATAAAAAGGTGGAAGAATCCCCACTCTTCATTACGCCTGTAATCTCCCAAAATCGAACTTCCTTCTCTCTAGAAACTTCAAAAACCTTCAAAAATGGCTTCCGGAAGACACAAATCCCCTAAAACTCAAACCACAGACAAATCCACTGACCACGCTGGTCCTTCAATGGAAATTGAAAGGACAATGATCAAGGTACACTCAAAGGTCAATACTCTGGAGGTTTTAAAGTGCCGGTGGTTTTCTCCAAGCTTCGTCTCATCTGAGAAACCATTCTGTGAATGGATCAAGAAGAACAAATGGAAAGGCCTCTTCTCTCTTTCAGGAACAGCTTACCCCAAGTTAGTACGGGAATTCTACTTGAATCTACGTGTTGATGCAGACGACTCTGATTATTTGGAGACCACTGTGAAAGGTCAGAAAATCGTTATAACCCCTGCTTATCTAGCCACACTGCTAGAATTACCAGACGAAGGAATTCAATTTAGAACGACGAAAGAAAAAATACCAAAAGCCACATCTGATAAGCTAAAGGGGTTCTGTAAACCCAAAGATCATAAGGGGGAAATACCCAGCACCTGCATGGGTAAAGAACAAAAGATGGTCCACTTCATGCTGACCAACTTTATCTTCCCCAAACTCAGCTCAGCTTCATCCGCATCGAACTTTGAACAGTGCTTCATCTGGCACATGTTGACCTACACTCCATTCAATCTTCCTGTCTTTCTAGTTGGTGCATTTCAACGAAGTGGTAAGAAACTCTGCTTGGGATCTCTAATCACAAAGATTCTTGAAGACAAGCAGATTGAAACGAAAAGTGAAACAAGTAGCTTGGGGAGTGAAATTACTGCAGTTCTGCTGGATGGACTGTTGTACAATCAACCCTTGAAGGGATATGAAGGAGCTGGAGATGCTGAAGAAGATGAAGAAGATGAGCAACAAGAAATTGAGCCTGAAGCTGAGCCTCCAGAAGAGGTTGAAGCTCGTGCTGAGTCACCAGAAACTGCTCAGCCTGAGAAGAGGAAGAAGGGGAAGGCTGTAGAAACCTACTCCAAGGACATTCATGCTGTCCCAAAGAAAGTAAGGCTTTCATCAAGAGAAAAAGCTAAAGTCGACAAGGCTAAGGAGCAAGCTGAGAAAAGAAAGAGGCAAGAAGAGCCTGGGGATGAGAACGAAGAAACTCCAGAAACCCCTTTAAAGAAGAAGAAAAAGGATAACTCCTTAAAGATAGTAGAAGCTGTCCCACTAGCCTCTACTCAACCTGAAGGTCATGGAACTGACCAAGAAAAGGAAGCTGAGGAAGAGACTGAGCAACATGTTGAACACCAAGAAGTTAATACTGAGCAGGAAGAATGTCCCAATGTTGAAGAACCTCAGGATGATACTGAGCAGAGAAAGAAAGAAAGTAATGCCGTTGACGGTCCTGTTGAGCAACCTGTAGAAGAGGAGACAGTTGCTACTGAGTCCAGTGAAGGTATTCGAACTGACCATTCACCGCCAAGAACTGAGACACGGCGAAGACTCGAAAAGAAAGCACAAAAGCAAATTGATCTCATGGACGACTTTCCCATTGATGAGCCTGAAACTGACCTCTCTACAATCCAGTTCCAGTACTTCTCAAATGAAACTAAGTCACCACCAGAAGATCCAGTGGAAAAATAAGCCTCTGCTACTCAGGATGAGGAACAAGCCAAAAACCTTGCAGATCCAATTCAAGATGCTCAAGGTAGCACACTTCCTGTCTCCACTTCCCCACTTCAAGCTGAGCAGATTAACTTATCTAATCAAGTTCCACCCCCAACACAACATGTTGATGATTCAGCTCATCAAATCCATCAAAGTCCAGGTACCAATGAAGGTACTCAATCTAGCAAGGAACCAACTCCTCCACCACCGTCAAATTCTGAACCAGCCTCTGAGTTCAATGCTGCTAAGTTTGCATACTTGAATGCTACTGAGTCTGGCCAACGGGTCATTGCTTCTGCTCAGTCCTTGCTTCAAGATTTTCATCCTACTCAAGCTGATGGTCACCACTCCACTCATGTTGAGCCCTCTCACCTGACAAGTATTACTCAGCTTCTGAATGAACTTCGAGGCCTAAAAGATCTGGTTCACATTATCACTGCAGTCCAGACTCAGCAACCAAACCAAGAGCAAATGGCAAAACTGACTGAATCAGTACTTACAATGGCCACCCATCTGAACTCTCTTGAAGGGAAAATTCAACAACTGTCAGAAGCCAATCCCGGATACGTCACTTCCACTGAGCTTCAAAACTGTTTTGTTAAGCTAGCAGCGGAACTGACCCCCTCTAGACCAACTACCCATACTGAATCTGCCACATCTGTTGAGTTGCAAGATTGCTTCACCAAGCTGTATGCTGAGCTAACCAAATCCAGTCTACCCAGCGATACTGAGTTTGTCACCTCTACCGAACTTCAACAATGCTTCACCAAGCTTCATGCTGAGCTAACAAGTACACGTGACTTAGTATATTCTTCTTCTCAGTTTACCATTGACCAATTAAGTGAGGCAGTCAGACTCCTGAACATTGATAGAGCCCAGATGGATGTTGATCCTGTATCCAACACAGAACTCATGAGCTTTTCACAAGCCATCATGAAGGCCATGCGGATCAACAATGCCCAGCGCATGTTTTATGATTCTGCTTTTCTAAAACTATTCCATCAATCTTTTGGTCAGGTCACCAGCTCAATCTCCTGCCTGAGTAAAGCCCATGAATGCCTCCTCAGTATGATCAGTAGCTCCTTTTGGGTTCCTAGGCACGTCCAGGACGATAGCATTCCCGTCATTGACAGTTTGGGTGAAAGCACAAAAAGGCTTCATCGCTACTCTAACTATCTCTCCTCTGCCGCCAGAAATCAGACCTTCCTTTACCAACCCGATGATGGCAAAACGGGGGAGACAAGTAGAGGAGGAACTCAGCCTGCAGGAAATACCTCTGGAAGCAAAGAGAAAGGCAAAGGAATTGCCCTATCTGAACCCTCAACTCAGAAAAAGAAGAAGTAGAACTTATTTAATCATGTCCAGAAATTATCCTGTCTTTAAATGTTATTTGGGTAGATTTTTTCTTTTTGGTTGTTTGGTTCTGTTGTTTAAACTCAATATTACAAATAGTTGTTTTCTTTCTGATCTGACTAATCTAGTTTGAACAGAACAAATCAAAAAGGTCAAAAACAATAAACACCAAAAATAAACTAAGAGACAACATCCTTCCAAAACTAAGTCAGTACACTCAAATGTTTTAAGTCTAAATTAGATCTTGGAAGACTTAGAATAAAGTTAAAACAAAATGTATGCAACCCTTACGGGGGAGTAATTTCAGCATAAAAAAAATAATTCAAATCATGGGGTAACTTATAACTGAGTTCCGTAATTATGTATTTTGCCAACATCAAAATGGGGGAGTTTGTTGAAACACCTTTCCACAAGATTTTGATTTGACAAAATCATCCATGATTAAGAGGCAATTAAATTTAGATGCTTTGATTTAATTGTGCTAATATGTTTGTTAAATATTGAGTGCAAAAATATATAAAGTAAAGACAGGACAAAAGTCAGCACGAAAGAAGTTGAGTAGAACGGAACTCAGCATGATAGAATAGAAGTTGAGTGCAGTTAAAATTCAAAAGCAAAACGAAGCTGACTAAAGTTGAAGACTTCTTCAGGAGCGGTTAAACAGAACGAAGCTGACCTTGAAGGAACTCAGCATGAACGTTGAACATTCAAAAAGAACAAACGGAGCCGAGTAACAGTCAGGACAGCATGAAGGATTCGTTTACTAAAAGACAAAGTCTGCCAATCTTCTGCACCAATAATTTGAACCTCGAAGACACCTAAAAGATTAATTCCAAGAGTCATGGGACGTTGGATTATTGGAAACAGACAACTGGCACAAACAGACAAACCAGATGCTAGAAGACAAACCTGACGCCTGAAGAAAACAGAGAAAGGGGATGGAGATACAGTCTGAAGCTTTCCAGAAATTGTTCCCCAAAAGAGCCGTTTTGATGTTAACGGTTAGGACATTTCAAAACGATCAAATCTACAGATTTCCTTCTATAAAAGGACAATCGAAAAACTTGGATAAAAAAAGAAGCATCGAAAGAAAAATACAAGAGAGAAAGGTTCAAAAGCACTCAAATACAAAAAGGATCTTACACCAATTTTTCATTCCTTGTGTAAATGCTAGATTGATTTGTAATCATCTAAAGTGTTCTTTAGTTCAAAAAGAACAAGTCTGTGATCAATAGGAATATTGAGAGTGTAAAGCTGAGTGCTTGGTTGTAAGCATTTCAGTGGTAGAGAAATCTAGGTGCTGAGTTGTAGTACTTAGTAGGAGTTGAGTAGACGAATAGAGGAGGGTACTCTTGCATATTCAACTGCCTTGTAATTGGTTTGTGCTCTACCTTTAAAGAGCTCAGTATTGGATTCAAAAAGCCCGGAGGACTCTGGGGACTGGACGTAGACAGAGAGGCCGAACCAGGATAAGTGATACTGAGTAATCTCTAAACTCTCTCTTATAATTGCATGTTTTGTTTGCTTTATTTACTCAGCATATAAATTGCCTAAGCTGATCCTGAGTAAGTAAGTGGTGCTGAGTTAGAAGCTGACCTCCAAGAGTGTCAATTCCTAACTCTCAAGGAAACAACTTTGGTCAACATCTGACTAAAGCTGTCCTGTGATATATCTCACCAAGATGACCAAAGGCTGAGTTAATAAACTCTCAAAATAACATCCAGTCAGCTCAATTAAAACACGAAAAAGTTATATTAGTTCCTAACCCCCCCTTGGAACTAATTACCCGGGACCAACAACAATATCCTTACCTATTTGAAGCTTCTGATAAGTGAATTTCGTGGACGAAATTCTTTAAGGGGGGAAGAACTGTAACTTCCCTAAAACCCTAACATATACATCTTCCCATATTCATATATGTTTTCATGATTGAATACATGCATTTTAGATTCATCGCATTGTCAATAGAAGTTTCGTATGCATAATGCGATTATCATGCGATTAGTAGACGATTAGTGTGTCGTTAAGATGTAACGATTGGTTAATTGAGTTAGGACTTAAATGAATGAATGAATATGTCCTTAATTGATCAAATTAGACTTGTGGAGGGCTGGAAATGAGTTTTGTGAGCAAGCACCTCACAAAGCATGATGTCACCCAATATGTAAGACAAATTATGCCTCTTCATTTTCAAAAGGATGTATATAACTCAATCCTTATGATATTCAGCCACAATTTCGACCAAAGCTTCAGCAAAACCTTCATTGTTCATACCCTAAACCTCTCCAAATAAAACTCTTCCAATTTCTTCCATTTTCAAGCCAAATAAACAAGTCAAGTTAGGAAACATACTAGGTGATAGACATAACTTGAAGGTTAGTATGTTGTTTTAGCTTGTTTCCTATGAGTTTGAGATTCTAAAATACCTAGGTATGATCATAGGATTTGTTGTGGATGAGTTGTGATTGAGTTTGTTGAGTTTTGGTGTTGTTTGAATTGGTTTTAGGCTGTCCAAATGAAAGATATGTATCAAGTGCCCTAAACAGAAATCTAGGGTACTGCTTTCAGTCATTTTGGAGCATGTTTTTCATATTGATATTGTTCGAATTTGAAGATATATAAAGAATAACGTATGTTCTTATATGTGTTATGAAACCCTCTGTAAAATATGGGACTTTAACTCCATATATAGAGGTAGAAAACCTAGATGGATCATGACTGCCTCGAAATTGAATGTCATGTGAGGCAGCCATGTTGATGTAGCATTTTGAGGACCTTAGAGTCCGAATTTGAGAAAGTTTCTTTATAAAAAAGTGTTCCTAACTACTTGAAGTATATAAATGTAAAAGGATTTGGCAATCCATTGTGTTCAGTGTGAGATAGGTTGAGTGACTTATGGTACATGCAAATCTGGGTAGTATGTTTCTTGGCTGGAAACATGATAGAATCATTTTGCATTCCATATATTGTGTAGAAGTGATATTAATGTGAATTTTGGATATGTTATACCCATATATGTCTAGTTTCAGTAGGTTTAAGAAACAGGGCATTTGGATTTATATAGAGAGATTTATGGTAGAATGTGTGCAAGTAGGTCATGTGATGATCTAAGACAAAAGGATTAGATTGCATGAACTCTGTGGAGTTAGTGTCTTGTAAATCATATAACATTCATTAGTTTATATTTTTATTAAGTTTATGTTCAGGCTAATTGTATAAATGTTATGTGACATTAGGAGGGCAAGGTGCAATTGAACGCACACCCGATCGTGTTGAATAGATCGAACCAAGTGCGACGGTAAGCATATTGCTTATATATGTGTATGAATGTATTGTGCCTTATAACTTGTTGAGTGTGAGATGTGGTTGAATCTTATGTGAATGATGTGGTATATGATTGAGTATGTTGCAGTGTTATGAGCAAATACGGCATATTGAGCCTTGTGCACATACTGGAACTGAATAATGGTTGGATTATAAATGAATATGAGCTTGCTTAGATGGATATGTGAAATGGTCTAAGTTGAGAGTGATATCCGAATATTGTGAGCCGGAAGCACATGTGTTGCGATATATGAGTACGTGAGTTGAGTGTAACTCCTGCGTAGCACAGATGATTGTATTCCGAATTTAGTGAGCCGGAATACAGATTGGGTCCAATGACCATTTTATATATATTGTCCAAGTATAGCAAGGCCTTTCTAAAATAAATATTACTATACTAAGTAAAACAAGTGATTATCTTTCTATTGAAAATTCTAACTTGGTACTGATGATATATTTTGATTTGTGCTCTTTACATTACTTTTGTATATACATATATGTGTAATATGTTTATTGAGTAGGCAGCTCACCCCTTGCCAACAGATTTTACAGGTTAGGTGGAGTTCTTCTTGCTTAAGGTCGCACCGGCAGTGTCAGTCCATTCTCATCTAGGCATTTTGGAGTCTTGTGATGTACTTTTGTTTTGTAAATCCTCTATGTAGGATAATGACTTAAACGTGTATTGTAAATTGCAAATGCTTTCTCTTATGTATAATATGTAAAGTTTATCTGAGATTGAAGTTTATATGATTGAGAATTGGAAGCATGTCTATACTGATATTGTGTGAGATATCATGTGATCCTAGTGAGGGGGGGTTACACGCTGTACGTATGAGATTTACCTATATTATATTACATTTGAAGTTTAGTGGTAATATCATGAAAATGAGTAACGTCGAGTCGCCATGATTGTAATTTACTCAATAAAAATACATTAAAAATTGTAAATATTTTTCGAAATTAAGTATTAGCATTGACTATTTAAGCCGCAGATTCCTTCATTAATGTCAAATCTATTACATATTCTGAATATAATGAAATTTTCGACGAGAATAACACGTCTAACAATAAAATTTTCATTGGAAATTCTAATACTCTCAATTTCTCCTTTGAGTCGGGATTAACGGACCCTCCGTGATCTCTCCCTCTGCCCCTATCCTCCCTCATAGCAAAAATAGTCATACTTAATTGTACTAATCTTATTTAAACACATTTGACCGTTACAAGCTATTTTCACACGGTTTGAACTCAATACCTCTCGACTCTTGACTGTATACATCAAAGGGGAAGGAACGGAGCAAACGTTGTACGTATGAAATTTACCTATATTATATTACATTTGAAGTTTAGTGGTAATATCGTGAAAATGAGTAACGTTCAATGACCATGAGTGTAATTTACCCGACAAAAATATATTAAAAATTGTAAATATTTTTTCGAAATTAAATATTAGCATTGACTATTTAAGCCGCAGATTCCTTCATTAATGTCAAATCCGCTACATATTCTATGAAATTTCCGATGAAAATAATACGTCTAACATAAAATTTTCATTGGTAATTCTAATTTTCTCTGAGTCCGGTCAACAACGGACCGTCCGTGATCCCCTCCCTCTGCCCCTATCATGCGTGACAGCAAAAATAGTCCTAGTTAATTGAATTAATCTTATATAAATACATTAGACCGTTACATGCTATTTTCACACGGTTCGAACTCAATACATCTCGACTCTTGAGTGTATACATCAAAGGAAGAGGAATGGAGCATACGTTGTACACTACGTATGAAATTTATCCATATTATATTACATTTGAAGTTTAACAGTAGTACCGTGAAAATGAATAACATTCAGACCATCAGTGTAATTTACCCGACAAAAATATATTAAAAATTGGAAATATTTTTCAAAATTAAGTATTAGCATTGACTATTTAATTCGTAGTTTCCTTCATTAATGTCAAATCCACTACATATTCTGTATATAATGAAATTTTTGACGAAAATAACACGTCTATCAATAAAAATTCCATTCGTAATTCTAATTTTCTCTCTATTAATATCCGTGATCCCCTCTCTCCCCCCTATCCTCCCTGATAGCAAAAATAGTCCTAGTTAATTGTACTAATCTTATTTAAACACATTAGAAGCTATTTTCACACTTTTCAAACTCAATACCTCTCGACTCTTGACTGCATACATCAAAGGGGGAGGATTAGGGGTTTTAAGCACTCACTGGTCGTAGGAAAATGACAGAAAAATCTATAGAAACTGTGCACGTAACTTTAACATTTTCTATAAAACGCCTAAAAGTTATCAATTGAGCACTCGTAGATCACCAAAGAGTTTCTGGATCTGTACTGACACGCGCTGACAATGAATTCTGGATCCGTACTGACTGTATCATTCATATCAACGTTTCGGCGTTGTGCACGTGCTGATGCTGTTGCAACAACTGGTTTAACTGGATCATAGAGCACTTAAAACTCCTCTCTTCAATCTGCCAAAAGGATTCCAAATAAAAAATCACATTTTTATGGCTTTTATTCAAAATAAAATAAAAAAGATTTATTTATTTATTATGGTTTAAAAGTAATAAAATGGTTAAGTAATAAACGTTATCAAAATATATGATTAAACCTTTAAATTATCAAGATTTTAAAGATTAACCCCCAAATTTAAAAATTTTGAGGATTAAATCCCTAATTTTTAATTTAACATGCCTTGAGCCTTTCAATAACGGTTAAAATCACGGAACCATTTAACACATCAAAATAACTGTTAACAACCTCAAAATGGAAATGTTCAAGAATCAAAGTTGATTAGAACGAGATTTATTATGAAACCATATTTTTTTTTCCAAAATCACAATTTCTCGAGCTTTCTTTCTCTAAAAAATCATGTTCTCTCCTAATCAAGCAACACATAAATGACCCCAAAATAAAAATTTTGAAGAATTAAAGTTGATTAGAATATCAATTCTTGAAATCTTTATTTTTGAAGTCGTTAATGGTCATTTTGACACGTTGATTGAAGTTTAATGGCCATAATTTAAAAAGTGTAAAATTGAGTGACTATTATATTAATTTGAAGTTTAGTGGTCATATGTAATTTTTACATTGAGCCCCTGTCATTAGTAAAGGGCTTAATATGTGTAAAAACTAAAGACCAGAAGCTTAATCCTTAAAACTGTTAAATTTCAAGATCGAAAAATAAATAATCAGGGAGGCAATCTTTAAAATCGAGAAAGTTTAAGGACTTAATTATGGATTTAGTCTATTAAAATTTTTACCTCTAATGTGGAGATTGTTTGCAGAAGTTCTTGGCCTTCCTCTAACAATAATTTTTCTTGTGAAACAACTTCTGCTAATTGTGAGATCAAATCAGCATTCTCCTCAGTTTGATTGCAGATACTCATTGCCGAATTGATCGAAGCTGTGAGATCTATCGCGTGTCGAAATGCCATCCACGTTTGTTGCGGATCCACCTACAGTTACGACTGTCAATTTCTGATACGACAACACGATTTACAGGAACAACTGTTTGATACGATTATCATTTTTGTGTTATATATTTTAGATAATTTCTGATTAAACAACGTAACTTACATAAACAACTGTTTGATACTATTATCATTTTTGTTATAGATATATATTTCAGATAACATGATTATGACACGATAACTTGTTTTGACAAATTCCTAGTTCCTTGTATTTCTCCAAAAAAAGTCAATTGCCCTTTTATATTTTTAAAATATCCAATTTATTTTCGGAACTTGTCTAAAATATGTTTAATATATTTCGCTAAAAACTTCAATTGCCTCGTGAACTTTCAAAACTTCCAAATGATGGTATATTCTTGTCCAATTTGATTTAATAACCCCCTAAACAAATAAGGATTAATGGTCAATTTGACCCCTAAAGTTGTCAGGCAGATTCGGTTTAGCCCACATCGAAGTTTAAGTATCAATTTAAAGTTGACAATATTTGATAAACTTTTAGGTATTGAAATTGATTATATTTAAGTTAATTTGTCAGAAATTGTAAACTTCAGAATTACGAGATAGATGAAATTGTTTGATATAGTGTTGTTGAATGCAATTGGATAAGATAAAAGTCATTTGAAACTTTTAAAAATTCACGGACAGTTGAAGTTTTGAACCAAGTAGGCAGATATGCCTATATTTAAACTTCCCCGAAAACATTAAGGGTATATTTGGTATTTATCCCAATTATATATATTACCTTTGCACCTTCAATAAGTGGTACTTTACACACAACAGAATGCAGACATTCTTTGGTCTTCAAAACTGCTGATAAATGTTGCCTTTCCATGTCTCCCCAAGCTTCTAGTTGTTTGATCTGCAAAAAATTTAAACATATAATAAACTCAATTATATAATAAGGGGGCGTTTGGTTCACAAGGGATAAGGGAAAAGAAATGAAGAAAGGGAAACTAAAGGAAAGGAAATGAATAAGCATTAATTCCCCTATGTGTTTGGACATGTTTAGGAAAGGGAATGGGGTAAAGGGAATCCAATTCCCTACCGGGCTTAGAGTAATGGGTTTAACCTAAAGTGGGGTAAACTCATAATCTAAAATGGGTAAAGGGAATGAGTTTTTTTTAAACAAACAAGAACAAAGGGAATGGAACCATTTCATTCCCATTCCCATTCCTAAAGACCCCGAACCAAACGCCTCCTAAGTATGATGAATTAAAAAGATTATCGTGTTCTAGTCGTGTTATTTATATATTAATCATACAAGATATAAATAGGGTTAAATACATCGTTAGTCACTGAATCTTTATAGTTGTCCAAAGTGGTTATTCAACTTTATTTTGTCTAAATAAATCATTAAAGTTTAAATTTTGTCTCAATAAAGTCATCCCGGCGACTTTAAGAGCAAAAATCCGCTGGAAACGTGATGTGGTTGTCATATCAACAGTAGTCAACATTTATCATTAATCGAATGACACATGAATGCTACCTAGCTGACTGAAATGATACGTGGCTGTTTGTCCGTTTGGTAGCAGCTATGTGTTGTTTCGGTCAGCCGTGAAAGTTGATTACTACTGGGGCAACCACTTTCCGGTGTCTTTTTGTTTTTAATGTCGCTGAGGTGACTTTATAAGGCGATATTCAAAGTTAGAATGATTTTATCGAGAGAAATTGACATAAAAATAATAAATAGGATTAAATGCACATGTCACTCGCTGAACTTTTATTTGTTATCTCAAATTGGTCACTCAACTTCAATTTGTCTCAATAAATCATTTAACTTTAAATTTTATCATAATAAAGTCACTCCGGCAACTTCAAAAGCAAAAAAAAAAAAAAACACTGGAAAATTGATGTGGTTGCCACATAGCAGTAATCAACTTTTACTGCTGAACGAGATGACATGTGACTGCCACCTAGCTGACCGAAATGACGCATGTCACATAGGTGGTAGCCACGTGTATTTTCCAACTTCAATTTCTCACAATAAAATCATTAAAATTTGAATTTCATCTCAATAAAATCCCTCTGTTGACTTCAAGAGCGAAAAGACACTGGAAAACATCAACAGTAGTCAACTTTCACCGCTGACCGAAACAATACGTGGCTGCCAGCTAGATGACCGAAACAAAAGTGGTCAGTCAGCTATGTGGCATGTGTCATCTAGGAGGCATCTTAGGTGTCGTTTCGGTTCAGCTGTGAAAGTTGACTACTGTTTATGTGGCAAACCACATTACTTTTCCTTTTTGCTCGTAAAGTCGTTGGTATTACTTTATTAAAACAATATTCAAAGTTAAATAACTTCATTGAAGCAAATTGAAGTTGAATTACCATTTTGTATAACTATAAAAGTTCAATGACGAAGCATATTAATGATGTAATCATACAATAAGATAAGCTGCTGACCTGAGAATGTAAAATGAAATCCAGTTTCATCTCAAACTTCTCCTTCTGAAGCTGTAATCTCTTAATCAACACAGATCGGCGCAAATTAGCAAGGTTATCTGATGCAGACAACAGATTCTTCTGCATAAAAACATCATACAAAGTCGTTAATTTCTCGATCAGTCCGTTAATCTGACAAGCGGACTAATATTAAAAATACGATAAAATTATCTCTAATATTTTTGGAAAAGTGTAGAGATAATGTAACAAATGGTAAAATTCTATCGATAACATTTTCAATTTAGAACAACTCTGTATCCAAATAAAGTAACATTGATTAATTTTGAGCTCGGGTACATCAGGGACGGATCCAGAGGGGAGTTTGAACACCCAATGACGGCCTAAAAATTATTATAAAAATAGTCGAGTTTTTAATTTTTTATGTAAAAATATCAATTTAGCACTTATAAATAATGAGAGAAAGTGTGTCCTGACCTTGGGAGTGGGTAAACCTATCCTTACCTAAACTTTTCTCCTACCAAAAAAAATAATAATGAGAGAAAGTGAATTCTGAATCCGTCACTGGGTAATAACCCATAAAATGGGACACTTACCTGCCCCAAAGGCAGAAAAAGTCAGCACGGAGATACCGGTGCACCCCCGACAATCGGGAACCACCCCTTATAGGAGTGGTTAAGGGGTGGTTCCGCACCTGCAGGGTGCTATTCAGCAGATGAAGGATAGTACATTTTTTTCCAACCGAGACCAAAACGACATTGTTTTAGCTTGGATAGGTAGTCAACGATGCTTTGGATCCAGGGATGGATCCACCAGGGATTTAGGGGGGCTTAGCACTCACTGGTGGTCATAAAAAACCGAAAATTTGTAGAAATTGAAAATGGAGCTTTAATTTTGTACGTAAAAACACTAAAAATATATTAATATAGTGTCTATTTCTCATTGAATTCTGAATCCTTTTAGCATTTATTGTATTAGGGGGTAAATCTATTAAAAGCTGACTCCGTCACTGTTTCATTTTTCATTTTTTGAAGACCAGTTTTATACGGGTCTGCCTGTCACATAGGCGGTCACATGGGCAGACTGATATAGATATTGGTTCACCCGTGTCACACGGGTGGACTAATATAAAAATTCCGCAATCCACTTGTCTAGCGAGATCAGGACGAAAAACACAAAAATAGTTTGAAATCGACCATAAATAGAAAAATTGTTTTAGGAATTGAACACATTCTAATTTTATGAACAAATATAACCATTCATACCTCTACATCTTTGGCAATATTCTCATCGACAACGGAAGCTCTCACATTTACATATCGCCATTGCATCATCCGGTTATGCAGCAATCTTAGCTGATACGTGGCATCTCCGCCCCCGGACACGGCCACCAACGGACGAGCCGAAGATGATTTTTTACCCTTGAGCAAGTCTCGCCCCAAATTGAGCAATTTCTCCATACCTTTCACCCTCGAAGGACTCGAGGGCGGCTTCAAACTCGAAAAGGACATCACTCTCTCCTTACTTTCCAGGGACATCGGTGGCGAACCTGATCTCCCCGGAGACAATGCCCATTGAGATGTTGCACTTCCATAACCCGCAAGCGAATTAGCCCTTTTAATGACACTTTTTATTCTAGATTTCTTCATTTTCGGGGACGAGTCTAGTGATACCGGATGTTCAATGTTCGAATCCGATGCACTTCTTCTACACTTTGTTTGAACATCTTGTAGATACTTAGATGAAACCACTACCCCCGATTTTCGAGAATTCTCTGAAAAACTCTCAGATTCTTCATCCAGATGTTCCGATTTTCGCCTTTGATATAGCACATTTTCATCAACTGATAGTCTCCCCGGAACAAAATTTGATGATGACGATGATGATGATGATGATATGAGCTTCCCGGTATATCTCAGAGAGCCTCCGAGGATCGGCCGGTGATTCTCCTTTTCTTTCTCGTTTTCAAACCTGTTATGCTCGGAGCAACTTCTTTGCCTAGTAAGTGAAAACAAGCCGATGTTTTTAGATGATTTTTCATCTTTTTTCTTCTCAATGAAATCACGGAGTCTCTCGTTTCCGAGATGATCAGCGAGAGTGTCGACATTGTTGTTGTTCGGGGAAGGAGAAGTGGTCGATGGCCAGAGACCTCGAATGAATCCGGGGTCTTCGAGGCTTCGATGCTTTCGCTCGTGGCGAGCAGGTGAGGAAACTTGACTTGGAGTTGGAGAAGTAGCTGTTGGCGTTGAAGACAAGAATCTAGAGCTGACTTCACGAGATTTCGGCTTTTTCGGCTTCACTGATTTATCTGAGAGTAAAGCTGAATCCTTCATGCTTTCGCTATGTTGCACGGAAACTGAAACTAAAACAGATATCGGGAAAAGGTTATTTCTAAAAAAAATACTATTCAAATTATAGGAACATAAACCGGAACGGAAATGGAAACAGATATCAGAAAACGTTATTTATAAGATATAGTCTTTAAAACATAGCAATAAAAACATAAAATCTTCATGCTTTTCTAGAAGGTTATGTTGCACGGAAACTAAAACCGAAATGGATATTGGAAAATGTTATTTCTAAAACATAGTATTCAGATTATAACAAAAATGGAAATGGATATCAGAAAATGTATTTATAAGATTTAGTTTTCAGAACATAGCCATTGCATGGAAACTAAAACCAAAACGGATGCGAAAAATGTTATTTTTAGAATATAGAAACATAAACAGAACAAAAAAGGAAATGAATATCGAAAAACAGTGACGGATCCAGGATTCGTGATTTAGGGGTACTAAATCGATATTTTTTATGTTTTTATATAAAAAATTAAAAACCTTATACAATTTTTATAAAAAATTTAGAGTTTTCTGACGACCAGTGGGTGCTTAAGCCCTCAAACCCCCCTCTAGACCTGTCCCTGCCAACTTTATTTATAAGACATATTCTTCAAACCATAACCACAAAACATAAAACCTTCTGGTTATGTTGCTCGGAAACTAAAACCAAAAACGGATACCAAAAATGTTATAAACATAAAAGGGAAAGAATACCGGAAAACATTATTTATAAGACATAGTATTCAAAACATAGCCAGCAAACATAAAGCCTACATGCTTTCTTGAAGGTTATGTTGCACGGAAACTAAAACGAAATTAAATACTGAAAACTTATTTCTAAAACATAGTATTAGGATGGAAAATGGAAACGGATATTGAAAAAACGTTACTATTAAATCATACTCGTTTCATATTACATATCGTTTCATATTACATATCGTTTGTATAGAAATTAAGGATATTAGAGAAAATGCATTGCTGTACATTGTTTATTGATTTCACTATTTATTTATTCTGTAACAAGTCTATTATTCTAATTAATTTTTATAAACTCATATTTTATAGTAAGAAAAAAGATAACTTATCATGGTGTAATATGAAACGGAGTAGTATATATTCAAAACATAGTCAAGAAATATAAAATGTTCATGCTTTCGTGAAGGTTATGTTTCACCGAAACTAAACTGAAATACTGAAAAACGTTATTTCTAAAACATAGTATTCTGAATATAGAAATATAAGGATGGAAATGGATACCGGAAAAGTTATTTCTTCAAAATATAGCCCCGAAACATAGATGGAAACGAAACTAAAAGGGATACAAAAATGCGAGTGAAGAGAGAGTTTCCGTGCAGCATAGCTCGAAGGAGAGATCAGAGAAATGGAGTTTGTAGCAATGGAGACTTCGGATGATGATGATGATGAGGAGAAGACCTAAATTTTGAAAATGGCGGCAGAAGAGAGACGTGCAGGGCCGGCGGAGGGTGAAGTTACGGAAGTGTCCTCACGTTTTGGATTGGGTCAAAGAGGGGAAAGAAAGGGTAGTGTTGGAAATTGAGATAGATTTTGTTGGATTTTCTGAGAGACCTGCGGAAGTAGGAGACAAAGCTGAAGTTGTTGAGGATCTTGCTTGCCGGCGGCACTTGGGGTTACAAGTGGCTTATGTGGGATTTTGACACGTGGCAAGAACATTCTTGAATTTAATATGTACTTGAGTTACAATTACCACTGTAATCGAGCTGAATCGAGCCGAGCAGAGCTTTGGCCTGTTCAAGTTCAGTTCGCTATAAAATTAACGAGTTTGAATCCGAGCTGAGTTTTAGCTTGCTCAAACTCGGCGTAGCTCATTAGAAAATAAACAAACTCGAGTCGAGCTTCGAGTCCAAATTTGTCTTTGAACTTTGTTCATTAAGAAAATTATATAATCATGAATTGTTTGTGAGTAAATCGTTAATTATATTTATGAAGTTTGCTCGCAAATAGCTCTTTGATTTGTGTATATAAATGAGTTCACACGTAAAGTTCGTGAATAAATAAACAAGATGCTTACAAATAGTTCGTCTATTTCTCATTTATTATATTTGTGAACCAACTCATCTAATAGCAATGGAAATAATATTAAGTTTGAATATTTGTGAACTAACACAAAACTATATACAGTAAAACCTCTAGGAATACACTTATGACGAGACTATTTGTATAATAACTGAAAGGTTATTATACTAAATAGAGTTTCGTAATAGAGGTTATTACCAAGTTGGGACAGAGTTTTTTTATAACAAAATAGAAGTTATTCCTATGTAAAGTATTCCTATATAGAGGTTTTACTGTAGTTTTCTATAAAACTAAAATTTGTTCATAAATATTCTAATCGAGCTTGTTCGCGAGCTTTCGAGCCGTGCTTTGACGTGTTCAAGCTCGCTTGTTTACGAACCGAACCAGTAAATCGTGCACACGAGCGGCTCGTTTGAAAATGGTGGCAGAAGAGAGATATGCAGGGTCTGCGGATGGTGAAATTACGGAAGTGTCCTCACATTTTGGATTGGGTCATAGGGGGGGAAGGGTAGTATTGGAAATTGAGATAGATTTTGTTTGATTTTCTGAGAGACCTGCGGAAGTAGGAGACAAAGGTGAAGTTCTTGAGGATCTTGCTTGCCGGCGGCACTTGGGGTTACAAGTGGCTTACGTGGGATTTTGACACGTGGCTAGAATGTTCTTTAGTTTAATATGTACTTGAGTTGAGGAGATTGAGGAATTAAGATGTGGAAGTAGTCAGAGTTTTGACATTTGGCAGGATAAGTGACTGAGAAGCTTAAGCTCTTCTTCTTTTCATTTCTTTAATGATTTTTAAATTTCGGTTAATACATTGAAATTATTAAAAATTAAAAAGACTATTTTACCCTACCGATAAGCCTCTCAATTTGCTTAAAATGTAGTTAGTTAATTCTCGATTGTAAAAAAATAAAATGAATTCAGAAAGTGTTACACAAGCTTTGAAAAAGTCAAACAAATTGAAATGTAAATGACATGTCAGATTTGGATTGACATAATGGATTAATTATAAGAAAATAATATAAAAATAAATCTTGTGATTTAGCCGATTTGCAAAAACAATCATCGTGTTTAAAAGTTTACAAATATGAGGTCTGCAGTTTACAAACTCAATCAATTCTTCAAAAATTGTTGTCTTGACTATTTACACTAAAAGGGTCGATTTGCAACAATTAAAAAGACTGATTTTGCAAATTATCAAAAATACACGTTTAACTTTACAAATTAAGTAAACCACAACAAGTGTTGTTTTGCTGAAGAATTGACTTATATAAATTAAAAAAAGTAGAGAATCTATTTGCAAACTTTTAAACTATGTAGATTGTCTTTGCAAATCTACCAAATTACAATATTTATTTTTATATTTTTTTCTAATTATTATATTTTTTTTAAAAGGCTATCGAAACATTTTAAAAGTTCAAGAGGTTAGTTAGTGTTTTATCTGCTATGCCGACTCTTGCTGCTGTGTTGGGAATAACACGGAAATTATTACATAAAAATATATTATTTATGTAATTTGTAAATAATAATTAAAAAAAATAAAAGTTGGACCACCGAAACTGGTGGTCCAAGTAAGTGAAGTTGACCATCAAAATTTAAGTGGTCAACTAATGGGCAAGCATCAATTGTTGCTGTCACTAATTAATTGCCAGCAATAATTGCTGACCATTCTTCCTCATTGGCTTATAAAAGTTAAGGAGATGCTTAATATTAGAAATTGAGAGTGAGCAAAAGAAAGAGTGGGAATTTATTTTGCGGAAGTTGAGAGCTTTATTTGAGAGTTAGTAATTTGAGGGAAGTCTAATCATTTCGGGGGAGAGATAAAATAATAAGATAATTATTTTGGGTATTTTCGGAAAACACATGAGTGCTACTATTTTGGCTTTATTTCATTGTAATTCTAAAAAGTTTCTAGAGAACACCCTCTTTGTACGCCTATTATTTTATAGTGGACGAATTTACTCTCGAGCTTGGTCGTGGAGTAGCCTGCAAAGGTGAACCACGTTAAATTATCGGTGTCATTTTAATTGATTATTTTGCTCGTCAATATTTCTACGGAATAATTTTTCGCCTTTATTCCCAACATGCTGTTCAGGAATCGATCTGATGGCTGCAGCCTGCTACGGGTTGGGTCAAATGCAACATAGATGTTTCTATGTTCGGCGTAGCTGGAAAAACTGGAGCGGGGGCAATAGTACGGAGGAGTGATGGAAGCTTTGTATCATTTACAAGCTCTTGGATCAGCACCGTCCTGGATGCAAAGCAGGTCGAAGCTTTTGTCCTTACCATTAGGTCTGAGCCAAGTTCGGTTTGAAATGGATGCAAAGGTCATTGTGGATAGCCTTACCTCCCAAAGCCTGGACTTGTCTGATTTTGGTAGTATCAACCAAGGCTGTCTGAATATTCTTCAGCATCGAAATGATTTTATCGTGTCTTTTATTCATCGATTAGTGAATGGAGCGGCGCATTGCATTGCTCGTAATGCTCTTTCCAATGCTAGTCTTTTAGTTCATTTTCTATTCCAAGTTGGTTAGCTAATGTTTTATATAAGGATTCTTTTGTATTGAATAAAATTCTAGTCCTCTTTAGGGAAAAAAAATATATGTATTAAATCTTTAAATTACAATAAATGTGTAATTTATATTATATAATCTATATATTGTAGATGATTATATAAAATATAACTGTAATTGTAATAAAATAATAATATCAAACAAATTATGTCAATTATCCTCGTAAATCGTTTTATTGAGTGAGAAATTGACAGCCCTATAAAAAACTGCTTATTACGGCAGTAGAGCTAAATTTCTTTTTAACTCATTTTTCTATTTTGCTTGAAATGTTAAATGCGATTGTTGTATCACAGTTGTTAATAAATATGAATTTTCCTTGAAGATTGTAAACTTTACTCACGTTGATGTGGCACCATGACTATCACATCTGTCGTAAAAATCAAACATATCTAATATGATATTTAATCGGCATATAATCAATTATTTCATATACAATAAGAGTGACTTTATTGAAATTAAATATCAACTTTACATTTTACTTTAGTAGACACTGGTTGCATACATATTGAACCTAGAACATTGATGAAAATGGAAGAGAAGAAAGAAAACTGCATCTGGTAAGAGTTTGGTTACATGGCACATTTTGACTCGAGTAAATTACATCGACCATCATTAAGTTTGGAATTTGTTTTGTGAAAATACTAAACTTTATTTTCCTTAAATAAACTTAGGGTTAAGGTGCGAAAATACCCCTAACGTTTTGAGCCAAGAGCAATTTTACCCCTAACGTCTAAAATGATGCAATTTTACCCCTAACGTTGGAATCCAAGAGCAATTTTACCCCTAACGTTGATTAATTGGGTCAATTTCAGACACTATTATAAAACACACATATTTTTGTTCCTTATTCTGCACCAATTACATAATAATTCGTTCTAAAAAAAGATTTCATGTTTTTTATAATTTAATAATACAATTTGAGATTAATATTTATAAATTCGGTGGATTTTTTAAATTTTTTTTATCTAATCCGTACAAAAAGACATCATATTTTTTTATTTTTTTTATTTTTTTCACATCCCAACGAATATTTGTGATTTGTTACTGATAAAATGACACACATATGAAGTGTAGATAACAAGATTCGTGACCGAGAAGACAGTTTGATGAATTATTTCTCAAATTGACCCAATTTATTAACGTTAGGGGTAAAATTGCTCTTGGCTTCCAACGTTAGGGGTAAAATTGCACCATTTTAGACGTTAAGGGTAAAATTGCTCATGATCCAAAATGTTAGGGGTATTTTTGCACCTTAACCCATAAACTTATTAAGTTTCACATTTAATTTCAACAAAGTAATTTTCACTAATCAGTGAATAAAAACTCACAAAAATATTGACTTAATCTAAAAGGCAACTAACTATATATATGCATTGAATGTCACGTAGAAAAAGAATGTAATATTTTTTTGAGACAACTATCTATACGTCAATCATAAAAGGTAGACATGTTTAACATGATGCTTAGTTTGGCATATAATTAATTGTGCAACGACAACATTCCAATAAGTTTTGTACACAAATTAACCAGAATGACTTTATTAAATTTAAAAGTGGTGAAGTTTCTCTAGCGCTTTGTATTTGTCTAAAAAAGTCAATTGTCCCTTATACTTTTAAAATATTCAATTTACCCTCTAAACTTGTTTAAATAGCCTATTAACCTCCTAAAATCTACGTGACAGAACATTGAGAGATTTTGAAAAACTGAAATGTATATACTTTAAGCAAATTAATGAAGTAATAGATCACCGGTTCTGGTGGCGATCGTCAGGAGAGAGCAATACCGGGATTCATTGGCAACAATGGAGTCGACTTTGTAGACCAAAGAGTAAGGGCGGAATGGGCTTCAGGGACATCAAGCAATTTAACTTAGCCTTACTAGCTAAGCAAGGATGGAGATTGATTCAAGAGCCCAACTCATTGATGTTAAAAGTCCTAAAAGCTCGTTATTTCCCCCATCTCACTTTCCTGGAGGCGACACTTGGACACAATCCATCTTTTATATGGTGAAGCTTGTTGGCTGGGCGTGATCTGTTAAACCAAGGTCTGCGGAACAAGGTTGGAAGTGGAAGCTCGATAGCAATTTGGGATAGCCCTTGGCTACAGGATCCTGTCAATCCAAAGTCGACCAGCCCTATTGATTTCAGTCTCCCTACAGGCACAGTCCGGGATTTGTTGAGAGCTGATGGCTCCTGGAATAAGGATCTGATTCAAACAACTTTTAACATCCGCGATCAACGCCTTATCTCTGCTATTCCACGGGGTCAGCTCGCAATGGAAGATGGATGGTGTTAAGCCCAAAATATACCTAAAATATCATCAATAATTACATCAATATTGCTACGAATTTATGCTATTTATACCTGTTTAGAATGCTTTTACTCTCGAATATGTTTCTTTCTTGTAAGGTACATAAATATTTGGTTAAATCCAAATAAGAATGAAAAGAGCTCGAAAACAGAAGAAAAACCCTACAAAAGGAGTCGAAGACGACAGAAATTAATAACGCCAAATCGAGGACGCGAACGAAAGCTGAAAAACCAAAAAACGTTCCGTGCCGCGACCGCGGCCCCCAAAGGAAAGGATTCGCCCCTGAGCCAGTCTCTATTACGAAGATTCAACGAGAAGATTGAGTAGAGGATTCGCCCATGAGCCTGACAAACTCTAACGAAACCCAAGGAAAGGATTGATCAACCCGTTCACTTGCACGCCGTCGAAGAATTCAATGCTCCATGTTCTCTGTAAACTTGTATCAATTTATATTTCATCTAATAAAGTCCGTTCTATTCGATAGATTTTTATGCAGCACTTATGGTAACCAATCCACTAAAGTGACGGCTGGTGTTTTCATTAAAACGTGTTTAATCCAAAATCTTTACAAGGAAACTTTGTTGTACACTTAGGCAAATTATTATCTCGAAAGAGTTTTAATTTGATTAAGGGCAACTATCCCGAAAGGGTTTTTTCATGTTCAAAGCCAATTAATTAGAGGTTCCGTCATTTATTTCATCTTTATAATTCGTACAAAGTTTAAAGTTGTTTTCTTTGCTTAATGCAAACAAATACATCTGTTTACTTTTCTAAAAAGTACTAAAAGTTCCTATCTTGCAAATTCATTCTTAAATCAGAATATTTTCTAACGTTTTCATAATCTAACCTAATTCTCATTCTAGTAATTTTAAAACCAAAACCGATTAAACGATTTTCCCATATTATAAACCTTAAAGTAAATTTAACCGATTGTAAATAAGTTTTGTTAAAAAACGTTCCCTGTGGGATCGATATCTTTTATTACTACAAGCGTATACCGTGTACTTGCGGAAATCACTCAACAGATGGCAATGGGGTCCCGAGCCGAGAGGTAATTATACGGTCCGAAGCGGCTATAAGGTCTGTACAGGCTTATGTTTGAAGGAGGATCCGGTTGACCAGCGTTTTTGGAACTGTATCTGGTCGTTGAATGTTGCTCCAAAAATTAGAAATTTCATTTGGCGGATGGTTTCTCTGAACCTGCCGACGATGAATAATTTAGCTAAAAGACACAGTAGTCACCCAAACGTCTGTCCGGTATGTGGATTAAATGATGAAACGGAACAACACTTAGCCGTGGAGTGCCGCTGTGCCCGAGGGGTTTGGCAACAGCTCTTCGGGGATGCTAGGATGATAATACGGGGGGATTTCTTACAGTGGCTTAAAGAACTCTTAATGAGGAATGATACAGCAGCAGCTCGGGAGGTGGCAACTGGTCTATGGTGTTTGTGGAAACATAGAAATGAGGTTGTTTGGAAGAACAAATCGTGCAGCCCTCTCGTTCTTGCGGGGCGAATCAGAAACGAGCTTCGTGAGTGGGCTTCGGCTCAGGAATCAGATCAGCGGAGGAAAGAGATTAAACCAGCAGCCCCGTCAAGGTGGATTCGACCTGCTGCAGGGTTCATGGCGTGTAACGTCGATGCTGGAACTTTTCAGGAGGCAGGATACAGTTCAATGGGGTTTATCCTAAGGGACTCGAAAGGGAGATGCATCCACGCATATCATGGAGCATTAGAAGGCCTGTTTGAACCGATCATCGCTGAGGCTATGGCTATTAAGGAAGTGCTTTTCTGGATCAAACTTCACAATCTCCGGAATATTTGCATTCGCACGGACTGCCTCTCCGTTGTAAATGCAATTCAGGTTCCAACGTCACACAATTCTTATCTCTCAGATATTCTTTTAATTTGTAGTCGGTTATTACAAGAGCTCGATTCAATTTCAGTCTCTTTTGTGAAACGTTCAGCAAATGCAGCAGCCCATAGCTTAGCAAGGGCGGTTGTGTCAGAGTCTGTTCGTGGAGAGTAGGCATGTCCACCTCCTTTTCTTTCCGATATTCTTTTGGCCGATTTGGCTCAGTAATTAAATTGATTCTTTTATTCAAAAAAAAAAAAAAGAAGTAATAGATCACTTTAAAAAAGTTCAAAAACTTAATAGGTACCTTTCAGATAGTCAATTAGCCACTTTAAACATGTTTAGTAGTAAATAAAACTTTTCCAAAATACATGGATTAAAGATGTTTAAGCCCAAAGAAATTAAAATTTAGTAAATTGACCCGAAACTTCAATGAGCATCTCAACCTACATAAACAACTTAATGGCTTATTACATATCTAACCCCTCAATTTGCTTGAAACGACTTTTCCACTGTCTCAATTTACTTAAAATAACCCCTCCACTCAACTTGCTTAAACTGCCAATGGCATAGAGTGTGCGATACCACCAGGTGGAATTTAATTTCAACCGCCAATTGATGTATAAAAACTTACAGAAATATCAACATAATATAGAAGGTGTCTTCTATGATTACTTTGTTTTTGACAAAGTACCATTACTTGGTGTGTTTTCACCATTGGATGATGGAGCATAAAATTAATTTAATGGTGAAAACACATAAAACAAGGCTTACTTTGTAAAAAACAAAGTAAGCATGGCCAATATACAACTAATTATATGCTAATTGAGGGCAAAATCGATAAGATTGTCTTGATTTTTTTGTGTGTCTTAGACAACCATCTATATGTCAATTGTAAAAAGAAGACATGTTCAACATGACGCTTAATTGACCTATAGTCAACTACGCAACATCCACGTTCCACTAAGTTTTTATACACAAATTAACCAAAATGAGTTTTTTGAAATCAACAGTGAAATTCAACGATGTTATTGAAAGAAAATGAGTTCAGTGACATTTGTAAAATAAATCTCAAACTTCAATGACCATCGATGCAATTTACTCATCTCAGTCTACATAAACAGCTTAAAGGCTTATTACATACCCAACCCCTCCAACTTGCACTCAAATACCTAATAACCCTTCAAACTTTCAAAACGACATTTCCGCTACCTCAATTTTCTTGAAACGAATTTTCCGCGATTTCAAGTTTCTTAAAATTACATTTCCTCCACTCAACTTGCTTAAACTGCTAATCGCATATAGAGCGTGTGTTACCACCAGGTGGAATTAGTCATGGCAGTTTAAGCAAATTGAGAGAGCGAAAAAGCCGTTTTGAAAGTTCAGAGGACCATTAAACGTTTACGTGGGCCCAGGGTGTCAAATTATATACTCAATAATTGAAGTGGAAACAATAATTTATGCTACAACAGGCACTTAGACTATAAAATTTAGACAAAATCAATGAAAATTGCATTGTTGCAATAAAGGGTGAGAATAATCTACGTACTTTTCCCAAAGAAGCTTGTATTTTTCTATCCCAATCTTCAACCACGGCTTTGAGTTTCCGTTGAAATGCAACACGGCCCCCTTCTCTATCACGTGTGAATCAACGTTCGTGTACCCCAATCCCAACACGTGCCACGACGGAGCTAACGGCTCTGTCAATCCGTAGAAAGTCAAAAGCCCGGGTGGTAGAGTCCCGAGTTTCCAAAGCGTTCTATCAGCATTTCGTTCTTGCCAATAGTGATAGATGTCCGTGACATTTCTTTTCCTCCACTCGATGAGATCGAAAACATTCATCCCGAACGCCCAGCCACATGCGTCGGGGTCAAAATGTTCTCGTATAAGCGGGTGAGAGTAGTTGAGGTACTTATGGTACCGATGAAATGTTTCGGTACATGTCTCGACTGCTCCATTTACGTTTCCATTCAAATCGATTGAGAATAAACCCGATAGATCCTTCTGAACCACTACATCGTCGTCGAGAAATACTACCTTGTTCAGTGCAGGAAAGACTTCAGGTATGTAAAATCTGAGATGATTTAGCATAGACAGATATTTTGGATTCCGGAACTTGATTGGTGTCCGGCCATCATCAATGTGCCCCGAAAAATAATAGCTTTGAGTTTCCGAGTCCTGGAGCTGCTTCAGAACCGGAACATAAGAAGCATTTAACCACTTGAAGTCTTCAAACCTCTGTACATCAACGGTTACTCCTCGAAAGTCGTTTATCGTAAACCAGGCCTTCATCGCTGCGTAGTTTAATTCGTCGGTTACAAGATGAAAAACAACCTTATCGGGATTGTTTGAGCTTATCGAAGTCGAATTGACCACAACTGAAGTTGCAAGGATGTTGTCGGAGAAGACGCAGAAATGATACAGATTGTTATCTCTCAATCTTGCTTCCATGTGTTTTCTTCCACTGATTTTCCTCTGCAAATTCAAGTTTCCGAACCATTCAGTCGTTAGCCGAATTCCAAGGCAGTAAAGGCCTTTCGGAACCTCTTCCGCAGCAATTTGGCCGTACTTTGAACTTTTATCAGTCACAGAACCCATCTGGTCTTCAAGTGCTTGGATTTTGGCTTTTAGCCTCATGATCATAGTTGCACTATCATAACGGAACTGTTGGGCTTGGTAGAGCAAAAGTGCCATATCCCGGATTGCAGTTTCTGATTCTCGTGTTGTTAATGGAACTCGTCTTGTTGTAGCGCTTGAAAGGAGGACCTGTGAGTTGCGGATCTGGGCGCTTAATTCCCATGCGAACTGAAGATTGTTGCTTTCTTTTGCAATCACAACGAAAGCTTTTGCAAGAGAAATTTGATCGCTAAGTTGCCTGGCGACCGACTTGACACTAAGCATTTCATCGGTAATGTTCAGGCCTTCCATAATTCTGTCGCGACTATACAGTTTCTGCTGAAGAGAAAAACAAAGACTAATACTTTAGTTTTTTTAACAAACAATATGCTAACACAGGAGAGTGCTGTAAAAGAGAACGGACACGAATTATCATTATCTCACTATGACAATTCGGAGAAACGTCAAGTTCGATTATGCAACGGAAGTCTCCCCAAACTGATGCCACAAAGACGAATACTTTAGTTTATCTAACAAACAATAAGCCGACACAGGAAAGTACTGTAAAAGAGAACGAACAGGAACTAACTTTATCTGACTATGACAAATCGGACAAACTTCAAGTTTGATTATGTAACGGAAGTCTCCCAAACCGATGCCACGAAGACGAATACTTTAGTTTTTCTAACAAACAACATGCCAACACAGGAAAGTACTGTAAAAGAGAACAAACGCGAATTATCATTATCTCAATATGACAAATCGGAGAAACTTCAAGTTCGATTATGTAACGGAAGTCTCCCCAAACCGATGCCACAAAGACGAATACTTTAGTTTTTCTAACAAACAACATGCCAACACAGGAAAGTACTGTAAAAGAGAAGACACACGACAAATCGGAGAAACTTCAAGTTCGATTATGCAACGGAAGTCTCCCCAAACCGACCCACAAAGACGAATACTTTAGTTTATCTAATAAACAATATGCCAACACAGGAAAGTACTGGAAAAGAGAACGAACACGAATTATCATTATCTCACTATGACAAATCGGAGAAACTTCAAGTTCGATTATGTAACGGAAGTCTCCCCAAACCAATGCCACAAAGACGAATACTTTAGTTTATCTAACAAACAATATGCCAACACAGGAAAGTACTGTAAAAGAGAATGAACGGGAATTATCATTATCTCACTGTGACAAATCGGAGAAACTTCAAGTTCGATTATGTAACGGAAGTCTCCCCAAACCGATGCCACAAAGTCGAATACTTTAGTTTTTCTAACAAACAATATGCCAACACAAAAGTACTATAAAAGAGAACGAACACGAATTATCATTATCTCACTATGACAAATCGAAGAAACTTCAAGTTCGATTATGTAACAGAAGTCTCCCCAAACCGATGTCACAAAGACGAATACTTTAGTTTATCTAACAAATGATACGCCAACACAGGAAAGTACCGTAAAAGAGAACAAATGCGAATTATCATTATCTCACTATGACAAATAGGAGAAACTTCAAGTTTGATTATGTAACTGAAGTCTCCCCAAACCGATGCCACAAAGACGAATACTTTAGTTTATCTAACAAACAATATGCCAACACAGGAAAGTACTGGAAAAGAGAACGAGCACGAATTATCATTATCTCACTATGACAAATTGGAGAAACTTCAAGTTCGATTATGTAACGGAAGTCTCCCCAAACCGATGCCACCAGAAAGGAGCAGTACACCACCATAAGGACCATGTATTAAAAACTATGAAGTATCTCAACTTAATATCCAAATTCTGCAACTAAATAGTATTTTTAATCACATTCACATTCGATATATGTAACATAAACGGACGCGTTCAAATGGTCAATAAGCCGGTAAGGAAAAGCAAGATGACGAAGAGGTGCACCTCTTATAACTACTACCGAGCACAAAAAGTTGGTCACTTACGAAACATCCCCTGCCTTTGCCATTCTGAGGAGCTCCAGCAATTGCCTTGTGCGCCCGGAGCTTGAGGTGTGCTTTTAACGTCTATGATTAAATCTAAAACAATAAAAAGGATCTAAAAAAAAGCAAAGAAAGAACTATTTACAACCTTAATTACAAATTCCCAGTCAACTACTCTCACAATTAATTCATACTTTTCGCATTGCAGAAAATAGGCATACAATGTCAAACATATTACATACTGATGACAGTCACAAATAATCTATCACCACGTGGACCGATGCATAAAGCTTGGTCCCACCATACACGTGAGACACTTGACCAAGTGGCTTGACATGATATACAGCGAATCTAAGAAGTGTGCTAGACACATCTTCACATGTATCAAGCCACCAATCCACGGTTCCCTAAAACAAGTCACAAACCGCTCGACACTAGGTACTGATGATTGTTATTCTATATAAAGGCATTAACTGTTCAAGCTAAGGCCTTCTCATTCTACAAAATTTACATTCTTAATATTTTTCTTCTCAAACACAGACGAACTTAAGGATCCCAGTGTAGGTGCCGGTGAAAGGCCCTGTTTTAACTTCATTGTATTGCAGGTCAAGGCAAAAGGGACTATTCCCGGATTGGATGGAAATCTCCCAAACTACCCCTTTTCTATTGATATTGCATACTGAACCTAATACTTGCAAAGAATTTTGTAAGGAAGCTCCAACTAGCTCAAGAGAAATCATAGATTTAAGAGCAATTTCACTATTGCCTTAAATCCAATATATTAAGAAGTTTGAGCCACCTATCAATTTCTAACACAACACAATTTACCGTACAAAAATAATGTTGTTTGACACTGTCATGGAACCGTTTTAGCTAAAAGCTCAAGCTGATAGTTAAAGGTCCACTTCATATTAATAGCTGGCACACCCCCACACGCGAAAGCACACTTGGGCTTGAAGCGTGACAACAAAGGCCCATATTACCATGTCTTGCAAATAACTCAAGAAATGGGGCTGCCAGGAACCGAACCCTGGACGATTTGGTCACACTGGCTCTGATACCATGTCATGGAACCGTTTTAGCTAAAAGCTCAAGCTGATAATTAAAGGTCCACTTTATATTAAGGGTTAAGGTGTAAAAATACCCCTACCGTTTTGGGTCAGGAGCAATTTTACCCCTAACGTCTAAAATAGTGCAATTTTGCTCTTGACGTTTGTAGCCAAGAGCAATTTTACCCCTAACGTTGGTAATTTGGGTCAATTTCAGACACTATTATAAAACACATATATCTTTGTTCATTATTTTGTACCAATTGTATATCAATTATTCTAAAAAAGGATTTCATGTTTTTTGTAATTTAATAATAGAATTGGAGATTAATATTTATAAATTCGGTGAATTTTTTGAATTTTTTTGTCTAATTCGTACAAAAGACAGTTTATTTTTTTATTTTTTTTCACATCCCAACATATGTTTATGATTTGTTATTGATAAAATGATGCATATGTGAAGTGTAGATGATAAGATTCATGACCGAGAAGACAGTTTGATGAATTATTTCTGAAATTGACCTAATTTATCAACGTTAGGGGTAAAATTGCTCTTGGCTACAAACGTTAGTGGTAAAATTGCACCATTTTAGACGTTAGGGGTAAAATTGCTCCTGACCCAAAACGTTAGGGGTATTTTTACACCTTAACCCTTATATTAATAACTGACAGACACAATTACATGATACAATTAGGGTTGTAACCAAATCGAGCAGAGCTTTGGCCCGGTCGTGCTTGGCTCATCAAAAACTTGACGAGCTCTAGCTCAACACACTGCTAATTATGTTCATTGTTTTCCATTTCTCTCTTAATAGAAATACTATTATTAAAAAAAAATAATCGAATCAAGCTTGATTGAGAGATTGTTCATGAATATTATAAGTGTTCATGAATATTATAATCGAAGCTTGTTCATGGAGTTTGGTCGTGCTCAAGCTCGGCTTTATAAAGTTGCTGTTATTAGCAGTAATTTTATAATTGTGGAAATTCTAGTCAAATTGTAGATCACATCACATAAATCAACCAGCTTCAATCTCGAATTACAACTGATTTCATGTTTCTCTAACAAAATCATACAGCAAAAGCTCCTAATTCGAGAAAAGAAACAAAAACAGAAGAGATTTTTACCTTGTTATGAGCAGGTCTATATTCAATCTGACTCTCTTTGCTAAAAATAATTATAAACAGCAACACCACTATACCAAACAGTGTCCACCATACCACATTTGACAACCGCCGCCTTCCCGGTCGCCGGGAGTCAATCGGCCTCCGCCTCATTTTCCAAAGTCAGCAAGTCAAAATAGTCGTTATTCGAGAAATCAAACGGGATCGTCACTCCAAATTTGTTAATTGCGAACACAGATCGATCCAGTGGGAGTTGAAAAAGGAATTTTGGATTAGGGTTTCTCTTCCGGTATGTGTTGTGATTGGTTGGATGATAAGTGTGAAAGTGAACTAAAGCGGAGAAGTTCCTGTCTTTTAGATACAGTTATGAACTTTATGATAGTTGAGGGTGGAAGAGATGTGGCAAAATTGGAATGGTAGATTATTGGATTTTTGTTTTTTCAGTTATTATTGATTTTTTTTTTTTTTTTTTTTTTACAAAGGAGCAAAATAGTCGGTTTCAGGTATCAAATAACACTAATGAATACTTTAACGCTTACAAACTATTACCGATTTAGTTATGGATAACAAAATGTGACACATGATTTATATTATTCCGTTAAGTTCTAATTTTTTTGATTCAAAAAAAGTTCTGATTTCTCTCTCCAAATTGGCGGAACTTAACCGAGTAACTTGAATGACGTGTCACGTTCCGTTATTGAGATCTAAATTAATGTTCTTTTCCAAATATTAAACCTACATTGGTGCTATTTTATACGTTGCGTCTTAATTGATAGACCCCAAAAACCTTAGATCTATTTTGCAACTGTAGGCCCGTAAAAAATAAAATGTTATTTATATTTTTATTTAAATAAAAATATAGAGTAAATTTAACATATAGTGCGAAATTGCAAGTCACACGCCGTGTGAGCTGCAAAACATGCTAATGAGACACCACAAATGATCCACATGACGTGTGAGAATTCTCACACGGCGCGTGGATGAAATCTAAAGTCTCTACCATGAAAAAATCAATCCACACGACATATGATTTAAGTCACATGCTGTGTGGAACATAAAACAACAGGTGATAAGTGCATGTAAAGGAGACACACAGTGGTGACTTAGCCCATATGCTGTATGGGACAGAAAATCGGTAGCAACTCAAGAATGGTCCGGGGATTCGGAACCGTGGGACGACTCAACGAGCTAACAACCGAACCAATTGTTCACTCTTGAATCCTAACACATCATTTAAACATGTGCAAAATCTTTCCACTACTCATTACTCACTAAACCAAGAAACAAGGAAGAGTGGAAAGAAATGGCTAACAAATTGAGGAAAAATAGGAAGAGTGAGATGGAATCAGGGAAAGGATGAGAGTGATTTAAGGAAATGTGGACAATATGTAGAATCACCACAATCTGAAAAACACTGTAAATAAGACTTTAAGCTTTCGTTCCAAACCTCCACCGACCAAACAAAAACATCAAATATATGCCAAAATTACTCTAGACTTGTTTCTTTATTTTCCTAAATTTTCAGCTCTAATTTCATTCCAAAAACACATTCTTAGCCTCAATTTACTTTTTAGCAACATGTGTTTTAAGTTTTTATTGTTCGATTATCAATCCCGAATCTTAAAGTTAACACTTTCATAGCTCAAAATTCATCAGAATCAGTTTTTGTCCATTTTTATACGTTGTCCCACCATTTCGTTTTCACATTTCCAATCCTTTACATCTGTCTATGTCTTTCATTCTTACACAAACTTGTTCTTAACATCTTGAATTTGATTTTAGGCTTTTGTTTCGCTTCATTTCGTGTTCGAAAACCCGTTTTACAAGCTATTCTCTGAACCCAATTGTTTTTATACAGTATGCCCAACTATATTGTTTTCACGTTTCTAGACCCTTAAAGTCTGTTCCTAACCCTGATTCTTACACATACTCGCTCCTAACATCCTAAATTTCATTTTTAGCTCGAGTTTCTCTTCATTTCGTATCCAAAAAATCATTTACGAGCCATCCAAAGTCAGACCCGAATTTTGACCCGATTATGTCCAAATTAAGCTACCCGTTCTATTCCTGGCCATCATCCGCAGACAAAATCAGCCCCGCTCTTCACCGATTACTTGAGGTGCTCGTAGTGTGTGGATCTGAAGCCTACAGTGTTGAAACACCTTTCCACAAGATTTTGATTTGACAAAATCATTTAAGTTTAATCCATGATTAAAGAGGCAATTAAATTTAAGTGCTTTGATTTAATTGTACTAATCCGTTTGTTCAATATTGAGTATAAATATAAATGCAAAAAGAAATAAAGAATAAGACAGGATCAAGTCAGCATGAGAACACAAGCTGAGTGAAGGGCAACTCGACATAAGAAAAGATAAAGTCATCCTTAGAACAACAACTGAAGAATGAAGCTGGTCAAAGAAGCTGAGTAGAATAGAACTCAGCATGAAAGAAGTAAAGTCTGCTTCAGAACAAAGCTGACCCTTGAAAGCTGAGTAAGAAGAACTCAGTATGGGAATTGGCCGACAATAAATCATCGGAGTAAAGCTGAGTAATTCACAAGTGTTCCGTTAGCTAAAAGACAAATCCAACAACTGTCTGCACCAATAATAGAAATCTCGGAATTATGCAAAAGTCAATTTCGAGAAACATGGGACAACTGAATTTAGCTAAAAGACAAACTGTCACAAGAAGACAACATCTGCAGAAAGAAGACAAATCTGACGTCTGAAGAAATCAGAAGACATGATTGGCCTGACACCTGAAGGTGACCAGAAGTTGTCTCCCAAAAGAGCCGTTTTGGACTCAACGGACAAATCAATTTCAAATGATTTGTTCCTCACAATTTATCTATAAAAGGAACAAAGATTTCATTTGGAAGATTGCCGATTTACAGAAAATTACAAGTGAGAAAGATACAAATTCAAAGCACTCAAAACAAAAGAGAAAGCTTACACCAAATCTTCCATTCTCTGTGTAAATGCTAGATTGATTAGTTGTAATCATCTAAAGTGTTCTTTGTCTTAAAAGGGACAAGTGTGTGATCAATTGTAATATTGAGAGTGTGCGTGCTGAGTACTTGGTATTTAGTACTTAGTAGTAGAGAAATCTAAGTGTTGGGTTGTAGCACTTAGTAAGAGTTGAGTAGATGAATAGAAGAAGGTACTCTTGCATATTCAACTGCCTGTAATCGGTTTGTGCTCTACCCTTAAAGAGCTCAGTATTGGATTCTAAAAGCCCGGAGGACTCTGGGGACTAGACGTAGGCAGAGAGGCCGAACCAGGATAAGTGATACTGAGTAATTTCTAACTATCTCAAATATATATATATATATATGTGTGTGTGTGTGTGCGCGCGCGCGCGCGCTTGTGTTGATTGTTATATTTACTCAGCATACAAACTGTGAGAAGCTGACACTAAGTAAATTGGAGTGCTGAGTTGGAAACTGACCACACGAGTGTCAATTCTCAACTCTCAAGTAAAACAGTCTTAGTCATCATCTGACTAAAGTTGTCTTACGCTAAGTTCGGCCAAGCTGACCAAAGCTGAGTTAATCAACTTATTGAAATAATTAAGTCAGCAAGATTAATTAGCGAAAAAGTTATATTAGTTCCTAACCCCCCCTTGGAACTAATCACACGGGACCAACAGACAGTAGATCAAAGCATCGTCAAGGTAGCCAATTTGAGATTATGTTATTGATTTGTTTACGTTTATTTTTGCAATTAGTTTAGCTATATGTTGGTATAGAATTCATTTCAATTGTAATCGTTTGCTTTATTTAAACATCTGTATTCAAATTATTTTACATCAATAAAGCAGACCATTTTTCCACTAAATCTCGTGTCAATATTGCGTATTTACATTTCCTTTTCTGAATTTATAATAGTTTTAAATTATCTAGCAAAGTTTATATAACGGTACTAGGAACCCAATGTGAACTTTTTCAATCCTTGCGTCCATCGCTTTTGTTTTGAGTTTGATTTTAGACTTTCATTTCACTTCATTTCATGTTGGAAAACTCGTTTTACAAGCTATTTTCTGAACCCCAATTGTTTTTATACATTCTGCCCAACCATATTGTGAAATGGTGCAATTATTGCTTTAGATAACCAAATTTAGCGCCTCAACATTTGTGAAATGATACCAATTTACCCAAGTTCATATATCGATGACTATAATTACACGATTTCACAAATATTGAGGTTAAGATGATGTTATTTTATACATTTAAAGCTAAATTAATGTTTCCTAAAAAAAAACTTAAAGTTATTTGACTTCTGAACTTGTCTAAAAAACTTGATTGGACCTCTGAACTTTTAAAGTGTTCTGATAGCCCCATCAACTTGCTTAAAATATAGTCAATCAATCACTCAATTGCAAGAAGTAACCTGCATGCGGGAGGTATTTTGCAACGCCTTGAAATGTTATTACATAATTCATATAATAGATTAAAACATATTAAAAATGAAGTTCTACTTGCTCAACTATAAAATATGTCCTCTCTAATATTGGAACCTTATGCACTAAGCTTGATCGTTTGACTTTTCTAAAATGTGTGTAACACACTTTCTGCATGCAGCTTACTTCTTTGCAACCAATTTATTATATTTTAAGCAAGTTGAGAGGACTATCAGAATATTTTAAACAAGTAGAAGGAGTTATCAAATACTTTGAAAGTTTAGGAAAGTCATCAATATTTTTGAACAAGTCTAGGAAATACATAATTTATTAACCCAACTTGGTTGGAAGCCTCCTAACTTGGGTTAGGTGAAAATTAACTCGGATGACGCGAGTAAAAGGAACCCGAGGCTACCTTTTACGGGAGATTATTGATTCGAGAGATGGCTGGCGACTGGTTTGGGGGCTTTTACAACGAACTTGGTTGTGTGTACGACAGTTCTAGCGAAGCTATGGGGTTTATATTTCAGTTTAGAGCTTGCTTGAAGAAAAGGTTTTTGTTTCGTTATTATGGAGCTCGATTCTCAGATACTGGTGTAACTTATTACTAATGTGTATTCTCCATATTTTTATTTTTGGTTACTTCAGAAATCTAAAGAGTCAATTGCGTGGAATTGGACCGTTAGACTTTAGCATGTCTATCCCGAGAACAATGCGGCTGATTGGATAACTAACTTCGCAGAATCTATTTCCTTGGATCACTACGAGAGTGTAGTATACTTTCTACCGACTTTTCTAGAAATAGTTGTGAAATCTTCTCTCCGCGTTAGTCTGCTTTTCTTTTTGTCGCTAGGGGAAAACTCCACCTCTTTAACAAAATAAAATAATAATCATTAACTAATAAATAAATTTTTTTTAAAAAAACTAATAAATAAACTATTTCTTAAATTAGGGTGTTGCTATTTACCGCCTCCAAAAACTAATAAATAAACTATTCCATAATTTTTCATTTTTTATTTTTTTTTCAAAAACTGTGAATGACTGTACAGTCACGGAAAATGCCTAGTAAATAGCCAGACTGTTTTTGTGACCGGTTATTTTTCTCAGGTGGTTTCCATGACTGTCTATGAAAAATAACGTATATTTTCATGAAAAATGTATTTCGTTCAATTTCATCAATTTATAATCATCTATTTTTGAGGTTTTCGGTTGTAACTTATTAATTATTTTCAGAATTTCAGCTTTAATCAAAAAAAGTCAACTGGTTTCGATTTTTTCAATCAAAAAACGGATTTTTTAGAAAAAAAATTATTCACAGTTTTTTTTGAAGGAAATCATTCACAATTTTTGGAAGGACAAAAAAATAAAAAATGTAAAATTATCCAATAAAAAGCACTAAACATTAATTTTAGGGAAGATAAATAGCAATTCACACGGATAGCAACTTTCGGCGTCATTTCCGAAGGAATATTTGAAGTCAACCACACTGTACAAAATAACAATATAATAACAAAAAAGAAGATATCAATCATACTGTTAACATGAGCAGCCGCCAAAATCCAAAATGCAACACTAGCATTCGTCTCAAACTGACCAAAATCAACATCTACAATGTCTCCTTCCTCATGTAATTCAAACTGGACTGATGACGTGTTCTTGAGTTTCAGAGGAAGCGATGTAAGAAAGGGCTTCATCGGCCACCTCTACGCCGCTTTATGCCGTGACGGAATCCGTACTTTCCTCGACGAGGAAAAAATCGATTACGGTCAACGAATTGGACCAGCTTGCATCAAAGGAATACAGGAATCAATGATTGCTTTGGTTATTCTTTCGAAAGATTATGCCAATTCCACTTGGTGTCTGGAGGAGCTTAATCATATTCTCAAATTTAAAGAACCAGATGATATTTGGCCTATCTATTACGGTGTAGATCGATCGGATGTTGGGAGTTGCAGTGGAAGCTATGGAGATGCACTTGTGGAGCATGAGAAGGTATTCGAAGAGGATTTCATTGAAATGTGCAAGGAGGATCTCCGAAAAGTTGCTTCCCTGGAGGGCCCTGATTTGCAGAAGGACTTGGAAGAGTAAGTTTTCTGGAAATTGCATTTGGAGATTTATGTTTAATGAGTTTGTTTCAAACTAGGGTTTGAATGGAGGTTTAGGATTGGTTTTGGTGAAGTTTGGATTAATTTGCTTTTGGTGTTTGATAAATTGTCTCAATGAACCTTGGATCTTGTTTTCTCATGGTTGTAAATGCAATCCTATTTCTTAACTGAGATGGCACCTGGGATCGTTCTTTATCCATTCATCTCTTTCCCTTGAGCCTGCTTTTACTGTTGTAGCCATTTCGGTAGTATTTTAGTTGGAATTAAGGGTCAAAATGGTCCTGGAGTTGGCAAACAGACTCAATTTAGTTCAAATTCAAGTTTAGTTAAGTTGTCAAAAATTGACAAATTAGCCCAAAAGCAATCAGATTTAGAAAGTTTATCAAATTTGGTCTAATATATCAAGTTTTGCCAACTTTGGGACTGAGTTGATACCTAAACTTCGATTTGGCTAAACTTACCCTGCCTGCCAACTTTAGGGTTCTTTTTGACCCTTAATTTTAATTGTATGCAAACAAATTGTATTTGATAGATAAGCATATGTTGTGTCCTTTGTTTCTTATGCCTGGATCTTTATATGAAGCGGAATTAAAACGTAAGTTTGGTGTAATACTGTGTTATGTTTCATTTTTTGATCCCACGGTTTCAAAATGTGTCTACATATATTGCAAGTTCATTTTACTAATATAATCAGTCACTCTCTCTATTTCTGACGTGAGATTTAATTCATTCTTGCCCTCATGTACATCCGTTAGAGCTACTTCTTGTTTAGGCCTTCTATCGCCTCACCAACCCCTCAGAACTGAGTTGTTACCCCTTTTTGAACATCACTGAGATAGGCTTTTCCCCGAACCATTGATCCTATGAAAGTCAAGTTTTACGAAATGTAGTAATAAAGGTTATTTCGAGTTGCTTTCTGGCCTGCTAACTTCCGCCTGGTTCGTCGCTGAACCAACGCATTGCGCGTTCCTCATCCATTCCATGTAGATATTGTCCTGCTTTTGGCTTTAGTCTAATTCATTGAGCCTCACTACTTTGAAATGCATCATATATCCCCGTCACACTCTCTCCATTTCCAGTGTTGATTTTATTCCTACCCCATTGTCATCCTTTAGGGTTATTACTTGCTCAGTTCTTCCACCCGACGCCCCCTCCTCAGAACGAGTTTGTTACAGAAAATCTATAGAAATGTAGCTATTATAAGTTGAATTGATAACAAGCATCTGTCATGAAAAGCGCTATGAAGAACATTTCCTTGAAATGTGCAAGGAGGATCTCCGAAAAGTTGCCTCCTTGAAGCGTCCTGATTTGCGGAAGCACTTGGATGAGTAAGTTTTCGGGCAATTGCTTGTATGGATTGTGGTTTCAAGGAGTTGTATGTGCATGTTTACACGCTTTAATGAGTTTGTTTCACTTGATCCAGGCTTTGAATGTTGGTTTAAGATTGATTTTGCTAAAGTTTGAACTATTTTTGTTTAGGTGTTTGATAAATTGTCTCCTTGAAATCTTCTTTTCGCATGGTTATAAATGCAATCCTGTTTCTTAACTGAGAAGTTATACTCTTGTAGCCATTTTGGTAGCATTTTAGTTGTATGCAAACAAATTGTATTTGATAGATAAGCGTATCGTTAGGGTATGTCTGTAAACGACTCGTCTTAGTGTGACCTTCTCTTGAATTCTAATCCAATTTAGTTTGTTTCTCCTAATTAGAATAGAAATTGAAAACTTTGTCTGTGAATGAATCCTACTAGGGAAAAGATTATATAAGAAATGATTCTTTACTTATTATTTTCGTTGAGTTTTAGAGCTTGTACTCTTCGGATATGCATATGTGCGAGCATATTAGGAAGTTTCGTAAGATTTCTATGACTTGTAGAAAGTGGAAGCATCCATTTTCTATCAACAAATAATGCAATTTTTTGGCTTTGTTAACTGTTCGAGTACTGGTGTTTAATGTAGTTCTTAATTTGCAGGCATGAGGCAAAAAACATTGATCACATTGTTAAGGAGATTTCGAAGAGACTTAATCGAACGTCACGTTGCGTGAGCATCCCCCCAGTTGGCTTAAATACTCGAGCAAATGATGTAATTTCATTGATTGGCGACGAACTTGAAGATGTTCGCATAATTGGGATATATGGAATGGGAGGTATTGGCAAGACAACCCTCGCTAGGGAGGTTTATGATAAAATATCCGATAATTTTGAAAGCAAATGCTTCCTTGAAAACGTCAGCCAAACATCTGCTTCGAAGGGAGTATCAAACTTGCAGAGGCAACTTCTCACTGCAACCTTAAGAAGGAAATATGAAAAGATAAATACTGTTGATAGAGGGTTAACTCTAATAATAGAAAGATTACGGCGCAAAAGGATTCTTCTTGTCCTAGATGATGTTGATAAAACGGATCAAATAAGTAAGATTTTAGGGAAAGGTGATTGGTTTTTTCCAGGAAGTAGAGTGATAATAACGACTCGGATAAAGGATTTACTTCAATCAACTGAATCGTATCGGCAATACGAGGTTAAGCAATTGGGTTACGGCAATTCGCTTCAACTCCTGAACTTACATGCCTTTGATAAAAGCTGTCCCTTAGGAGATCACATGGATTATGCAGAAAAATTTGCAGACTATTCTGGGGGAAATCCACTGGCTCTTGAAGTTTTGGGTTCGTCTTTACGGGGCGAAAATGCTGATGCGTGGAGCAGTAGATTAGAGAAATTGAAATTGATCAGCAATAAAGATATTTACAGCAAACTTAAACTGAGCTATGATTCTCTTGATGATTCAGAAAAGTTCATATTTCTTGATATTGCTTGTTTCTTCATTGGGTATGATAAGGACTATGTAATGAGCATACTTGACGGCTGCCGTTTCTTCCCAATTGACGGAATGAATACACTCATGAAGAAATGTCTTCTAAAAGTTGATTCTGATAATAAGTTGGTGATGCACGATTTGATTCGCGATATGGGCAGAGAAATCGTTCGGAAACCACATGGTACTGTTCTTACGGATCCTGGGCGGCGCAGTAGATTATGGCACCAAGAAGATGTAACTGATGTATTAACAAATAAAATGGTAAGTGAATTATTTTATGTGGTAGCAGAGCTAGAACAAAATAAAACGCTTAGGGGCCAAATTGACAAAAATGTGTTAAAAATTGCTGAGATAAAGTATCAGCTACGGCTATTTCCATCCAGATTCCGTCGGTAATACCAAATCCCTCACAATTTTCTGAATATACTGTAATTACAGACGAAAATTTTACATTTAGCGATGGAAATTTCTACACTATAAAATTTTTCCGGAGTAAATTGCACTGATGGTACTAAAGGTTGAGATTTATTTCAAAAAGCTCACTGAACATCACTTCTTTTAATAAAGTCATTGAACTCTCTTTTTGTTTCCATATAATTATTCTGGCTAATTCAGATCGAAAAAGTCACTGAAACAGTAACATGGCAGCCACGTTGAATTTTTTTTTTTTTACTTTTAGGTATGACATGATAGTCATGTCTGCTCAAGGTGACAGCTACAAAAATAAAAGATTATATTTTTTTGCTGTTATGTGCCATTTTTCAAGCAGTTGGTTTAAGTGAAGAAAAAAATGTAATTTTGTTTTGTTGTCACAGTGACTGTCGTATCATACGTAGCCCTTTTCAATGTGGCTGCCACTTAACTATGTCGGTGACTTTTTTTTTTTTTTTTTGGTCTTTACTGACGGTAAACGTTGTTGTCGTGTGACTGAGAGGTCACGGGTTCGAGTCTTAGGAGCGGCCTCTTGCTAAAAAATTGGCCTAGGAAGGCTTGCCCCTAGTACACTCTTATGGTGGGACCCCTCCCCGGACCCTCGTTTAAGCGGACACGCGTAGTGCACAGGGCCGCCCTTTATTAACCAGAATTACTTTATTGAAAAAACAATCAATGATTTTATTGAAAAGAAATGAAATTCAATGACCTTTTTAAAATATACGTCATACAATATAATTTACCTTTTTCTTCATGACCCCGATAAATCCGACCCTGTCTTTGTTTTCGCTTCTCTAATAGTTTTTTTTTTTCTCTGTCAGGGTACAAAAGCTGTTGAAGGACTTATTCTAGACATGCCGGGATTAAAACGGCCATGGAAAACTAAAGTGTTCAAGAAGATGAAATTGCTAAGACTGCTTCAGCTCAATCATGTGCGCCTTGAAGGGAGCTTTGAATATATTTCCACTAAGTTAAGATGGCTGTGTTGGCATGAATTTCCTTTGGGATCTATACCATTTGATCTAGCTATGGATAATCTGGTTGCTCTTGATCTGCGGTGTAGTAAACTAAAGAAGTTCTCTGAGGAAGTTAAGGTATTTTTATATCTTCTTTTTGAGTAAAACACACACATGGCCTCTTGGCCTCTCGACTTTGGTGTTACTAACATGATGACCCAAAACCGGACGTAAAAGTGTCTGAATTTTGACATATACTTATATAAAAGTTCATATGACGGTTGAACCTGTGTAAATGCTGGTTGATCAAGTGAAATGCCGATAGCTCAATTTTGAGTTGCTAACATGATGATCCCTCAACTTTGATATCTACTAACACGGTGAGTTCAAACCAGAAGGTCAGGTACGGAAGCTTATCTTCAGTGTTAAGAAAGGTGGGCGGTGTGGGTAGTTAGTTCGAACTTTCCGCCTGCCAACAATAAGTCAAAAAGAGATGTCCACTTTGATATATAAACATAAAAGAGTGTGAGTTACCAGCTTTTCACGTGGTCAATCGGTTACATAGGTCATTTGGACTTTTATGTTAGTATATATCCAAATTCAGGGACTTTTATTTGAAATTCAGGAGTAATCATGTTAGTAACGTCACAGTTGAGAGGTCATGGGTATAGTTTACCCTTTTTATTTTCTGTAGAAGTAAAGGTGACAATTACATGACCTGAGACATTGCACAAATTTAGCGATTTAGTGTTTTATTAAACATGTAATGGGTCATTTTTGAGTTGCACAAAAGTAATACGAATTTTTTTGGGTTGTGTAAGATTGATTTCTTAACTTGAAAAAGACACGAATATTTAAAATTATTATATCCTCTCATGTTTACATATCACCTTCAACCATACTCTTAATACACAGATACAATGATTGTCACCCCTACATAGAATTACTTGTTTGATATTGAGCAAGCTCAGGGAGCTAATGAATCTTGTGAGTTCAGGGGGCTCCTGATGTATTTAGCCTTAATAAAGCTAATAAATTTACAATTATCACCTCCGAACATGACTCAAACCTCCCGTATTTTTACATGTCTATATGTGACTTGTAAATACATTACACGAACCTAACTAAAAGTTTGTTACATAGATTTTAGGTCAGACTTTTGGGCGGTGCCGATAAAAAAATAAGATAAATATTTAGAAGTATTGGTATATGTAAGTTCTGGAACGATAGGAGTAGGGAGGCAGGGACAATCACCCTAGATGAGAGAGTTGTTCAGGCCTCATAGTGCTTCCGGTATTTAGGATCTATTATCCAAACGGATGGAGAAGTAGATGGGGATGTTGCTCATAGGATTAAATCTAGTTGGGC